>NW_022589706.1:72531103-73131103 GCF_004348235.1 Phoca vitulina
TTATTATGTTGTGTTAATCCCCATACATTACATCATTAGTTTTTGATATAGTGTTACATGATTCATTGTTTGTGCATAACACCCAGTGCTCCATGCAGAACGTGCCCTCTTTAATGTCCATCACCAGGCTAACCCATCCCCCCACCCCCCTTCCCTCTAGAACCCTCAGTTTGTTTCTCAGAGTCCACAGTCTCTCATGGTTCGTCTCCCCCTCCGATTTCCCCCCCTTCATTTCTCCAATAAACTAGTTCCTTTTTTAAAGGATCATCATCTTTAATTGAAAGAGTGACCAACAAACTATGACAATTTAGACAAACTACGACAATTTGGTGGGCATTTTTTTGAAAATGAAGTGAGCGCATTAAGGAAAATAATTGACAGTATTTGTGCTGCTGAGAAAATATGAGCTTTTAAGTAAAAATTCAAATAAAATCTTACATTTTGGAGAACTTGTAATTGCTGCCATGAGCATGAGAGTATCCATATATTTAAAAGCTTTTTTGATGATATTGTTGTGGATATTAGCAGGTGTGATTTTTTTTTTTTTTGTCATCGTGTAAGGAAATGTGTTAACATTTGCAAGTCCTGTATGAGTCCAAAAGCTGATATTTATGTTTTCCAAATGATTAATGGATGATGTTATACGATTATGTATGGATAAAACATCTATTCAAAGTACAAGGTAATAGAAAATATTTTAATGTAACAGAATACAAATATTTTATTGTTATGGTTCAGATTCTACTTTGCAACTATAAGAAACTACATGTTGAGTTTTGGTGTAGTACTAAGGAGGGCTAATATCCACATTATCTGAAAAGGCTAGTAAAGTATTTCTCCCTTTTCTATTTATCTGTGGGAGACAGGAATGTCTTCACATACTTCAACCAAAACAACATATCACAACATATTGAATACAGAGGCAGAGTTGAGAATCTTATTATCTTTTAAGCCAGATACTTCTCACCAACTTACTTTTATTTGAAGAAACATGATTATTTTTCATGAAAGCTATATTTATGTTTATAGTAACATAATGGATTTATTACTGTTATTTTAAAATGAATTAATATTTTATAAGCCTCAGTTTTAGTTTTTAATAAGGTAAATAAATAAAAAAGAAAGCAGACAGAAACAAAATTAAACAAATGTTCTTTTGGGTCCTTAATATTTTTTGAGAATGTAAAGGAATCCTGAGACCAAAATGTTTAATGCCACTCTCTCAACTCTAGATTAGAACAGGTGCCTCTCTGCCTAACTCTGGAGTGGTATCACTTAACATATTAGCAGTGACTCAATACAACTGCTGCCTTTTCATTTTTTCACTTATTGATGTATTCAACAAATAATTGTGTCCCTTCTGTCCTATTAGGTCGTGTGAGTTATTTTTTTAAAAATTAAAAAAAAATTTATTAGAGAGCATGTGCGCACGAGCAGGGAAGAGGAGCAAAGGGAGAAGCAGACTCCCTATTGGGCAGGAAGCCCAACACGGGCTGGATCCCCGGACCCCGAGATCATGGCCTGAGCTGGAGGCAGGCACGCCGTAGCCTACTGAACCCCCTAGGCACAGAAAAGATTCTGTCACTTGCTTATCTTTAAGCTTTTCTGAAGCCAGGTCCATGAGCTATAGTTCTTTTTATTTCCCTAATTATGGTAAAGTTGTTAAATATTGGTTTTCTCTTTCCTCTTTTCAATCTCACGGATATGGAAATGTAGCTTGGTATTTGTTTTCATGTTTTTGCCATTTGTTACAGAGATTAGCTAATATTTAAGCAGGTACATCATTTTTTCACTTCCCTTTCTTCCTAGTATGTTTAAAATCATGGAAGAGGTAAATGTCTTTTAGCATTTTATATATATGCAATTTTACACAAATTGTAGGGATAAGAGACAAGAAGGGCATGGGAAAGAGAGAGAGGTGGAAGGCTTTTCAAAAAATATATTTATTTATTTTAGCGGGGAGGGGCAGAGGGAGGGAGAGAAACTTAAGCATACTCCCTGCTGAGCACGGAACCCAACATGGGGCTTGATCTCGAGACCCTGAGATCATGACCTGAGCCAAGATCAAGAGTCAGATGCTTAACCAACTGAGCCACCCAAGCGCCCCAATGGAAGGCTTTAACGAGGTATTTGCAAAGGTGTTTTCCACATCTACCCCTAGCTTTCGTGGGGGCAGGGCAAGAGTACAAATGGACAGCTACAGTACATATGCAATCTATTTAAAAGTTATAAATTAAACTAATACACTGTTATCTAATTACTCTTGGCCATCTTTTGGGCCTAGGACTGTACAGTCTGTTTCTTTGGGAAAAGAGTTCTGGGGTGACAGTCATGCAGCGTGTGATCTGAAAGGAGGGATGGTGAGGTCCGGAGAGGCCCATCCTGTTGTCCTGTTGTCCTGTTGGTACCATGGATTCCTTGTAGTGAGTGGGGCAGGCAGCCAAAAAGGGATTGGAGCTGGTACCTTTAAAGTGCAGCCCTCAAGACAGGGACGTTGTTTGTCCATATCTAAGGGCAATGCTGGTATGGGCCATGTATTATTTGTGTTAGAATTTCCAGGTGTGCTTCTTAAAAATGCAAACTTTTAGACTCTATCCCAGACCTAATGAATAGAGAGCAGTATGACACAGAGGTAGGTCTTAGCAGTGTTGCCAGCCACAGGTAATGTTTTGAAGGTGTTCTTTGGGCATACATATGAGTTTCTGCTTAGCATCAATATTTCATTGTGGCTATTACAAAAATCATTCTAAGCATTTGATTTAATTTAATTCTCTCAGCAACTCTTTGAGGTTGATATTGCCGTGTTTCAGAATGTATTCTGAAATGCTGTTGGGGAATTTGAGCCTTGAAATGGCCTTAGGATATATCCTTCTCTAATGCCAAGTTTTGAAGATTTATTCATCAGTATTTGCAAATAGTATTGTTATAGATTAGATATACTTATATCTACTTCAAAAAGAAAAATACTGTTGTGAAATGGATAAGCAGATATAGAAGGCTTCTATGAGGAGAAATCCCTTCTAAATTTTGAAGAAAATACTATCTTTTCAATAAGATGAATTCACATTAAGTAAAATAAATTTTATCATGCAAGTTAAACTGGAATATTTAACGATGAAGTATAAAGTAGTTATTAAAAATGCATGTTAGTTACTTTATGTACATGTAACAGTATAATAATGTTTGCATTTGAGTTGATAGTTTGCGTTTTCATTTGCAGTGCTTTTTTAAAAAATAATTTTATAAAATAAAATAATATTCACACAAATGAATAATAGTACCATCTACAGAGAAGTTATGGGTCAAGATGGGAATTGAATGGGGAAATACCTATATTGTTTTTGGAAAGTATTGTTTAAAAAGAGTGAATGGTCAAATTTAAAAGTTACTAATAATAGTTCCATAAAACCAATAATGAAGGCATTTACTCACTTAAAAAAATTGTGGTCTCAGGCCTGTAAAGTGCTATTTAGTAGCAGGGGTGGGGAGGGTGGTGCTAGTTACTGCTAACCATACAGTACTCTAGTTGTTTCCCACAGTTAACATTAACTACCACAGATTTGTAATTTATAATGTGTAAGTATTTTAGTGACTGGGATTACCTGGATTATTGAGTATTTTGCATCTCTGTGAAATACTGAATGGCCACTTGTTCATGGAATCAGATGAACTTTTTGGGCAGTTGTTCTGGGAATTATTTCATACAACCGAAATGTCTTCCTAATGACAGTGTTTTTGCTAAAAAGAAACAGCCTAGGATTCAGTTTTGGCTTGCATAGACAAATCAACATAGTATGGTTAAGAAATGGGGCCCGAACTGGAAGAGTTAATCTTTAAATTCAGCTTGAGCTGTGTTTACTGATCCTTTTCTGCTTCTTGTTAATTGGCACCTCAGACTCCATACTAATTAATGGGAGAGCAAAGGGCAGGTGGCGCCGTTTTATTTTGATAATCCTTGTCAGCAATGTCTGTGTAATCTTCTTGTTTAATTCTAATGAATGTGCATTTGGGGTGCATGAACTTTTAACAGTTTTTTTCACTGGAAGTTCACTGGGCAAGGACAGTTTTTGCAACCATTTCAGACCCTTTCAGACACTACTACATAATGCATACAAACACAGTTGTTTTCGTTAGCAACTTAGGTGTTAATTCACACAAATGGAAGTCACTAATGGAGGTGCTGTGTGCTTCTTTAAAAGTAGACAGGTATAACTCTATCCAGAGAAATTAAAGAAATCTCCATTTCCTTTAATTGTGCCTTTTTTTTTTTCGGAGTGAGGGTAAGAAATTTTGTTTAAATAGGAACATTTAATGTTAAGAGTACTTAATGGATGAAAATATTAGAGTAATGTTTTCTCTGGAAGGAAGAGCCTAGGCAGGAAGTCAAAATAAATGGAACTGATTTACTTAAGAATTTGCAAGTTTTAGCTGTGAAATGACTAGATAAATGATTCTGTTGAAAACTACGTACCTATTAGAAAATGCATATTTTGCTCATTTCCATTTTAAGGAGACTGTTTTTGCTTTCAAGTGTAAAGATGGGTTTAGGTAAAATAAATTCAGAATAGTTTTGAAGTTTGGGGACAAGTCTTAAAATTGTGTTCCAAGCAATGCATTATTTATTTGGGGGAAGTGGGAGAAAAGGAGAGAGGAAGAAGTAAAAAAACACCTCCTTGGCTGTTAATACCTTGAAACTTAGTGGAAAGGAAATAACACCCAATTTATACGAACTCCAATGTAAACAAACAGGAGCTATGATAGGAAATAGCACTAGGGCCAATTTATAAGACTCAGTCCATGTTCATTTTTCAGATAAAACTTCCTGTACTCACTCCTGGCCATTTTGGGCCAGACCAAAACCAAAATAAATCTTCCTCAAACGGTGTAAGGAAACATTTTAATTGGGTGATATTTTTGGAAAATCAGAAATAGTTATTTCCACTATTGGTACCTTGATAAAATTTAACATGTTATTTAAAAATGTAAATTTTTATGAACTTGGATGTTAATTATATACTTATAGTTTAATAATAATAATAATGTTTTGATTATGATATTTTTTGTGCCTAATCAGAGAATCCTGACTTAATTTAAATTTACAATTAAAATGAAAATCCACATCTGTGATCCTCACCTAAATCTGTGGTTCTCAACCTACAGGCAGGGGACATATGGCAATGTCTGGAGACATGTTGGATCTTTACTGCTGGAAGGAGGTGCTACTGGCATCTAGTGAGAGGAAATGATGGATGCTGGTAAACATCCTACAAAAAGAATTATCTGGCCCCAAATGTTAGTATTCCTGGGATTGAGAAACCTACCCTACCTAAATGATGCCTCCTACTGATGAAATGCAGTAATAATAAATACTGATTTATTTATAATCATTGGATCGTCAAGACACTGGAAATTTCCTGAAGAAATACTACATTTAAAGAAACAATCCTATGTGGGTATATAAGTAATGGGTTATATGGGATTAACTAATACGTGACACATTCCTAATTTTATTTTTTTCTCTCCCTTTCAAATTATAAATAATTGTCTTGTAGAAATAATAAGTGATTCACTATGAGAGGTGATGGTTAGTAAACTGTTTCACAAAAATGTGGTAATCATTTTGCAGTATGTATGTATATCAAAGTGTTATGTTGTACACCTTAACCTAATATGACATTATGTCAATTATGTATCAATAAAATGGGACAAAAGGGACTCATGGGGGAAATAGTCTGAAATATCAGGAGAAATAGCGGTTACTAATTCTTTTCAGGTTTTTCTTTCAGTGTTCACAATATGTATTCAAAACAGAAGAAAGTGCAGTACTTACATGGCCTGAGAAGAATGCAGTCTGGCCAGCTCAGGTGATATGTGCCATATTGCATGCTGTTGGGCTTAAGCCTGTGACTTCCTTGGTGTGGAATAGCTATTTGTTAGAAATTCTCAACAAGATTTTACCTAGCAGCTAAATTTAGACCTCAGTTCATCTGATTTGAAAAGTTTTTCCTCATCTTTTATTCCTGTGTGATTTTTGTTACCCATGATGAGTAGAGAAAAATTTAAATTAGGCATTTATTTCTTATAAAAACAATAGCTTGATTCCAAATTAAATAGTTTAAATTTTATCTGTTCATTATTTTTATTTTATGACATTAATACAACTAAGTATATGCTGAGTAGTAGATATCCAGTGCCCATTTTTGGTGTTTTGCTATTCTTCATCAGTCTACTAAAATTTACTGTCAGTTCTTGTTGACCTCTTTATAGGGCAGATATACTATGTAAAAATTTTAAAGTTATATATTTTATACAATATATAAAAGGCATATGTAAATGATGGAGCATAACAATGTTTCTGAACCCACCCCTGTACCTAAGACATTTAGCATTTACATCGTTAGTGCTGTTTGAATAGTGGCTGAAATAGACATGTTTGCATTTTGAGTTGGTCTGTTCTCGGGTATTATTGGCAAAACATGTCATATTGAAAGAGCTCAGCAGAAAATGAATATGTACTGAATATGTGAGAAGTGAAAAAGATTTCAGTTAACATATATATTCCCCCAAAATAGCTTTCTAAATAAATGAAAAGTAACTTGTTTGAAACACAGTTCAGTAATATATATATTTTTTATTGTCTTATTTCCTGGGAGGGAAGAAATGGGACAAGCACTTCGACCCGCAGTGCTGTAGGGAACTTGCTCGATGGCAGGAGGCTTTGTCCACAGAAACATGAATGCTCATTCAGCTCCATGACTGCAGTATATTTTATAAGGAAACCTATGTCTAAAAATAGATGCTGAATGAAACTTCTCTTAGAGCCCAGGGCCATATGGTTGTTAAAGGGCCACTTTGTTTTATTGGAAAGAAAATATGAAAACTCCCCATTTGGAAACAAGTCTTAGTAGTGGCTGTTAGAAAATGTCTTTTTGTACACTGTTAGTAGTAGGTAAGTGTTTCAAAACAGATGTATTTTCTAACCACACTGATTAAAAAACTAACTTAATTGGCATTTCTCAGATTTTATTATGGTGTATTTTTTTTCCTGAATAATAGTAGCAATCATATATCATCATTGAGCAATTTTTTGTTCCTGTGAATTTTGGCAGATGTTTACTATTTGAAACAAAATATGAAATTGAAGAAAATTGTTCTGAAGTTCCAGGTGAACTTTGCTGTTTATTCTTTAAAAAGTCATGATGTGCCCAGTCCAGAGTTTTAATGTTCTATTCTGTCACAAGAAAACATGTTTATTTCTGTGATGTTTATAAGCACATGCACCTACACAGCCCGTTTCTTTTCTTTTCTTTTTTTTTTTTAAGATTTTATTTTATTTGTTTAGAGAGAGAGTGTGTGAGCAGGGAGAGGGAGAAAGAGAATCTCAAGCAGACTCCGGGCTGAGTTTGGAGCCTGACATGTGGCTTGAACTCACTACCCTGAGATGGAAACTCTGGTCATAATCTGAGGTTATAATTGAGGAAAACTCCAAATCTTTCTTTGCTTCCGTGAGCACAGTATATCTTTATAGTAAATTGCCACTAACTTTATTCTCCTTAATGTGAGAGTATTTCAGATTTCCAGTGAAAAGCCCATAAGGCTCA
Source organism: Phoca vitulina (assembly GCF_004348235.1). NCBI lineage: Eukaryota > Metazoa > Chordata > Mammalia > Carnivora > Phocidae > Phoca > Phoca vitulina. Next base: position 72,538,705 of record NW_022589706.1, read on the forward strand.
AAATAAAGGAAACCTAACATGTTTCCAGTTTAAACACGCACACACACACACACCCAAAACTTTCCTCCATACTCTTTCTTCTCTTTCCTCAGAGACCTCTGCCTTCTCCTAGACAGCACACGCCTGCCAGCAAAACTTCTAGTATGGTAAATGTTTTAAATTTATATGTTCTTTCCAACTCTTATGTAAGAGACCCTTGAACTTACTTCAGATCTAGAAGCAATGATGGCAAGCCTTCGACACTTATTTCTTTTAAAATGTGTTTATATGCGTTTGTGTAATACATTTTCGAGTTCCCTGGCTTTGAAACATATGCCACAAGTGAAACAGACCTCTCACACAAGATGTATTTTAATATATGCATGATTATACACATGAATGAGAAGTATATTTACCACAGGTAATGTAAGGACTTTAATTTTGGGCAGTATCTTACAAGGTTACAAGCTTTCACATATGATATGTCATTTATTCAGTGTGACAATACTGTGAGGCATAGGGGGATTTCCATTTTATAGCAAGAACTGAGGCTAAGCAGGATTAATTACAATACAGCTGGGGTCTGTGACCCTTAGTCCAAGGCACTTTCCCTCAGACCATACTAAAAATTCTATTTGAAAACCCAGCAAGATGACACTGCTTATTAATAGTACTGTTGAATTCAGAATTGCTGAATCTGTCTGTAATTTAGACCATGAGGCCAACACTCTTAGCTACTTGAATAATAATGATTCTAGTAGCTAATCTTTTAGAGGCCATATTTGCATACTGCATATTTTTTGTGTAATTAAGGAATAAGTAACAATTTATCTGATCTTGCTTTTGGAAAACATTCTCTCTGATGATGAGAGATGATTGATCTTGGCAACTGAAGACATTTCATACGTTTCAGATGAAACTTTTCTCTGCCAGGTGAATGTCTCAGCCTTTTGGGGTTTCCCCTCCTTTCTAGGGTCCTACTGACTATCTCCTCCTTCCCAGGTCAGTGTTAGGGAATGCTTAAGAAGCCTAATGGTATTGGGAGAGCGGTGTCCCTGACTGCTTCCTTCCTCTGTAACCCACTGTTTCTGCTACGGTGAGGGTTGCCTGTGTGGTTACTCAGTCTGTGGTCCAAGCCATTCCAGAACACGAGGGTTTATAGTACCTGTGAATACAATATGAGCACAGATAATCCAACTCACTTCATTTCATTCCATAAATGTCGATGTGCCACATGTGTTCTAGGCATAGTTATAGATGCTTTGCATGTTGCAGTTGAACAGGAGAAAATACCTGCTTTCAAAGTGCTGACATTCAAGAGGAGATAGACAACAAATACGTCAATACACAAACAAAGATTATCAAACCAGATAGAGATAAATGATCTGAAGAAAATAAAATGAGTTAGAAAAGTTGGTGGTTACTTTTCTTAGAATGGTCATGGAATGGAAATCGAAATAATAGGAATAAGAGGAACAAGTATAAGGACCATGAAAGGAAATTAGTGGTGTGTTTGAGGGATAGACAGAAAACCAGCATTCAGGGCACATTTTGGAAAAAGGGGAAAGTTCCAGGAAATAAGGTCAAAGAGCAGAGACCAAATTATGTAGGCCACAGTGGTGAGCATGGTTTTCTTTATAATTGGAGGTTTTAAGCAGGGAAGTAATACGTGATTTATAATCACATGTGTAATATCCACTCAGTGGATGTCACTTTGGTTGCCAATTGGAGAACTCAGTTTGTAGCAGGACATAGGAGAATCAGTTAATTAAAGAGGAAACTACAAGTTTCTGCAAGATATGTAATAGCAACTTGGTCTAGAATTTTTGCAGCGGTTGTGGTGAGAGTGGTTCATTTAGTGATACATTTTAGAGATAGTACTACCAGGTCTTGTTATAATGAATCGGATGCGAGACCTGAGAGAAAGAGAGGAATTAAGAAAAGCTTAATGATTTGTGAACAGAAAATATTTTTTTGTAAAGAGTAAAAATGGTTAATGACTTGCCTGACTGGCTGGCTTCCTTTCATTCATCGATTCATTCATTCATTAATTTTTGTGGAAGTGTGAAGTATCTTGATACACTCAGCATTTTGCACATGAATTAGTTCCAGAAGTTGCTTCTTCAGTGAGTTCAAATATACTTAACTTGAGGCAAGGAGGTGAATCGGATGAATTTCAGAGTGGATTTTTAAATTTCAAAGTGATGTTCAGAAACACCATCTTCATTAGGAATAATTTCTTTGCATATCTGTTGTAGAACTGTAATCAAAGTCTCAGCTCGCTGGAATGGGTTTTTAATATCTCTCTTCACCATAGTTTATCAAGAGAAAGTAAACATTGCTCAAATCTGTGCTATGAATTTGAAAGACTTGATATAGTCTTACTAACCTATTTTAAGATAGCAGGTACAATTGTTAAACATTTGCTTAGGTTTTATTATAACTAGCATATATTTATGATTGCATTTTTATGTGCCTTGTATAGTCATTATGTACGATACATCTTACCTCATTTTATAGAACATAACTTTATGTATTGTATGGAGGTTGATATATGAACCTCTTAATTCATAACCTTTTTGTTGGATATATAATCTATTTGATTCTGTAATCTTAATCAGGAATTCAGACCTAAATTACAATATTAGGAACAATCCTACTATTATAGAAAGGTATGGACTTCTGAACCCAGTTGTGAAGCTGTACCTTTATAAAGTGACAGGATAACTTTCTGTCTATACTGACTCTGTCCACTTTAAGCAGGATTTCTCATTGTCTCTTACTCCAGGTATTTCATATCTTAGGTTCTCAGTATCATTATTAGCATTTTTCATTTTCCTGACAAAATTTTCCTTTAATGTTCATATAATTTTTAGGTAACAGTAGGAATTTTTCCCGTAATGTCTATATTATTTTAGAGAAAAATGGTAATTATCAGGATTATTCTGAATCTTATTTGTCTAAAATCTGGTAAAGTGTGCTAAAGTTCTCTATATAAAAGTCTGTACTTTTTTTTTTTAATGGAAGTCAGATTTCTCTTAACTAAATTTTTAAAGTTATCCATAGTCCAAGTTATTGCTTCTTTCTCTGTGGCCAATTAAAGACAGAGGAGTACTCTTTTAGGGCCAGAAGATTAGCTTGTTTTGTTTTTAAAACATGACAGAAAGAAATACTTGTTTCTTAAGACTAGAAAAACCTGTTTTCCAGTTAACTTATTTTTTTACATTTTACTTTATTAAAAAATCAAAAATACGTTAGAAGTAGAAATACTAATTGACTCATGGATCAATTTATTGGAGTACAAAATGCTAAACCACTTATTTGAAGTTATCTGATTAAAAACACGGAGGAGGGGCGCCTGGGTGGCTCAGTTGGCTGAGCGTCTGCCTTCAGCTCAGGTCCTGATCCCAGGGTCCTGGGATCGAGCCCCACATCGGGCTCCCTGCTTGGCGGGAAGCCTGCTTCTCCCTCTCCCACTCCCCCTGCTTGTGTTCCCTCTCTCTTGCTGTCTCTCTCTCTGTCAAATAAATGAATCTTTAAAAAAAAAATAAAAAAATAAAAACACGGAGGAGAAGAAAACAAAATTTCTCCATTTCTCATAACCAAATCCTATCTGCTTTTTCCTCAGTATGTGATTCTGAGGGGAAAACCCAGCTTGCTTTATTATTCATATTTCCTTTTGAAGTGGATGATAAATGCTGAACCATCATGGCAAGACTATTCTGAAGATGTCCAGAGTAACAATAAACCCTTTGTGATGAAAATAGCACAGGGTAGCTATTTGCCAAGTTAAAAATCATGAACTTACTTATTATCTATATTCCAGTGTATGTTGCACATCAGCAGTCATCAGCTTATAATATATTGGGGAAAACAGGAGTTAAAATAATTATCATAAGTAGAATATACATATTTTTACTTTGTCTTATACTTTAATCCCCAGACCATTCAGATAATTAAATTGGTAATGAGATGCCTGCTTTTATGTGCATTTACACATACATTGTCTGACATGTTCTATACTTTTTATTAGGGTTGCTCATAATTAATGATCTTTCATCTGTGTATTACTTTTTACTTGATGGTACTTTTTACTGTGTCAAAGATTGTTCTGCAGAGGTAAACTTTCTATAGTTGGAGGGCCACCAGAGTAAAGGAAAGCACACTATTATTCAAATGAACTAACTTAATGAAGATCATTTCTTCAGCACAGAGGCAACAGGAAGGCACGGCCAGAAACATTTACCCCAGGGGGTTATATATAGGATGATTGGAGACATTCCCAAAGACAATGAGACACTAGCATTTGTTCAAGAGAAAGGCTATTTCACTCTGAGGGCTCATGCTGGAATTAACTGGTGTCATTTTGAAGGAGGGTTTTGCTAATTGGCATCTCCCAATTGTATATAATGCCAACACCTTTTCTATTAATTATTTGCCATAAACATAGCTCAGTGAAGCAAAACTTCCTGCAAACTTATAAAGATTTAAGAGGAACTGTTGCAATTTAATTAGTTTCCAAAAGCCCTATGTGAACTGTAACAGTTGGTTGGTATTATTTGTATAATGTTTTGTCGGTTGACGTTGGAAGCATTATGTTCATGTATTGTGGTGATGGCCTGCTGAGTAATTGCAAGGTTCATTATACTACCAAGACTGTCAAGGGACATTTATGGATATTCATGTGCAGTGAACCCTTGAACTTGAACTGGTCATTCTTGTCTCCCATGGCTGGAATTGTGTTTACTCCAAATGGCAGGAGAAACTTTAATTATGAAACCATAAACGAGGCAAAATTACCTAAGTTTTAAAATGTTAAATGGACTATTAAGAAACGTACCTGCAGTTTTTCCCCTCTACTATAAAAATGTTATCTGTACTCTCAAGGAAACTCTAAGCTTTAAAAATTTTTAAAGATGTCCTGTTTGGTGGTAAATCTGTACTTCCAAAATTATGTGTTTCTATGTAAAAAGATATTAGATATCCATTATCTCTACTTTAGGAAATCCATTTATAGACCAAATATTAATAAAAAATCGAACATATTCATATGAAGTTAAAAATATCCAAGCATTGTGCATTGATTTGAAAACTTTTGAAAATATGAAATTTAAGAAGCAAACTTCAAGAAGTGTGCCAACACATATTTATCAACATGTAACTATGAGTCAGTGTTAAAGTATATATCACAATAATTGTAATGATCTCTTTATGGGTGTCCTTCCCCTAGACTTTAATGTTCTTGAGAATAGAAGCATTTTCTTAATGTATCCTGCCTCAGAGTGCTCAGTGCCTGGTGCTTGTTCAATGAGATTTTGTTGAACTGAACTGAAGAGAGCTGAGAGACAAGATGGTTATACTAGAGAGGGTTGCAGTTGAAAATAGAGAGTTATGACTGGAGCATGGAGTGCATGGAGATTGGTGGCAAGAGATGGAATTAAAAAATTACTCAGGGAAGATGCTTCCGTTCCCAGGGGCTTGGATCATTCACAGAGGACATTATGGAGCAGTTACAGGATTTTGAGCAGCTAATCTCACGGACAGCAATGCAGAAGATGGGAATGGGGTAGGAATAAGAAACCAACTCTGATTCACCCACGCTGGGATATGGTATCCTTGAAGCCTGGGTTGCACAAAGATTTTTTGTTTGTTTTAAAGCAAAACAAAATTCTTACATGAAATTTTAATTGTGAGAAAATACACACAGCATAATGTACTATTTTAATCATTTTTATGTGTTATAGTTCAGTAGTTTTAAGTACATTCACATTGTTGGCCAACCAATCTCGAGAACTCCTCATCTTTGCAAAGTTGAAACTCTTAGTCTGCTCAGACAGCTGTCACAATACAGTAGAGTGAGTGGCTTAAACAATGGCCATCTATTTCTTAGAGTTCAGGAGACCAGAAGTCTAAGATCCAGGTGCCAGAAGATTTGGTTTCTGGTGAGGGCCCTCTTCTAACTGGTAGACAGCAGCCTTCTTGTTGTGTCCTTGCATGGCACAGGAGAAAGAGAACATAAGAGTTAGCCCAGGTCTCTCTTCCTCTTCTTATAAGGACACTAATCCCATTATGGACACCACACTTTATGACCACATGACTTCATCTAAACCTAATAATCTTCCAAAGGCTTCACCTCCAAATACCATCACATTGGGGGTTATGACTTCAACAAAATAATATCATAACAATATTTATCTTTTTGTTACTGTCTTATTTCACTTAGGATAATGTCTTTAAGATTCATCCATGTTGTAGTATGTATCAGAATTTCCTTTTTAAGGCTGAATAATATTTCATTGGATGTATATACCACATTTTGTTTATCCATTCATCTGTTGAAGAACATTTGAGTTGCTTTCAGTTTTTGGTTATTGTGAATAATGTTGCTATGCAAATGGGTATATAAATATTTTTTCAAAACCCTACTTTCAATTCATTTGAACATATACCCAGAAGTAGAATTGCTGGATTATATGGTAACTCTGTTTTTAATTTTTTGAGGAGCCTTCTTACTGTTTTCCATAGTAGTTGTACCATTTTACATTCCCACCAATGGTACATAAAGGTTTCAATTTTTCCACAACCTTGTCAATACTTATTATTGTTTTGATAGTAGCCATTCTGTTAGGTGTGAGATGGTATCTTATTGTTGTTTTGATTTGCATTTTCCTAGTGATAAATGATTTTGAGCATCTTTTCATGTGCTTATTGGCCTTTTATATATATATCTCCTTTGAAGAAATGTCTGTTCACATCCATTGTCTATTTCTTAATTGGGTTGCTTATTTTTGTAGTTGTTGAGTTGAAGCCATTCTTTATATATTCTGGATAATCCCTTGTTAGATATATGATTTGCATATTTTCTACCATTTCATAGGTTGCCTTTTCATGTTGTTGATTGAATCCTTTGAACAGAAGTTTTAACTTTTGATGTGGTCCAATTTATCTCCTTTTTTTTTTTTTAAGAATTTTTATTTATTTAAAAGAGAGAGACACAGCAAGAGAGTGAACACAAGCAGGGGGAGTGGGAGAAGGAGAAGCAGGCTTCCCGCGGAGCAGGGAGCTTGATGCAGGGCTCGATCCCAGGACCCTGGGATCATGACCTGAGCTGAAGGCAGATGCTTAACGACTGAGCCACCCAGGTGCCCCTTATCTCCTTTTTTTTATTGCCTGTGCTTTTGATGTCATATCCAAGAAACCATTACTAAATGCAATGACATGAAACTTTTCCCTGTTTTTTTGGTAAGATTTTTATAGATTTAACTCTTACATTTAGGTTTTTGATCCATTTTGAGTTAATTGTATATGTTGTAAGGTAAGGTTTTTTTCTGTTGTTGTTTTGTTTTTTTTCACGTGGATACCCAGTTTTCCCAACACCATTTGTTGAAAAGACTGTCCTTTCTCTATTGAATGGTCTTGGCAACCTTGTTGGTGCTCTGTACGTACCGCTGGAGCGAAGAAAAAAGGGACGCTTTTCCTGCATAGAAATGAGGGAACAACCTACAAGAATCTTGGGGAATCTTTTTTTTTTTTTAAGATTTTGTTAATTTATTAGAGAGAAAGAGAGTGCTCATGAGAGAGAGCACAAGTAGGGGGAAGGGGCAGAGGGAGAAGGAGAAGCAGACTCGGGGCTCAATCCCAGGACCACGAGATCATAAACTGAGCGGAAGGCAGACACTTAGCCGACTAAGCCACCCAGGTGCGCCTTGGGGAATCTTCTAAATAAGTGAGTCGTGGAGGTATTTCCAGGAAAAGAATGGTGGGGCCTTGTCAGATTAAGAGCACAGAAGGAGGAACTTAGAGTAGCTCCCTCAGCCAAAAAGAACACACATACAATGTTTTGCTTTTGAAGGATATCTGAAACAGACAAGGGGGCAAGTGTTAAAAGCATGGACAAAGATAAATGACAGGCACTTCATCCTCATGAAATATAACATGTAGTGGGGAAGACAGCATGCATAAATAATTATAATACAAGGTAAAGGAATAAATGTCATAGAAATAATATTGATAAAATGCTGTGGACATTTAGAGGAGAAAACAATTCTTCGGAGAGGACCAGGTGGGTCTTGCTGGATGTAGTCATCCAGATTTCTCATTTGAAAGCAACAGAAACCAACCATGATTAATTTACACCAAAAACACACTTATTAAGAGGATATTTGCTAGTTTATAGACTCTCCGGGAGGATATGGGAACCAAAACTGGAAGAGACACAGCCTAGAACAATACTTAAAATTCCACCTCAGAATTTATCCTGTAATAAGGACACCATTGTCACCACACTTTAGCATAGACACTGACTTACACTGTTCCCATCAACCCTAGATCTGGATGTCACCACTAGAACTGGCCCAAAGTGAGAATCTGACTTTTTTTAGCTTCTGTTTTGTAGAGTTCTGCCTCAAGTGGAAAATACCAACCTACAGGAAGTGAAAAGGGGTTAAGGTGAGGCGGCTGCAAAATATTGCAATGTCCACAGAGCTGAGGGAGGTAAAAATTGCACTGCTGTGGGAGAAATAGTAAGATTTAGACAGGCAGTGGCAGGTGGAAATATGGGGAGGAGATTCAGAAAAAGATTTAGCCTGATAGTCAGTGATATTAGCTAAAGCCCTGACATTAGAAGGGAACATGTTTGAAGAAGAGATCATTGGGAAAGAATCGTGATCACCTGTATTTGTGTGAACACAAGAAGAAGAAACTTGGATGGATAGGCCTTTATCAGGAAAACCAAAGGAAAAGCTTCTAATGAGTGCCTAGAAAATTGTATTTGTTCAGTTTACTTCTAACTGAATGAGGCTGTTAAGAAGGGAAGTGGTTGCAGTGCTGCTCACTGTTGTTTAGGGATGAAATGAATGAAGGCTAAGAAAAAATCTTTGAATTTGTTGACCTTTGAAAGAAGAATTTCATTAGGATGCTGAGGGTAGAATCCAGAGGGCAGATAGAGATGAACAAGGAAAATGTAATTGGAATGGAATGACAGTAATTGGTGGCATCAAGGGTCAGTTACTTTAGGAAAAGGAAGATAGGACTTGTCAAAGGAACTACTTTCAAAAAAAGATTTATGGAGCACCTACTACATAGTAACTATTTAAAGTACTTGGAGTATATAAGTGAACAGAATGGACAGAGATCAGTGCCCTTGGGATCTTTATGTCCTGGAGGAGTGTGAGAGGCACCAGATAGTTAACAATAAACCTAGCAAATAAGTAAATTATATAGTGGTTATAAGGTGATAAGTGCTGGAAAAAAAAAAAAAAGGTAAAGCAGAGTAAGAAAATTGATGGGATTTGTTGATCTTTGCAAGAAGAATCTCATTAGAATGGTGGGGAATAGAGGTCCAGTAGGGTCAGCTAGGTATTTGGGTGGTTGTACTGGTAAATAGAGCTGCAAGCTAAGCAGGACGATCAGATAAAAAAATGCCTAAGTAACTAAGGCTTGTATATTAGAGCTGCGATTTGAGAAAGTCTTAAAGAAGTTGATGGAAGAGGCTAAGTAGATATCTAAGGGAAGAATGTTTAGGGAGAGGAATAGGCGCCACAAAGCTCTGAGCAGGAACATGCACGGTGTGTTTGACAAACAGGATGAAGAAGCAAGAGAATAGTAGGAAAACAACCCAATGAGATCATTGGAAGCCAGTTCTTACAGGACCTTGTAAACTACCATAAGGAATTTGTAAGGACATTATAAAGCACCTATTCTAGGATTGATAGCTCTTTGATAGCTTCTGTAGATTACCAGTATGAGGTAGTCTACAGCTTCTTATACAATTCAGAAAAAGTTCAAGCTTACTTTGCATAGGCTATTTCTGTTTAAACAACTTCAGAAAGAGGTAATGTAGAAATGCAGACAAAGGGATGATGCCATATAACCGATGTAAAGTAAGGTGAGATTCTTTATTGAAGGGGCAGAAGGTAAACTATGATGAATAATTTTATAGGGTTCTTTTTTTTTTGCCTGAATTCCTAGAGTGAAGTAAACATTTGTTGTTTGTCCATTTCTGATTATATACATATCATTTCAATAAAAAAATTGAAAATCATTTTTAAACAAGCGTTTCTAAAAGAGTAACTACTTCTTTTGAACTTCCTCTCTTTTTTCTTACACATCTTTTAATAGAGGTGTTAATGAGGTATATTGAGGACCTTGAAGTGCTTCCACTGTAAACTTTTGGGAGACCTCAGGGTAGAAATTATGGTGACTATTTAAATCAGATTGGTTATCCTAACAGACTTTAAATCATGTAGATAAATGCAAGTTTTGTAATTTTGGTTAAGGTTGAAGTTGAATGTTTCATTTGGCATAATCCTTAAGATAACTCACTGCTTGCTAAATTTTCCACTTTTCGGGTGGGTGTTTGGTAGTAACAGACATAACCACAGAGTGGGGTGACCAACCATAATGAGATATGTAGAGCAGGACGATCAGATAAAAAAATGCCTAAGTAACTAAAGCTTGTATATTAGGGACAGTGTTATGCTTTCATATATTCCCATTGGACTAGTAGAGAATTGTTTTTGTGTCTACTTACGTCACTGGTTTTATCTGATATGATCACTAAAGCTCATCTCCTTTACTTCCATAATTTAAGAATCTTCTGTCATGCGAGGCACATTTAGTATCTCTGGTTTAGCTTATGTAATGCTCTACATAAGCACAGAAAGAAAGGGTTTCAGTAAGTCTGATTTCACTATACTGTGACATTTTTTGATTAAATAAAGTCTATACGTGGGGTTTCATTGTATTTCTTTATTTTTACAAACTAGTTGTGTGAACGCTTAAACCAATCCTTTGTCTGTGAAAACTCTCCGTGTATGGAGTCTGTTAGAAAAGACTTGGTGAGATTATCAAAAACTATTGCTTCTCATAAAAAAAAATTAAAACATAAGCAGCTGGGCTTTATATCTGGGGACAGGTGAAAGATGATGAGGAAAATACACACACACGTATATATATATAAACACAGTAGGTTTCAGGCATCCTTTTGGCATGAACCATCTGTCATTAAGAAAGGATTTCAATATACACAATTGACTTCTGGCTGGTAGAAGAGAGGAAAAGGTTTTAACATGTCATGAATCTGAACTGAAAATCATGGCATTATTTTTTCTTTTATTAAGAACACTTTTACAAGCACACAGAGTTTAAATGTCACTTAAAGAAAAACTTGGCTTTCTGTGATTTTTGTATTTCTTCTAGCATCAATTTTTAAAAAACTACTAAGAGTGAAGTCTACTCAGAAATCATCTACTGGCAGCAATATTCTTGAGGCTTTCTATGGAAAAGCTAGTTATATGTGAAATAAAAACAAAATTTTCTTTATATGAATGTCTTCTCTTTTACTTTAAAAAAACTTTTCTCCTTTGATTCCTCCTATATATAGTTAGGTACTTTCCAAAGAGTGGGAAATGGATTTCCTAAGAGCCGTCTGCATATGCTGTGTCCACTTAAGCATAGGCTATTCAAGCGTTTAAATAGGAACTATAGTTTAACTCCTTTTATATTTCTTTTACCTTATACTAATGTGCACCTTCCTTATTTCTAAAGTATATTCAAAGGGAGTTACAAGGGAACATAGAGAAAAAATAAAATTTTATTGATATTATCATTTCTGTTTAAAATTTATTTTCCATTTACCTGTTATTCAATATCAGTTCAAGTTGGATTTGGATAAATTCAGTGTACCATTGACTTTAGGATGAAGTAAGAGTTATGGTAATCCTCTTCAAGAAATTGATTTTGATATGAAACTATGTTCAGGTTTCTATAATGGCTGGCACGAAATTCAAATAGGTACTAGAGATTTTGATTTTCTGCTCAGGGATGCTTTAGCATTAGTTTTTGATAAAGAAGAAAATATCCTTTAAATACCTTTGAAATAGAGCTTTGGGTAAGTCAGGTTAGTAGCTTCAGTGGTTCATGATTTTCATAGTGTGTAACTTTAATTCTGAGGAGTCCAGGGCCCAATAATAATAATTATGATACTAGGGTGTATCTGTTGTTATTTAAATGAACAACAAAAACCCCTTTCTCAAGTAGTTGCTTACAAGTGGGGCAGAGTAGGTCTTTTGGAACTGTCTTCCCACAGTGTGAAGTTAAAACAGCCTCTTTTGTGAAAACAAACTCAGACTCATCTGAGGACCACATTACATGGTTATGGTGACGTCACTCGTCCACTTTTTCTTTCTGAGGCTGCAGAGTGGCCTCCCTATACCTCCTAAGGCACGGGCCTACTCAAGGGAAATAAAACCTCCTTCCTTAACTCCAAGGCACCTCACTCACCTTAGTTGCTTTGCTTGTAAAATATGGTTGATAATATATGCATTGAAGGGCTGCTGGGAAAGTTAAAAAGAATGTCTACAAGAACTACTTTAAATTAATGATAATATATCTGTTTTACTTGTGCTTACCATATTCTTAACAAATAATGCACATGCTGTAAAGGAGAGGTCCATCTCTCATTGGATCTGAAACCGCTGACCTCTGAGTACATTGCTGTGGCTTCCTGTTAATTATTATTAATTAACAATGTGAGTGTCTGGTGTCCCTCCCCTGAATCAATGTGAACAATGTGAGTGTCTGGTGTCCCTCTCTGAATTGATAGGTTTGGTCTTCTGCTCCAGCCCTCAGAATTTCTGGCGATCATGTTCCCTGAATGAATCTCACCAGCCCCCAGAATCTCTGAGGCCTCCATCTACTGAGTGGAATATTTCTGCCCTAGTCATTTCTTGCAGAGCAAAAACATATGGGTCCCTAATTAGTGAAGTACTAGTGTCTGATCCTGTTGAGCCTTAACCAGTTCCAGACCTTGTTGGCTCAGGCACACGCAGTACTTTCATCTGTAAATGTGAACGACATCACCTACCACCCAGGAAGGGAGTGAGGATTAAATGAGGTAACGTATGTTAGCTACATCACATAGTGCCTAACAAATAGTAAAAGCCACCAAGTGGTATGGATCATCATCATCATCATTCTGTATTCTATCTAGAAATAACTCTATTTTTCTTCCCTGAGTTCCTTGCTTGCCAACTCCTGCCAAGGCATTTTCCTCCCGTTCAATTTTAGTTTCTGGTCTGAGATAATCGTGCTGATCAGGTGATGAATTACTCTTTAGTGATTAATGTAAAGGATAATCTCACATTTTAAGTCTCACCTGGCTCATTATTACTAAGGTACACGTTTGATCTTATTAGCCTTTAGTTGAATGATACTGAAACCAGATAATAAACTGGACAGAATTATATGCGTACATGGGACTTGAGAATCCTGGGGTGGTCTGGAGGTTTGTTTTATTTTGTTTTTATTTTAACTGTAGAACTTAGCAAATTCACTGAGTTAATTTTCATTGGTAATGTAATCATGGAAGTTGCCCTTAGTTCTCTTCTTCTTCTTTGCTGTTAATTGCGTTTTGTGTCTGGTCTTCTTATTTTATATGCAGGCTGTGCATAGCCTTGTTGTATTCATGGTCTAACATGAGCTTTTAAAAAGAACTCTGCAATCAGTAAGAAAATGATACTGTCATAGATTTAAGATATCATTGTATTATAAAATTCCATGAAGCATTTTGCTTTGATGGGTTTCGTTGTGCTGATGATCAAATTATACCCTCCGAGTATACAGTGTTACAGTGTTTTAGGAGAATACAGTTTGGGACTTACTTGTTCTTTTTCAAAAGCCATCTCAAATCCCTTTAATGAGTTGTGGGCAGTAGCGAAGGTGAAAGACCAACACTGAAAGCCTGTATCAGAAGATACTGTCATGTCTATCACCTAATATTGAGGCTCTACCCTGTTAATAATAATATTTGTATTAGGTAAAAAATGGTTTGTGTTGTTGATTAGTGCTTAATTTATATGAAGATATGTTCAGAGCATTTCATAACAAATGTGTTTTCTCTACTACTTTTATAAAAGCCTCAAAGAAGGTACCTTTTATGTATGGCTGCTACAAAAAAATTATATTTTTAGTTTTTGAAGTATATCCTTAATGAACAATTATTTCAGGAAAAAAAAAATAGCAATCCGCTCAAGCCATCGAGACCTGGTTGGTTTATAGTAAAAGTTTTGAAATTTTAAAGCTGCAGTGAAATCTTGTGGTCTCTTTATATTTGCGTGTGAATTTTTTTGTTGCTAGTGGTAACTATAGAGAATTTTTTTCAAACAGCACCCTTTTAATAACAATGGTCTCCCCAAATATACTGTGGCATAGCTTTAAACTTTATTAAGTCTGTCTTGGACTCCCCTTCCTCTCCCAAGTAAATGGAAGAAAAGTTTGGCAGGCTCCATGCTGTGCACTTGATTGATGTCCAGAACATCTGAAGGACTTTTGTGTCCTGCATGCTCTCCATGAGTGCATAATGTGTGAATACTTAAAGAAGGTCAGCCCTTATCACATGTAATCTAGGCCTGAAAGCAGATCAACAGTGACAGTCGTATCCCGTAAGTAAGAACACAAATCATCCTCCACACGCTTTAGACAAGTTGTGGGATATTTTTTCTCTCTTTTTTACCCCTTCCCACTCACGGGGGACCTTGGCAGAGCAATGAAAGCAGAGAGGAGACGTGCTCAGAATAATGTGTCACTTGTCGGAGGGAGGAAGGGATTGTTTATTTGTAATGATGTGCTGGTCTTTCACTGTGCAGCTGAAGGGAGCTTCGGCTTGTTAATGACCAGTGATGTGGAAGGCTGCAAATGAGACCGGGGTGGGGAGGTGGGAGGCAGCCTGAATGCAGCCGAAGTTGCGATCTTTATAAACGCCAGAGTCAGGAGAAACGTTTTTGTACACTTGAGTTCTGTTGTTCATGTGTTCCCCCATAATGCAGTAACTTTTTATATCATTGTGTGAGTGTATGAGCTGAAAATCACAGTCGGGAGATGAATTAGCCTGTGCAATTCTGAGTGCACGTTTCTCGTTTTGGTACAACCATTATGAAAGTTTAAAAAAAAATGTATTTTAGGGCAAAACTCAACGGAATGGTAGGGACCGAAAATGCTATAGCTTGCAAAAGGAAGAAGGAAAAAACTGTTGTTTTTAATGTGCCTGTGTTTGAGCAGAAGTTTAATTAAAAAGTTAATGTTGAAAAAAAAAAAAAAAAGTTAATGTTGCTCTGGACAGTATTTGTAGGGATTTTCAAATAATCAAGAAAATAACACTCACTTTGTTGTTCTCGTCAAGAATTATATGGATATTGTTACATTTTCTTAGATACAAAGGAATGTACTTATTATCGTAGCATTGAAAACTTTACTGGTTTCTTTTGAAATGTAATCAGCTGCGAGAAGTAGTTGTAGTCAGTTCCCATAATGGAAAATAAACTGTGCAAATACCTCCTCTAGAAATGAAGGCATGGCTTCCCACAGAATCCCATTATGAGACATGAGGTCCTTCCCACTTTCTCCCATCTACTTTTCCAGCCCAACGTCTGTCTCTGTTCTCCGGGCATATCCAGGTTCCCACGTTCTCCACAAACACTGCTCTTTTTCTTACTCCTGAGTCTCTGTACTCTCCGTTCCCTTTGCTTAGGATTCCTTTGCCCTCCCCTCACCCAGTGAATTCCTACTTATCTTTGAAGACCTAGTTGGCATGCCTCTCCCCCACAAGTCCAGTCCCCACCCCCAGTCCGAATTCATCTTTGTCCACTGTACTTTCTGTGTTCCTACTGTCCCCCAGGCAGTGGCTGTACTGCATGGTCATTTGCATTGTATGCTTGTCCTCAACTTACACAGTCAGTTGTGCCCTGAGGGCAGGTCCTGTCTCTTAAGAAACGTTCTCCTATCCCATTTACTAGATACAGTTCCCCCAGTTCAGTTTAAAAACTGCATATATACATAAAATCAGTAGATTTGGGGAGTTTTCTGTGTGAAGATAAGTCACATATTGAAATTGTTAAAACAGTAGTCACTGGTATGAGGAATTCTTAATCTCAGGAAACAAACTGAGGGTCGCTGGAGTGGTGGGGGGTGGGAGGGATGGGGTGGCTGGATGATGGACATTGGGGAGGGTATGTGCTATGGTGAGCGCTGTGAATTGTGTAAGACTGATGAATCACAGACCTGTACCTCTGAGACAAATAATACACTATATGTGAAAAAAAAAAAAAGAAGATAGTAGGAAGGGAAAAATGAAGGGGGGAAAATTGGAGGGGGAGATGAACCATGAGAGACTATGGACTCTGAGAAACAAACTGAGGGTTCTAGAGGGGAGGGGGGTGGGGGGATGGGTTAGCCTGGTGATGGGTATTAAAGAGGGCATGTACTGAAGGGAGCACTGGGTGTTATACGCAAACAATGAATCATGGAACACTACATCAAAAACTAATGTAATGTATGGTCATTAACATAACATAATAAAATAAAATAAAAAGAAATTGTTAAAACAGTAGTGTCATAGACCTCTGCTTCAAGTATCTGAATATTCAATGACCTAAGTAGAAGGAGACTGATTAAACATTTCCCTTTGTGGGTGTAATTCGAATTTTTAAAACCTGATTTAACATAAGACACCTTTTTTATCTTTGCTTTAGTGACCACATTGTTTGTGACGGGAACAGTTTGGCAAATGTTACATTAAGGGACGTTATTGTTAACAAAGGATGTTTTTGTCAGGAGGCAGGGGAGTGATTAGTGAGAGTGTTTTGGAAATTGACCATTTTCTGATATCTGCCTATGTTCTGGGCACCGTATTCATTAATTAATACTCATATCCTTGTATAATCTATGTAACAATCTTACGTTAAATAATGACCAACAAAGTTTGAATGACTTGTCCAAGGTTATATATTTGTCCAAGAGCAGAACTAGGCTCTCTACTTCAGAGCACAGGCTCCATAAATCTAGAATGAGCAGGTCTGTTGAAGAATTTGACAGTTGACAGGTAGCCTTGCACAGCCTACTCATACAGGCAGCCCTAGCTGTAGTCTTCCTTTTCTCTTTCCTTGCCCTTTCTCTCATGTGTATATTTTCAAATGAACACCTTTCCCTTAATATTCTCTCAGAGCTTTCTTTGAAGCCTCCTTGGGTGTGTACTGGAGGGTGAACGGCTTAAGTCATATGCAAATCGGGGTTGTTTTGCTAAACCAGATTTCTGATCTACATTATAAGAATTTTATTATATCTTTTGAGCCTCGTTGTCTGGAACCTCATTATGCATTTTATAGAGCGTCTCTTTCGTGGTTGGCACCCAGCATATATTAAACAATAAAAGGCAAAATGGAGGGAATTAATAGGGGTAAATTCATTCTGAATTTCTTAGTATTATAAATGAAAGAAAGAAATCTGTATTACCAAAAAGCTTGACCAAGTAGGAGCCTCTCATGCTTCTGATTTTCACTTCTCCTCACAGAGTTAGAAGTTCAGGTTCAGAGACTCATCCTATATGCTGAAATTCTAAACCTTTTTTTTTTTTTAATTCATTGAGCCAGTCAGTGTTCAAACGCCTTTAGTTATTTATGTAATATATAGTCTAAACTCTGTAATCTACGTTCTGAATCCTGCACAGTCTGGTTCCACTCTGTCTAGGTTTCTCTCCAGCCATTTACTAATAGGAGCTGTCTGCTCCAGTAAGATTTTTCTTCTCATGCTATTACACAAATGAAATATTTAATCCTACCTCTAATCCTTGCTCGTATAATTTCTTCCTTTCCATCTCCTCTATTGCTGTATAAATTCAATTCTTATTTCAGCGTCCAGCTCTCCCTTCAGTTTTTGGCCCAGTCTAATCCATCTCTTACTCTGATTTTCCATCTTTATTCCATTTGAGGACACTTCATCTTAAAATGTTACATTTTTCACAGTTCTCTATTATGTATACTGCTTTTGCTGTGGCATTGTAAACTTCTTGAGTACATTTATTTCAGCGAGCACATAGTGCAAAATTAGAAATGATTGCTGATATGAATTGCTTTGAACTGAAATAGGATTCTAGGGAGGGAGCAACGGCTCTCCCTTTAGGCTTTGAACCATTTATGGATACTCATATTGGGGAAATGCGAGCAGTGGGAGCTGTCCCACATTTCAGCCATTCACTCGTCCTCCCAGAGCTAAAGGCTGGGTTCCAAATTGGCAGTGGAACCATGTTGTGATGTGGCTCTGAGCCGAATATAGGTTTGAACAAGAGATTCTATTGCTTGATTTTTGTCGTCTTTTCCCACATATTACCCTCTGCTCCTGATCAGTCTTGTTCATTTTAGTATGCCTCAGTCTCCCTTCTTAGCTAAAAGGGATGTGGGTAAATGATACTGAAATGATACCACCCCCAACTTACAGTTTTCTGACAAGTCCGTTGCATGGCTTCTGTGAAATGCAAAATGTCTAGTTTCTTAAGTTTAGGATATTCCAAAATCTCATATATTGTTAAAGATACTATATTTCTGTTACATTTTATTTCATGAAAATGTGAATCGAGGACATTGGATTGATAGTAGTATTTGTAAATTCATAGAAAGCAATTGTTGGTGTTCCTAACTAGAGAGTAGATTTGAATGGTACCCAGTAGGGTAGTGCTGGGAGGTGCTGGGATGTGTGGAGGGGTGTGGGTGCCTGTTAAGAATGAAAAGATGGCAGAGATTTTTTTTTCCAAGAAAAGAATTTTTAAAATATCAAGTAAACACATTCCGATAGTATCTGAGATAGAATCATTGAAATATGTCTCTGGTTTCATTAACATAAATCCTTTATCATGTAAACTGATGGCATTTAATAACTACTTCTGTTTGTATCTATGGTGACATTGTAGTTTCTCCACATACTGTCGATTCATTTATATTTCTTGCTGTTCTTTTAGTATTGACAGTTCCCAGAGTCAAGGACAACAAATAGACTTCAAAAAAGTTCTTTAGTATTAAAAAAAGGTCACTCAGGATATCATTGAAAATGGAATTTTACAAACTGTTCATAATTTATGTTGAGGCACGATTACAGTAAAAATCTTAAAAATTGAATAACTTATGTTAATAAGATCGGTTAGGTTCACAGTACTTTTTCTACATAGGAAACTTCAGACTCTAGTCATTTAAAATTAGTTGATAGCTTAACGGAATACTTTAACTTGAAATAGTCATTGAAGATACTCTTTACACGGGACCCTTTTTCATGTCTGTGCACTTGATTCAGAGGTATTTGCTCCATTATTTAAATAGTGATGTGAGAAAACTGTCCTAACATGACACTTCCGTGTGTTGCACTATTTCTATCATTTCATCAAAGAAAGCGTTTTATTTTTCCTTGTCTTTCTACAATTCCCAAACAGTGAACAATTGTCAGCAAGAGAAAAGAAAAAAAACCTTGACAAAAGAAGTAAGCTAATTCATGACGGCAAAGGACAGATGCGTGTGGCTTTGCAGTCCCTTCCTAGCTGCCTGGGAGATTTGGGGGGCTTTGGCATGGCCAGTGCAGAGCACATCCCCCCGCATGCGCCGGCCCTTGTGTGGGCAGCTGGGTCAGGCTCCTTTCTTAAGAAAACAATCCAGCTCAGGGTCCTCACCGCCCTTTGTTGTCCTCCCCACGAGGTGATCGGTTGAAGTCTCTGTGGTGACAGAACCAGTTTGTAACAGGCTTGTCTTTCACGGTCCTGTCTCAGGCTTGCTGGCAGGCTTGCCGGAAGCTCTGACAGGAGTGGCAAGAGAGAAGGCTCAGTGAAAGAAGGAAAGGCAAGAAGCAGGAGGCTGAAACAGGCGGGTCACGTTTACTGCTCTCCTGCGCAATGGGTTGGCTGGAAGAACTAAACTGGCAGCTTCACATTTCCTTGCTCATTCTTCTGTCTATGCACACGAGGGGTAAGAAGATCAGTGCCCCATGGTACAGTGCTGACAGGGGGCTGCGTTAACGTCAGGTTGTGTGGCTTTTATCACAGAAGGGAAAGTTCTGGGCAGAAGTGCAGTGGCTAAACATTTCCAGTCCCCATCCTCCAACTGCTCTGTAATTTTACTACTTTTTTTCTATTTGAGCAAAAGCTTACTAGATAGCGTATGAGGATAATTTTTAAAGGTATTCAAAGTTTGTTTTCTCTAGTAATTAAGAATTCAATCCAGTCCAGTTTGGAACTTTGAATATGAAGTCAGTTGTCAACATACTGAGACAGTTTGTATGCGAAGAATTTACGAAAATAATTCTAATAAACTTTGTTTTGATCATTTAAATTTGAATGCTGTTAGATTTTTATAGGTTAGCTAATTAACTTTGAAGTTCATTACAACTTTTATGTAGATGCCTTGAGTAAATCTCCAGTTTTATAATAGCAATAATTATAAATTGTGAATATATCAGATGTTTGTCCACATTTCAGAACAGGGGCTT
Organism: Phoca vitulina; assembly: GCF_004348235.1. Classification (NCBI taxonomy): domain Eukaryota; kingdom Metazoa; phylum Chordata; class Mammalia; order Carnivora; family Phocidae; genus Phoca; species Phoca vitulina. Next base: position 72,558,979 of record NW_022589706.1, read on the forward strand.
GCTTAATGATCATTTTGTCCAGAATGATTCTTGTATAAAGTTGATGGCAATTTGTAAAAGGATGGCAATTTTTAAAAGTTACTTTAAACTTTTAAATAAAAGAGTAATTATAAAAGCAGATAAACTATTTTCAAAATAGAGGAAAGATAACATTATGAAACAACTCTCTGTGATAGTGATTTGCAAAGAGGGAGTCATGAAGTTGGAGATAAAGAGAGAGTGACTATATAAAATTAAGCCAGGTGACAAAAGGAATATGTATGAGATGGAAATGCATTTACAGTTCAACCTCATGTCCTTGTGAATGCACTTTATAGAACCAGTTTGGCAATACTATTTATTTGGGAAGTATGTATTATCAATTGGCATGTACTTTTGATTGGCATTTATAAGATTCCTGTTTTCATAATCTCAAATATTCCATGGCACTACCACAATATTATATGTTGTGTCTTGGCTCTATGAAAGAAAGCTTTTAATTTCTGGCATGGGTAAATGTAACCCAAAGGAGTTTTATGTATTGCTATGAAGGAACAGTAGGTAGTTCATTTACCTGATGTGCTAATTTATTTTCCAAAAATTGTTATAATAATATGGTGCCTTCTAGAAGACAATAGTAAAGCCTCAGGGAAACTGTTTCTTAAGAATGTTCCAGGAAGCTCAAAGAATTTTATGTGTGAGGTGAAATTCTTATTCCTCTATTCATGCTACTACTATTTCTTGATTGCCTGAAGCTAATTTTTCACTGTCTTTTAGCATTTTCCTTGAAAAATATGAATACCTGAATTCATTATTGGTATATATCAATAAAAAGCAGAAGCCATATGCTACACATGGAATTTTTGAATTACAAATGCTAGGCTTAGAATACACCTTAAAATAATAATGGAGAACTGTCTTACTTTCCTGGTGAGGAGGTTGAAGCCCGGGGACATTCCTTGCCTTCCTCTAGTTAACATAGTCTTTTTAAATTCTCTGTCCAGGGCTCTTTCCTGTGTGTGTGTGTGTGTGTGTGTGTGTGTGTGTGTTGCTATAGGGTTGATTTGATTACTAAATGGGTAAGTACATGGAAAGCACTTAGAACAGTGTCTGTAATACATAGTATTTCCTAAGCTTTTGTTACTATTCATATTATTATTAATAGTTTATGCAGGAATAGGGGACAACCAAGCTGGAAATGTAAATTAAGACATTTTAAAAGAATCTGATAACTCACCTTAGTGTGATTAACATACTAAATCCCGATGTATATTCCCAGCTTTGTCACAAATGAACTTTTAATTTTTTTTTAAAGGAGTTTCTCTACCTGTAACCTTTTATAATAGTTTTACAAAAAATAAGCTCCATGGTTTTTATGATTTTGCCCCAATGAAGACAGAATGTGCTATAGACAAGGACTAGTAGTTTAATCAAGACTAAACAACTTTGACTATCAAAGTTATTATTCATTGATAACTTGTAACGTTTTATCATTAATTCTGCATGTATTTCAGTGAAAATGATCACAAAACTTACGATAAATAGAAAATACAGAAAAATGAAGTGGTCATGATTCTTCAGTGAATGGCAAAGCCAAGAATATTGTTCTGAGACCTTAAATCCTTCTTAAAAGTAAATGTATTTCAAAATGACAACTTGAGACATTTGGAGAATGTGAGCATCTGGCTAATAAAAATATTTTGTTAGTTAAACATATGGAAACCTAAAAGTTTTATATGTGGAAGGAATATGTACAACACTCCAGTTATACCATAAATGGAACAAAACTCAGTAGAGTCACAGTGAGTGGAAAGGAGAATTCTTCTTACTTGGAACAGAATAGCTAGGGTGGCCTGTGGGTAGGTGACTCATCAGCCTAAATCTTATCATTGCTTAAATCCTAGAATGTTTCACTTGAGGACACACAGGCTTAAGAAAAAGGGAGACAAAGGTACATCTTGGTAGAAGATTTGAACTTTGTTTTTTTTTATATTGGCACATTGTGATTGCTTCAGAAATGGATTTTTTTAAAGCTAGAATCATGAAATGTAGAATTGCATTTTTCTAAAAGTGAAAATAGGACCTGGCGTGGTGAAAATCTGCAGTGTTCATTTCTCCTTGTGAAATGTTTTCTTTTGAGGATTGAGCTGCCCCTTTATTTGTAAAACGTAGTAGAAAATCACAGGCAATCATGGTGAATGTAGTGCAATAGGTAAACAGTATTAAAGTATCACTTTGGCCACTACTATTCTTCTTAAGTTCTGCCAAAGGAATTTAGGGAGGTTATAAATGTGATCAACTGACAGACCTAAAAACTAAAGGACTCTTTCTGTTTATTGTTCTAACACATTGATGGCAACAGTGTGCCTCTCCTGACATGGATGGGCCTCATGTTCTGGCATTTAAAAGGGTGAGATTTTTATTTAGCTTCCTGTTAAATATATATGTGAACATTTCTACAGTCCCCTCCCCCTCCATAAAATCACGGTCGTAGATTATTACAGCAATCAGATTAAAATCAAAATTGGCAGCCAACTTTTTGTCCTTAGGAGTAATTCTACATCAAAAATGAGTTATAGGGAAAAATGGTGAGATAGGAAGTAGTAATCAGCTGTTTTTGAATACAGGAAAATCCCCAAGCCTAGTGAACAAAAATAAGTCCCAGTCTTCCTGGCTCCTACAGTTTTATAGAACCCAGATACTACATTCTGCCTCTTCATTGCCGGGTCCTATTCCATTTCCTATTATAATACTTGTGTTTGATCTGGTTGGCACTCATTTAAAAAAAAAACAAACTATGTTATGAAATGTTTTAACTAAAATTAAGACAAATAGGGAATATAGTGACAGGAGGATAACAGACATGGGCTGAGAATGTGTGGTTTCAAAATGAGAATGGTAATAGTGCTATAGGGCATCAATTTTGGGTAATATTTTTAAGTGAAAAATGATCCTTGTTACCATATGGCAAAATACAGTGAAAATCTGAACTGTTAGACCAACACAGCTGTTAAATGCATAAATGTGGTTCTGTGTTTAAAATGTTTTCTACTACAGCTATTATGTGGCACTTCCAACAATTAATCTCAGGCTATTAATCGGCAGTAACTGCAAGTTGTGGTGAGCATCACAGATGTAAGAAATTTGATCTCTGTGGTAATTTACCTGGGAGGAAAGTGGCTAAACTATAGTTCTCAACTTAAATTCTTCAGAGTATATTGGATAATAGACATTCACACAACTATTGAGCACAAACTCCAATTATTTGGCTTTACTTTTGTTACAGGAAGTTATATTCTTTAATGGTGGCAACCATATATGTAAGCTGTGTGTTTGTGTGTATCTATACATAATTTTTAATCTTTAAATTACAAATACGTGAAGGCTTCTGGAAGAATAATAGTATTAGATCAGAGTAACTCAAATAAGTTTTTTTTTTTTTTTTGGCCTCTGTAAGCCAGTTGAATCTGAAATGACATTTTTTTTTCTGAAATAACATTTTACAAATCTTTTATTGACTTAGAACTGCCAGGAACAAATTATGAATATGTTTTTTTGTTCCCTAATTTTTCAAATACATACCTAATTTTAGAATTCATACAGGACATGGGGAAAATCCTTAAATAAGACAAAGTATATTGGCAATTAATTATAGGGAAATTATCTTAATCAGTTAAATGGCCTATCAAGCTTTCTTTTGCGATATTTTGGGTTCAGATGGACTCTTAGGGTCTTGATTATTATACTTTTTTAATCTGTAAAATAGTTACCTTTTCCATTTTAGTGGATTTTTTTGTGGAAATGTTCATATTAAAATCTCTAAAGATGATTTTGTGACTGTGCACTCAGACTAACCTTAATCTTGTTTTTAGACCCCACCATTTTTCTTTTAACATTGGCGAGACTGTGGCTTTTGGATTAACTGATCTCTCTGCTTGATATCATCTTTGTCACATTCCTTCAGTAGTTAACTTTTCATATAAAATCACATTATTGTTATTGATAGTTTGGTCATAAAGAATGGAAACTTAAGTAGAGAAAGAAGTTGAGTAGAGATATAGAGAAAAGCTGAGGGGAAACACAGGCCTCATGGGATCCAGAGGCCACAAAGGTCTGAGCTTCTACTCATCTGTGTCTCTGAGGGGCCTCATGGACATTCCCTTCTTCTTTCCTCTATGTGACTCTGTCTCTTTCCTTCTTTCTGTTTGGAATTCTTTAATGGAGACCTCTTGCATTTAGGTTGAAATCCAGATCTTTACCTGGCCAGCTAGCCTTGGTATCCAAGGGCCCCTAACTCCCAGCTCATCTCCCTAGACATTGACCATCAGCCCCATTGGTCTTTCCCTGTCCCAAATCATCCAAACCTTTTATCTCCTTGGGTGTTTCACATATATATTCTGTTTCCAGAGCCTGGACAGTTCTTCGCTTCTCTACTCTGCTTATCCATTTGCTTAAATGTCACTAAGTTTTCCTTAACAATCCAAAGTAAATGGGCTCCCCTTCATATAAGCCCTCATTGTAAGTTTTATTTTTCTTTTATAGTATATATCATGACTTGTCATTATACATGTCACTCTCCTGCTGGAAGTTCAGCTTCTTAGAGGAAAAAGCTATGCCCATTTTATTTATTGCTGTATCCCCAGGGCATAGCACAATGCTTGGCGTATAGAGAAGACTATCTCTCTAGCCATACTCATCAGTCTCGTTCACTGTTATTCCAGGACCTTTTTTATTTAGCTCTATAGAGTTAACTGATAAATGTTTCACTGTCTCTTATTTCTAATTTTTGTGGAGAGAGAATTTGATTGGCTGCTGACCCTTACAGTAATCCTATGTAACGCAGCTGGGATGTATGTAGTCAGTCAATACCAAGATGGCCACCCAACAACAGACACTGTGGGCAGGAGAAGTTTTTTTTTGGAAGAAGTTTTAGATTAGATTGACGATCAGAAACATCTAATATAGCTGCTACTGTCATTTGTAATAGTGACATAAATATCTCTAGTACTCTTGTTTATAAATGAATTCCTGTTGGCTACTGAGTTATTTATTAGCTGTATGTTTAGAAAAATTATAAAAAACATTTAAATATTTTTATATGAACTTTGGTATCCAGGAAATGTTACTACCAAAAATAATGGTAATATATTTCTGTAGTTTCTACGGAATTATTTTTGCAATAAATGAAATGGTGTGAATTTTTTTTCTCTCTATATAAAAAGATGCTATAGAAAATTCAAGATATCAAGACAGTGGCAAAAATAATACATAAAACAAGTAGTGTCATCACTTGGAAGACTAGTTCTGTCAGAATGTTGCATATAATTTTCACTCCTTTATTAAAAAGGTAGTTGTAAAGCTTATGTGTCACAAAGAACCTCTTGTAAATTTTGCCTTACGATCCCTAAACAGGCCACAAGTTTGAGGCGAACAGTATACGTTTTTCATTCGGACTCTGGGAATTTAGTGTCTGAAAATATGCTTTTGATCCCTTCTGGAGTCTAGAGGAAAATTGATGTACATATCTAATTCATGAGGTTTTTAAAAACTTCACGAGTACATGCAGAAAACTGGCTTTGGTTCATAGTATCCTGTAGTACACGATGTCCCATATTCATCTTAGTATCTTCACAATTTTAACGGGATTGTTAACGTATAAGGAAACAGTGACTTACATCACTTTTGCATCATCTGTGGAACTTCTGTGATGTGGGAACTGCACTGATGAGATACCAGCGGCATGTGAAGCAATTGAACCTAACAAGAAATCTTACTTTTTTTTGTGTGGCCTTTTATGTTTACCTTCAGATATAAACTATGCCAATGCCAATAGCAGTGGAGCTTCAGGAAACCTGAGGCCAGGTTTGTTTTGGAAACTGCGGGAAATTATCCTTCTGTTACTATGTTTGTAGAAATATTCATGATCAAACTATGTCTTTGCTAAAGTGTTTAGCTTTATTTTGATTTCTGTCTAAAGGAAAACTAAAACAACATTTTTCTCCAATAGGAAAAAATAGTAACTTGCCAATTATAATTGCATATCATTTTAATGATGTACTTTCTTACGGGGCTAAATCCTGACCCAGCTTTTGTCTTGGTTAGACTTAAGATGCTCAATTGAGTATTGTTTTCATATTCCATTACAACATCTTTTTATGTTTCAATTTTTTTTTTAAAAAGGTTAATGTTATAGAAGTAATATGCTGTATTTACCCATGAACCATCAGCTCATTTGAGTGAGGGACTGTGCAGCAGTTCATTGGCAGAATACTTGAGTGGCTTTCTGAGTTTAACGTGGTCTCTGAAATCTGCCAAAGCTATTGAGACCTGTGCAGTGGTCTGGAAACAACAACAGAGCATTCGGGTGACATGGTAACAGCAGAAGTGGGGGAGGGGGGGTGGGGGGGAGGCACTTAATTGAGGCTGCTAAACAGATTGCCTTTTTACCTCCACCATATACATAGCCACACACATATGTTTCTTATATGGATGTTTTCACAGGGTTATTACAGTTTATTGAAATCAGAGAATATCACTAAATATTTCCTACCTAATTTCCTAGGCCCTGAGTGAAAACGTGTTCAAATTGGGGAGTGGGTCTAAAGGAAAAGGACGCTTTGTGCTCAATCATGTGATTTCACAGACACATGACATTCTCTCAGTGGGAATTTCTGGAGATTGGGTTTGGCATGGATTTTGTGAACGAATACTAACAGTTTATCCATAACATGCATTTTATTAGCTATTATGAATATTATTAATCTCCCCTACTTAACCTCTTGCATTGAAAAATATAATTTTCTGTCTTTTTTTGTTCCACAGACTTAATGACAAACATCTTGCAAATTAGATTTTCATATATTTCATCTCTTTCTTATGCTCAATTTACTCTATCAAAGCCACACATTGTAGAAGACATCTGGTATTGAGCTTAAGCAGCTGGGTTTCATTTGTAAAGGTTTTGAGCAAATTTTGGTGCTTGCCAACAATAATATAGCAGTTGGCCAATGTGTTTTCTTTGTGGCAGCTTGGTGCAGTGTGGTAGAAGAGACCTGAATTCAGGATCAGGTGATCTTCCGCCTCTTTCTGGCCTGACTGGCCGCAGGTGTTTCGAGGAGCACTGGCTGAAGGCTCGCTCGGTGGCTGTTGAGGAACAACCGGTGAGCAGCGTGCAGTCATCCATTTAAGAAACGAGGAGTCTGCAGTTTTCCTCACAGCATGGTTCACCGTATTGCCTACATCAGAATCACGAAATCATTTTTAAGATGCAGTTCCCTATACCCCATCCCAGAGCTACTAAGTCAAATATTTTAGAACCGAGTCCAGAAAGCTGCAATTGATTAAGCTACCCCAAGGGGTTCTGTACACATGGATTGGAGTTAGTAAATTTCAGTTCATTCTTTACCTACAGACAGAACCTCTAAACTCCCTTTTCTGACCAAAAGAAGAACCTATTTTATTAATGAGTGTTTAAAAGGAATTGTCAGAATTTGTTTCGAAAGTGGCTTAACCGCATATCCAATTTAGATGTTCTTTCAGGAAACATTATATTACTGTGACCTGTTGTGTAATAAAACAGTGGTTCTAGCACTATTAAAATTTTGCTCCTAATGATGAAGAAGGGATAGTAAGTCTTAACTTACTTGGAACAATCCGAATATGAACTGAAGGATTTCTGGGAGAGAGAAACAGAAATGAGAATCCCAAATATCCTCTTTCTTTCTCAGATACATTAATTAATTTCTGTCTCCAGAAAGTCACTGGACACCTGGTAGGTTCCCGGAAATCTTTTTAGAGTTTGGCTCTGTGAACTATCCTCAGAAAGCACCATATTTGTTGTTGGGTTGCTCCTGAGCCCTGTACCCACCTCCAGTTACATTCAGTATGTTATTCCCAATGAAAATAGTTTGTCTTCCTGGCCATATAGCGATCTGGGCGACTATTCTGAAGATAAACTGCATCATAACTCTCTCCTTTGCTTCTGCTGAAAAAGCCCCATACCAGAATTCTTATGACCGTAGTTTAGTATTCTTCTTTTGCTGGTTCTTAGTTCAGAATTGAGTTTTCCAGACAAACACTTTTGAGTTCCAGGGCAATATGGAAACAGCCAGGGAATGTGTGGTTGATGTGAGGATTGCCTCTTTGGAAGTTAATAGGTAGTGACGGTCTGTTGTTAAAATGTCATTAACTGGAAATGTACTTTTTACCTTATCTTGCTTTGGAAATTAGCACTCAAGATAGTCACTTTAGAGAGCTCCTGCCTTCTCTCAGGGACTTGATTTAAAATAAACACACACACACACACACACACACATTCCCACTTAATGTAGGTGAGCAACACACACACATTCCCACTTAATGTAGGTGAGCAACACCCCAGCAAATATAACATTGAAAGAGGGTAAGAGAAGGGGCAATCTAAATGCTTCAGATTGTCTCATTCCATGATCCATGTCATGCATGAGCTACATCTGCAACTTTTTAAAGTTTCTGGAGGAAGCTCAGCAATGCAGCTGTCTCTAATGTACTGTGAACCTTGAAAAGGAATTTCCTTTCAAGTAAGAACGGAAGTAGTTTGTGTGTGGGATGATGGAGCCGAAGGTTTCCTTTAACAGAAAATAAAGTGCCATTATATAAACAAACATCTGCACAACCTAAAGTAAACCCAGCAGAAATATATGATACAGGCACCTACATTTTAAAAAGACCTAGTTAATTTTAATGCTCTCCTTGTGTTTTCTCATTTTCACAAGTGAGGGCAGTGAGGCACACAGTTGTGAGATTACTTATCTAAAGTCTATCACTTCTAGAGCCAGAACCCAGAACTTGGGGTTCCAGGTGTCATTCGTGTTCTTTTGGGAATGACGTTTAAATTTGACTTTAGGATTTCTATTCAGGCTGAATGTTTAGAAAGTAGAAACAAAACCTTTGCCACATGAACATTTTATTTAAGAAACAGATTATAAAAACACACACAATCGCCACCATGAATAAATATTTTAGTGTGTGAATAAAACTCAGAACTGATAATCTCCACTTTGGTTTTCCTACTCGAAAGTATGCTATGTTCAACCACACTTAGATTGTCCTAATTTAGTGTTTATGGAAATGCAAATTATACACAGTTCTGAGTTGCAGCACCTTACCATCTGAGGTGAAAAGAAGACAAAGTTAGGAACATATTTGAGTTATTTTTTAGAAAAAAAATTTGCATCCTGCATTGAAGAATGGAGCATCCTTTTCTTTTTCCTGTTCCCAAGATTTCCTGCAAATGTTAAGCTAGAGATTACTTGTAAAATATCCTGAGTAGCTATTAGTGCAAACAAGAAATGTGATCTGCAGTTTTACACCTCAAGAGTGAGGGCTAACACCTCTACAGATTTATTTCTTAATGCTAAAATTGCAAGGTTATTGTTCCTTTCCATTGTAGGATGTCATTTGTACTGGGATCCTTTGGATTTACACATTTGGTTTTATGGTTTTGGGCCATTGTTGTAGAATGTTTTAGAATAATTGATGAACTGTCTTTACCAGGTAAAATTTCTGTAGTGTTTATCATAATTTTTCTACCTCTCCACTGACTGTGTTTTCAGTAATTGTGAATCCAAACTGGGTTTTTTTTTTGCAAATGGAATGAAAATATTTGGTCATTTGTCCTGTGGCTTTGTTTTGATTCTTGTATTTGCTACTTAAGGAGTTTTAAAGATCTGCTGAGGATTTCATATCACATATTTGTACTTTCAAGATACTTGAGCAAAATTACCCTCCAAAAGTTCTGTAATGTTTACTTATTAGTCTAGAGTCTTTGTTTCTTATTCCTGTGGTTTTCAATGAATCATTACCTTATTATCTACTAAATCATCAGAAATGTTTAGGGGTAAAGAAGAAAGCAGCATTCTTATAGTTAGTTTAAATACTAATCATCTAATAGTCACTGACATACCTCATTGTGATTTTATAATTCACAAACCCAAGAATACAAATGTCAGCATTCTTATCATTTAATGTGTGAATGTCTGCAAGTTAAAAATAATATGAGCTAGCAGGTTACAGTCAACTGGCAAAATAATTGACAGTCTGAGATTATCAACATTTGGCAAGGATGCAGATAAATGGGAACCCTTATCATTATTACTTGGAACATAGCTTCAATCATATTGAGGAATGAAATATCATTTATTGATCTAGATAGTAATTATATAGAAATATTCATAAGATTAAGCAATAGTTTAAGATGTGACACCAAAAACATAAGCGACAATAAAAAAATAATAAAATTGATCTCATCAATTAAAAATTGTGCTTCAAAGTACACGATCAAGAAAATGAAAAAAGAGCCCACAGAATGGGAGAATACATTTGCAAATCATGTATCTGTTAATGAACTTGAGTCCAGATTATATGAAGAACTCTTACAAATTAATAGGAAAAAGATTATTTGCCCCACTTATAAATGGACAAGGATCGGGATAGATTTTTCTCCAAAGAATATATACAAGTGATCAATAATCACATGAAATAAGCTAAATATCATTAGCTATTGGTGAAATTCAAATCAAAACCATATGAGATGCCACTTCCACTCAGATGGCTGTAACCAAAAAGATAATAACAGGTGTTGTTGAGGATGTGGAGAAATTGGAACCCTCATACACTACTTCTAGGATATAACATGGTGCAGCCACTTTGGAAAACAGTCTGGCAGTTCCTCCAAATGTTAAACATTTAGTTACCCTGTGACCCAGAAATTTCACTCCTGGGTATATATCCTAAGTAAAATGAGAACCTAGTGTCCACAAAAAACTTGTATGCAGATGTTCTTAACAGCATCAGCTGAAGAATGGATAGAATGTTGTTTATCTGTATAATAGAATATTAGTCAGCAATGAAAAGAAATGAAGAACTGATATATGCTGTAATATGAATAAACTTTGAAAATATTATGCTAAATGAAAGAAGCCAGAAGTAAAGACCGTATATTGTATTGTTCCATTTCTATGAAAAGTCGAGAATAGGTAATGCAATACAGATAGAAAGCAGATTAGTAGCCATAAATTGCCTGGGATGGGGGCTGGGGACAAGAATGGGGAGTGACTGCTAATGGGTATGGTGCTTATTTGGGGGGTAATGAAAATGTTCTAAAATTAGATTGTGATACTGTTGTACAACTTTGTACATATACTAAAAAGCATTGAATTAGACATGTTACAGTGGTGAATTTTTGGCATGTGGATTATATTTCTATAAAGCTCATAAAATATTCATAGGAGTGATAAGTAGCAAAATTAGGAGAGCGGGGGAAAAAGGGAGAAGGGGCTCATTTGGCTTTCTTCTATAATATTTTATTCCATGGTGATAAAAAACCTGTTAAGATTTTATAAAAAATTAGTTTTAAGAACCCAGTAGTCTCTAACTTTTTTTTGTATACTTGTGGAATTTTATATCACAAAAGAGATAATTAGAAACAAAATTAAGTACAAATCCACTCTACCCCCTTTTAGCTAGAAAGCATAATGGGTTTTCCTTTTCCCTGTTAAAGACCTTGACTCCAGAAAATACTCTCTACAAATGAAATGTTGTAATAGGGCTTCTATATGGACTGTTGTTTGCTTTTTCTGGTATCAATTATAATAATATATTATCTCCGAAATCTGAATTTTAGTGAGGTGTTTTGTCATTTTATTAGTTGGTTTATGAGAAAAATTCTTTGTGATTGAGAGGTACCATTCGTTCTGGTTAAATTCAGATCATTTTTCCTTTGCTAAAAATGTAGCCGAGTAGCCCACCTGCAGCCCTGCTTGCTCAATTAAGGGGAAAAGTTATCTTCTTGGGACAGCTGCTGTTCATAATTCTGAGTCTGGGCCTTGTGGGAATCTATTAGTTTGCTTATGAACCTTTATCATGAACTTTCCCTACGCAGATTAAAAGATTGGCTTGGGGGAAAGAGAGCATGCCTATAGTCCAGGAGGGCTCAAGCCTGAATCAGAGGTGCCCATTCCTTTTCTACTTGTTGATGTAGCAGAAATGCCTTTCCTGTCATGGGGTTAGAGTGGTTGGGAAATTGCCCACACTGACAAGCCCTTCTCAGATAGGAGGAGCTCATAGTCATAACAAAAACATTTTCCCAGAATTTTGTTTCATGCTTCTCCCACTCAGGGCCTTGAGGTTTGTACATCAGAGTCTTAATAATAAGTGATGCTAAAGCTGACTCAGGGTAAGTTGGACTATAGTTGGGGCAGCATTTAAATACAGTTGAAATACAGTTGCCCTGTAGAGTACAGGTTAAGTAAAAGTTCTTTCTTCTAACTTCAGAGCCCGTAAGTGTAAGAGCAATTGGAATAGTTTAAACAAAATCAAAGGATGTGAAGTTTGTGTGGGGGAGTGGAAGTTAGCGCACAAAAACTAGATTGTGACTGGATGGTGGTTTTCACATTGTGGTCCCTGCCTCAGCATTCCATGGGAACCTATTGGAAATGTAAATTTTGGGGTCCTACCCCAGCTTTACTGGATCAAAAAGCTCGGGGGATGGGTCCAGAAATCTGTGTTTCAGTAAGCCCTCCAGGTTATATAGATGTGTGGCTGAAGTTTGAGAACCACTGGACTACATTATGTTGCTGCTGAGTAAACTTGAACTTTATCCCACATGCAGTGGAAATTCATGGATGATTTGTGAGCAGAGTTATGGAACGATAAGTGTTTTAGTTAGATAGTAGGGTCTTCTGCCTTACTTTTCTAGTAAAGGAATTTTAGTTTAGGAAAGTATAAAAATGCCACAGTGTTTGATGATCTCATTTAATCCACACGTTTCAGAAGGGTATATTAGTCTGTACTTTCTTGTAACTTAATATGAGAGTTGTTTAATGACTTAATAGAACTTCGGAAGTTTCAGACAAGTGATTTTTATTCACTGGAAATTATAGAATGAGGCCTTCTTTTGTATGCCATTTTATTCCCTAAACTTAGAACATTTTGTAGATTTAATAGGACCTAGGTGTACTCTTAAATCCTGAAGATATTATCCAAATAATTTCAGAAAATGGCTGAGGGCATTCCCCGGGTCACTTTGCTGTGTAATTCTTTCCCAAGTATGTTTTGCATTTTAAGTGTTTTCATTTTTCCTCTTAATCTCGTTATGTATCAGTAACACATGATGTGTTGGCATCTTCTCGAATAACACATTTGTTCCAAGTGAGAAGGACTAGGTTTAGAAAATCTAGTCGGCCAAGAAGTTTACCCGATAGAAACCTATATTGAATCTAAAACTAATGTACTCACATTTTCCATCAGAATTAAAATGGAATGAAGCCAAGAAGGTACAATGAGAAGTTTGCTGGTCTCTGCCCTGTGTGAATAGCATTAACTAAATATATCATTTAGTCCTGTAGATAATAGACATGTTGAAAAAGATCTTTTACCTGTAAGTCTGAGATGGGGCCGACTACATAAAATCAGATTATATTATATCTCTCCTTAGAAGTCATTAAGATTTAAGATCTCTAGAACAATTTTCTTTTACTTCCAGATGGTCTTATTTTTATGTTTAAGTGGAAAATTGGTATTAAAATGCAGTAGGTGTTTTTGCTCTTTAGCAACCTAATCCTATAATATATCCTAGAACATATTAGACTTAGGTCTTGTCCAGGAGTTGGGGGAAAAAGCAATAACCTTTTCTTTTTCTTTTTTTAAAAATTTTTTTATTGTTATGTTAATCACCATACATTACATCATTAGTTTTTGATGTAGTGTTCCATGTTTCATTGTTTGTGCATAACACCCAGTGCTCCATGCAGAACGTGCCCTCTTTAATATCCATCACCAGGCTAACCCATCCTCCCACCCCCTCCCCTCTAAAACCCTCAGTTTGTTTTTCAGAGTCCATCGTCTCTCATGATTCATCTCCCCCTCTGATTTCCCCCCCTTCATTCTTCCCCTCCTGCTATCTGCTTCTTCTTTTTTTTTTCTTAACATATATTGCATTATTTAGCAGTAACCTTTTCTGATAGGAATCAGAAAAATTGAATTTTAATTGTTGACCTACTAAAACCTGATATGACTTTGGGCACAACTTTCATTGTCTCAGAGGATGAGGTGGTATATTAAAATATTGAAAGAGTGAATATGGAAAGATGATTTGAGGCATGGATATTGTATCTTTAAAATAAATATATAGTGACTTGGAGAAGCCAGCAATTTGTTCCTTTCATTTATCATACTTTTATTGCACACCTAGTATCTTCCAGTGCTGTCATGTGCCTTGTGAGCTCAAGGAAAATATTCCCTGGTCACATTCTGAGGGGAGGCAGACAAATACAAAGAATACTTTGGGAACAAATAGATGTATATCTGACTGAAAGGAAGTATCAACTGAGTTGGCAACTAAACGTTAATAAGGAGTTATCTGGGCAAAGAAAGGAAGTAAACAGATTCCACCCAGAGGGAACCAACATGACCAAAATCCCAAAGAGACCGAAGAGGGCAGGTGTAACCAGAGGATGGGCGAGTTTAGTGTTAACTACTGAGTTGGAGGTGAGGGGTAGTGAGTGGCTAATTCGAGGTTGTAAGCAGGGGACAGAAGATGAGTGTGTGTGTGGACCCAGCCCAGGAAGCACATACTTTTTCCAGTGGATTGCGTAGATCCATGACTGGCTTTGAAGGAGGAAGTAACATAATCATATTTCCCATTGTCTTCCCTCTCAGTTAATGGCAGTGCCATCCTTGTGGTTGATTAGGACAAGACCCTTGGTATTATCCTTAGCTTTTCTTTATCTCTCACATAAAACATACGGTCCATTTGACAGTTATTTTGGTAATGTCTATATTGTGCACCCCTGTGTACCACTTCAGAATCCTCTTGGAACTACCCCTCATGCTGCCACAGTTGCAACAACTGGTTCCATGAAGGCATTGCCCTGCTCTCTGATGGTGGATTTGGATATTGTCTTAGCTCTCAGCCTCTTGCCTGCAGCCTTTTTGATGTAGCTTGTGAGACTCTGGCCGGAACCACTCTGCAGCATGTGCGAGGAATATGGGCAGCCAGACATGACCGATGGGGGACAGGAGCTGAGAGAGAAGCACTTCTTTGTTCCCCAGGATGGATACACTGAAACTCATGTCATAATACTTTTAGTGGGGGTGAACTAGATAACTCATTCTCAAATCACCATTTTTTTCCTTCCCTGTTTCATAGCCTGGGTCATGTACTCCTGCTTCCCGGGATGACATTCCCAAATAAATTACTTCTGAGAACACAGTTGCCTTAGGCGCTACCTTTCTGGGAAACTAAGGTCATGGCAGTACGTTCAAAATATATCTTCAGTCAGACCACTTCCCATCACCTTCGCTACTACCAGCCATCAAACCACAATCAGTGCTTGTCTCAGTTACCACAGCAGTATTCTAACTGGCTTGGTACTTTTATTTTTGCCCTCCATAGTCTGTTCTTGGGACGCCAAGTGGAGTAAGAGTTCTATCCAGCAAGACCCTGTAGGATCTGCCCCAACTTCCCCTCTGACCTCTCTTCCTACTAGTGTTCCTGGTGCGGGGTAAATTGGCACCTGCTGTTCCCTCAAGGACTCCATGTGCCCTTCCACCTCAGGGCTCTTGCTTGCTCTTTCCTCTCTTTGGAGATCTCTTCCACCTCATAACTCCCTCTCTTCACCTTTCCCTTCTCAAAAATTACTTCCGCAATGAGGAAATTCTGACCATTCACTTTATTTTATTTATTTATTTATTTATTTATTTTTAAAGATTTTATTTATTTGACAGAGAGAGACACAGCGAGAGAGGGAACACAAGCAGGGGGAGTGGGGGAGGGAGAAGCAGGCTTCCCGCGGAGCAGGGAGCCCTATGCGGGGCTCGATCCCAGGACCCTGGGATCATGACCTGAGCCAAAGGCAGACGCTTAACGACTGAGCCACCCAGGCGCCCCCTGACCATTCACTTTAAAATAACAACCACTCCCAGCATATTCTACCCCCTCCCTTGCTTTATTTCTTCCCACAGCACCTAGCATATTAATATGCTTTCAGGTTTATTTTGCTTACTCTCTCTTTTCCTCTGGTAACTATAAGCTTTGTCGGGGCAGGGAGTTGTGTCTGTTTCTTTCGACTGTTCCATCTTTGGGCAGACCACGGAGCCTTGGTACCCAGTAGGTGTTCAATAAATAACTACTGTGTTAAGCAAGTGAATGAATGCTTATTTTAGAAAACGTAAAGATGGTTGAAGGAAGGTGGGGCTAGAGAACAGAGATTAGGAGCTTATCACAGGCAACCAGGTAAGAAATGATGAGGGCTGCGTTTGTCTTCTTTTAAGGGCATCAGTGGAGAATTAAGGAAAGATGACAGAAAAATTAGAAGAGTAAAATGATTGTGTTGTTGATGGATAAGAGAGAGGGAGGCCTCTAGGCAGAGTCTCAGGTTTTGGTTTAGGCAGATGGGAGAATGGTGGTTAGAGTCATCAGAGAGATGCTGAAGGTGGAGCAGACTTATAGAAAAGGAGGTGATAGGGCGGAGAGGCTTCAGGAGGGAGGAAGGAGAAAGGAAGGAGAACTTCATATTTAAATACACTGAGTTTGGTGTATCAGCAAGACTGCTTAGCATGAAATGATAGAGACCCAGGAGTCCGTTGACTGGGTAGGACTGGAGCTCAGAAAAGGGTACTTGGGGATTAACTAGAGCTAGTAAGGGAGTTGTGCCTTGAGGTAGTGCCCTCACAAAAATCAAACAAGGAAAACCCATATATTACTCTGCATTCCTATACGAATAGAGGAGTTCTTAACTGTGGTCACTATTTCTTTCCTTGACTATTTTAGAAAAAATGAGAAAAGAAAACCTTGAAAAAAAGAAAAAAATCTCCTTGATTCATTTTTGTTGGAACATTTTGAAAAAATGAAAAAGGCATTTATCTTAGGATGAAGTGTCTGAGTACCTCTGGAGTACAAAGAATTTACCTTGAGCTTGTCCTGGCCAGCCTCAAACTCCATATTTTACTTTCACAGCCATCTTCTTTTATTGAAAACATGTTGAAGTACTTTTTTCCCCCTTTACTCACCGGAAATGAGTAAGTTCTTTAGTAAAACATCCAGAATGCATGTAATAAAAAATGTCTAGATGTTTCAAGTAAGATTTCTGGTATATGTTGTCTGGTTAGTAATATAAATTTTAAGGGTGTGCTCTTCACCGACATTTTTCATGTATTTTGAAGCTTAGATTTTTGCCAATAGCTTTTATACCTCTGGTGATTTTTATTACCTTATTTAGTAGAGAGTTGAGTGTTTTGAACTGGTCTTCAACCTAGAAGTTTATTAAACAATTTGATTTCCCAAGGGGCCAACACTGTTGGAAAAGATTACTATATACAAATCTCTAGGGCAGTAGAGGATAAGAGATGGGAAAGATACTGCCCAAGGAAATTTACAGAAATGAAAACAAAATCACGTCTGATCTGTGATCATCTCATAGTTGGTGAGTACACCTTAGCTTTGGGCGAAATCTTATTATTTGAATTTAATCCTTGCCATTTCATCTCATGTTAACACTTTGCATTACACTAATAAGATGTTAATGATCTCATAGTCTTAGCTTGCATTGGATACTCCCCAGGGCACAGAGACATTAGGGGCGACACTGCCTGAGTTGCTATCAATAGAGCATAGATGCTGAATACATACATGAGATCCCAGCTGTTTTGCTGACAGTGAAATTACAATTCTTCATTAGCTGGAAGAAATTCAGAGAACCACAATTCGAGGACCTAAGATACTTCATATTTAATCAGAAGAACCTTTTATGTTTACTTAAAAGAAGCCTGGGTATTTAAGGAAACTTTGAAAACAAATAATAACTGTATTAGGATTCTCTATAGAAACAGAACCAACTCCCAAGATGCGTAGTTGGCAAGCTGGAGCCAGTGATATAGTTCCCGTCTGAGAGCTGGGAAAGCTTGAGACTGGAAAGAGTTGATGTTTCACTTTGAGTTTGCATGCAGAGAAAACCTGTCTCAACTTGAAGGCAGGAAGAACTCTCTGTTATTTGGGGGAGAGTCAGCTCTTTTGTCCTATGTAGGTGTTCAACTGATTGGGTGAGGCCCATTCGCATTAGAAAGGGCAATCTGCCTCACGCAGTCTATCAATGTCAATGTTAAGCTCATCCGGAAACATCCTCATGGAAATACCGGAATAATGTTTGACCAGATATCTGGGCACCCCTTGACCCTGTCAAGTTGGCACATAGAATTAACCATCACAATAGTTTATTTTAAATCTATTCAAATTCATTTACTCAATAAGCGTTTTAAGCATAGCTTTGTGGATTCGGCATAAGGTAAGACATTTTGAGTATCTAAAATAGAAGACAGGAGGCAGGTAACCCCTTAATAAGACCAAAATAAAGTATTATAAAATCAAGAAAAAAACCCACAAGTTTTTTCAGTGTTTACATTCTTCACTAAGACATTTTTCATGTATATTGAAGCAAACTATGTGGGACTAAAATTAAGTTTCTTATTCTGAATTTTAAATTATTATTTTTTTTATTAACATATAATGTATTATTTGTTTCAGGGGTACAGGTCTGTGATTCAACAGTCTTACACAATTCACAGCGCTCACCATAGCACATACCCTCCCCAGTGTCCATCACCCAGCCACCCCATCCCTCCCACCTCCCTCCATTCCAGCAACCCTCAGTTTGTTTCCTGAGATTAAGAGTCTTTTATGGTTTGTCTCCCTCTCTGGTTTCGTCTTGTTTCATTTTTCCCTCCCTTCCCCTATGATCCTCTGTCTTTTTTCTCAAATTCCTCATATCAGTGAGATCATATGATAATTGTCTTTCTCTGATTGACTTATTTCACTTAGCATAATACCTTCTAGTTCCATCCACGTCATTGCAAATGGCAAGATTTCTTTCCTTTTTTTGATGGCTGCATAATATTCCATTGTATATATATATCACATCTTCTTTATCCATTCATCTGTTGATGGACATCTAGGCTCTTTCCACAGTTTGACTATTGTGGACATTGTTGCTATAAACATTGGGGTGCACATGCCCCTTTGGATCACTACATTTGTATGTTTGGGGCAAATACCCAGTAGTGCAATTGCTGGGTCATAGGGTAGCTCTATTTTCAACTTTTTGAGGAACCTTCGTCCTGTTTTGCAGAGTAGCTGCACCAGCTTGCATTCCCACCAACAGTGTAGGAGGGTTCCTCTTTCTCCGCATCCCTGCCAACATCTGTCGTTTCCTGACTTGTTAATTTTAGCCATTCTGACTGGTGTGAGGTGGTATCTCATTGAGGTTTTGATTTGGATTTCCCTGATGCCGAGGGATGTTGAGCACTTTTTCATGTGTCTGTTGGCCATTTGGATGTGTTCTTTGGAAAAATATCTGTTCATGTCTTCTGCCCATTTGTTGATTGGATCATTTGTTCTTTGGGTGTTGAGTTTGATAAGTTCTTTATAGATTTTTGGATACTAGCCCTTTATCTGATATGTCCTTTGCAAATATCTTCTCCCATGCTGTCGGTTGTCTTTTGGTTTTGTTGACTGTTTCCTTTGCTGTGCAAAAGCTTTTTATCTTGATGAAGTCCCAATAGTTCATTTTTGCTTTTGCTTCCCTTGCCTTTGGCGCTGTTTCTAGGAAGAAGTTGCTGCGGCTGAGGTCGAAGAGGTTGCTGCCTGTGTTCTCCTTTAGGATTTTGATGGACTCCTGTCTCACATTTAGATCTTTCATCCATTTTGAGTCTATTTTTGTGTGTGGTGTAAGGAAATGGTCCAGTTTCATTCTTCTGCATGTGGCTGTCCCATTTTCCCAACACCATTTGTTGAAGAGACTGTCTTTTTTCCATTGGACATTCTTCCCTGCTTTGTCGAAGATTGGTTGACCATAGAGTTGAGGGTCCATTTCTGGGCTTTCTATTCTGTTCCATTGATCTATGTGTCTGTTTTTGTGCCAGTACCATACTGTCTTGATGATGACAGCTTTGTAATAGAGCTGGAAGTCCGGAATTGTGATGCCACAGCTTTGCTTTTCTTTTTCAACATTCCTCTGGCTATTTGGGGTCTTTTCTGGTTCCATACAAATTTTAGGGTTATTTGTTCCATTTCTTTGAAAAAAGTTGATGGTATTTGAATTTTAAATTATTAAACAGACATTAAGAAAAACATATACTTGCTTTTTCTCTTTTATTCCTTTTTTATTTGTTTATATCACAATATATATTCACCATGAAGGTGGTAGTATAATTGTAAAGTAATGAACCAATATAAACTTAATCTGTTAAAAAATCATCTGGTAGATATCATAAAAATATTCTTCAGCACTTTTCTTTGCCCCTGAGTTGCATTATTTTATTCTTATATCATAATTGTGAGCTATTTTGTGCTATGTGTTTCTGAATTCAGGCAGTGTAAAATGTTTCTGTTTACTGGACATGATAGGTTAACAAAGTTTTGATTTTATTTTTTATTTGAAAAAGCAGGAGCGTCCTTATATAAACACAATTATTTAGCCACAGAGTGTAGCTTATTAGATCCATACAGGTGTGTAATGACTGTCTTTATCCCATCTGGAGCCATTCCCATCCAAATTTCAGGGAGTGAGAAATACAAGGCAATTGGGGAAACCATTTCAAGAACTGGTAAGTGTATTTGGCTTATTTTGACACTTTAGAGTCAAATACAAAACAAAAATGTGATTAATTGTTTTTCAATTAAAAAATTAAGAAAAACCTAAATGATTTAATAATTCTGAATTTAGCTCATATTGGAAATTATAGAACTAGGGACTCCATTAAATAAACATTCCAATTTTCTCAATATCGATGTTTTATTTTCTCCAAATGTGACTGGTGTGTCTCTTATTTATAGCTGCAAGATTAATGACAAGGTAGCTACTTTCATAATTCATAGATTTTATAGACATAGCTTTATAGAAAGCTATGCATTTATCTCTCTTGGTTGAGGACGTAAAAATACTAAGAGAAAAGGGGAAAAATTGTTGCTGTACATCTGGAAATAGCAAACATATTATTTCTTCTTTTATAGGTACTTATTTAGCCTGCTTCAGTGAATCAGATGTGGTGGGTTTTGGAGAGATTTTTTCTCCGTGAGTTAATATTTGACGTGCCAGGCCCTTTATATTTCCCGAGCTGACCTTGGGAACACTGGCCTTGCTGTCATAGCTGGTGGTC
Source organism: Phoca vitulina (assembly GCF_004348235.1). Taxonomy (NCBI): domain Eukaryota; kingdom Metazoa; phylum Chordata; class Mammalia; order Carnivora; family Phocidae; genus Phoca; species Phoca vitulina. The sequence goes on from NW_022589706.1 coordinate 72,580,147, forward strand.
ATCTCCCCACTTTGGCACCTAGGAAATATTTGAGGTTGTGGCTTCATCAAGAGGAAGCTATCTGTGTGATAATATTACCTAACTGCTGTGTAGGATTGGTGTAAAATACAACACTTTGGCAAATGCTTTCTTTGAAGACTCAAATCCAATGTGAAAAACTTTTTTTTTAATGAAGGTTTGTGGCACTTTCATAATAGCTGGGCCTGCCCTGTTGATTTAGATCAAAGTCATTTCCTCCCATCATCATAATCATTTTACTGTTCAGTGGTGCAGAAGGCAGCGTGAAGAGTTGGTGAAATGTTTTGGATCATTCAGAAGAGGATGAAAGATAAAAATGGAAATATCTCCAACAAAGGTGATACTCTGGAGAACTTCTTATAAAAGCAAAAAGAAAAGTATCCAAGTATCTCTACACTAAGAAGTTTTTTAAGTTTTCTAATGATGTGAACGATTCAGATTAACATCTAAGACAAAACTGAATGTTTATAAATCTACTTAGTCTTTCTGCATGCTTATTCCATTTTGGAGTCTTAACTGTTTTCTCTTTTAGCTTTTAGGGAAAGGAAACACAACTTCTCTTGATGTTTAATGAATATTTATGAAGTCTTTGACAATTAAGGACTCATTAACATTCACTTTAAAAGAAGAGAGTTAAAAACACTTTTAAGGCCAAAGCCGAAGGTGGTAGCAAGGAGAAACTCCCATCTCTTTCACTGTTGTGAACTGTCAGGGCAGAAACACTCTGCAAATGAACTCAGATTTTTTAAAAAAAACAATTCTAGGTAGTAGTTTGAAAATAATAACATGTTTGATTTTTACACGGTGACTTTAATTTTGTATTGACTATTGTCTGGGTGAGTGATTTTTGGCTTGTTTTTGTGAAGATACTCAGAAACCCTGCTTTTCTATGTCACATCATGGGTAGACCAGATTCTGGAGTTAGACTTTTTATGTTTAAATTTGAGTTTCAGCTCTTTCTAGCTTTATAACCTCCAGCAAGTTCTCAGTGCCTCAGTTTCTGCTTTGTAATTCAGGGGAAATGGTGCTATATGATTCATTAGCTTGTTAGACAAAGCGCCTGTTAATGCATGAAAAACACTTAGAATCGTGCCTGGCACACTGGTTTTCTTGGCCTTGAGAAATCTTTCCTTTCAATTTACACTTCTTTGGCCCTTGTTTTGGGGCCTTTGGAAAAGTCTTTGTTTCCCCCTGGCTGAGGTGATGCAAAGGAATATTTGGTGAATGAATCCTCGCTTCTGATGGGTAGCATTTTAGGTTCTTTTTTATTTTAGATTTTCTCCATTCTTTGTTCCCAGCACCCCTAAGGCTCTGTGTCTGGCCACTTCCAGCTACCTTGGACTGCAGCTATTCTCGTGGTCCATAAGAATGCCTACATATATATTTACTCACTTTCAAAAGCAGTCTTTTATGAATGAGAAATTGCTAAAGTCAACAAGCTTTTTGAAGCGAGAGTGGTTATACCATTTTCGCTGTTACTCCATATAAATCATTGTTATTTGGTAGTATGGAAATAAAGAAATATGTGGGCATGAAATCAAATAGGGGCCTAGAAAGTTACATGCCTGCTCATCATTATTTTAAATATGAAATAGAAGTCTGTGTTGGGATGAGCAGAGGAGTCCTAAAGCATCAATCCACATATTTCTCTTTCTGTGAGGCTTAACACTTGCAGATGTCAGCACTGACCTGGAAGCCAAACCTTGGTAATTCTACTGATAAATATATTCCTCTAAAGAACATCCCACTTATTCTTAAGTAATTTACCATCCTACTTTGCTTACTATAGGTCATAAGATTAAATTTGTCTTTGTGAAGTGCTGAGTTGCTGTTATTTAACTCAGAACTTATCTTTAAGTCAAGCCTCATAAATTTAATAATAATTAGTCATAGTTACCACTGGAATTTTTACTGCTTTCACCATCTGTTCTTCTCAGTATATGCAAGGTGTTAGATCTGTTTCACAGTAACTGAGTAAACCTTCACTTCTTATAATTACTTTCTATTGGAGAAGTGATTGACATATTTATGATTTTTGAGAAGATGATGGGGAATCTTCTGTGATTTATTCTTCAGTTTTCTAGATGCATCGTAAGGAGGCTTTTTCCCCCCTGGTTATATGTGCATGATACAGTATTAGTCATGACCCTGATACTAGATTATAATGCTTTTACCATTTAATGACTGTTGTGTAGTTGGGTATTTACTTCTAGTTTTGCTGTTGTTAAATTTTATTATTCTTAGCCATCCAGTCCTTATTTTGGAGTGCAAACTCTTTAGCTTAGAGAGCACAGCTAATTATTTCCGTATTTTCCAAGGAGGCACTCAGTATGAGTACTGATGAGTCTGTTTCTTGCTGTATGCCATAATGAGGCTTCTGTCTCCCAACTCAGTGTAGGGCATGGGTTGCTTCTCCCATCCAGCCGCTGTCACAACCCCAGTGTCCATTTGCTTTCTAGTTGTAGACACCAAGACCTAAGGGGTCAAAGGTGTTAAGTTGCCTAATGCAAAGGGAGAAAGAAGAGGAGACACAGATGTTGAACTATCAATGTCCTGTAACTGGAAAACAAGCTTAATTTTTTTGTGTGAATAGCAGAATGTTTGGAAGCATTCAGAAAGGTTTTCTAAACTGTGTGCAGAAATGGAAATGTTCAGTGAATAGGCTTATCTCTTCCCAAGAGTCCTACCTTAATTTATAACTCTCATTTCATTATATATGTAGTAAAATTTCAGGATGAACTGATGCTCTGGGTGGAGGGAAGAGCTTATTTCGTGCTCTGCAGGAATCCATTCTGACTTTATTAGCAATATATTCTAGAAAGGTATTATAGTTAGCTTGTCTTTTAGCCCAATATTATAATGGTTATGTTTGCTCATATAAATTACTTTGAAAAGTTATAAAGTAAGTACTATAGTTTTTTTAAAAATACGATTTTATACTGAAAAACTTTGCTTTGAAGATTTGCGAAAGCTGAAATCAGAGTTGAAGAAATGAGCCAGTTAGCATCAAATAATGAAATTCTTGGTCACAAATTTCAGCTAATAGTAATATCGAAATTGTTCACATTTATATGGGGCAAATTCTGCTATTTTACATATATGAATGAACAAATACTGTTATTATCCTCATTTTACAAATGAGGAAATGGAGATTCTTGGAGGTAAATTGTCTGAGGTCACACAACTAATCATTCAAATTAATAGTCAATTGAGTGACTTATAAGTAAATTATACTACTTACTGGTGACAGTTGATAGGCCAGAATAAATGTGCAACTATTACTCTAGATAGAGTCAAATATACAACATGGTGTATCTCCATGGAAACATCAGAAAAAGATGCATATATCTCTGATTGGGCAATGTGATGTAGATGGTGAAGGAGAGGGACACTGTTAGAGGCTGAAAGAATATTATGAGCAAAGGCATGGGAATCTGAAAAACATGGTGAACATGGTTAAGAGTAAAGTGGGGATAGGGAGTAGACCATGAGAGGAGATAAGGCTAGGAAGATAGGTTGGGCCAATTCATGAAGAGCCTTGAATGCCTTCCTAAGAACTTTAGAACCATTAGAGCTTTTGTTTACTTTCAGTTTTGCAAGTTCATGAATGTGTGTTGTTATTTTTAGAAGGCAGCAGTGCAAATAATGGATTATAAAAGTGGGGGAGAGATCAGAGAGTACTATAGTAGTACTGATTAGGGACAGGGATTAAGGGGATAGAAAGGAGGGGCTCCAGCCAGTAGCTCATATTTTGCTGTAAGGGGACATGGCAGACTTAGGAAAACCTGTCCTTGCTTTGGGGGAAAATAAATCAAAGCTACACACACCTGCTGGATGGTGATGATGAGTAATCCTCCTTCTCCTTATTATCATTATTATTTATTATTAATATTACTATTTTTATTGAGTGATTTGGTTAAAGCAGTTATGTGAAGTAGTGAAAGTCTCAGCTCGGCCTTAAGACCTTAATTCCAAGCCTCAGTCATTTAAAAATGGGAATAATTGTACCTGCCTTGCTGGGCTCTGATAAGAATTGTATGAAAACAGGTAAAGCTCTTGGAACAGTGTTTCACCTTTGGTAAGTACTCAGTAAATAGTAGTATTTCATTTGTTAATTATTTCTGCCATTATTTACTTGCATGCAGCATACGAAGCACATGGTGGTAGACTTTGTAGACAGTAAAGGGTTAATTGACAAGCCATTTTCTACAATTTTTAGATTGTCTTCATACATTTTAAAGTGAGTTTCCATATTACATATATATTCTCTTAACTCTCTTCCTATTAAGAACCAGAAAATTAGAGTCCAGTGAAGTTATATAATTGGCTTTACATGATTATATGTATCAATAGGAGAGCTGAGGGAAATGATTACATGTAGGCCAGTTTTAAGGCTTCAGTAACACTTTATGTGGATGTTATACAATGCACATGTGTATAGTTTCTGGATCTGTCTAACACACACATGTTCATGTAAGTATCATGCAAAGTTTAAGATGTTATGAGGATATAAAATATCGTTAGAAAGTGGTAGTTAATATTACCTAGCACTTAGCAATAACATGTAAAGTGAACTAAATATGGCATACAAGGCATGCCATGTTGAAGATACATTTATGGGAAGTGCTTTGAAGGCAAAGTTGATATGACATACTAAACAGCCCTAAATATGAATAAGTAATATTGGCATATTTCACATGATGCCTAGTGTTCTGTAATGTTGTTTCCTTGAACAGTACCACATTTATTTATCAGTACTAGCAGGAGCCATGATAATGAAATTTCCACATGTCTTTTCTTCTAAATAGTGAAATCATTTTATAAAACAAATTAGAAAGTGACTAAAATTGATCAAAAATTGGAAATATGAATTAGTATCAGTAGTTATTACCAGTGATGAATACCAGTAGCTCATTTATCATGCTCTAGAAAATAGATTACTGTGTGTGTCTATTTCTTAACTAGAGAGTGTCTTTAAATTGGTGGTGGATTCTGGTAGTGGCTATATACCATATGTAGTTGGAGTGAAAGGTGTATGCTTTTCTGTGTTACAAACCTCAGAGTCTTTACTGTCAAGTTTGAAGCCTGGATTTCCGTAAAACAAAGCAAACTAACATTTATTGAGCATTTACTCTGTCTCAGTCACTGGGCCTTTTGTGCTAAGTGCTTTATATAGTATTTCATTTAATCTTAGTAACAGTCACGTGAGAAGTAGACATTGTTACACCTCTTTTCAAGATGTAGAAAGGGAGGTCTAGAGAAACTAATGTATTTGCCCAAAGGCCTACAGCTCATTAGTGGAGCTGGGCTTTGTCTCCAGCCATGCCCTCTCTTCTGTAAATGCTGTCCAGGTTACATTGGAATTAGAGACATTGTTCAGAACCTTCCTCTCAAGTCCATGTTCCAGTGTTACACTCCTCATTAACCTAAGATATAATTTAGTTGAATTGGCTCTGTCAAAGTCTGTGTTTGAGATTGAAGATTTTATGGCTAGGGAGCAAAAGGAGTGTCAGAAAAATTCAGCTGAATTTTTGTTTTCAATTTTATTTTGTTTTTTAAAAAGATTTTATTTATTTATTTGAGAGAGAGTGAGCAAGAGAGAGAGCATGAGCTGGAGGAGGGGCAGAGGGAGAAACAGACTCCCTGCTGAGCTTGATGTGGGGTTCAATCCCAGGACCCCAGGATCATGACCAGAGCGGAAGGCAGATGCTTAACCGGCTGAGCCACCCAGGTACCCCTGTTTTCAATTTTAAAAAGGGGAGATTTTACCAAATGACAGTCACAGTAGAACACACACACGTACACGTACACATCTGAGATAACATCATTATCATAAATATATGTGAGATGTGTTTGTATATTTTCTCAGATGAGCCTTGAAACTTCCACAAAAGAGTAGTTTTTCTACACACCCAATCAACAGAATTTATTGCATGCCTGCGAGGAGCTTCACGCTATACTAGATGGTGAGGATGTTGTGGTTTACCAATGAGATATAACTCTTATTCTTATGCAGTTTATATTCTGGATGGAATATTCTAAATATTACACCTGAGTGTGAAATAATAGCACATTTAAGACCTCGTATTAGAAAGATACTTTCCGGTTTCTCCATATAATATTTGTAGGTAGGGGGAAAAGTTCTGCTAAGTGTATCCCTTCTTCAAGACCTTTGTATGGTATAAAATCTCTGACTTTTCTTAATTCAGAATTGGCTGTTTTCTGCAGCATGAAGGAAAAACTAATTGGTGTTTGGAAATCAAGACTTCAGCCGAGTTAAAATCAAGACATAAATGTAGTGAAAGAAAAAAGCTTGTCTCCCTATAGTCAGCCTTTCAGTGTTGACATATGAAAAAGAAAAAAAAAAAACAAAACACTACACTGCAGAAATAGAAAAGACTGCCTGTGATAGCTTACAACCAAAAATTAAAGCAAACAAACAAAAATCAACCAAGACTAATTAGTGCCACATTTGGAAAACCCTTTTTTTTCTTTTTAATTAAACTTTTCTGAGAATGTGAACTTTCTGTATCTGTTTGTTTTAGAAGAGTTTCTTCTGAAGAGTTTTTCAGCATTTCATAACTGGCAGCATCTAAGTGGTGCTAGGTCAGTTAAGGTTCTATACTTTAATTATGCCATTTAGGGACCAATTAAAAGCATTAAAGCATACATTTACATTAATAATTTCTTTTGCAGGTATTTGGTGTACATAATACTTTTGTGAGCAATCTAGTGTTTCCAAGTGAAAATCTCTCTTTAGATCTCAAAAGGGTTCAATGTTTTCTTAATGTTTTCTTAATTTTTTTTCTTTTAAAAATCATCTTCTACTCCTTTCTCTTACACCATCCTTAAAATCTCCTAACTTATCTTAAAATATATTTAGTTTTCTATCTCAATTCCGATAACCAGTAGTTGGTCATCCAGTGTGGCAGTTCTCAAAGTACAATTTGCAAGCATAATAAATATGTGTATACATAACAATAATGTATTTGCAATGATAATACAAAAGAAATCGTGGGTAGAACTGCTGGTAGAATCTTTGCACAAATCAACAGAGAGCACCAGACTATATTCTTACATTCTTCACTGCCATGTACTCACAGTAAGAACAAGCCACCAAACCATTCAGCCAACGAAACACCAAACCAGCCAACCAAATAAACAGCCACCCAACCAACCAAACACCAAACAAAGGAAGCTAGCTTCATCTAATAATATCCTGAATGAAGTAGTAAAAATTAATAATTTTATTAAATTCCAACCTCAGAGTCAATGTCTTTTTAATATTCTGGGTGACAAAATGTGAAGCATATGTAATGAAATTCTTCAGCATACTGAAGATTAGTGGTTACTTCAAGACTCTTCATGAAACACAAATTTTACTAGAAACAATGACAAACCATGGTTATTTAGATTTGCAGGCATATTCTCAAAAATGAATGAAGTGAGCCTGTTACTTCAAGGAAAACAAATGACAGTATTTATTCCGAATGATAAAACTCAAACTTTCAAAGACAAATTAGGCTCTTGGAAAGCTTGTATCTACAGAACTGATCTGCCTAGCTGAGTGAATCAATATTTTTTGCTTCAACCTTTGCCCATGTTTCGTATTCATGTATGTGTAAAAAAATCCATTCAAACTATGCAACCGACAGTAGATTTTAATTTATCAGAATATGAAAATTTCATCAGTAGGGTTTCAGATTCCACATTGCATCTAACTTTTAGGAGACTCCTACTTGTCCAGTTTTTGTGTAGTATCAAAGAATAACCATTATTACGGAAGGCTATTAAAATATCCCTCCTTTTCCAGCTATGTATTTTTGGCCACTTATACTTCATATACGTCAGCCCCAACAACACACTGTGATGGATTTAATGCAGAAGCAGATAATCCAATTTCTTCTTTGAAGTTAAACATTAAAGAGATTTGAGAAAATGTAAAACTGCTCCACTTTTCTCACTGTTTAAAAAATGTTAAGATGGATTCATTATTAAAAATTTTTTTAATTGAAGTGTAGTGATGTGAATGTTACATTAGTTTCAAGTGTACAACAGAGTGATTCGACAGCCCTATAGGTTATCCACGTCCTCCGTAAGTGGAGCTCCCACCTGCCACCATACGACACTATTACAGTACCATTGACTATATTCCCTATACTGTACCTTTCATCACCGTGACTTATTCATTCTATAACTGGAGATCTGTACCTTCCACTCCCCTTCACCCATATTTCCCATCCCCACCCCCTCCTCTCTCGCAACCATCAGTTTGTTCTCCGTATTTGTGGGTCTATTTCTACTTTTTAAAATTCGTTCATTTGGTTTTTTAGATTCCACTTACAAGTGAAAGCATATGGTATTTGTCTTTCTCTGTCTGACTTACATTACTTAGCATAATACTGCCTTGGTCCATCCATGTCACAAATAGGAAGTTCTCATTCTTTTTTATAACTAATATTCCATTATATGTATACACACACACACAGCCCACATCTTTTTTATCCATTCACCAATTAATGGACACTTAGGTTGCTTCCATATCTTGACTCTTGTAAAATAAAATGGGTTCATTATTATTTTTAAATGAATTACACATATTTAAAAACTATTCACTTCTGATTTCTAATATGGTAAATATTGATAACTATAATTGCACAAACAAAAAATTTGGTGTCTTCAATAATTTTTAATAATGAAAAGGGTCCTGAGAACAAGACATCTGAGAACCGCCATCTGGAGGAGTACTTGTTCTTAAACAGAGACCAGAGCTTACCTCTTACATTGGCCTGCTTCTCACTCATTTGTTTTCAGGTGGGTCACCTCTCTCAGCTCTAGGTCTCCCATTTATAAAATGAGCATTTTGAGGAGTATATTATATGAGATTTATAAATACATAATAGGGTATAGGTAAATGATTATATCTCATTTAATCCTCTCAAAAACTCCTTGAAGTGTAGATATTATTATTATGAAGTGTTTGAGACTAAAGGAAATTAAGAATTTGCCTAAGGTCACAACTAATAAATGGCAGAACAGAAATTCTTGCATTTTATTAATTTAATGTTTAATACCCTCTTTTCATGCTATAGATACGAAAAAAGAATGGATACCAGCAAAGTAAAGTTATGTAGGACCATAATGTGTTTGAAGTAGAAGGGAGGTTAGAGAACATATCTTGCTACCATCTTTTTTTTTAAGATTTTACTTTTAAGTAATCTCTACACCCAGTGTGGGGATTAAACTCACAACCCCAAGATCAAAAGTCACACGTTCCTCCGGCTGAGCCAGCCAGGCCCCCTTCTTGCTACCATCTTATTTTACTGATAAAGCAATTCAGGGTGCACAAGTATATAGTATTGTGATCCCTAAATTGCTTTGAACCTGGCAGTATTTTTATTTATTTATTTCTTTGAGAGAGAGAGAGAGTGCACAAGCAGGGGGAACTGCAGAGGGAGAGGGAGAGGGAGAAGTAGGACCCTGCTGAGCAGGGAGCCTGACATGAGGCTCCAGGCTCAATCCCAGGACCCTGGGATCATGACCTGAGCCGAAGGCAGGCGCTTAACTGACTGAGCTACCCAGGCGCCCTGAACTTGGCAGCATTTTTAACATAATTGTTCTTAGTCTTACTTAGCCTCCCTTTATTCCTCTTTGTTTGGCCAGATGAAAAGAACTCCAGTATCTTTGGCAAGAATTATACTTAACTTATCTCACATAGTTGCTAATGAAAACAAAAACAAATGAGAAAGACACAAGGTTATGGTAAAATAGCCATAGCCTTCTAGGACTACTGACAGATACTCCTGACTTCTGTTGGTAACAAAATTACCAATAGATTTTATTCGGTCCATAGGAACTTAGTACATGTTAGAAATTTAGTTGAAGTGATTTAAAACGGGTGAATGAGGGGAGACTAATATCGTGTTAAAGCAGAAGGAACTGGAGGTGTTCGGAACAGGAAAGTGCTTATGATAGTCAAGGTCAGACAGCCCATCTCCTCAGAGCAGACTGATAAGATTTCAGGATAACGCTCATGTTTTTGGTGATTGCTAGAGAGGAGGGCATAGTACTTACATACAGTGTGTGCTGAGGCTTCCTCTCTTCACCTATAACCCAAAGATACCCTATGGAGGATGGAATTAAGGTTTGGTACCATCACTCTATTTATTCCTTTTTGCCTTTCTTCCTAGTTTGTTCGCATTTTACTATTACTAAGTAGAATTTAAAACAAGTGGGGCACCTGGGTGGCTCAGTTGGTTAAGGGTCTAACTTTGGCTCAGGTCATGATCTGAAGGTCCCTGCTCAGCAGGGAGTCTGCTTCTCCCTCTCCCTCTGCCCCTGCCCCCTGCTCATGCTCTCTCTGGCTTGCTCTGCTCTCTCTCTCTCTCTCAAATAAATAAAATCGTTAAAAAAAATTAAAACAAGGGGTGCCTGGGTGGCTCAGTCGTTAAGTGTCTGCCTTCAGCTCAGGTCATGATCCCAGGGTCCTGGGATCGAGCCCTGCATCGGGCTCCCTGCTCAGCGGGAAGCCTGCTTCTCCCTCTCCCACTCTCCCTGCTTGTGTTCCCTCTCTCCCTGTGTCTCTCTCTGTCAAATAAATAAATGAAATCTTAAAAAAAAAATTAAAACAAGCTTAGTCGATTGAGTTACTATACTGTGCCAACATAAAATTCAAACTTTATTTAAATATAGTTTATGTAAATAATAAGCTCAAGGGAAATGAAAGTTATTTCCGGACTACTCTGTTAGTTTAGTTTTGGGAATTCACAACTGCTGTTCATTTTTGGCCATTTATCCTGTTATTGCTCCCCTTTCTCTAATGTAGCATGGTCTCTTTGCAGTCTACTGCAATCCCTTTCTCAGTAAACTCAGTAATGCAGCCCCACAAGCATAAATAACATTTATATAATAGTCCCTCAATATGTAAAGGTAAATGTCAGCCTTAAAATCTGCCTGAAATTAGGTGAGTGAAGTCAGGAATGTCCATAGTTACATCCATAGCCAATATATAAAAAATATATGTACTTAGTTGTGAATGGTTTCCTGTGTTTGTTAGTCAGGCAGGCTCGGATTTATTTTTATTCCTCTTGTCCATGACTAGCTATGATCTTAGGCAGTGGGACCTTTGCCTGATATGTCCTTTTCCCAAATTCTTTTATTAGGTAAGAATAGAGTTGGAAATAGTTAGAGGTGTAACATGTTACAGGGTTTGCAATATTTTGGTTACCAGAGCAACCGTGGCATCTTGCTGCACACGATTCTTTTCTTTAGAAACACCTGCAGTCACTCTTTGTTGCCCATCCAGGGAATGCAGTCATGGGAAAAGCAGTCACTGTGCGGCACTGCTATATTATGGTGTTGACTCAGGGTCATTTGCTTCACACTAAATTTCTAATCTAGACAGCTATGTTTGGCTGAGTCTTTTCTAGTGATCTAATTCATTCATCGGTATTCCTTACACAAACATGTCCTGAGAACCTGTGTTTACTGTTTAAGTCTTATTGGTAAATCATCACTGCGCTGGTTTTTTAAAATAAACCATTCTGGATAGTTTGGAGATTTCGAGTTAGTAGCATAGCTAAGGTTAGAAATCATGATTCTTACACCTGTTTGGAGTCTAGTTATCCTGTTACACATGTGACTTGGCCTATTGTAAGAGCTGGTGCTTGGTTACATGTTTTGTATATAAGTTACTACATTTTGATATAAAGGCACAAGATAAACATGTCAAGTTTTCCTTTCAGTTTTTTTTTTCCCTTTCTTTCCAGTACACTCATTTTCTCTTTGTCCTAAGACCTTTCTTCAGCTGGGCTGATCTAGGCTGGGAAAACTACTCTTTGCTCATAACCTGGGAAGGAAAGTATGAAGTCACACCATTCTCTGTGAGAGAGACTGTGGTCCTGGGGGTGCATCTGGGTGTGGGAGAAGAGATGAGGTCCAACAGACAAATGGGGGGAACTCTCCTGAGATGACAAGCAAGGATGAAAGCTCACAAGCAGTGAGGGGGATGTGTTGGGTGGAGGGGAGCAAACAGGGATATTTCACACCTGGTGTTTCCTATCTTCTCAGTGGGAGTGGGAAAGAAGAAAGGAGACATCTGGGCCTTTAAGAATATTGAAGTTTTTGAGAAGCCATTGGGGGTTGGGAGACAAAAAATGAGAAAGGAAAGCAGAAAAGGATCTCAGATCAAAAAGCATATTCTGCGCATATACTCGAGTAGAGAGCGAGCCCTGCTCCTGTTTTCCCTGTGTATTATGGAATCTCATTGGTGAAGGCCTCTGTGTTTGCTGCTACTAAGAAGAAAAGTAAAGCTTAAGGAACTTGGTGGATGTAGATAAGAAATCTATAAGTAAATGTGCCAGCTGCTACCAATACCGCAGCAGAAGTTGAGAGTGCCACGGTGCACCCCGCTGAGCATGAGCTCTTGTTCAGGCCATGACTGTTGAGGCACCTGATGATGGACTGAGAAGAAGAAAAAGGGAAAAAAATGTTTTAAATGTTTCTGTTTTTTCATTGTTAGCTGGAGGGGCAGTTATTCAGTAGTGAGACAGTTTTGAGGTTTGGAAAATACTAGAAACCTTTGGCAGGAGAAGACAGGTTTTGTGGCAATGATTTGTTACTTGTGGATCCTCACTCTGGTTACGTGTGTGTGTGTGAGAGAGAGAGAGAGAGAAGAGGAAGGGTTATATAAATACTAAATCTTTTGAATATGATTGACAGTGAATTATTAAGGTCAAAATTGATGTGATTATTCTGGAGCATTAATAAACATAATCAGAAATCTGTGACTATTGGGTCATTTTACTGGCAGGGAGAACTTTTCCAATCTCGACTGGAACCTAGTCATTCAATGGCAAGAATATTCTTCTGATCACTTCTTTTATTAAAATGAAGAACGTGTCCTGTTTAGGTTGCTGTTTGCGTTGAATAGAGGCTTTTTAGCATAAGCACTGGTAGCTTCAGGTCTGAAATACTACCGCCATCTTTCTGTTTCAGGCTGGTTACATCCAACGGTCAAAATGTAGAATGGTTCTCCCAAGGCCCAGGGGCCATTCATGTGAGCCAGTTACTCTTAAGCATTCGTCACTGATATCCCAACATTTAAGTTTCTTGCGGCTTGTCATAGTTTTCACGATATGACGGAAACCTGTGTGTTGATGTTGACTATTTAATTGTTACCCTACCTGTTGTATTGTCAGTGAAAGTAGAACAGAAGAAGTGACATTGGAGAAGAGATTAAAGGTTCGCTGAGAGGTGGTGGAGAGTTTGCTGTTACTAGCAGAGATGCTTTCAAACAATACCGCTAAGGAGTAGATCTAATGAGGTTTGGGATGTTTCTTAAAATTAGTCAGCATTAGTGTGGTATTCCTTCAGGGAGCATTTGTAATGCCCACAAGAATGTGTTGGTGGAGGGATCAGATGCCAGGCGGACTTTCAGTTGCTTTCAGAAGTTGACATAACACACACCTGTGTGTTCTCTTCCCTGACCTCAGAATTGTTTTGAAAAGCTTCTGACATCTGGGAGTGTGAAAGAGAGCAGGTTTCGATTTGTTTTCTGACAAGTAGGAAAAATAAGTTCTAAATGCAGCATTTTACCTGTGTATGGTACTTGCAGTAAGGGCCTTGATTTATCTGCTGTCCTCGTCAACTGTGGAATCCAACGTTCCATGATAGATTAGGGTCTTTCTTGAAGCATTTTAACATGCTGGGGGTAGAAATATGTATATTTATTTACATAAAAATGAAAATAAATGTAAAATAGTACTCAGGTTGTGTTTCTTTTCCTCGGGAAGAGTCATTTAGAAATTCTCTCTCCAAATAGTTCAATTGCTTGTGAGTGGGGAGACGGCTGACAAAGAAAACTGACCTAATTCAGCTTTCCCTTTTATATAGTGATAGGTAAAGCGCTCCTTCATAAACATACATTTGTTCAACATGAGTATTACCATAAATACTGTCACTTAAGGGAAAATATCTATCGAGTATCAGTAAATTTACTTTGAACTGGAACGAAACTGCAATAACTTGGGTAACTGAATCAGCTGGCCTTTTAAAATATGTTATAACTATATCTTTTATATTTATAGTATAAAATAAAATGGGATCCTGGATTGATTTTTATTAAATTCACAGGTTTTTCTTCTCAAAATTAAGCCTCACTTCATTTGGCCTCAGCAGCTTATTCGTTGCAGTCTATTTAATTGAATAGCTTCTGCTGTTTATCCTAAAATGCAGATAAATGGCTTTCAGCACATTGTTTATAGTTTAATAGTTCCTGAAGTGAGTCAACATTATCTGCTAGCGTCTACATGTCATAACTAATGATCTCTCTGCTTAGACTTTCTTGCGAGTGAGGAGACACTGAATTCCACAAAGGCAAGAGCCTGGCACAGTTGGGGCTGGGTGGACTGTTTGGGATGGCGCCTGCTGGGTAAGGCTTTCTTTCCCCCTTATTGGTATGAAATTGGAAGAGCAATGTTACCTTTACCACAATTTTAGCATGCACAAAGTGCTGTATTCCAAAAGCTGGGGTGAAACTATTTTAGGAAGTTGCTCTTAGAGGGATGTGTTTTATCTCAGATCTTCTATCTAATTAATAATTAGCACAAGTTTAATACTTTTCTGGTCAGGCTATTTGACTTGATGATAGAGAATGGGAGTCACCAGCAAATTTTCACATTACTATCAAGTAGCTACTGTGGTTTTAGTGATGAAAGCAAATATTTTTTGTCCTCGGAGAAAGATGGAAAGAAAAGAAATAACTTTAATTGTTAAGTAATCATTTATTGTAAGTGGGGCCTATTCATTCTGAAAGATCATCATGCTTTTTCCTTAGGGAAAAGACAAAACAAAACAATGAACCAGTATGAGACTTTGCTCCTAGTGAGGATCAACAGGTCTGATGACCATAATTGTTAGAGTTGATAAGTTTTACCCATCTCCAACTCATTAAATCATAAGAAGTCTTGCCTTCTCTACTGAATTATTTTCTGGGTTTTTAGGTGGAGAATAGGACATTCTGTAGGTAAACATAGAGAACGGTTTCTTAATAGCTGAAATATCAACTCTTACATTTTGGTAAAATATTTTGTTTGATCTCATATGCTTTATGTAAATGAATGTGGACAACTTTCTAACTAAACTACCTAATTAAGAGAGCCACTGTCCTTTGCTCCCATATTAGTATCAGTCGTCTTGGGGAGCACTTTGGTAATTTAAATAGAACATAAGCAGGTATAGATTTCTTACCTTCTTATACTGGTTCTGAACTTTAAAATCATATACCCAGCTTATCAAAATATTTCAGGGCAAAAAATATAACACACACAGATACCTTATGTCGATGTGATTTAAAAGACAGAATTATCTGAAGAAAGGGTTTATGAGAGGTAATTATTTTTCCTGTAGCCTCCTTAGATTCAGGTTTTTTGTTCTTTTTTGGCTTTTTGTGTGTCATGAGACCCCATACTGATAACTATTTGAAGGAGGAGGAAGGAAGCATTTTGGCCTTAGAATTTAGTGTGTGGGTATGTATATTATTAGCATAAATGAGATACAAATTGGATAAAGAAATACAAAGGAAGCAAATTTAAAGGTGCACTTTTCAAAGTCTGGGCCACTGAGTCTTTATACAATTTATACAATTAAAAATTAAAAATAATAAAATTGCTTTTGGAGAATGTTTTGAAAACTGAAGCCATTTGTTTATCAAAAGAGGGACAGCTTGAGCAGTATCAGGCCAGAATGTTCCAATGTGTGCCATACTCAGATTTAAGATAACACAATCATTATAATAACATAGCCTCAGTTCAGATCTTTCCTCAGTGTTTCTGCCCAAAAGTCAACAAGATTTTCCTTTGGCAACCTTATTCCTATAAATCAAACAGAGCAGATGTGGTTCAAAATCTCAGCCTTATTTTAATGGCCAATTAATTCAGAAGAAAAAATTTTTTCATCTTAAAATATCAAAAGTCTGTATGTTGCTAGTCATATACCTACCCAGGACCCAAGTCTACCGTCTTGTTTTATTTCGGATGCACAAACTGGATTATGGGAATAGTCAGGAGAAGGTGAATATAACATGTTGTGGCATAACCTCCTAGATTTTGGTCCTCCTTCAGCTGGCCTGAGAGTGTTACTTGGAACTCTAAATGCGATATTATCTCTAACCCCAAAGTCTGAATATAAGTCATACGACCTGTCAAATTCTGATTAGAGAGAATGTTTTTATGGACACAGGAATTTTTTTTTTTACTCTGTTGTTCCTAACATATATCATAGGGAGTTTTTCTAATATTTTTTGTAAACTGCTTGGCGTAGCAGGTAATTAGTATGTAGTCAGTGAAAAAAATAAAACATTGAACATTGTCTTTAATGTATATATTTAAATTTTAATTTTTTTGAAATGGATATATTTTCTTCATTTCATCTCTTCTTGTGCCTATAAATGAATTTTCTGTTTTTATTTTTTAACCATCTGCTATTAAGAAAGGGTATCTGTTTTTTTGGGGTAAGGTTTTAGATTATTTATTTAAAATGGCACAGATACTAGCCTGGGGGCCAGATGGTTTTGTGCTTATATAGAGTGTAAAAGGAAATGGAGTGCAGGCGTTGGTGTGAGGAAACGGTCAGCAGCCCTTTTATGACTAAAGAACAAGAACAACAACAGAAAGTAACTTCTGTTCCACTGTCCGCTACTAGATTTTATGGCTCCTGAGCATCGTGGCCGTTTTTTCTTCATCTCTGTGAAGCCACAGTGCCATGTAGACAGCCTTGTGAGTGACATGTGTCTCTTAAATCAGTTTGGACTTGCTAGTAATTTTATGCTGGGTAAAGTAAATATTTTATGCTGCTTTAACCATACATGGTGAATAGGATAGTTATGTCTCAAATACAGATTTTATATCAAAAATGTTAATAGGTCAAACGATATGGTGGATTTAATAAAAAGAAAAAATTCATGGCAATCGTTTGGTTTTCAGGTTTCCCAACATTTTGGAAGGTTCCCAACTATAAGAGGACTTTGACTTCTAGGTTTGGTAAACCTCTTTAAAGAAAGATGTAAAAATGTTTACGTACCTGATCAGTTTGTGAAGTTGTGCTTATTTTAAAATAAACTTAAGAATTGCACATTTAAGTACCATTCGGAATGGCAGAAGGGAAATATCAAAAATAGATTTCTAGATATTTAAATGTTCTATATTTTTCTGCCTTGCTTATAATCAGAGGCAGCTTTTAACCATCTGGAAATGATATGTAATCCACTGTGGTCAGTGACTTTTTTTCTTTTCTTTCTTTTTATTTATTTTTTTTGATTCTGAGGTTTCCTTTCTCTTTTACCTTTCCACTGTCATATGCCATGTATCCTGAGCATAGCTCAATGCCTGACTGGAATAATCTCTCTTGCCAGCTTATAATCAAAGGGAGGACTGAAAAAACAGCTGAGCTGTATTAGGCAACCACAGTCTGGACTGCATTTCTTAACTGCTGAATAACACATCACAGGTGCAGGATTAGTGCTGCCTGCGTTGCTGGTCTTTTTAGTGGAAACCCCTAGCAATTCTGTGCCTCCTCCTCATGTCTCATCCCGGGGAACCTGGCAACCATCTATCAAGCGTACAGAAATCAAAAGTGAGTAGTGGGAGAAGCTTTATGTCTCAGAGCCTGTTGTTGCCCTCCAAAAATTGTTTGCAAGGCCAGTGAAGCCTATTCCAGCACAAGAAAAAATGACAGAACTTAATCGTTCTTGGCATAGAGGGTGTCTAGAATAGAGCAGTTCAAGGGGTTCAAAAATTTTCTGCACATAAATCACATGTCAAGAAAATGCAGTTTAGCTTAGCCCTCCCAGGAGTGTATAATTTAGGTTACTTTTAACTATGAAAAATTTTACATGTGTCTTGTGCTGTATATGTGTTGGAGTGGAGGGGGTGTGTGTTTACCCTTACACGTTTTCCAACACTGTCATGGTTAGAATCAAGTGTTGGGGTTGTGGAAAGTCCTTGTGGTGTAATTTAATTGTTCGTAGTTTTGACACCGGGAATTCTTCTGTTCTCTCTGACATGGAACTCTGAATTCGTAGGTTATAAAAGTCAAGGA
Organism: Phoca vitulina; assembly: GCF_004348235.1. Classification (NCBI taxonomy): domain Eukaryota; kingdom Metazoa; phylum Chordata; class Mammalia; order Carnivora; family Phocidae; genus Phoca; species Phoca vitulina. The sequence goes on from NW_022589706.1 coordinate 72,598,261, forward strand.
TGCTTTCTTCCAAACAGGGTTTTTGAAAAAATGCCAAAACTATGTTAAAAGTATTAATTACGCATTTAAATATTAGCACACATGAATGTTTTGAAAATGTAGTTACTAAGTCACTTACTTTTGATCAAGAGTGTTATAAATTCTTTTAGCAAGGTAGACATTCAGAAACAAAGGCAAGGATATTTTAGTAATTCGTGTCAGTTTTGTTATCTATCGCAGAAGACATTGTTATGAAGCATAACGCATCAATGTAAACAAAGCTATGTACATGGCACTGCAGCGTTTGAACCGTGTTGTTTCTTCACAGTTTTACTCTTAAAACTAGGAGGGCTTTCTAGTATTCAGATTTTGTTTTAATACATTTTGTTGTTGGTACCATCATTCCATATTGTTCCACCAGAGATAAACCTTTAAAGTTATTGCTGATGATAGTAGCTGGTAATAGTGCATTCTAAGTTAAGATTTAAAAATATAAATATGTGGAGTCTCTATGTTTTATGCCTCAAATATTTAAACATTTGAAATAGCGATGTATTTGTATTTTTAGGTCAATATGCACCTAATTATTCAATTAGAGGTTACAGAAAGGATTAGAAACAAAGAGATCCTAAATGCTTTCCAGGTTTTTTTCTTTGGGGAGAAAGAATAGCATGAACATGGTGATTTGGTTTCTTTCTAAAGCCTTCATTGTGACTTTTCTTCTTTACCTATATAAGTCTGTTCAAAGTAGTTTTACACATCAAGCTGTCTTGGGAGTGCTTATGCAGAGTAAGTGTTGGTGTGGTGGCAAGTCGAACATCGACTTTGATTAGCCTCAGAATTCTGTGGAGCAGAGCATTCGTAGGAGTCAATGAATAAAACCGTAACTCCTGGTGTGGAAATCTGCCAAGTTCAGGTTGACTCTCTGACATTATTGCCACGGGGACTGTGATTCAGTTTCTTAGCCAACAATATGGATCTAAACAGAGATAAAATACACAGATACTTTTAATTTTTAAACCATACTATCAGCTGTGATTATGCTATTTTATGGATATAGATTGTTTGATGTTAAATTATTTTTAAACGTAGTGGTTACTTGCTTGTCATGTTCATCACTTCTTGTATTGATACTTATTAAGATACCTTTAACCATGTTATAGCTTTGAGTATATTCAAAGATTTTTAATTTATTTGAACATGTTGTTTGAGTTTCTCTAAATTCAAAAGCCTATTAAGACCTGAGAGAAAGGCCAACTGCCGTTTTACCCTTAAAGAGTATATATGTGATGTCCAAAGAACTATACTCAATCATAATCACTTACTGTGTTTACTCAGGCTCATAACTCTGCATTAATTACCTACCAAACAAATAAATATAAATGGATATGTGGTCTGTTCACATTTATATAATATTTAATCCTTTCATGATTTGCTCAAGTCATAATCTAACATCCCATAAAATAAAATACTTGAGTGATTGAAGCTTTCACTTTTTAATCCAGATGTTTTGGGATCTCTTGGCAGGGCTTTTATGATGTAAAATGTTGAAAACATGATTATCCTACAGAGCCTGAGTGATGTGGTAATGTGGATGTGTGAGTGTGGTGAAAAGAGAAACAATTGCCAGTAAATGGAAACATGTAGAAATATTTTATGATAAAAGCCCTAGCTTCTGTAGAGAGCCAGCACATCTCTAACATTTTTAAACTAATGTGTTTTCTTAACCTACTCAGTAGTGTCAACAATAAACCACGGAAATGAAAACCTCTCAGTGTCCCTGATTTTAGTGCTTATGTTTTCTGTAAAAGATATTGGTTCATTACTGCCACCCATAGTCATCTTCCCTCCTGTGCACTCCTACCTAGGACTGACTTATATTTGACAGTTACATGTGGCATTATGACATCTATTTGATTGTTTTCATATACTGTTTTTTGGTTTTCCATATGTGGTTGATTTGTCTTACCATGTTCCACGTGTAGTTGATTTGTCTCACCAGCAAGATTGTTATTTTACTGGTGGCACTTCAGGTGCTCTGGGCCATTGTGTTTTGTGAATGGAATGGATTTAGTGATTATTTGCTAAATAAATTAATGTGCAACAAGAAAAAGAAAAATTAATAACAGTGTATTAGTTGGCCTTACACAAATTTTCAATGTTTCTTAAATCCCTAACTATATTTTATAGACTTTTTGCTCGCAGTGATGAATCTAGAAAGAAAGAGAAACTAAAAGTGAGTAAAATGAAGCAAAAGAAAGGGGAACTGAAGAGGGATAGAGAGTCAGAGTGAGAGAAAGAGGATGGGGCGAGAAGGAAAAGAAAAATAGCATAGGAGATGAAAGAGTAGGGGAAAGGAACGAAAAAATTTGAGATAGAGAAAAATCTGAAGAATGAACACACAAAAATTGAATAGTAAGCTTAAGCAGCACAGCACATGACAGCAATTTACTAATACCACTCCTTCTGCTTGCAAGGAACTATGACAAGTCTTTGCTTGGAACACCTCATCCAGTCCTCACAGCAAACTGGTGAGGCAGCTGCTCCCTGCATCTTGTGTGGGAAGGTGCAGGGATTGGCAAAGGGCCCAGAGCAAGGGAACAGCTGAGCTGGGGCTTGAGCTATTTTGTCTGTTTTATCCTCTGTCTTGGTCAAGTCTGGGCCCACTGCTTTGGTGACCATACCTGATACCGGTTTCTCACCTGACATTTCATTCCCTACACCGCCCTCCCCCCCCACCATAGCATGCCCAGGAACTTACCACAGAATCTTACCTTTGTCCCTCTGTCCTCTGACCTCGGAGACTCTTGAAGCAGAAAGATTCATGTGCAGGTAACATTACAGTTAATAAGAGAAAGTTTACTCTTCCCATAAAATATATGTGATTTTGCTTTGCATTTTTGAATCAGATTTGTATTTGTATTTTGTTACTTTTTAAGAATTTAGGCACGTAGTCCAACTTTTTATTAATGACTGGGTTTCATTTTGTTCATATATATTTTTTCTAAGTTTTTTTGCAGACAACTTAGATAATTTATCTGAAAATGGCTTCATAGAAGAAAAGATGGTTAGGCAATGAAAATTGAGGTCAGGCCTTTGAACTCAATAAACTTACTAGACAGTAAATTAAATCACTGAACTGAGTTAAAGGATTCAAGGTTTAAATGATGAAAATAAAAATTAGTTATCTATTTAAACACATTATTTGAGATCACCAGAAGTTATTTTAAAAATTAATATTGTTTTTAAGCTCTGATTCAAGATTTATTCCTATGTATCATAAACTTTTGTTTTAACCAATGTGTTTAAACCAGTTTTGTTTGAGAAAGGCAATGGGCATTGAGTCACATTATTTATTATCATAACAACGTGGATAGGAGTAGGATAGATCATTCCCAAAGCACTGCTCACTAGTTCAGTACTTTCGTTTCTTCATTAATCTTTTTATCCAAGATACTGAAAGTACACACTTGTGTGATAGGAATTTCAATGTCTCTTCTTGCTCCTCCTGTCCTCTGGTGAAGATGGAGTAGAACAGGGATGACACTTAAAATTTTGTTAATTTTTGAGACATTCAGAGAGCTAAAAAAATAAAATAAAAAAGAAAATGAGGAAAGGAGAAAGATTACTAGTAGGTCCTGTGGCACAAAATAATCGTATGTCATCTTTCAAGGAGTTTTGAAGAGTCAAATCCAATTCTCATTGTGATGTGTATTACAATTTAAGTTTCCTTGATTAGATCTCTATTGTTCATAAAGATTGTTTTGTGTTTTAATGTGACAGTGAATTCTGATATTCTCTTCACTGTGACATATGAAACAGTCTTTTATATTACAAACTTAAAATGTTTTATTTGTGCTATTTTTGAAATGATAACGTTACTGAGAAAAAAATTTAAACCAAATGTAGTTAAAATATACTTCAGGATACAATGGATGAATATGGAAGTTAAAATTTATCTGTTGGAGAGTTGTACTATTGTAAATTCTTTTTTTTTTACATTTACTTTTGTTCTGTGTTTTCTGATTTTTTTGTAAAAATCTTGTTTTTCTGTAAAAATCATATGAGCATACAGTAATATAAAATAATATAGAAATATTTTAAAAATAATTGAATTACTAAACATATATGTAAAAAAATGAGTTATTGTGAGGTGTTTATACCAAGTTACCAGCTAATAATTGTCCACTGATCCCAAACAAGTACTTTAAAGAAACTCTTCGTAACACTGCCTTATTTCCTAAATTATGCAAGAAGAGATGCCACAGAAAACTTTTTTTTAAATTTTTTTCTCAGTAACGTTCTTATCATTTCAAAAATAGCACAAATAAAACATTTTAAGTTTGTAATATAAAAGACTGTTTCATACGTCATAGTGAAGAGAATATCACAGAAAACTTATATATAACTATATACAGATACACAAAATAGCTGAAAACATGTATATAACTAGAACATATATCCAAGTTAAAGATATTCAAGATATTCAAGAAAAATAACTTCCTATTTAGGCTTTGTAATTGAATGGAAGTCACATACTATTGCATGATGATCATTAGGTTATTTCATGAAGTTTGATTAATTTGCCTGAAAATCTATAAATCTGTCTCTTAGGTCTGAAAGTCATAAGGAATATAAATATAATTTAGTTGTGATTCATTAAGAACACACAAACATGCAAACATATGTTTTGAAGTCATCTTGTGGTTCATTTGCTCCCTAAAAATCTCATGATCTGAAAAAAATGAAAACAAATTTTAGATTGGCTTCCACAGTCCTAGTATTTATTATCATGGTAATTTCGATAGTTAACTACTTGAGTTAACTATAATGGAACCAGCTATGCCAAGCAGACAGCATTTGAAGTGTCTGGATTCACACTGTTAAGCTCAAGATTGGTATTAGAGAGACAGAGACAGAGGAAAGGGGAGGGTAGGAGGGAGAAAGGAAAGTGAAAAATGGAATGAGCTTCTAAAGAGTGATTTATTCAGTGAAGTGTTCTAAGAAATTTCTCGAAGTCGGACTTTTTCCATTTTTCCCCTTACATTTTTCTGTCAGGTTTATTTATAATTGTTACTAAATATAAAAAAAAAAACACCATAATTGGCTGGAAAGCTATTGGTAAGAAATGATCACTTTTGTTGAAATTCTATTCAACTTAAGTAGAAGCTGTTAACTATTTAGCTTTCCTTAGTAGAAATTTTTTTTTTACAGATTTAACCTGTTGATTTAGAAAATACGATGTATTAAGTTATACTTGATGTTTCTTTAATGGTTAGTTATCTTTCAGTTGCTTTCAATGATTATCTTATATAAAATTTAGTACAAAATCAAAGTGAGTATCTAATTAATAAAGATCTTACATTATTTGAATGAACTGACTAATCAAACTTTATTATCTCTTGAAGTCTACCTTTTTCCTGTTTCAAATGGAGGGATACTAGAAATATAATAAATATAATGAAATATAAAAAAATACAATTTTATAATTGTCTTAATCAGACATCTAATATTTGGGATAAATCTTCATGATTGCTATTCTGTTGTTTATCTGGATGTTCACATTTATCATAAATATGTATCTTTGTCTTTTCTTCTAATTCTTATTTCAGCATCATTATTATCTGGCTAAATTCATGTTTTTATAAAATCATTATTCTTTGTGTATTCATGTAATTGTGCTTCTTATGCCTTAGTTGATGTGTTCTGTCTTGTTTTTGTTCCAAAATGCCTGGCTTTTGTTTTTGAGGCTGGCTTGATTTTGCACAAATTTAGTATGGCTTTATATGAAAGTTACTTTTTAAAAAATAAATCCCTTTTCATAATGATAACAGTAGATAAGACAGTCCAGTTTCTTACTGTCTCTTTTTCTCAAATGGGAACTGGCTATGAAGAAGATCTTAATCAGTAATTAAAAACCCCCCAACAAACAGAAGCCCAGGACTAGATAACTTCACTGGTGAATTCTACCAAACAATCAAAGAAGAATTAATACCAATTCTTCTCAAACTCTTCCAAAAAACAGAAGAGGAGGGAACACACTCAAACTCATTTTATGAGACCAGCAGTACCCTGATACCAAAACCAGACAAGGAAACCAGAAGAAAAGAAAATTATGAATAAATATCCCTGATGAACACAGATGCAAAAATCCTCAGCAAAATATTTGCAGACTGAATATAAACACATTAAAAGTATCATTCACCATGATGAAGTGGAATTTATTCCAGGGATATAAGGATGGTTCAACATCCACAAATTAATCAATGTGATATACCATATTAACAAAAGGAAGGATAAAAATCATATGATCAACTCAATGGATACAGAAAAAGCACTTGACAAAAATCAACATCCATTTATAATAAAAAACTCTTGACAAAGAAGGTATAGAGGAAATTCACCTCAAAATAATAAAGACCATCTACAAGAAGCCCACAGCTAACATTATATTCAGTAGTGAAAAGCTGGTAGCTTTTCTTCTAAGATCAGAATAAGACAGGGATGCCCACTCTCACCACTTTCATTCAACATGGTATTGGAAATCCTAGCCAGAACAATTAGATAAGAAAAAGAAATAAAAGAGATCCATACTGGAAAGAAAGAAGTAAAGATATTACAGTTTACAGAGGCTAAGGACTCCACCAAAAAACATTAGAACTAGTAAATTAAATCCAATAAAGTTGCAGGATATAAAATCAATATATAGAAATCTGTTGCATTTCTATACACTAGTAATGAAATATCAAAAAGAAAAATTAAGAACATAGTCTCATTTACAAGTGTATCAAAAAGAATAAGATACCTAGGAATAAATTTAACCAAGGAGATGAAAGATCTATGCACTAAAAACTATAAGACATTGGATGAAAGAATTGACACAAATAAATGGAAAAATATTTCATGGTCACAAATTGTAAAAATTAATATTGTTAAAATGTTCATACCACCCAAAGCAATATACAGATTCAGTGCAAACCCCATCAAAATTCCGGTGGCATACAATTCTAAAATTTTTATGGAGCCATGAAAGACACCAAATAGCCAAAGTAGTCTTGAGAAAGAAGAACAAAGCTGGAGGCATCATGCTCCCTGATTTCAAACTATAGTTGACCCTTTAACAATGTGGGGTTTAGGGGTGCTTGTCCCCTATGAAGTCAACAATTCACTTATAACTTTTTACTCCCCCTAAACTAATAACCTACTGTTGACTGGAAGCCTTACTGATAACATAAACAGTTGATTAACACATATTTGTATGTTATATGTATTATATACTGTAATCTTACAATAAAATAAGCTAGAAAAAGAAAATGTTATTTAAAAAAATCATAAGGAAGAGAAAATACGTTTACAGTGCTGTACTGTATTTATCAAAAAGAACCTACCTATAAAATCTGCACAGTTCATACCAGTATTGTTCAACTATATATTACAAAACTATAGTAATCATAACAGTATGGTATTGGCATAAAAACAGACACATAGATTAATAGAACAGAGAGCCTAGAAATAAACCCATGCATACATGGTCAATTAACTTATGACAAAGGAGCCAAGAATATATAAAGTAGGAAAAGGCCAGTTTCTTCAGTTAATGGTGTTGGGAAAACTCAGCCACTGTCTTATACCATACACAAAAATTTACTCAAAATGGATTAAAACCTTGATCTTAAGACTGGTAACCATAAAACTCCTAGGAGAAAACATAGGCATAGGCTCCTTGATATTAGTCTTGGTGATGATTTTTTGGATCTGACCCCAAAAACAAAGGCAACTAAAGCAAAAAAATAAACAAGTGGGACTATATCTCAAACTGAAAAGCTTCTGCACCCAAAAGAAAATCATTGATAAAATAAAAAAGACAACCTACTAAGTGGGAGAAAATATTTGCAGATCATACATCTGATAAGGGATATATCTTTATATATCAGAATGTATAAAGAACTCATACAAATCAATAGTAAAAATAAATGATTTGAAAATGGGCAGAGGATCTGAATTGATGCTTTTCCAAAGAAGACATATAGATGCCAAACAGGTACATGGCAAGATGCTCAACTTTATTAATCATCAGGGAAATACAACACAAAATGAGATTTTACATCACACCCGTTAGAATGGTTATTATCAAAGAAAGAAACAAACAACGTATAAATGCTGGCAAGGATGTGGGGAAAGGGGAACCCTTGGGCCCTATTGTTGGGAATCTAAATTGGTGCAACTGCTATGGAAAACAGTATGGAGGTTCCTCAACATTAAAAAACCTTACCATATTATCCAGCAATTTCACTTCTGGATATTTACCCAAAGAAAAATGAAAATACTTAACTTGAAAAGATATATGCACCCCATCTTCATTGCTGCATTATTTATAATAGCCAAGATATGGAAACAACTTAAGCATCCATCAATGGATGAATGGATAAAAAATGTGGTATATAAATACACACTGAAATAGTATTAGTCATAAAAAGAAGGAAATCTTGCCATTTGTGGCAGCATGGATGGACCTTGAGGCCATTATGTTAACGTGAAATAAGACAGAGAAAGACAAATACCATATGGTCTCACTTATATGTGGAGGCTTACAAAACAATACAAAACAAAGAAGTCAGGCTCATTGATAAAACAGATTGTTGGTTGCTAGAGGCAGGGGAGGGGAGTGGGCGAAATGGCTGAAGAGAGTCAAAAGGTATAAACTTCCACCTATAAAATTAGTCATGGGAATTTAATGTGCAGCATGACACTATGATATCGTTATACAGTTAATATGTAATACAGTTAACAATACTATCTTGCATTTTGAAAATTGCTAAGAGAGATCTTAAAAGTTCTCATTATAAGAAAAAAAAACCAATGCATGGTGATGGATGTTAATTAGACTTATTGTGATGATCTGTTGCAATATACACACATAGCGAATCATCATATTGTCCACCTGGAACTTATATAATGTTGAATGTCAGTTATATCTCAAGAAGAAAAACATCTTATAATTTTTCTTTTTAACAGTGTTCTTAGATTTTAAGATGAATCTAATCAGATCATTCTGCTAATCATTTCATCATTCTGCTGCTGATGCTTCTATTAACCTCCAAATTATCACTCAATTATTTTATCTCACGATGAGAAATATTGTGTGATAATGAATTTCATTTCACGGGGAGTTAAACACATATAGATTAATTGACTCCTAAGTAGCAGTTGCACACTTTTATATAAATTACCCTCTTGATTTGATTATTTTGGCAAAAGCAAGTGAAGTGTCCCCTTGTCTCATTTGCATTTAACCATTCATTTCTTTAATAATGCTAATTAAAGAAATCATTTTATGATCTCACCACTTTTACGTGTATAGGTTACATTGTATGAATGCAACCTTACATGCTTATTCAGGATCTGATCTGTTAACTCACTTTATAGAAATGGTATCTCTGTTATGAGCTAGCAATATTTTTTTTCTCCTTTTTTTTTGTTCTTGAGGAATGTTTCTGGTAAAATGACATACATTCTGACTACATGTTAATATGTTAAGTATTTTAGAAAGATTATGCAGCACTATTTCATCCTTATTTATATAGAAAGTATGGTTTTTCGCTGATTTGTCCAGCGTTTGAGAGCCAGGAGTTGACTAAAACTTGCTTGGAGCTAGTAGACTCAGGTATCTTTCCATGTTAATAACTGAAATAGTTAACTTAGAATGTTCTACAGAATACCTCAAAATAGATTGTTGCTAACTTGCCATATAAACTGAGGCACACACATACACAAACACATAAAATATGGTAAACCATAGTGGATTTAGTGTTACCACCAAGCCAACGTTCATTGGTTCGGTGGTGTATCCCATAATGAAGATTATCTAGGGAAGTTTCTTCTTCCTTGCTGGATTTTCTTTTTTGATTGCCTGAGTTTTCCTTGTTCATTGATGTTCTTTATTCCACATCAGGATATGAGACTAATTACTTCCTGTTTTGAAGTGAGAAGCAATCTGCAAATGCATTTAAATAGCTCCAACTACTATCTATAGCTACGCCATAGATCCATGCTGATGTAAAAACATATATCATGGTTCGTTTGAATGCAAGCTATGAAAAATTTTGTGATGCAAAATTAGTAGTTCTTGACAGAGGTAATTAAATTTTCCACAAGAACTAAGATCTTCATACATTTCCTCAATATCCATATAGATGTGAATCTTTCATTTTTATCACACACGCACAGACTACAGAGGATTTATCATATGAGATACCTTATTTCAGAACCTATTTTTTTTTTAACATAAAGAGGCTGGCTTATTTTTTCTTAAAGTATCCTTCCAATTTCTCCTGTTTACTAGCAAGTATACCTGTTCCTTTTTACATTCTTTCTTTTTGTATTTTTCTCCGTTTCTCTAAACAGATAATTGTATGGCTACCTCTTGATTATTCAAGTTTAGGCGTTACCTTTGACTTTCCACTTTTGAAGCTTTACCACTCTCTCCCCCACTGTATACATATCTCCATCCGCTGTGCTATATGTATAGAAGTTAAAACCTTATCTGTTTCCTTAGATTCCTATATTTCCATCACAAATTAATTTTCTAACTCTTAATCAGTTTAAATTTAAAATGCCTGAGTGATTTTATTAATTTTAACTTTTTGGACCTCTGTCTTCCAGAATTTTTTGACCTGCCTTCAGTCAGGTCTGGTCGTTCTTTCGGTCCAGTCATAGTTTTCATCTTACTATCCACGTTTACCATTATCTTGAGAGGATGCTTCGCTCTTCTCTTGGGTTGGATCTCCCATAGCAGAAACTCATTTCTTCCGTTTTCTTGTTTCATTTGGGCAGAACATCTCCTCCAATAGCTTCCTGAGAAAGGTGTAGGAGAGATAAATTTTTGACACCTTAAAAATCTTCAAAATTTTTTTTTCATGTTATATTTGATTTGTAATTTGCCCAGGTATTGATTTCTGGATTTGAAACACTTTCCCTCAGAATTTTGAAGACATTATTTTATTCTAGTTTCCAGTTTTGCTGTAGAAAATTCAGTGCTACACTTACTTTTAATCTTTTATTTTTATCTTTAAATATATAAAATATATGTTATATAAGATCTCCCTTTGCCTGTAGTGTTATAAAATTTTATGACATACCTTGTTGTAGGTCTATTTGTATACTCTATGAATCCTTTCAAACTAGAAAATCATGATTTTCAGTTATGGGAATTGTACACTATTTATTTGATGATTTCCTCCCCTCTATTTTCTCAAGTCTTTCTTTTTGGAGATGATATTATTATTCACGTTTTGAATTTCCTAGATTGATGCTCTAATTTACTGAACTCTTCCATCTCTGTGTTTTGCCCTACATTGTGGGAGATTTCCTGATCTTTATCTCAACTCACCTATTGAGATTTTAATTTATGCAATCATATTTTTAGAGTTCCTTATTTGTTACTCCCTTTTTGTAGCAACACGTTCTTGTTTCATTGATGTATTTTTTTTAATAAAAAATGACAGTATTAATTGTTTTTTAAGGTTTTTTTTCCCATTGTATGTTTCTTCCAAGTGGATTTCTTTTGTGTGTGTGTGTTTTGTTCTCAGTATTTGAGATTTGAGGCTTTCTTCATATATCTAGTGACCCTGAATTAGTGGTTTGTGCATAAGAGAATGGATCACTGTAAAAGCAGATTGGAAGCTCTGTTCATTGGGTAGATCTTGTCATCAGCGGGCCTTACCATAAGATAATACTGCAGGGCTGTTTCGCTGAGAAACCTCTAATATCTCTGTCTTTAGGTATTTTGTTTGTTCTTGACCTGGTCAAATTCCTGAGTAAAGAAGAGATAAGTCAGGCTGCATCAAGTTCTGGAAGCCATGTAGAGGGAGAGGATAGGAGGAGTCAACAGCCAGTGTAAATGGTCACTGAATGTTTGCAGTAAGGTTGTACCCCCACCCTCCCCTGTGCTTAGTTTTCTACAGCCCCTCACCTTGATAGTAAAACAGGAACATAAGGAAGGCATCTCAGTGATAGGCATAACAGATTTACTCTTCCAGTCTTCTGTGGGGATGCGGGGGTGGGGAGGGTGCAGGTGATGTTACCAGCATTTGGGGATGGGAGAGGGCAGCTGAACTCTACTTCTAAAAGCAACTTGTGGTACCACTTTGGGGTCTTTTTGGAGTTAAGTGGTAAAATTGTTTTGCTTCTTGACTTTTCTCTACCTTTGGCCTAGGAATCAGCATCTTTGGCTTAGTTAAATCAGTTAACTGCTTTCCTTCTGCTTACCAGGTTTTTTATTGCTCTCTTTTATATTGTAGGTTCATTTTTTTAAGCCTTTTTTTCCTGTTATTCTAGTGGGATTCATAATTAAAATACTTTGTAATCTACCCTTTCCAACAAAAAATAGATTTTAATATTTTTCTTACCAATAAGTATATTTCCACACCAACATTTTAATGACTATATAGGAATCTCTTTTTAGAGATCTGACTTATCCCCTGTTGTAAATGTGGGTTGTTAGAAGCAATATTGCAAAGAACCTCCTTCTAGCTAGAATTTATATCAGTCTAAATAAATTTAAAATGTGAGAAAATTATGAATCCTTTCTAAAAACGTTTCTTACTAAATGACATCTTATTTCCGATAGTATGAAGATGCTTCCTTTTCTAATGGAGACCTTTCAGTGTAAACATTCCATTTAACCACTTTTCTCACCAGATGGGAAATCCTGTGTATGTTCAGTTCATCCTACATAATCAGGCTGTGCCTGGAACAGGAAAGGCACCTGATACATATTTGCTAATGAGACATATGCATAATAAATGAATTTTAATTATTTTGCTTTAAAACTTAAAAGAGAAGCGGTCTGGTATGAAGGAAGCAGGATGTAATAAATTTTAAATAACTTATTTTCATCACTTAGAGTTACTTCGATGTTACTCAGGTCATAAAGTTGGTAAGATTGAGAACCAGATTTAAAAAGAAGGAAGCCAACATGGCAGGGTGATCTATAGGCTTACCAACACGCACTGCACCTGGAGAGCAAGCGGTGCTGAGGTGTTTATGCAGGCAAACTTGTAACAAATGCTTTAAATACAAGAGAGTAACATATAATATGTTTATTTTGGAATTTAAGGATAAGCCTCCTATTGTATAGAGATAATATACATCTATTGCAATGAATTATATGGTTGGATTAAATAAATATTATTTGCTTAATCTAGTCCTGAGTTTCTCAAAGTGGAGTCTGCACATGATCAGTCTCACAGTCACATGGGATCTTGAATATTCACTTTCCTTGGCTCGCCTGAGACCTATGGAATCAGAATCACTTTGAGTCGCCCGAGATTCTGCGTATAACAAACTCTGCATATGCACATTTACAATCTTCATGTCTTCTCTAGACTAAAATTTAAGAAACTTTGAGAAAGTTAGGTACACATCTTATATAAATTTGAAAAATCTAATGAATTTAGAATTAATGATTGGGGAAATTCTGGTAAATTGATTTAATACATTTTATTGCTTTCCCCATCAGTTATTACTCTCTAAGAATTTACCTAACTAGCTTACCATACAGGAAGTCAGGAAAAAATATATCTTCTTTTTAAACTTCTCATTCTCTGATGTGACCAGTGGCTAGAGGCATTAATTTGTGGTTTAAGAAATGAACACATGCATATTGTGTAACACATCTATTGAGTATATTGCATCTCTGGCCTAGAATTTCAATTTTTTAACCCAACGTGTTGTCGATCATATTTTTTGTTGAGATTTGTTTTAATTATAGGCAAGCTCAATGTGTTGTGAGAGAGATCTTAAATCAAACATTGCTCAGGTTGACAGTTTATTCAGTGATGTGTAGCATGTATGAGAACTCCTGCCCCAATGCCTGGAACATAATAGGTATCAGATAATGCATGTCCCCCTGGCGGGCATCATTACTTTCCAAAGGTGGTAGTAAAGAGGGAAAGTATGAAAACCATCTCAGTGATAAGTCACCCTATATGAATGAAATCTTACTATTTATTTATTTATTTTAAAGATTTTATTTATTCATTTGAGAGAGAGAATGAGAGAGAGAGAGCGCATGAGAGGGCGGAGGGTCAGAGGGAGAAGCAGACTCCCTGCTGAGCAGGGAGCCCGAGGCGGGACTCGATCCTGGGACTCCAGGATCATGACCTGAGCAGAAGGCAGTCACTCAACCGAGTCACCCAGGCACCACGAAATCTTACTGTTTAAAAAGTAAAAAAAGATTAGATCTTTCCAATACTATTAGCTAACATCTATCAAGTATTACTATGTAACATATACATTCTAAGCTGTTGACATGAGGTAGGTGCTTATAATTATCTCTACTTTAATGATAAGTGAAGCACAGTGAGATTATTTATAAAGTTATCCAAGGTCAACCAACTGGTAAATAGTAAAATCTAATTATGAACTCAGAAAATCGGTCTCTAGAGATCACATCTACTGTTGTATCATGTCGTCCATTCAAGTTGTAGAACCATTGCTACTATAATGGGAAGGTACTTTTCATGTAAATGCTGTTGGGGAAGATGTATCATAACTAAGTTTTCATCTTCCCACCAATTTTGCATATTAAATATTTCTAATAATTTCTTTAAAAATATATGATACACCTAAAATATAAGAGACTAATAGGAAGACAGTTTTAGGGTCCAAACAATCTGGGTTTAAGTGCTGGCTTCATGATTTATTAGCTGTGTGCAGATCACTTAAACTTTGAGTCTTAATTTTCTCATCTGCAAATGGGAATGATATTTACCCATACCATTACCATACAGAGTAGGGATGATCTGTATATTAGTGCTCATTGAGCTCGTTGTACTCAATCAAATACAACTATTATAATTTAATGTATAGGATGCTATCCTGAAAGGGTGATGAGAATTTCTGTATTTTATATGAGACATATATTACATAATTATAACAATTCTATAAGTAGAGTTATCCTGAGCATAATTTCTAATATCAAAATCATTAAAACAACTGTTTTATATTTAAATCTTTAAGTATCACAAATACTTAATATTTTGTTTAATCTCATTGTTCTTTGGGTAGAAGACTTTGGCTGGGCTATCCCACAGATACTTAAACTCTTACTGTTTGTTCTTTTCAGCAAACTTACTTGATAACATGCTTTTGCGAAGTTCAGGAAAAGTAAATGTGGGCACCAAGAAAGAGGATGGTGAGAGTACAGCCCCCACCCCTCGTCCAAAGATCTTGCGTTGCAAATGCCACCACCATTGTCCAGAAGACTCAGTCAACAATATTTGCAGGTTGGTCATATAAATTATTTAAACCTCATTTTAACAGAAAGTCATGCTTTTTTGACTACGGAATTGTAGGCTGATGTTTTCCAAGAACACATTTTGGGGAATAGTGCCTAACTCCATTAACTCTCAGAGCTGTGCCTATGTTTAGAAAAATATTAAATTGCATTTTGGCCTGAAATGGTGTTCTGAGATTCTTCTTCCTTGCTGCAAATATCACACATGTACATAAACATAGAACACAAGTCCCAGGCTTGGGACAAGTGTCAAGGAGCAAAAATCAATTGTTTTATTTCAAAAAACCTTGTCCCCAAAATAAATTCAATAGTAGGGGGTGTCATATGTGTGAGGATAATTTTTATTTGTTTTAACAATTCATCATGTCAATGGTGGTTAATATTTTGGAAAGAACACCTGAGTTGTTAGGAATATTCACTGGCTCTGGGAAACAGTAAAGTGATAGAGCTCACGTGATGAGTCTACCAGATGTTAGGATAAAATATTGCCAGAGTATTAGAGAATAAACTCCTTAGTGGATAATCATATCTGTATCAAAACTTTAGTTGAAACTGGACTGTTTACCGCTTTCTTTCTTACACATCTTAATGCAGCTACATCCATTTTTCTAGGCACTCTAACCTGCATTTACACCCCCCCCTCCATGGGGACAGCAGTGGGTAAAGAGGTATAGCATCATGAGGCCAATGTGCCCAGGGAGACATGGCAGAATAAACAGACAAGTGCAGATCTCAAGAGTTAAAGTGGCAGAAAAGCAGAATCTCCCTCAAGAAGGGCAATAGAACTAAATGGGAAGATGGGCTGCTAGGTTTGGAGTCCAGGCAGAATATCTGAGCAATCATTTGGAGCCTCTTTACCCAGGAAGGAGCATGAAGCTGAGGTGAATGCTTTTTTTTTTTTTTTTCTTCCTGAGAAAGAAAGCATATCCTGAGATAGATAGCTCAAGAAATATATATTAATTGAATGACCGGGAAGAATGTTAGGTATATTCATAAATACATATCTCCTTTAATCAGCAAAACGACTCAGCATGGTAGGGCATGCTTATTTCTTACCATTCATTAGACGTAAGGAATTCACGGCCCAGAGAAGTCTAGTAACTCGGCTTTTATATGATAGAACAAAGTGGGGATCACTGAGACTTGGGCCGCGGTAAAATGATTCCAGAGCTCAGACGTATTTCCCGGGAAACACTACCTGTTTGTAGTAAATGGCAAAAGTATCAGGAAAATGTCAAAGTTTTCTGAAGAAAAAATTATCAGGAGAAAACATATTAGGGAGATATTTTACTGTGTTTCCTGAGTGTGTAGTAATTAAGAATAAATCTAGGTGTGTCATTTGAGCTATTTCTGGTGGTCATATGTGTAGGCCTTCCGAAATTATCCCAACTTTAAATATTTTGTCCTCTTCTCCCTGTAGGCCATTAGAGTGTCCTGCGTTAACTCGGAGGAAAGTGATCAGACAGGGCTCACTGCAGTGCAGGTGCTCTGTGTGGGAAGGAGAAGGTTGGCATGTTCAGAGAAGGCTGGTTTTCCTAACGTGCAGCGAGCAGGAGGAGGTGTGGCTGCAATTGAGCCTGGAGCCAGGAAAGTTTCCCCATGGCCTGGTCGGCTCTATTAAGAATGTTCGTCTTATTCCTGGAAGCATTAGGAGGCCACGGAGGGGGATTTGTTTAAGCAGGAGTAGCAGTAGTATTAATGTGGATTTCGGAAGGCCATGATCTTGGACTTGGGTGGTGCTGGCGCAAGAGGGAGGTGCATGTGTTGGGGAGCTATTTAGAAGGAAAGTTTTATGTTGATGAACTGGATGTGCGAGGGGCCCAGAGGGGCTTCACAGGTTGTTGGAGGTACGTTTAGATGTACAGTGTAGGCTTTTAATGAAAGAGGACAGAGGGGAATATTTAAGTTCCAATCTGGACATGCTGAGTTTAAGGTTTTTGACACCTGCAAATGGAGATACCAAAGAGTAGGCCATGGGATGTGGATCTGGAGCTGAGATGAAGAGTTTGCGGGGAGAGTCTAGAGTAGAACATGAGTCAGTTTTTGCTGTGAAACAAATGACTTACAACTAAAGACATTTATTTTTTCATTCCTGGGTCTACATATCGGCTGCAGCTGTGCTGGGTCCTGCTGGATTGGGTGGGCTTGGCATCGGCCTGCTCCACATATTTGTTCATCCTTCTTGAACCAGAAGATAACCAGGGCATGTTCTTTCTCACTTGACTGGGAGGGAGCAACCTCTTGTATTTGTGGCATGTCCTCTAACATTCCACTTACCAAAGCAAGTGATATGGTCAAGCTCAGCTTTGGAGAGAAGCCATGGCTAGGGCGGGGCGTGAAAAATTGAGTACAGTAATAGAACAATCTGGTAGACCAGAGTAGGACTGAGCCTGGATACATTTAATGCCTGGGTCAAAGAGGCTCTTCTCAGAAGATTCAGAATGAACAAAAAGCAGTGAGTATGGTAATCATTGAAGCCAGGTTTACAGAGGGAGCAAGTAAGGTCAGCTGTGTTAGAAGCTGTTAGAGGTCAAGTCGGATAAGAACCAAAACCTGGCGGTCAGATTTATTGACCTTGGTAAGTGCAGTTTAGAACTATGTATTCCAAAGTCCTGAATTCTTGACCATCAGCCACCCCCTGAACTAGATATCAAAGGAGTGAATATTCACTCTTGGGTAAAATGCACATCGTTTTTGCTAGCAAGATGTTAACTCCATTTGAGTTTCCTGTGAGCTGAGATCAGTCGTGTGAATCACAGGGGCTGCTTTTGTTCCTGGGCCCCAAGACCTTAGAATAAATTCAGGCCTCCATTCTTGTAAGCCCATGATCTACTGTTTTGACTTCCAACAATCAGTACTTCTCATGCTATTTCTGGTGAAAGATAGTCCCCCGCCCCATCAGTTGCACTGATATTTTTATAAAGTACAATAAAAATGAATTACTAGAAAATAAATTTTAAAAACTTATAAATCATATGTTCAATTTTTCTATTTTTCTATTATTGAGATTCATTAGAGCTAAATTTATTGCTAGGCAAGTTTCCATTTCTGTATTAACTCCTCACAGACCAGTAACAAGCAGTTTGCTGACCTGCAAGGGAACACACTTGGAGTAATATTGCATTCAGTCTTGCACTCCTAGGTAAACCAGTTCTAAAGCCCAGGGCATGCTTTGTTGAAGCTTAGATGAGGGCTCGTTCAAGCTGTGTGGCCTGAGACCTTGTAGTAGGCAGTTCTTAGCCAATCTGGGTATCCTAGGTAGGTCTCAGGTACATTACCACTCCCATATTCCTGGACGGAATACTCTTAAAAAGTGGCCTGAATCATGGCTATATCCTACTTAAAAGAGATTCTGGAATCCCACCTGATAATTCAGAAAATATGTGTAAAGTTTAGAGGGTTTTTAAACTCTTCATAAGTAGCATCACTCACATTACCAGCCAGCCAACACCAGGGCCAGACTCATTCTTGGCCTTGATTCCTATCCGGGGCAGGTGTGTCTGCTTCCCAAACCCATGCTGTTTCCATTGCCTCATGGCATACATGTTAGAGGATGCAGTGCAAGGATGCTGAAGAAAGTACTAGAATCTTTTTTAATATCCATAACTCAAAATAAGGGGTGAAGCCATTATTTTCTCTCTCTCAAGATAATATCTATCTTCTAAATATCTTTCCAGCTGTTACATTTGTGAATCCTTCCCATTCCTTTTCTAGATTTATTCCTTGGACCTGAGACTATCACTACACACCTTGAATGCTTCAAAGTCTCCTGCAATAACTCTTTACATGACTTTCACCATGCCAGTGTTTTGTCTTATTTTCAAGCCTTGTTTGTCTATTTTTTTTCTTTGTATAATCTGGTCCTGCTTTATGTATCCGTCCCTGTTTTACTTGACTTGGCCTGTGATAGTCATTTTTTGTTACTACTCACCACCTCTCTCAAGTTCGCCCAGACCCTTGCACAAGTCTATCCATTTCTAAAAATTATTTTTTACTCTTTTTCAGAGATGATTTTAAATACATTACTTTTTATCTTACTGGGTTTGACCAAGAATTCTGCCTGGACAGTTTTCCGGGCTTACAGGTGTAATAAATCACATCGGATGTTTGCACGAAGGATGTGCATATGACACCAGGCTGTCTAAATGAAGAATTAGATAAGTCTCCTGACTGTACCTTGAAGAGTCACAGGGGGAAAAAAGGGAAAGCTTAGGGGCCGTGAGCCTTTTTATAAAGTTTGCATTAACCCAAGACTTTTAAACCTCTTGCTGAATGTGATGATGTGAGTTTTCAGACAGGTGCTCCTGACCTAAGAGCTCAGAATGTTTAAAATGCACATTGTTCTCCTCTGTTTATACATCTTCCATTGCATCCATTTTATTCCATTGTTGCTCAGACCATCTGAATATTGAGCTTTATGATTTTTTAAAGAACCATTGAAGATTTTCGAGCCCAGAAGGAAGATACGAGGTTTCTCAGGAAGTGCTGTACACAGTCATTCCAAGTCCAGTGAGAGGGGACAGGGAGGGCTGCTAGAAGGCTCTTGGAGCAATCTAAGTGAGAGACAGAGAGCATCTGCACAGGGTGGTGAGGTGAGAATATACAAATGCTCGATTCATATAAAAATGGAGACAAATTCAAAAGATCTTGTAGCTCATAGAAAAAAATGAACAAAATGCCAAATCACTTGGAATGGCTGCTAGAGAAGGGCGTAAGATAGTTACACATTCTTGAAGATAAAGTAAAAGGCATCTCTCACGTTGGAACTTTATCAGTAATTTAACTTCACCTTCCTGTAGAGATACGACGTCTCAGAGGAAAAACCAGAGATGGGGCGCAGTAGTAGCCGTATGTTTTACCCTCTTTCCCTCACTACTATGGGAATCTACCCATCTAAGATGATAAGGAAAAAAACATACACTTTAGGATTCTATTACTTTGATAACTACCACTTTCAATATTCTTTGCTTTTTTTCCCAAGTCTGTAGAAAACACCTTGACTAGCTTATGATTTCTATCCTTACTGCTAGAAGTTGAATGACTTGGTTTCTCCTAGGACTGTGGCATTCATAGACTATGAGCTCCCTCAGAGCTAAGGCTGCATCTTCCTCAGCTTGTGTCTGGGCATCTAACTCTGCCGGAATCATCATGTGCTCAATAAATGTTTGTCAAATGAACTACTGTTAACAAAGATCTAAGCAGCTTTTACTGTTTTAGTTAATTAAAATTTATATGATTTAAATAACGGCTCTAAAGTTTGTATGTATTTTTGAGTTTATCTGTGACAGAGAACTTCAAAAACTTTCTTTATTCCCTTGAATGTGAAATAGGTATTTTAGAAGACAAAAGGTTCTCAAGGACTGATTTTAAAATCTACTTAAAATCAAACAGTCTTTCCAATCAATTCTGGCTGAAACCTAAAAGAAATTTGAGAGAAATTTAGGAATTCTAGTATTTCTCGCATACTGAAATAAAGCTGGAATAAATATTGATCAGTCAAGAGAGCTATAATCCTTATGGGCAGAGAGATCCATTTCAGCAGGTATCCATATATATAATTAATTTTTGTCAAGAGCAAATTTTAAACTACTCAGTAATTAATTTATTTGATAATTTAAAAAATATTTTAATAATGCTTTAAGACTTCCTGTCACCCTGATTGAGCAGAACAGATAAACTACTCTTAGCCAATGCTTAAAAATTATTTTATAGTTACATTAATCTTTATCAAGATCTAAACTAGTTAGAAAAAACTTCTACAGTAGTCTCTCCTCAACCGTGGTGGTCATGTATCTGAACAACCCTAGCATCTGCAACAGGGAAACATAACATCTTAGTGGAAGAATAGAGGTAAAGGGACCACATCCTGAGTAAACCTTACAAACACTTGATTCACTAAAACAAAACAATAAAGAGAGCACCTTAGATAAAGATGCTGGCAGTGCAACCTTAGACATTTATGGAATTGGTTTCTGACTATTCTACAAGAACTCATGAAGGAATTGGAGTCCAAGAGGCAGTTTATAAACCCAATTCGAGTACAAATGAGAGGAGTGCAGGCTCTGGATGCACATCCATCCAAAACTTTGGGCCTCGTATATCCATTTCTTACTCGCTTACTTGCTTCTTACTGAAAATCTCTTGAGGAAGTTAATTCCCGAATGATCTCTCTAGATGTTCTAGACACTTCTTTGCTTTTGGAGTTTTGGGCAGATTCAAGTTGCCAGAAACCTGTGGCACCATCCGATGGTTTTAACAAAAGTTCATCATCAGTGCTTTGACTTCACATGACCTATAAATTCTCAAATGCTTTGCTTTTTCATAAATTAACATAATGTTGAGAGGCAGTCAGTGATGATGACTGATCCCCTTGGTATGCAACTGTTCTATTTTGTTCATGATTTGTCTTTACCTGTAATACAGGGGCAGCGTTTTTGAAATGTTACATCAATTTCCTTTTTTTAAGAATTCATTATCACTACTGTAACCAGATGGCATGCGTGTATATACATCTCACTGCTTTCAGTTTTTTTAAAAATGATTTCTACTTGTGTTTTCTTCATGAGGCTTCATTTCTTCTTGTTACCACTTTCAACACCGTGGGAATACTGGGGTAATAATAATCAATATAAAACTTTTAAAAACTAAGCTTAAACATGGCAGCCAGGCAGCAGAATATTCAAATAAGCCAGTGCCAAGACTTAATCGCCTTTTGTGACAGTCAGCAGCCGTCTCTCAGTGGAGGGAGTTGAACAGCTCTGACTCAGGAGCACAGCTTGGTTTACATTTGTGTTTGCTCAAGAATTGAAAGTTCTCAAGTGATTCTTAAGCTTCTATAATTGCACTGCTCCTTTGCAGTTAGTGTCCCTTGCTAGCTAGTAATTTCAATGAGAAGCTTATAAATTATTTTTGCATTGCTTTGTTTTGCACCTGGGTGGCTCAGTCGGTTAAGCGTCTGCCTTCGGCTCAGGTCATGATCCCGGGGCCCTGAGATCAAGCCCCCCATTGGGTTCCCTGCTCAGCGGGGGAGCCTGCTTCTGCCTCTCGCTACTCCCTCTTGTGCTCTCTTTCTCTCTCATGAACAAATAAAGTCTTAAAAAATAGTATTTTTGCTTTGCTGCAGATAGTATGCACTTGAAATGGTTCTCTAACCTTTCGGCTTGTCCTCCAGCTCCATATTTGGTTTCTGTCCCAGTTGATGACTTAGGGGACACTGACTTTTCTCCAGGACTTCTTTCCTCCTCCACACCCTCTTTGTATTTTTAGCTCCACAAGGGAGTGTATTTTTAAGGCTTGAATTTACTCTCCCTGATTTCTTTGTTTCCCGGGACATTGTCAGAGTAACTTGCTAACAGCTTAACCAACTTTTTTAATTCTCTTTTTTGATCTTTATGAGTGTCTTTCCATATATTCAGATTTTCAGTAAGGGAAACTCATAAATAAGGAGAAATTAATCTTTTTAGATTTAACATATTGTATCACTTTTTCTAGCTCTGAAGTCCTAATGTCAGAAGATTGAGGTGACTTTATTTCTGATAATTCCTGAATTTTATTTTTGATGAGAAATAGAAGTTGCACATATGGTCTAAATGGGAAGGAAAGGAATAAAAAAAAATTACACGGGTATTATTTGCTCTTATTGTTTAAATTTCTAAGGGACAGCTCTTTTATTTATTGCCTTCAGTGTTTACATGCTTTAGATTTTCATAGCAATTTCAGTAAATTGGCTAAAAAGCCCCCAAAGAATTCAGAGCAAGGGCTGTTCAGAGGCAGTCTTTCTTCCATGACAATATTCATGCATTTGACCTTAGTCTAACAAAGAGATTTATCATTGGCCCTTCTTAGTCATTCGTTAGTGTATTTGAACTTTGCCGGTCTAGTTCTTATAAACCGAGGCATTCTGGATCACTTGAGGGTTACAAACTGAGTAAACAATTCTAAGGGTGTTGATGCTAACTGGAGGGCTAATGTATGGCAGAATACTGCTACCACTGATACCGAATAGACAAGCCCACAAATCACGGCTAATACCGGCCGTGCTCAGAGCTTTCCTCCCTTGACCTTCCAGGATGACGTTGCCATATCTGTCTTGGATGCTGAGCAAGCATATGTATGAGAAAAAGATGGAGATATAATTTAGTATTTTATTTCTTAGCACACGCAGTAGTGGTTGGTGACTAACATCAGGAGTCTGCTGGCATTCATCACCCTAACTTGTGAAGACAGTGAAGTCTGTTTATAAATAGTTCTGTATGTCAGAGTTCTTGTTTTCCAGATTTGGCCCCAGGAGAGGAGAGTGCAAAATGTGGGGATGAAGGAAGCAAGAGGTCCTTGACTCAAGGCCTCATTCTGTTACCGTTTGTTCTGTGACCTTGTATACATTTATTAGACTCCCTAACTTTAATTTCCTCATCTGTAAAATAGAAATAATACCACTTTCTTTCCATTGTTGTTGAGAGGATTAAATGAGATAGAATAAGTAATTTTTTTTGTTTAAATCTAGAAAGCCATACAGAAATTTAGAATTTTGTTTCTTTGCTTTCCGTGGTCTTGTTAAGACCCCTTCTTTCTGTTCTTCATCCTCACCTCCCCCCACCCCCCGGTGCTTACAACAAAGCTTGATGTTTCCATATGACAGATCACCCAAAGTAGAGGGACCAAATGGCAGAATCTTAGCTCGGTGATGCTGTGCTGATCCCAGCTCCTACCTGTCTTTCTTTTGGTGCCTTAGTAAGAGATAAGTTTATTTCATTTGGAGCAAATAGAACCAGCATAAATGTTCACCTGCATGGGGGCAAACTCCTGCTGGGCCTCTTATTTGCTGTAAGGCCCTTGAAAAATTGCTCAAGCTCTCTGAGCCTCATTTGAAGGTGAGAACAATACTGCCTTCCTCACGGGGTCATTTTTCTGGATTTGTGGAGGTGATGCCTATGGAGGGCCAAAGCAGGTGTTTAGTAATTGGTATATGTGATTATTAATGGCGTATGTTACATGGTAAGTTTGGCTCCTTCTTTCTCACAAGTTTCTAGACAGAGAAAATATTACCAAATGTTTTATGGTTATTAAATCAAATTTCATAAAAGGAAGTTTTGGAATTCTCTTAACAGATTGTAACCTGTAATGATCATCGGCTTTGTCCTTATGTGTAATAAAACAAATGATAAACATGTTCCTTTCCCTGTACACACACACACACACACACACACACACACACACACACACTTACTTTGCCTGTTTGGTCTTTAGCACAGATGGATATTGTTTCACAATGATAGAAGAAGATGATTCTGGGATGCCTGTGGTCACTTCTGGATGTCTAGGACTAGAAGGCTCAGATTTTCAGTGTCGGGTAAGGAAGATAAGTTGATTCTACTTTGTAACCTTTCATTGCTAGCTTTCAAACAGTCAGGTTTCAAGTTAGATAAAACAATTGCTTTTCTTAACTAGCCTGTTTTTTTAGTAAGTTGGAAAATAATTTGAAAATTCTCTCATTGGGCCAATTCTGCCTTCATTTCAAAATCAAATGTTAATTTCTTGCTTAGTGACTCATTAGATCATCTTGCTCAGATTCCAGTTTATTGCATTAATCCAAGCCTTCTTCCTCAGTTTATAGCTATGTGCCCTGGTTATTACAAATGTAATAGTAGTTTTGTTGAAATGCAGAAGCTGTGGTAAGATAATACATGGGAATTTAAGAGAAATTTTCTCATAGAAAATAACATTTTCAGGATGTTTGAGAAAAAATTATCAGAATTTTAAGTGAGCTCTCTAAATAGTGTTCTTTAAAAAGTTTTAGATTATGTGACTTTGAAATTTAGGGGAACCCACTAATAGCTTTTGGGTTCAACTTTAGGACACCCCCATTCCTCATCAAAGAAGATCAATTGAGTGCTGCACAGAACGGAATGAATGTAATAAAGATCTACACCCTACATTGCCTCCACTGAAAAATAGAGGTAAGGAGGGGGAAGCTTTGGGGCTGGAAGAGCTTTGGACACAAAGAAAATAAAAACCAGAATTGCTCTTTCTTTCCTAAATGATGTACCTGTATCATTTTCCACTGCTGGGGCAGGGGACCGAAGCCAGATGCCATAATTCAAGTCGTTCTTGGAAAAGTAGTCATATGTGGCTTCATGCTGGAGAATCTTTTCTTAAACTTCTCCCCACTTCCCTGTAAAACCTTGAGGTCCTGGAGCTTGTAGTGTTTCAGGAGCATAGAGGAGGGAGACAGTGTTTTATGCTTACCTCTAAGTGTTACTCAGAAGTTGCACTTCTCTCAAAAACTGCCAGTTAGGCTAACATGCATTAAAAAAATAAAGGACTGAATTGGATTATTTGCCGGATGTATTTCCTTTTGTCTGTGCTGGAGCAACTACATTTTAGTCAAATCATATGTCCGTGTATTGATAGAATGGGAAAGATGTCTAGAGAATTTAATTTCAAAACTTATACATTTAAGTGTTGCTCATGGAAAAAAAGACAAATATTGCAACCTGAAAGACTTTTTGTTAAAAACTGCTCCCACGTTTCCTTTCTTTTCCTTGCTCTCACCATAAAATAAATGACTGGAATTGTCACAGAGTCCTAAAGCTTAAGTCTTATGTAAGTGGTTTAAAATGATTTCTGATGATTGATTTTATTTCTTGAGAAAATCTTCCTAACAAAATATAATGACATTTCATGGTTTTGATGATAACATTTTATAACATTTGTTTCTGCTGAAGCCCAGAAAGCTTTAAAGGATTGATTCATAATAATTCACATAAAACATTCACAGACAGCTTTTTTATTTTCAGTCAGCATGGTAGGCATTAGGGATACAGAAATGGATGAAGAGAATTCCTGCTCTCAAGACATGCCCACTGGGATGTGAGAAATTGTAAATATTTAAATTATATTTGGTCAGGAATATCTTAGTAGAGTTAAATTATAAGTGTAGTAAGGACATAAATGGGTCAGCGGTTTACTCTGCCTGGAGTGGGAGGATGTCAAAAGAGCTTCATAGAAGTGACATTTGAACAAGACTTTAAGGATGAACAGGAATTCCCTAAGTGGCTAAGACAGGAATAAAAATTTTTAAAAATTATAATGGGTAACATAAGCCAAGTATTATGTTCAGTATCACATTAATTAACTCATTTGAGTCCCACCACAATCCTAAGAGGTACTTAGAATTATTCCTTGTTTAAAGGTGAGGAAATTGCGGCACAGAAAGGTTACCTAATTTTCCCAAAGTTGCACAGCCTCTT
Organism: Phoca vitulina; assembly: GCF_004348235.1. Classification (NCBI taxonomy): domain Eukaryota; kingdom Metazoa; phylum Chordata; class Mammalia; order Carnivora; family Phocidae; genus Phoca; species Phoca vitulina. The sequence goes on from NW_022589706.1 coordinate 72,624,787, forward strand.
GGTAGCAGTGACTCTTAACAGAGGCAGTAGTAAATGCAGAGATTTGGTTTGCAGGACTTGAGAAGCATTTGCAACATACAGGCATAGCAAACAGCATGGCTGGTTGGAGAAAATCTCAATTAAGTTGTCTAAAAGCCTCATTATTTAAAGTAGGTCCGTAGATCTGCTCATTAGTATCACTTGGAATTCATTAGAAATGTGGAATCTCAGGGCGCCTGAATGGCTCAGTTAAGGTGACACTTGATTTTGGCTCAGGTCACGATCTCAGGGTTTGAGATAGAGTGGGGCGTGGAGCTCCGTGCTGGGAGTGGAGCCTGCCTAAGATTCTCCCCGCCTCTCTCCTGCTCCCCCCAGCTCACTTGCGCTCTCTCAAATAAATAATAAATAAATAAGAAAGAAATAACTAAAAATTAAATAAGTGTGGAATCTCTGGCCCTGCCCCAGACTACTAAACTTATTTTTTAACAGTATTCCTCAAGTGATTTGTAGGCACATTACAGTTTGGGTAAATACTTCCTGTGGAAAAAGGACCTTTGTGTGGGTATAGCTAGCACACTTGGGCCTCACCATGTGAGTTTGATAACACTTTGTTCAAAGAGAAGTCTGCTAATGTCAAATTGCTGTAACCTTCTAAATGTTTACTTTCAGGTTTTGTAGGCATTTCCTTGTGAACCAGTTGCAGAATGTTGGCTGTTTATAGACACTATTTTGAAGAGCACTGATATAGGGGCTTATGTATTGGGGATGGGGGAGGGAGGAGGGTGAGAAATGGTTGGACGTGAAGGTAGAAGTGCTAGATTTTAGGAACTCTTCCCTCAAGGAGAAAAGGTTGCTTACATGCAAGTGAAAGTGCTGTGTCCTAGAAGTTGCTGTAGGGTTTAGGAAAATGCGGATTCTTCCTATTGCTGAAAGGGCTGCAGTGCACATATTGTCCTGTAGATGGAGCCATATTCTAGTTAGCACTAGACAGCGGAGGGAATGTTCTCTGAGGAGGTTGAGAATGTAGGGACTTTTAAATATAGTAGAATAAGTCTCTAGGGAATGGAGTGAAAAGGCTTTGACTAAAAAGACAGCAGCATAATCCTTGTTTTAGAGCAGTATGGGAAGGAGGACGTAGGAATGGTTGGTGCAAAATACTGAAAATTATACAAGGTGGTAGGCTTGGGTGGAATTTAGTGGCATTAAGGTTTACTGCTTTGAACTGTGGGGCCTAGGTGAGTTCTCTGCAGATTCCACCTCACCCTTCTGGCGCAGTCATTTTGGGGTCCAGTAAAAGTCACTGTAGGCTGCAGTCTGAGAATGTGGGCATTTTTTTAACACAGGTCTACCATAAAACTGCTTTTTTTTTTTTTTTTTCTCTTTAACCTCCACCATATGCACCGGCCATGGCCAGTGGTTTACGAGGAGAGTGGGATGGGAGAAGTTCTGGGTGGACACATCCCCTGGGTCCTGCAGACCCACTGCTTAATGGGAAGGGGCATGGTTGGAGGGAGCCAGAGGGGAACCTTCTAAAGCTCAGAGCCCAGGCTGATTTTCTGGCCTGGGGGCCGTGGAAATCATCCTCATAATTGTGATATTTGCTAATGAGAATGGGGTGCTTACTTACTGTGGCTCTTTTCTAAGTACTTTACGTATACTAACTTACTCAATCCTCATCACCTGATGAGGAAGGCATTGTGGTTATTATCTCCATTTCACAGACAGGCAGGCTGAGGAACAGCGAGGTTAAGTACTGTGTGAAGGTTACCTAGCTAAAGTAGTAGAGATAGAAATGGGCCAATACTGTCATCTCATGGCATCTTCCACAGAGAGCTCTGAATGACATCCCCCCGCCAAAAAAAAAATGGTTTTCCTTATGTAAGAGTTAGGAAACTCTAAATAAAATAATGGTTAGCCATGGCACCTAGTTAATCGATAAGCAACATTACCTTAAAGCCTTCTGTTTATTATATTTGCTTTGCTTTATTTATTAAATTAGCATTTTCTCTCATGATATTGGAGGGTTGCTCCCTCACTCCTGTGTGCTGGTACGCGCTGGCTCACTCTGCCCCCTCCCTTCCTTCTAAATTAACATTTACTACGTCCCACTTCTGTAGTAGCCAGGGGTTCTCAAACTTTAGGTGCAACAGAATTCACCAGGAGGGCTTGTTAAAACACAGATTACTGGCTCCACCCAGAGTTTGATTCAGTGTATTTAGCGGGCCCCAGTCATTTGCATTTCTCAAGTGTTCCCAGGTGTTGCTGATGCTGTTGGTTCAGAAACCACACTTTGAGAGCCCCTGTACTCGGCATTGCTTAGTAGATTATTATGTATTATTATAGCAGATCCATTATAAATCTGTATGTCAGATGACTAGAAAGCAGAGAGTATGTTTTCAGACGACTAGCAGGCTGAAATATCCAGCTCACCATTTTGGTTGTTGTCGTTCTTGTTCCTTATATAATTGCTCTTCCAAAAAAGGTAAATGAATAACCATATCGCAAAACATCTGTATTACTAGATGCTCCATAATAGCTTAGGCGAGGTTTCATTACTAGAGATCAGAGAAGTACTAAGTATATGGGTAAAAACCTGCAAATAATTTGTCCTCATTAAAAACAAACAAGAAAATCTTTTCTACTAATTCGGAATTTTCTGACTTTTTTTTTAAACTTAGGTACATTTAGCAGGAAATTAGAGATACACAATCCCATGCAACAAGTATTTATCAACGTTTATTTATGCCTTGAAATTTTATTTGTCATCTTCTGTTTTGAAAAAAAGATGAAGGGCAGCCAGAATACCATTTAAATTCTTTGATGAATACTGGTCTTCCTTTTGCTTTTGCTTATCCCCTTCAGCACCAGAAAAGCAGAACATCCTAGGATAACATTTTTTCTCTCGAAGGAGGAAATATGGAAAGTTATTAGATCAAATGCAGCACCTTCACATGAACAGTAAAATATGATCTGGGAAGCCCAAGTAACATTGCAGCTGGTGCTAAGAGTCAGAAGAGATGTCTGTTTTGATGGAGAGGCTTATAGGGAGAAGTGGTGGTGCCCTGGCGTCTGGCTCCTTGCCTGCAGAGCTGATCAGGGCACCAGAATGCTGGGAGGAATGATGTATGTCTGGACTTTCAGCATCAGATGGTTTGACCAAGATACTGTGAGTAAGATGCTCTCTTGAAATTGTGTGTAAGCAGGAGAAATTGATGAGATTCCCCCACCATGACTTATTTTTGTTTAATTTTTTAAATGAGCACTTAAAGAAGTGAATGGTGTTGAAATGAACAGAAGCTGTTGCTTTATTAAATGGGATCCTCTAATTTGGCTTTTATAAAATCAAAGAAAGTTTATATGATTTTTTGAAATAGATATATTTATGTGTTAAAATATAGTATTTCCTCATATATGCCAAATGTATACTTCGTAGAAAATGTATCAGAAATAACATTCTGTTTTGAAATATGGTAATCTCAATGTAGTTTAAGTCAAATTATAGTACAGAACTTGCAAAGTTAAAATTTATCTTATTTTCCTACTCAGTTAAAAAATATATTCAGAGGAATTTACAGATTTGCTTCAAAATGTTATTCTTTAGCTTAGATATTGCCAATTAGAAATCAAAATCTGTAGGGAACAGTTATTTAACCAATGAAACCTCTCCCTTGTTCTCCACAACACAGATAGATTGAATATATAATAGTGTCCAGAATACAAAGATGAGTTTCAGAATTTTCCTTCTGATACATATATTATGCCCTTGGCAGTATGAACCAATGCATGAGTCTAAGCTTAAATTACTTGCCAGAGAGTAGCTCTAGCATCTCTTGGAATGTTTAGCTCCTAACTATTTCTAGGTAACTTTGTATTTGAGACAGATGAGAGTAATTTAGAAATAATTAGTCTTTTTCTTTTCACTGAACACAATAATCTGGATATAAAAATTCTGTCCTCAGAATCATAAATACAGAGAACAAACTGATGGTTGCCAAAGGGGAGGAGATTGGGAGGATGTGCAAAATAGCTGAATGGGATTAAGAGGCACAAACTTCCAGTTATAAAATAAATAAGTCATGGTTATGAAAAATATAGCATGGGAAATTTAGTCAGTAATACTGTAATAATATCGTATGGTGCGGATGGTAACTACACTTCTCCTGGTGAGCACAGTTTATTGTCTAGAACTGTTGAATGACTGAAACTATATATGTCAACTGTATGTAAAAATAAAAATAAGTAAATAATAAAATTACCATTAACGAAATCTGTCTTAACCAACTGTCTTACCAAGAAATATAATCCTAAATATTTTTATGCAGGAAAATAACTAGAAAATTATGTCTTTGTTATTACAGTCAATTTATTTCTAGATGTTACTATAAGAGAGAACCAAATATAAGATGGAAGTAAGTTACTTTTACAGTATTCTTTGCTGACTAAAATCCTCTGATAAAAATATGCTTTTCAGGTGCTTTGTGCTCTATTAGTTGAAAGATATCTCTAATTTATCCATGATTATAATATTGAGAGCACATGCAGAGATGTCTTTGGGCAATCTTATTTCCAAGATTCTTTCTAGCTACATGATTTTTTTCTTCCATTTCTTATTGCAGTTAGGAACCATCTTATGGCCTTATTAAAAACAAAACAAAACAAAACAAAAAACCAAACAGGCCCTGCCATTTTAAACAGTTAGAAACTGCTTACTGATCAGAGAAGAGACAAGTAGTGACAGAATGCTATTTTGTTAAGAAACCACTGGTGATTCTTACTTGCTTCTAAGAGTGCCCCAGACTTGCCCGGAGGGTTCTCCTTTCTACTTCCTTGAGCAGCTCGAGCGACAGTGCAGGTAAAAATCTGCTGCCCTAGGACAGAACTGTGCGCGCTGTTCTTTTCCTGATAGGAATCGGGAAGGGTTCGCTTTCTGAGACTCTGGCAGTGACTTGAATGTTTACATTGTTAATGCTCTGAGCACAGGTAATGGCAGATTAAAACACGACCAGCATGACCAACAGAAACAAAGGGTTTATTGATAAGGATCGCCTATTCATGACAGAAGACAAGGAGGCAGTAGATGAGGTTGCAGGGAATAGGGGCAAAGGAAAGGAAAATGGGAGGTAATGCTAGCCTTAAGAAAAAAGAGCTTGAGGGTTGAGGAAAGAATCCCTTAGATCCTTTCTAGTCTCGTTGCTCTCATAAATCAACATCGAATAAGATGGGTAATAAATACAGTGTTCTAACAGTTCAGAGTGTATTCTGCACTTACATGGAAAGAGGCAGTGAGCCTGAGAGGTTTAGTACAATTAATCATGAAAAAGTGTTCTGTATGCGTATACTGATCATCCGTTGTGCTTCAGTAGTTAGCTCTTGTAGTTTTAATTGAGTATCCAGCTTTTTTTTTTTTTTTTTTTTTGCAGACTCAGGCTTTTTGCCTTTGTTATCCTTAAAATTGGAAACATGTTTTACGCGAAGTTTCCAGGGACGGTGTTTGCATGTATATGCACCATGGCATGTGTGCACCTGCACATGTATAGACACAGTGAATTGGGCTCTCACCGGCTGAGGGATTGTGCTCACCTGGGCTTTATTGCCTATAGCCTAATGGAGGGAAATTTTGCTAAACAATTCATTATGTAAAAATCTTGGCCTCTTTAAGAGTCTGCAGATTATTTTCGGGATTTCCTAAGTAACACTTTTCAGACATGCATGTGCTACTTTATATGATCTCTGTGAGCACTGAAGCCTGAATGGCCTTTTGGACCTGTCCTGTCGTGGGTCAAGTTCCTGAACTCCTTTTTATCTGGACCATTCGCAGTGTTTCTGAGGTTGTTTATATAAAACTGCTTTTCTTTAATGGTCTCTTATTTAGTCTTTTCGGATGCAGATTACTTCCATTAATATCTTGCAAGTACTGTAGATCATACATAATGGTTAAACATATGTTTTAATGTAAAATGTATAAATGTGAGTAAATCATCACATTAATCATAACAGGATTTGGACAAGAAATTAGTATAAAGATCTGTGGATTTTAATTTATAACAAAAATGCAAATATTTCAAAGTAAGATTTATTTTCCGTTTATATGTTCATGTTAATTTCCTCATTTTGATAGTTTTATTACCATTTTGTAAAAACAATGTCCTTGTTCTTAGGAAGTGCATCCTGAAGTGTTTATGGGTAGGGACATTATATTTGTAACTTCAAATGACCTACAAATCATACATATAAATAAATATAAATATGAATATGAATACAAATATATATATATATACATATATATGGACAGACACAAAGACACCCATACTGAGAGAGCAAGAGAATTATAAAGCAAATATGGTAAGCATTTAAAAATGGGAAATCTCTGGGAAGGGCACATTAGAGCTCTTTATCCTTACAGGTTTTCTATAAGACTGAAATTATTTCAACATAATTAAAACATATGTGCACACTGATGGTGAAATAGAAACTGTTGTAATCTTTTTTTTTTTTAAAGATTTTATTTATTTATTTGACAGAGAGAGACACAGTGAGAGAGGGAACACAAGCAGGGGGAGTGGGAGAGGGAGAAGCAGGCTCCTGGCTGAGCGGGGTGCCTGATGTGGGGCTCGATCCCAGGACCCTGGGATCATGACCTGAGCTGAAGGCAGACGCTTAACAACTGAGCCACCCAGGTGCCCCTGTTGTAATCTTTTTAAAAGGATATTTTGACAAAATGTATGAAAAGCCTTAAAATATATATTCTTTGAACTAATAGTTCTACTTCTAAGAATCTAGATTAAGGAAATAATCACTGACATGTGCAGTGATGTACGTTTAAGAGTGTTCACAGAATTTTATATATTTCGGCAAGGATGTATCACAGAAAAATCCTTACAATCTTCTAAATATACATTATCAGAAGACTCACTTTCTAATTAGGGTGTGTCTGTGTATATACTGTGTGGTCTTTAAAACTCACGTTGTGGGGAAAAAATTTATTGTTTTGGAAAATATTCACAATATTATCAATGAAAATAATCTAGTTATAGAGCAACGTTTTTTTTTTTTTTGGTAAAATACACATACCATAAAATTTACCATCTTAACCACTTTTCAGTGTAAAGTCCAGTGATACAACCATCACCCTCCTCCATCTCGGTAGGTCTGTTCATCTTGCAGTCTGTAACTATACCCATTAAACATTAATTTCCCTCAGCTCCTGGCAACCACCATTCTACTTTTTGTCTTTTGATTTTGACTACTCTAAATATCTCATAGAAGTGGAATCATACACAATATTTGTCTTTTTATTACTGGCTTATTTCACTTGATATAATGTGCTCAGATTCATCGTGTTGTAGCATATGTCAGAATTTTCTTCCTTTTTAAGGTTGAATAATATTCCATGTATGTATATACATATACCACATTTCGCTTATCCATTCATCTGTCAGTGGATTGTTGGGTTTCCTCCATGTTTTAGCTATTGTGAAATTGTGAATAATGGTGCTATGGACATGGGTGTATATAAGGCCTTCTTGTGAGATATTTTGCTCATAAACTTTTTTTTTCTGTTCATTGAAATGATACTGCAAAGGCATATGTTAAAATGTTAGTAGTGATTTTCCTAAGTAGCGAGATGGTGGCGATTTTATTTATTTCATTAGTTGGTGCTTTTTAGTTTTTATTCATGGGATATATAATACTTTTGAGTGAAAAAAAATGTTACACTGAGTAGGATAAGGTTCCCAGCCAAAAGTGTTTAGGTAGCCATGCAGTTAAAAGTATACAGCACAGTTGGAAAACTTCTTGTTCATAGTAACCAAAGTCATAAATTACAGTAATACCTTTAAAAATTAAATAACAGTAATCACTTTCTCGAGGGTTTATGATGCCCATAAGAAAGAACACTGCTAATTCTGTTACTACATAAGTGCACCTGGTTTTAGGTCAGTTTTCTCAAAATATGTTTCAGAGACTCTTTGCATATAAATCACCTGGGATGATTGTAAAAAATAAAATACTTGGAATAAAAATCTCTGAGGCTGAATTCAGCAAATATGCATTTGTATAAAGCTCTCCAAGTTACTCTTATTTATATGAAGTTTGAGAAGTCATGCTGTAAATAAATCTGATTTGTCAAGAAGTGGAGTTAAAACAACATGAATAATATTTAATAATTTATTTTAAAAAGGATCATACAACAATTCTTTGAGTAGAACATACCCATTGTTTTAAAACATGATGCAATTTATGGAAAAGTTAGCTATGTGGTTTTGAAAGGCATCTTTGTTTGAAATGGTGCACCATCCATATATTCTATATTTGGCAACATTTGAGGAATCCTGTTCCTTTGTATCCATCATAAGATGACTGTGTGTTTTATGTATAAAGAATATAGATCAGGCTTTTATCCAAACTCATGATATGGAACACTTCAGAAACCACATGAGAAAAACCTGTAAACCCATCAACTGGATCGGAAATAAGATGAACCACCTACTTAAATTTTGGGGCCCTTGATCCATTTACATTTGTTTATACTTTGTACTTTTATTCTTTGTCAAGCCTGTTCCTTCCAGAGGGGAAGAAATGCACACTCTTGAAACAGTGCCTAGGAGAATTATGATTCACACTAGTTGAACTTCTGTAATTTTGAAATATGTGTACATATTTACCATGCAATATGCCATATTCTTCTCTGTGGGCAGATTAAAAGGACCTGGGACATCTCGCATATGGGGCTTAGCCAACACTTTTGGGAAAGAGTTGCTTCCTAATTTTTAAGTGAAAGTATCCTCCATATTATGGCTCCTTTTCTTTTTAATTTCAGATTTTGTTGACGGACCTATACACCACAAGGCCTTACTTATATCTGTAACTGTCTGTAGTTTGCTATTGGTCCTTATTATTTTATTCTGTTACTTCAGGTAAGTTTCCAACGTGTAGATGTAGAATTTTGGGTTTAAAATATCTGCCTCATACGACTATTCTACCTGTTGATGTTTTTCACTACAGCTTTCTTTGACTTAATCAAATCTTAGATTTCCCTGATAATATCAGTGACTATTGATAAATATTTGTCTTAATGAAGTTTGTTAATAGATAGCTATCTCATTTCTGCTTCAGACATCAAAGTCACCCAGGTAAACTTCACCCTTAGGGAATTTAGGGTAATTAGGGAATTCAGGAACTAGTTGTTACTAAGGTTTGATTCTGAGTGGAAAAATGGCCACGTTGAACCCAGAATCACTCTAGTAATCCCTTATTTCCTAAGCTAACAGTTTCCTCTTAATATGGAAAAATCTTCAACATAATTTATGGATTAGTTATTCAAATAAAATAAGCTTGACTGTTGAAGTTGTGACAGTTACAAATTATTTTTGTTCACCTAAGAACTTATTTTCTACTTTGTGAGATATCAAGGACCTTTAAATTTTTATCATTTGCCTTTTGTAGCATTCATTTATGATACTGTCCTGCAAGAAAGAGTTGATTCAAGTGAATTCATTTCTAATTGGAAGCATAATTATTGATAAAACGTTCCTAAGTTGAAATTTATTTCATTTATCTGTATTATAGCTTTATACATTACCTGAGATGAGAGAATTAGCTGCTATGTCTTTTGTAAATCCCACATTTTCATCTTTAATTGGGGACCTTAAGGGGAAAAATTTTAGGGAATGAATATTGAAGTTATATGGAAATATTATTGGAATCCCTGCTGGGAAATAGGCAATTGAACGGAGAAGAATTATAGATGGTTGAGACCAAGTAAAAACATGTAGTTAACTTAAAAATAGGTTAGCAAAATACTTATGATTTGTATTTTAGAAATCATAACTAAGGGTAATAAATACTAAAAATTTATCTTCTTTTGTGCTAAAATGAAATCTGCTGTGATTACTGTTTTATCTGCAGTGTTTTACCCCTATTGTTGCCACTCAGTATCTTGAATTATCTTCTTCTGTACATCTTTAGGTATAAAAGACAAGAAACCAGACCTCGGTACAGCATTGGGTTAGAACAGGATGAAACATATATTCCTCCTGGAGAATCCCTGAGAGACTTAATTGAGCAGTCTCAAAGCTCAGGAAGTGGATCAGGCCTCCCTCTGCTGGTATGAGAAGAACATATCTCGAATTTAAAGGAAATGCCTTCTGAGAGGAAATGTCAATAAGCTACAGGGTTTCATTTTACTGAAAGAGATAGGTTAGCGGACAAAGAGAAGCTCTACACAGTGGGTCAGACATCAGACCTCAGATGCAGGGCTTCCTGATAACATTTTGACATACTGGGGGTAAGGTGATTGTTTTTTAATGTAAGTGTATGGTTACAATCCAGATCCTTAGACATTCTGATAAGAAGCAGATTAGAAAACAGTAAACGTGGGACCATCTTCCCTCTGTTTTCAGTAAGGATAGCATTACCGAACTTGGCCTGGCGTTTGAAGACAAAAGTATTACAACCAACTGGGATCTGAGTATTTCTACAGGGGAAGAAGACTGCATTTCAGCTGGAGAGCTTATGTTTCAGGGCGAAGTCCTGGCTTTTCCATTTATGAGAGGTTTAATTTTCTGATGGCCAACGCTGCCAACCATGAAGAAAACATATAACGCATCCAAGGCACTTGTTTTAATGAAAAAAACATTTGGTTCCTTTATAGACCATGCAAAAAGATTGATGGGATGGAAAATAACAATTTTAGTGAGAAATATTTTCCTTCATAAACCCTTAAGATTGATTTTCCTAATCTTTATTGTCTGCTTCTGACTTTGGATATCATGTTTACTTGATTGTTTTGGTGACCTTTTATTTTAGTACCAAAAGTGTTTGTTTATTTGTTTTTTTAAATCTCAAGTCAAGAATTAGAACTTTTTTGAGATAGGAGACCTATATATATTTAATGTATAAAAGTGTATGTTTGATGTGTACAACTTGAAGAGTTTGGGGATAAGTATACATCCATGAAACCATACCCACAATTTATGCCATAAGCATACCCATAATCTCCAAGAGTTTCCTACTGCCCATTTTATTTATTTTTTGTTATTTTTTTATTTTACGTGTAAGAACACATAATAACGTAAGATATGTAAGATCTACTCTTTCAGCAAAATTTTAAGAATACGCTGCTGTTAATTGTAGGCACTGGGCTGTGCAGCAGATCTCTAAGACTTACTCATCTTGCATAACTGAAACATTGTTCTCTTTGATTAATATGTCCTCTCCAGGTGATAGACCAGACAGAAAACAAGTCATTATGAGCAAACTGATACTACTCAGGATGTAGATATTTTTTTTTTAATATAGAAGTTTTTATTATCAGATTGTTTTTTTATTCTTAGAATTCAATATGCAGCAGATATAGTTCTCATATTTAAAAACCTGTATTGTAGTATTTTTTTAAAAAAGTAAAGTACAAATATGAAAATCCCTTTTAGTATTAATGAATCAGATGTTTATGCTCTCGGAACAGAAACCTACTTGTTTGCCAGTGTTTTCCTCCTTAGATGTTACGATAAATCTCAAAAAAAAGTACACTTTAAATTTCTGAATATAATTTAGTGACACTTTTTATCTTTGGATTAAGTTCCTATTCTTTCAAGCATTGCCAGTTCCATTAGTACGTTCATTAAATTACAAGAAGATATATTATTGTTAGAAAAGAAGCGAATGCGAAACTGTTTGTGTTAGGAAATGTTCCGTAGATTTACATAAGCAATGCTTTGTAACATCTGTAAATTAAATATAATATCTCTGTAATAAATGTGGGAAGTTTCCTCTCAAGTCCGTGATTTAACTACTAGGGGATTTGGCTCTCCACTGCTTAGTGCTATTGAGGCTTCTGTTCCCCCATGTGGAAATGGAAATATACTGAACATTTCCTTGTATGGCATGTTTGACTCCTAAATTGTTCCTTACTTCCTTCAGACTAAGTGGCTTAATTGCATGTCAGCAATGTTTTGATTTTTCAATCCTTCTTTTTAGAAAATAACATTAAAAAAAAGATTTTATCTTTTCCCAAAAAGCTTTCAGTCTGATATTGGTGCTGTTAATGGCTCTGGCAATGGTTAGTATTACCTCTTGAATTAATAAAATCATCCATTATGCAAATACAGAACCCACCATCGCTGGTAGACATCTGTGGTAGGCATAATAATGGCCCCCTAAAACGGTCTAATCCCCGGAATTTGCTGTTTTACCTGGCAAAAGGGACTTTCGGTTGCCAGTCAGCTCGCTCACCTTAAGATGAGATTACTGTGGTTTATCTGGGTGGACTCAGTGTAATTACATGGTCCTTAAAAGTGTAAAAACAGAAAGAAACACTGCAACTTTACTTGATGCAAATCATATCTCTGCAAAGAGTACATTCCAGTTTTCTGAACAGATCTTATAAGAGTTCTGTGCTAGGTTCTTTATATATACTTCCCAAGTTATGTCAGTTGTCATCGGTATTAGCCATTTCAGTCATGGAGTTCTTCAGGTATTTTGCTGTGAGTGCAGATGGGCTGCAGATCGTATACGAAGAGACATTTAACCTGGAGGCCACTTCCTCTCCTATTTTCTCTCTCTTTGTTCTGCTGCTCTCTCTCTAATTCTTCGGAGAGCTCTTTCAGCTTAACTGCCTCTCCAAATCTAACCTGCTCTTTTCCCTCGACCTGTCCAGTTTACTTTCTTGACTGTGGCAAGTAACCATTCTACTTCATAGTTTAATTTTCAAGAATTTCTTGCTGCTTCCTTCTTTTCATTTCATCTTCGGTTTCTTTACATATTTCACATAGTGTCCCTTGGCATTCTAGAGCTGAGAATCCCAGTATCTGTATTCTGACAGGGGTCGATCTCCTTGGATTGTTTTTTCTTGACTCTCACTTATGGTGGCTGTCTCCTTTTGGTTTAAGGAATTTATTCCGTGGGATCTTCTTTTCCTCTCTCCCTTCCTTCTTTCCCTCCATGTTCTTCTCTCCCCTTCCCTCCCTGCTTTGGGGGAATTTCCTGTATTTCTTTGTGAAGCCAATAATTCATTACAGCTTTTTATTTCTTATATTTTACCATGATCAGTGTGGTGGCAAGAGTTCCTTCAAGGTATCTAGCAGCTGGCCGCAGTGGTGGAATGAAAAGTATGCTGCCAATGATTTTCCCAGGAGAGGATTTGTATTTGTTTTTGCTGGGAGCTGTGGTATGCTACCAATCTCGGACAAAGTTAGCATCCTTCCATGGTCCCAGCTTCATGCTAAGCCCAGGTTTAGTTTCTCTACTTTTAAGGAAGTCAGGGTTTCGATTCCGGATCCCAGTGCTGGTATTCTTCTTCTCCCAGATAGCAGCCTGGCTTTTGTGTGTTTTTAATGCTTACTGTTCCCTGCTCTGGTCTCAGCTCTTCCCTCCCTCCCTCTCCCCACCCTCCACCTTCTATCCTCCCCTTCCTAACTGGGAGATTCCCTTTATTTCTTTGTGCATCCAACAATGCATTACAATTTTGTTTCATTGTAGTTTACCCACAATCAAATGTATAGTGGATGAGTCCCTTCAGAATGTCCAGTATCCCACTGCAGAAATGGAAGTGAAAAGTATTCTATTTTGCCAATTACTGTGAACCCATTCAGGGTTTTGTTTTGTTTCCCGCCCCCCCCCTACGAAAATGATAATAGGTAGAAGGAAATATTTAATGTGGAAGCAATAATTCAAACATTCAGAACCCACAGTCAGCCTCAAATATGTTTAAAAGGGGACAGCATAAATGAATAAATAAATACAAGTAACGTGTCTATATAAAGGAAAACTACCGGCTAAATATATTTTGCATGCAGTAATTGTGTCTTCTCTGGAGGAAAAAAAAGAAAGATTAAACAAATCTGTAGTGCTGTGAATACACTAACAGTGTGTTTTGGGATTTAACAGGTCCAAAGGACTATAGCTAAGCAGATTCAGATGGTGAAACAGATTGGAAAAGGTCGCTATGGGGAAGTTTGGATGGGAAAGTGGCGTGGCGAAAAGGTAGCTGTGAAAGTGTTCTTCACCACAGAGGAAGCCAGCTGGTTCCGAGAGACAGAAATATATCAGACAGTGTTGATGAGGCATGAGAACATTCTGGGTGAGTTGGTCCGGCAGTGTTCAGGGTTCCCTAGCTTTCCTCCAGCTTCTGTTCACATCTGCCTATGAACTCATCTGTCTAGACCTGTTATGAAATATATAGACGTTTGCTCCTTGGCCTGAGCCCAAGAACGTCACAGGCTCCTGATGGGAGACCTCACAGGAGGAATGACTAAGGCACTTCTGTGAATGGATCGCGGGCTGGAAGTGGAATACTCTCCAAACAGTTTTTTTCTTCAGGGACAGGAAATGCACATGTAACATAGCATTTCTTAGGGTTTCTTAGGGATTTGAAGGAACACATGGTTCAATGTTGTGAAAAGTTCTAAAAGTTTTCTCTGCAGGATTTATATAGAGCCAGAGTTTATATATTGCGAATTGAGTCTTTTTTTAAAAAAAATTTTTTCTCAAGTTAGCAATGATGTAGCTGAATCATTCAAGTGGAAAGAGTGTATGCCCTGATTGCAGAGCCTGTTTCGTAAACAGTGTTATGTCTCACCACGATGCCGTGGACTATTTACTGTGACCTTAAAAATAACTTAAATATCAACTACAAAGAAAGGGATCATGTTTTCAGGTACAGACTCTCAATGTTTCTCTACCTCTCCTGTTTTGATTGCCTCTGATTGGTTTTAATAATCTAATACTGTCATAGGCATAATCATAAAGCTGAATGAAATGCCAAACAAAGACACCTGTGACAAAGAATGATATTTGGGAATATGAATTATTCTTGATAGTGTTCAGAACACGCTTGGCTTCAAACCTTTTTGTCTTTCTTCCTTTTAGGGTTCATTGCTGCAGATATCAAAGGGACAGGGTCCTGGACCCAGTTGTACCTAATCACAGACTATCATGAAAATGGTTCCCTCTATGATTACCTGAAGTCCACCACCCTAGATACAAAATCGATGCTGAAGTTAGCCTATTCTTCTGTCAGTGGCTTATGTCATTTACACACAGAAATCTTTAGTACCCAAGGCAAACCAGCAATTGCCCACCGAGATCTGAAAAGTAAGAACATCCTGGTGAAGAAAAATGGAACTTGTTGTATAGCTGACCTGGGCCTGGCTGTTAAATTTATTAGGTTAGTATCAAAGTGAACAAATATACTTTGTATGATTCTTTTCTCTCACTTTTTATAGATTGTACATTCTGGAGTGCAGTGCTACTAGGGTTGTAGAGAAGGAATTTTATTAATTATGATATTTCTTGGGAGGGGGAAAAAGAAGAAAAATGTTTATTTGAAGAAACATGTGTTTGTGTCCTATGGTGTCTATGCTCATCAGTGACTTGGCTTGCAGAGTTTACATTAGGTTGCAGCTCTCACGCAGCTCTTTAGAAAAGATGTACCTCATGTCTCGGATGATTTGGTGAGCATTCTGCATAGCATTTGTTAAGTAGGAAGAGGTTTTAGTAACGATCTATATGTTACATAGTGATAAAGGCCGTGTTTTTTTACATGATATAAGAAAGATAACTTGCATAGATATTCTATGAGAAATGCTAGAAACTAACAAACAGCACACTCAGCGTTCGGCACTACTGTACTGTGACTTACACAGCGAATGTAACACCTGGACACATACACCATTGTATGTCACAAAACAGGGGATTCAGAGCCCAGGGGCTGCTTGGAGTGATGGCAGTAGTTTCTGCAGAGTGGGGAGGGGAACGCCAGGAACGCCCAGTGAGTGGGGCTCTCTTTTGCCCACCCTCCCTCTAATGAGAAAAGCCCGTTTTATCTTGCAGAGGACTTAATTAGAAAAAGTGATTCCTTTGCTTTGAAGACAAAACAAAATGAGTTTGCAAGCTACTGGCATAGAGGGATCATCCTATAACTACCTTTTTAAAAACTCAATCTAGGCTTAGCCTTTATTAAATTGTTGCATCCTCTTGTGGGTTTTTTCCCCCCACCAAAGAAGACTTGATAGAATATGGAGAGGAAAAGCCATGGAGACGATTAAACGTTTGGAAAATAAAACTCATGATGAAGGACTAATAGATTGGCATTTTTACCCAGAAGTGAAGACTGAGATGTGCTTTAATAATAGGCCCCAGACACAGGAAGGTCTCCACCATTTAGAGGATGGTAAATTCAACGTTCTCATCTTTAAAATCAAATGACCTGGGTTATAGATTTGGGTTAGAAATAAGAACCGCCTGCCAGTAAGATGAATAAATCCTTTCTCTCTTCTGAATTCTTTTTTCTGACCTACAGCCTTTTTCAAGTCTCCTCTACCAAAAAAAAAAAAAAAAAAATTTCCCATGATGCTTCTCACACGACCAGCCTCTCTTCTGTCCTCTGTTAAAGTTCTTGAGAGTTCCGAAGAGTAATCAGCTTTCACAATCTTGTGATTTTGTGTCTTTTGCTCCCTTCTCTCCTGAGTTGCTTTTTTGAGGGATACCCTTGGTCTTTGTCACCAGAAGGCTTTCTTTTTGTCATTCCAGGGTCCACAGCACACAAACCTTTCTTCCTGCTGTTTTCTTGATGTGCCTTTATTCCAGGTTCACTTTCTTTCTCTGTGGGTTCTGTTCTCTGTGTACCTCTTACATATTTCCTCACTGCTAGATTTCCTGCTGGGTCTGCTTTTTCTTTCTAGTGCCCAGTTTGGGTCGATCCATTCTAAAATGGTGCCTGACATTTCGTTTGTTCCTTAAGTTTTTGGTTTGCTCAGTTGAATGAATTCTGTCTCTGTGACATTCCCATTTGAACTGGATTCAGTTTGGGTCCTCTGTCGTTTTTCTAGATTCTGGAGTAAAGCATTTTGTAGTTACTTGCTCTTTGTTTTTCGTATTTTCATTTTTTTCCCCCTCCATGCTGCTGCCAGATTTGTCTTGCTATTTTGGATAGCATAATAATTTCATAGTTTCCTATAGCTTGGGGTTCAAATAGAGTTTATATTCTAAACACACCTTTAAGTATGTTTAACATGCTTTTAACTTTACCCGAATACCCAGCATCTCCTCTTCTGTTTATTCCTTTGGGATACCTCTTATTGTTCCCTTCCGAGTCTGACTTTTGGTTAGAATTCTGCCCTCCCCTGTGACCCTGTGCATACTGCCATGATGTTTCTCACACCCTTGTCCAGTAATCATTGCCTACTTATCTGTTATTCCCAATGAAGACTAAGCTCCATGAAGGTGGGTACCATGTTTTTTCTCAAATGTACATCCCTAGTGCCTTTCCTTGGTGCCCATTACTTAAGCATTGCTCCAAAAGTATGTATAATGGACAGATGAATGATAACCTGTGAACTACAGAATGAAGAAAAAAAAGCATCTTTTCTTAGCTCCAGAGGTCCTACGCACTCTGGATTAAACCCACCTTCCTAGTTTTATATCCTATAACCCTCCAACTTAGATGCTTTCTTTTGCAAAACTGAAGTATCTGTGTTTTCTCCATATGTACCCCTTGTATGCTACTGCCTTTCATTTGATTGAACAGTCTCTAGTTTAGAATGCCCTTGCTTCTCCCTGAACCCTAATCCAGTCTCAAAGCTGCCTTTAAGTCCCTTTACCCATCCCCCAGCTAGGAATAAAGACATCATCTTCTCTACTCCTGTAGTAATTTCCTGGCCCTTGTCTGCCTGATATTATAAGTATTTAGTGCAAGCCTCCTCTTGCCTACTCGTCATTGGGTATCTTGAGAGCAGGATCCAGGCCAGATTAATTAATGTATTTCCCATTTGACATGACATAGTGAATTATCCATTATAGGTATTTCAACATTGTTTCGAATCGATACATCTTGGCAATATCAAAGTAATTGAGAACTTTCTTCTCTATAGGCCTTAAAACAAACAAGGAAGTGAGTGTTATATTTCTGAAACTCAGCTCTGCTTCATGTAAAGAGGATGAACTAAATGACCTCTCAAATTTCATGCAAACCCTGATTCTAGGAAGTGGCGGGGAATTTTTTAAAGGATAATTCAGAATCAGTTTGGCATATATTGACTCATTCATCAAGAGAGGAAAGCTTGAGGATACTGTCTTGGATGGGAAACCGTGGCTGTCGGAGGCACAGATGTCATATGGCTAAAGAGTAGCTGTGGGGCCACTTTACTATTCTGGGGCTCAGTTTCCTCCCATTAAATGGAGGTTGCCTTTGATAATTTCAGAGGTCCTTTTCACATTTTATTTTCTGTGTTTCAAAGGAACTTTGCTCTTCTTGATTTTGAGCCTCACTTTTAAACCTTGCTTTTTATGTTTCTTTGGTTTTTGCTTTTTTCCTGATTTTCCTGTTTGGGGGCACTGCACACACACAGATAGTTAGAGATCTTATTACAGGTGGGGTCAAAGCTAACCCAGTGTGGAGTTCTCAGACTTTGTAAGTGAACTTCCTGTGAGAATTGAATCTTTACCATGGTCTCTACATGGTAAGTGTTCTCTTAGGCTTTTAAGTAATTTCTGGGAGGTTCCCAGAGAAGTTGAGAGCCACAGAGAGAGCGGACTATACTTTAGAGATTTCCTGCTTATGTAACTTTTTTAATCCTGTATGGATTTTTTTCATGCACTCTCTTGAAAATGATGTAAGTGCTGATATATTTCCTGCCCAGCAGAGATTTAATCCAGGTGATGTTGTAGCAGACACCACCATAACCCCAGATCTCTCTGGGAAGGAGAAAGCAATGACCCGTGAAATCCCTTAAAGGAACTTAGAGATCTTTTCACTTTTTACTTTGGAGCATCAAGCAACCCTTCTGGTTCTTCAGTGTTAGAGTCATATATTTTCTTACGGGGAACTTAAGTCCTGGTTTAGGGCTTCTCCATTATTAAATTTTAAATAGAAAAACTACAGCAAAGACTGATCTGCAACAGAGATCTCCCAGATGATGATTGTCGGGTTGTCCAAATGCAGAGGAGGTGGGGAGGCTAGCACAGAGGGCACTGCATTTCCCCCTTTCTCAGGCCCTGGCTCCTAGCCCTGCTTCCCGTTTGTGTACTTAGTGGTGTTTTTAAAAAGTGACATCCTAAAGGACTCCCCAGAGTCCGAGAACTAAGCGAATTAGTGGCAGGGTCAGCACTTTCAGTCAAGATTTCTGCAGCCATATGCACCTTCTTTTGAAGGGTCTTTAGTTCTAGAGTTCTATTTCTCAGAAATCATTGAAGCGTTGAATCCTTTCGAAAGAGCAGCAGAAAACCCTCCTCATTGGTTAGCACCTGACTGGTCAGAATCGAGTGCAGCAAATCAGCTCAACAGCCACTTAGCAGGTGCTCCCGGAAACGCCAAGGGGTATACACAGCCCCTTCTCCTGGAGGCTCATGACAGTCTCTCATGGTTACTCCACTCTGCCTAAGAGAAGGTTCAGTAGTCTCTGGTGTATTTCACGGGGAGTTAATTTCAGAGATCAGTTTCAAGCCTCCCACAAACCAGTGGCCTCCTTCACCTGTCTTCTGTCCCCTGCCCTTCTTTCATTGTTCTTTAAAGTTCAGTTCTTACTTTTGAAAAAGCTTTGTAGAGTATTAAAGGTGTACGGTGTTTGTTTCTCTTCTTTCTCTATTACCTTTTTATCTCCCTTCTCCCTCTCTCCTTTTCCTCTTTCTGTTTTAGACAGCCAGCAACACCCAGCACAAGACCACCCACATGTGCTCCCAAGGCTCAACGAGGTAGAGCCACCTCGTTGGAGCTAACACCTTGAATCCCCAGCTGGTTGCTCATGGCCACGGTGGGCTCTGCGTGTGACTTTCATGAAACTCTCCCTGAAGCTTGTGGTACAGTGGGGAAGTGCGCTGTGCTGAGCCATGGCTCTTTCCTTTACATGATACTTCTTGCAAGAACTCCTGCTATGCATTTATAAGTAGGAGGTTTAATTGACATGAAAGATTGAACTCAAAACCAATTTAAGACAAAGACTGTATTTTTAAAAATCCACTTTATTATACTCTGCCACCCAAATAAACATCTTTTGCCTGCGCTTCATCTGGTGCATCACGGCTGAGAGTGCGAGGCATGCCTTGTGCTCCAGTCTCATGCTTTTGCCCAGGTTCATGCTCCAGGCCTCTCGGGCTTCTGGCTGGAGGCTCCGCTTTCCCCCTTTCTGTATTCATAGGAGCTCCGCACTGCCCTCTGTTGGTTACTTTAACACCTGCGAGGCACACGGGCCACTCTGGGCACCAGGGCTAGCCAGACCCAGGCGGACACTGCAGGAAGCCCACCTGAGTGTAGGCGGTAGGGAGTTGCACGGTCTATAGACAATAAATTAAAATGATCACCGTGTGCCCAAGTTCTAAACCCTGTCCATGATAACATCCATCTCCTAGCAGGTCCTGTCGCTTCTGCCATCCCCTACTTTGTAAGCCCTCCTTGTCTCCTTCAGAGGAGGAAAGTCTTAGCTTTGTATCATTTTCATTTCCTTCTCCTCTTCTTTGGCTCTCTTTGTCTCACACTGTCCAGTCTTCCTCGCTGCCCTCCCCCTGCCTACGGCCGTTGCCTTGAGAACTCTCACTCCCTTTGTGTCCCCATTGGGGGAGAAGAGCCACTGACGTGTGTGCCTTGTGTACACTCGAAGGCCCTTCGTTCATGGCTGTTGACCCCTCACGCCACCATGCTGGCATTTTCTTCATCATGCCACTGTCGTCCGAGTGACTCTGGTCCGAAATGTGGAGTTTGTTTTCATGCCTCTTTAGGTAATCCTAGCTGAGGGCACCCTGCATTTTGAGATTCAAATAAAATTACACTTTATCACCCCTAATCCTGCCTAATCCAGTAGGGAACTCAGTGTCGTTCACAGCGTATCTGGGGACCCCAAGGGGCTGTGTTCCTCTCTGCCTGACACCTTCGATATGTGTTGTACCTTTTCCACGTGGTGTAGTTGCAAACTTACATTGTGTTCTGCAAACACCATCAACTCAGGGTTGAAGAGAGCATTACTCGGGTATGTTTAGTCATAAAATTTATGCTACCAGAACATTTTCCTGATTTTTGTTTCCTACAGGAGCTTAATGTCTTGTCATGATCCTAGGCCAGAAGGGAGAACTCGTTTTCTCCCTAGTTGACTTGCCCCTATTCCCTGATTCTTCCAAATTACTGTTTATTTTTTACTCAGAAAATTATAGGTATTTTTATTTAATCCTGTCCCAGCCCACTGTCCCTAAATTCATAAAGAAAAATACCCATTAATATAAGATTCTAAAGTAATTTTTTTTTTCTGGAGAGGAGTTTGCCTGACATCCCTTAATTTAGTTTATTTTGTTCAAATTATATTTTTATGTTTTTCCAATTCTACTTAAGTCTTTATCACACTGCTGCTCACATTAACAGGGGCAAAAGCCATATGGGATCTAGTGGAGGTATTAAGTAGGCAAAAGTACCTACCCCCATAGTTCTCTAAACCCAGTTTTTCAGTCATGAGCCCTTTGCACAAATATTTCCAATCCTTCTTCAAGGGACGGGAGGAGAGAGATCATGTTTCCTCTGTGGTGAATATGGCACCCATATTTTTGATGGAATGTTTTCACTTCTCCTTAGTAGAACCCCCATCTTCTCTGTACTTTTCTCTACTTTCTTTAGATGTCTTTTGTTCTTCAAAGTTTAGGCCGCCAACCTATCCCTTAACCTTGAAATGTACATTTTTCTTGTTCCTGATCCTGCTGAGTTCTTCTTTGTAGTATATTTAATTAAAATATATATACAGAAAAATATAACAAATAATAAGGCACTAGTGTAACAATTATAATGTGGACAAAGTTAACAATTTGCCTTATTTTTATCTGGTCCTTTTTTTTTTTTTTTGAAGAAATACAATGTTGAAGATAACCCTCTGCATTCTCCTCCTCATTTTATTCCCCTTTATCCCTCCCAGAAGTAGCCAGTATCCTGAAGTTGATATTCCTCTTTGCTCTATGGGACTTTATGATTTGACCACATGTATGTGTAACCACTGCAGCACCAAGGGTTACTGGGTGCATTTTGAGTTCATTTCTCGGACTCTGCCCTCCTTGTGCAATATCTGTCTTGTCTTATGAACCTCGTGTCTCACCCCTCTGGCCCCTTCGTGGAAAAGGAAACAAGGAGAAGCTGAAGGCGCCCTGACCTTTCCTGCTTCCTTCTTCCTCCTTGACCCTTTCCTTTGGTTACTTTATACCGTCTTCTTACGTGCTCTGCACCATCAGACTCTACTTACAGCCTCTTTCTCTTTGTTTATTCTTGGTGCCCCAGTGTTCGATATCTCTGGCTTCTATTTTTGCTCTTGAAGATGAACAAGCTCAGTTTTTCTCTGCCCTAATTTGGGAACAGGTAAGATAATGTTACTGAAAACCTGAGAGAGAAATGCAGTTTAATTACTTTGCAGTATAGAAACCCTCCTGAGAGAAGAAGAGATGGCTCTGTATGTCTTGGAGGATCTGACCCTTAATAACATCAGATATGAATTACTTATAATTAGCATGTTTGTCATTTAAATGTAGTACTGAAGGCATTTGCCATTAGGTTAATAGTAATCTTTTACAAAATTTGCTTAACAAAATTCTATTTATCCTTTTAGATATTGGTAATGTCTCATTTTATGGTCTATATACAACAGAGATTTTTATATTTCTCTTCCAAGTATTCATAGCAAAGTTTACTGTAAACAAGCCTTTTCTTTCTTTCACTTAAAGTATATTATTTACCTACTATGTGCAGAACGCATTATAAATGGAGATGGATTGGGATGATAATATTTAGGGCTGTAACAAATGATTATAGCAGCTATTCAGGACTCAAAGGAGTTTACACTTGCAGGTGGGAAGACAGATGTTTATTCCCATACTACTAGGGCAACACCAAGGGTGGGCAGAGGGAGGAAGAGGAGGGACAGTAGTGCCAAGCTTCATGGCCTGTATAAGGAACTGGTTTTGGGGAAACTGAAGGACCAACAAAATTCTTGATTGTGTGTTTGTTCAGTGTTTGAGGGCATGAAAGTTTAGAGATGAACTCTATCCAGTCTGGCCATCACAGATCTTATTGTATCGTCAGGTAACAATTACCTTTCAGTTTCCAATAGATGTTTCCATGTCACACATTCTGTTAGCCCTTCCTGACCTTCCAAATTCAAATAAAGCAAAAGGAGCTAAGAATAAGAATGGGAAGGAATCACCTAAAATCTTTATCAAGTGTGGTCAGAGTATATCTTTGGCCTAAATATGCTCTTGTGGGGCCCATGCTAAGACTATTCATGGTTTCCTTTCCCAGTCCATGTTCTGGAATATAATTTAGGCCCTCTACCAGTTTCTTTCCATCTGCAAGACACCCCATGTTTGTTTCTTGACATGGAACCCAGAATTCTCTGCCTAGGCCTACTGCGGTCTTCCTCTAATGATTCAAAGTCATAAATTATAACACATGAATGAAATGCCTACTGTGTGCTTACAGAAGAGATGGCAGGATAATTAAAGGTGGAATTTTTGTGGCATCTTTTAAATCTGATATTTTCCATTTTATCATTAAGCTGCTTCTTGGCTCACTTTCTTCCCTTATCATTTACTATTTAGGCATGCAAATTACATTTTTCTGTTATATTGTACTGGTAAATACTAGGATTTCACTTTTTTTTTCTAGAAAATGAGCCTCTTAGAGCCCAGAACATTAGGACCTACATTTATAGATTAAGGCTTATTTATTTTCATTTTTAAAAATTGACACTTTAAGTTTTATTTAAAAACAAACCAACCAAGAAAAAAAACGGGCTTCTTCAGAGTAGTTGCTCCTGGAAGATCCTGAGGGGCCTAATAAGAAGACTGGTGGCCCGTGTGTTGCAGTGGCTTTAGATTGAGGATTTTAGTTGGAAATGAATTTAAGATGGTTCTAAGAATGAAGCTTTCTACGTTTTAGTAAATGTTAACAGTTTGGAGATCTGCAGAGAGACATCTGCCATCCTTTAAATTTTCCCAAGTGACACTACACATTTTATGCTTCAGAAACTAGAAATTGAGGCAAAAAGATCAAACCCAGAGATTCTTTCCAAAAGCCACTAGTGTTTAGGAAAGTTTGGTATTGCCTGTGACACAGCCTGCTAAATGTGATATATGATATATGTAACTTCCTCGTTGAGGAGAAAAAACATGTAAATGCATGAGAGTCAGTGAGTGTGATGAAAAGAAAAAAAAATTTCTCAGGAATCAGGAGATAGCAAGGTTTATCCACAATTCCCCACAAACTTTCGTTAATAATGACTTTTTGGTCCCTTTTCTTTTTTTTTAAGATTGTATTTATTTATTTGACAGAGAGAGATAGAGAGATTGCAGAGGGAGAGGGAGAAGCAGGCTCCCCGCTGAGCAGGGAGCCCGATGTGGGGCTCGATCCCAGGACCCTGGGATCATGACCTGAGCCGAAGGCAGATGCTCAATGACTGAGCCACCCAGGCGCCCCAACCTTTTGTCCCTTTTCTGTTTGATAGTTTCTTCATCAAAACTGGGGTTTCTTGCTCTTCTTAGTGCCGCTGGTTTCTCTTGAGGTTGTCTCAGTGTGTCTCCGAGACAAGCTTCACACTGTGCTGGCTGCACGCTCACGCGCCTCATCTTGCTTAATCGTCATCCAGCTGAGCGACGGTAGTTCCCCACTTCAGTCATCTCGTGCCGAACTCTGGCTCCAGCTTCACTGTGCCGAGCAGTGGTTCGCAAGGGCCATCCTGCAGGTCGGGGTGCACCCGACGCCACGGATGTTCTCCCAGGCTATGGGAAATGGTAATCAGTGGGTCACGTTCTGAAGCTTTCACGGAGATGCTGGTATTATATTCATTTATTCCTTTCCTCCTTTTTTTTTTTTTCACAATAGCCGTTTTTTTTATTATGTTATGTTAATCACCATACATTACATCATTAGTTTTTGATGTAATGTTCCATGATTCATTGTTTGTGCATAACACCCAGTGTTCCATGCAGTACATGCCCTCTTTAATACCCATCACCAGGCTAACCCATCCTCCCACCCTCCTCCCCTCTAGAACCCTCAGTTTGTTTCTCAGAGTCCATAGTCCTTCATGGTTCGTCTCCCTCTCCGATTTCCCCCCCTTCAGTTTTCCCCTCCTGCTATCTTCTTCTTCTTCTTTTTTTTTTTTTAACATATAATGTATTATTTGTTTCAGAGGTACAGGTCTGTGATTCAACAGTCTTACACAATTCACAGCACTCACCATAGCACATACCCTCCCCAATGTCTATCGCCCAGCCACCCCATCCCTCCCACCCCCCACCACTCCAGCAACCCTCAGTTTGTTTCCTGAGATTAAGAATTCCTCATGTCAGTGAGGTCATATGATACATGTCTTTCTCTGATTGACTTATTTCACTCAGCATAATACCCTCTAGTTCCATCCACGTCATTGCAAATGGCAAGATTTCATTCCTTTTGATGGCTGCATAATATTCCATTGTATATATATACCACATCTTCTTTATCCATTCATCTGTCGATGGACATCTAGGCTCTTTCCACAGTTTGGCTATTGTGGACATTGCTGCTATAAACATCGGGGTGCACATACCCCTTCGGGTCCCTACATTTGTATCTTTGGGCTAAATACCCAGTAGTGCAATTGCTGGATCGTATGGTAGCTCTATTTTCAACTTTTTGAGGAACCTCCATACTGTTTTCCAGAGTGGCTGCACCAGCTTGCATTCCCACCAACAGTGTAGGAGGGTTTCCCTTTCTCCGCATCCCCGCCAACATCTGTCGTTTCCTGACTTGTTAATCTTAGCCATTCTGACTGGTGTGAGGTGATATCTCATTGAGGTTTTGATTTGGATTTCCCTGATGCCGAGCAATGTTGAGCACTTTTTCATGTGTCTGTTGGCCATTTGGATGTCTTCTTTGGAAAAAATGTTTGTTCATGTCTTCTGCCCATTTCTTGATTGGATCATTTGTTTCCTTTCCTCCTTTTATTAAAAAAATACGTGTTATCTGGTTGATGAAATCATGATGATCATAGAAAGCTTTGTTAAGGGTCCTCCTTATCAAAGTAAAACATTTTCAGGTCTTTGTTGACCCTCTTCCTTCCCCACTGTTTTCCCTTGTTTGTACATCTAAAAACCTTGCAACACTTGGTTTAAAAAGCACTGTCTCAAACAAACCCCCTCGGCAGGTACTCATGCCAATTTTAAGAGCCAACCTATGAAAATAGGAAGGGGAAGAAGATATTTTGTAGACATTTAATAGATACTTAGCAATTATTTCGAGTTTATATTTGATCTAGGGGCGATGCAGCCTTGTATGGTACAGCTTGTCCTCTTCACTGGGTTTTTACCTGTGGATATTTAATAAAACTCTTGGCAAGAAATATTTTTCAGGGAAATGTTATTCTTCGAAAAGATATCCCTTCCCACCTTTGCATGAAAGCCTGGTTCAGGAATCACTTTGATTTGTCATGTGTTGGTCCTTTTCAGTGCTCATAGTGCTTTGCTTTACTTTTTCCTCAGTGATACGAATGAAGTTGACATCCCACCCAACACCCGAGTTGGCACCAAACGCTACATGCCTCCTGAAGTGTTGGATGAGAGCTTAAATAGAAATCACTTTCAGTCTTACATTATGGCTGACATGTACAGTTTTGGACTCATCCTCTGGGAGGTTGCTAGGAGATGTGTATCGGGAGGTAAGTAACAGTGATACCGTTGGATCTACTACAGATCCTTGCTTTCTGATCAGAAATCAGAGTTATCATATTGTCCCCCAAGTCAGGTTTTCTTTTATTTTCCACCTTATTTCTGCTGGTGCAGTCACAATCGTCCCAGGAAATGATATTTAACATCTTAGAATTCTGTTTGACCTCCTCCTTCCAGCTTCTTCTCACCAACCCGCTCCAAGGCCCCGTTCCCTATGGTTTCCTCTCCACAGATTAAGGTAGAGATAGGGATGTGGGGTGAGACACCCATTCTTTACCCTTCCCCCCACTTGACTTTCTATATAGTTCTTCAAAAAGCAATTTGAAAATATCAAATTTTTTATCAAAAGTTTTTATCAAAAGAAAATTAAAGCATAAGAATGTTACTACTGGTCATGATAATTTTTCTGCAAACAAGGATTCCCTAGTAAGATGATGTCAGAAGGCATTTTTAAATATTCAGAGGCATTATTATTGCTTGTATTTAGTTTACTGCTGCGTCATCTGTCTTTAAATAGATTCCAACACTTTTTAGGTGAGAAGCTGAATCGTAGGCTCTTCATGAAGTGACAAGTATTGTGTTTATGGTTATACTCATGGCCATGCTCGGTTAGAAACCATGCTGCTGCTGCTGATCATGGCCAGTTTGAGCTCACTTTTGTGAGACCTTGAGCTTGCGCAAGGTTCTGAAAGTCCAGTGAACACTTAACTGATACTGGGATTCGTTCTTGGACCTGCCATTTATTATCCGTGAACCTCTGACAAGTTACTCAGCTTTGTTCCAGTTCTTTCATCTTAAGAAGGAAGTGAATTAAAGAGAATTAAAACTGCCTGGTACATAAGTAGCATTCAGTATATCTTAGCTCTTACTTAATATTTTCCTTTTGGTTGGTAGAGGCTTAACTTATATTTAGATTCACACTTAAATACAGAGGAGAGACAGTTAATCAACAGGCATTTATACTTTGGGAGACAGATCGTGATGCAGTGACACCATGCCTTCTAATCACTCGGGGAGCTCTGAGTCTCTTCTGAGCTTAATTTAAAATAGAACACATTTCCTCTCAAGTGAGAGACCTCCAAAAAGAAAGTTAACATGGGAAATGTTTCCTAACCAGATAGTGAATAAATCCCCCGTCATCTATGAAGAAGGAAAGAGCTAAGCAAAATATAAGTTAACTAATTGTCTATGCCTTGCTTCATGTTTTATAAAGAGTAGATGAGCCTATTTTTGGATAACATACTGACACTCAGGATTGGTTTATAGAAGTTGAAGGAGTAGTAGAGTACAAGATTACTTTGTAATTATGTTTTTCTGAACATCTAAAGCAAGTAGGGCCACAAGAACCTATATTTAGAAGCCTCTGGGTCAGAATACAGAAGAAACAATCTGCTTAAAAACAAGCCAGCCTTATAAAAAACAGCAGGATTTTAATTGCTTTACTAGGTCTGTCTTTGCCTGCGCAGATTTGAGAGGTACTAAGGTGTTGCCTTATCTCTTTATGAGATTGCTCTGTGTTTACCAGAGATGTTAGATTCTCAGCTCTGCGCCATATCAACTCTATGGCCTTGGGCAAGTTACTGAATCGCTCAAAACCAAGTTTTCTCATCTGGATAATATGGATAATAATGCTGTCTCATAAACGTGTTTCTAAGAATTGAGCAAGATAAATTATACAGCGTACTTGCTGGTATATAGTATATAGCATACTTGGTGTAGTGTGTACCCTAGTATATAGCATACTTGGTGTAGTGTGTACCCTAGTATATAGCATACTTTGTGTAGTGTGTACCCTAGTATATAGCATACTTTGTGTAGTGTGTACCCTAGTACACAGCGTACTTGGTGTAGTGTGTACCCTAGTACACAGCGTACTTGGTGTAGTGTGTACCCTAGTGTATAGCGTACTTGGTGTAGTGTGTACCCTAGTGCACAGCGTACTTGGTGTAGTGTGTACCCTAGTGTATAGCGTACTCGGGGTAGTGTGTACCCTAGTGTACAGCGTACTCGGTGTAGTGTGTACCCTAGTGCACAGCGTACTCGGTGTAGTGTGTACCCTAGTGCACAGCGTACTCGGTGTAGTGTGTACCCTAGTGTATAGCGTACTTGCCTGGTATACAGTAGCCCGTAGCAAGCAAGTTTGTCTTCTCTTTCCAGAAAGGCAAAACACACAAAATTCTATTCTCCAACACTTTCCTTTATGAAGACGTTGGAAGATTTGGGCTTGTCTTTCTAGTCTAGATACTTTTGGGTGAAGTAGAGTCTGGATGTAGGTCTTCTAAACTTTGGAAGAAAAAGAATTTTTGAGGTTTCAGACACAATTAAATGGCAGCCAATATGGACATTTTGATAGCTTACTTGCATAAGAAGGAGAAGGAAGTAAGGCCTATAGTTCCAAGATGGACTTCGATTACTTCCTAACTGTATGTGGTTGGCTCTGTGTCTGTTGTGTATATATGTACCTACCCCCCCACGGTGCATCATTCCAGCCAGGTGATGGCACCAGCGTTAGACACAGAGGGAAATATGAGAGGAATCAGACAGACTTGGTCTTTGCCCTCACGGTGTTTCCAGAACCATTGTCTTGAGAATTAGAAAGGGAGGAAGAACTCAAATGAAGTGAGCATCCTTAGGGCCTGTGCTTTTAGTATTTCCTATAGAATTGAAACACAATGGAAGGAACTATTCACATAGATACATATAATTACACTGTGTGGGCTCGGTGAGGGACAGAATAAATGGTGAGTGGGAATGGTCTGAGGAAACTTTTGAACCTTCTGGTCCTTTATATATGGGTTTGAGTTTGCAAGAAAGGGCATAATACAGACTCCAGATTTTGTCCGAGTAAACCCCAGCAAATTTAATGATGCGTTGGATAAAATCCACCAACTTGGTAGTATCATCTTGTTCAGATACAAAGCAATGACATTTCTATAATAGATGATTTTAGGAAAGGGAGGAAATGTGCTCCAGATAGATTGCTCAGAGTGGCATCCTTTAAGGACTGAGGCTGCTTATAATTATTGTGAGGAGTTAATCAGATAGGGTTGAAAAGAAGATAGAAGTAGCCTACTTTTCTAAAGGACAAAAGGAATAAGGTAGAAAGTAGATACTAGGATATGAGATGGAATTTGTCATGATAAGGGCCATTTTCCGAAGATGACAGACTTATATTTCTTAACCCTTCTTTCAACAGTACCAATTTTTTTCTGATAATGTATTTTTTTGTAGAAAGTTTTGTGAAATACAGAAAATTTAAAGAAAAAAACAATAAAAATCAGACAGTACTTGCACCTAAAAAAAAATCATGGTTAATATTTTTAGGTGTGTATAATTTTTAAAAATGTAAATGTGGAAAAATGCATTATTATGATTAAGCAGAAAGAAAATGTAAATCTCACATTTTGTTCAAGTATGATACACTGCCAAATTTGTTATGAGATTCATAATCTCATATTGCAGTAATAGAAACAGTCACATATTATGCGGTATGAGTTTGGGATGTGTCTGCCAAATTTGCATTGAGATTTAATGTAGACTTTTTAAAATTTGGCATACAAGACCCTTTATAAAATTGGAAATAAATTTGAGATGGCTTGTTTTACTTAGCTTTGGGAAATTAGAAAAAAAAGGCTTGAAACCCTATAATAATATGTTTCATTAGGTTTTCTATTTATGTTTTTTAATTCGATTAGGTGTCATTTGGGCACATTTTTTTTTCAAGACTTATTTTGCAGTTTTTTTAGCCTGAACTTGGCTTGAGTACTTGATAGAACTTTGCTTTGAGAACAGTTTGTATGTTAGACTTTTATTTCCACCTCCCGTAAGATATTAATAGTAATAATAATTTAGAAACAACCCATATTTTCAGGTATAGTGGAAGAATACCAGCTTCCGTATCATGATCTGGTGCCCAGTGACCCTTCTTACGAGGACATGCGAGAGATTGTTTGCATCAAAAAGCTCCGTCCCTCATTCCCCAACCGGTGGAGTAGTGATGAGGTAAGGCTTGAAGTAATCATGTGGCTATGACCAATTTCTAAACAGACTTTACTCTTTTTTGCCCAAATCCTGGAGGATA
This sequence comes from Phoca vitulina, assembly GCF_004348235.1. Taxonomy (NCBI): domain Eukaryota; kingdom Metazoa; phylum Chordata; class Mammalia; order Carnivora; family Phocidae; genus Phoca; species Phoca vitulina. Next base: position 72,655,505 of record NW_022589706.1, read on the forward strand.
CTCATTACAGGAATCCTCCTTCCTTGTTTTGATGATGATGGTGGTGGTGCTTTGCCGCAGTCATTGATATGGAGCTAAGTGTCGTATGTTAAATTATCTGTTTCTTTTTGCCAATTTGAGTTTGCTACTTCTAGAGTATATTGGGTGGGTTACCGCTTAGCCTGTACAATAGGTAACACTATTCCATTTATTTGTGATGTCCTGACATTTGCATAAAGGATGTTATTTCTCTGTGTGTGTCTTTAAAGCACCTTGAATTTTTTCCATGACAGACGAGCGTACACCATTCTCTCATCTTGATGAGAGAAAAGATAGGCATCTGCAGAATCTAGTTTTCTTTACACAGAAGGGATACGAGCCTGTAGTTGAGCTGCCTGACTGCGCCGTGGATCTTTGTTAGTAGGGATGATGTGATGCGCTTTGAAGAAATCCATATTCAGCCTGGCTCTCAGGAGACAGTGATGAAACCTAAACAGGGCCGAAAAAGCGCTGTTCAGAAGGAGGAAATGAGTTGGGTGGGCCTTGCCTTTCCTGTCTCCTGTCGTCCTCCACATCTTGCCCATCCATCCTCCAAGCTTGCAAACTCACCAACTCCCAGAGCCCTCTGGCAGGTGGGGACATTCAGAGATGAGTTTGAAACATCCCCAGGATAAAACACAACCCCCCCAAAACCCACCTCATCAAACATATACCAAAGCCAATGCAAACACATGGAAAGAGCACTGTTGATAAGCTAATTCTTTAATGTTAAATGCATTTAAAAACAACCTCTGGTTCATTGGTTTTGTGTCTCGTTACTGAAATGCTAAATAATGCGTATGTTTTCCAGTGAGCTATGCAGAAAACTTTATGAGATGCTGGAGTTACATTATTTTGAGGGTGGTTATGGGCATTGGTATTACTCAGAATCCCTTCCCTGAGGAGTTCTAATGAAGTGAAATTGTGCTTTTCCACAGGAAGACCAATAATTGATGTAGCACAGGAGAACACAGGAGAAAGTTTTAGCGAGGCTGTGCACAGGTTATTAATCTTGTTAAATGTACAGTGCAATGCTATTATTGTAGCAGACAGCTGTGATTTAGGAATAACCATGTTTGTTTGAATAGTATGAAATTAGATAAAAGATTTAAGCTTATCAAGTATTATAAACAATGTAGGAGTGTGGAGTAGAATACAGACTCCCTGGGTATTTTTGTATTTGGTTAAGACTGACTTCAAAGACACTCTTCTACAATCAGCAAAACCACCTGCTTGCTGCTGTCATGGGGAAGACAAGAAAATCTGTTTTAGCCGTTTAGAATTTGCATGACAAAAGAATTTTTATGGAGTTTTGTCTACATGGTTTTAGGAGTATCTTTGAAAAATATTATCCGAACTTCAGAAACCGTCCACTAAAGGCCACATATCGAATGGCAACCTTGTAGATAATACATTTCTCTAGCGTTACTCCTGTTTTCCTTTCCCTCCCTACAGTGTCTAAGGCAGATGGGAAAACTCATGATGGAGTGCTGGGCTCACAACCCTGCGTCAAGACTGACAGCCCTGCGTGTTAAGAAGACACTAGCCAAAATGTCAGAGTCCCAGGACATTAAACTCTGATGTGAGGGGAAGAAATAAGCAGCTCTGGAGAAAGCCAGTAGATACTCTTCTGTTTGTGGGCAGAGCAAAAGATGTTCCAGAAGCATCCACAGTACGAGCCTTGAACATCATCCTGCTTCCCAGTGGGTTCAGCCTCACCTCTCAGGGAGCAGCCTGGACAAAGAGAAGCTCCCAGAAACATGTTCTCATCGTGTCTGTTTGTAGGAGGGAGAAACCGCTTGGGTAACTCGTTCAAGATATATGGTGCATGTTGCTTTCTAAGAAAGCCCTGTATTTTGGGATTGCCTTTTCTTCTTTTTCCAAAAGATGCTTTAATTTTGCCAAAATAGAACAAATAATGTAGATGTTTTAAGGTTTATACTGTTACAGTTTAAATAACAACAATGGAAGTTCTTCCCGGAAATTCTGCTGGAAGGTAAATTTTAAAATATATTTTTCCATTAGTGAAATTTTGTTGCACTCTGCACACCAAAAGACAGTCTGTGGAGTTGGAGAATATAGAATGGAACTCATCTGAAAATCTTCCCGCTTCTGCCTCCTCAGACCACTTTGGCCAGCCCTGCCTTTAGGGGCCGCCGCAGCAATGTGAATGCACCTGGGCACAAATACCACCTGTCTGGGGCCAAGTTTTGGGATTCCTGAGGGTGCCCTTTTGTAGCTTCAGACGATATGGAACAAATGAAGGTTTTCTGTGACTCCGTTAGTAGTAGTTAAGTGTCGATGTCATTCTTCAGAACCACTTTGTGTTTCTGATTCTTTTAAGGCATTTCTGTCATGGTAAAATCCTTTCCTTTTCATTAAACACAAACAAAGGTGTTTTTTTTTTTTTTTTTTTTTATGTGCAGAGAATTGACCCACGCCTGGTTTTGATCTCTCAAATGAAGAGATCAATATGAAATAAAATTGCCATCAGTTGGGTTGAAAACAAGGCTCTTTAAAATAGAGATAATTTGCTCCTGTGTTGTAAGAAAAGTGTGTCAGTCGGATAGAGGATGAGGGTGGGGGTGCAAATGCCCTGTTTCTTACCTATGCAGACGAGCCCGTCCTAGAAGCACAAGGGAAAAGGACGCATACCTTATTGTGTATAGATAAAGACGGTTTCTTTCTGTAATTGTCTCTTTTGTGTCTGAGTGAAGGGAAGGAGAGGAAAGTATGTCAGGTTAATTTAACTAATTTTAATTTAAAAATAGAAATATAACCTCCAGATGGGACAGCAGAAAGAACTACAAAATATTGTAGCTGCTGTGACTTATTATTCTAAAATAGATCTAGATCGAGCATGTACATCTTACATGATAAGCTCACATCTTAGAGGAGTGCTGACTCAGTTTATTTTATTCTCGCGATGCTCAGTTCACTTTTTAATTTATTTATATATTTTTTTCTTCTCTGTGGCACTTGTGCAAAACATCTCCTCACCTACTCAATTCTTTGAGGTTTTAAACTTCCGAGGAACGTGAGTCAAATCATTGACAGGGCCAATATTCCTTAGCAACAGGAACATAAAGCTCAGAATTGTGCGCACCCCTCTCAACCGTGTTCATTTAATTTCCTTACCTTTCTTTGGTTTTCTTTTGTTTCCTCGAAAATTCTGCAGTGTTCAGTAAAGAATTGGGAAGTGCTTCTCCTTGGTCTTTTTAAAAACGACGTTCCTTCCAGAATACTCCAGGGGGCGCTGTTTTATAACACATTTTCACCACTTGGTGCCTGAAGGATGGAGGGTTTTTGAAAAATTGACAGCTGCAAGAAAAATGAAAAAATATTCTCCTCACTTCTGAAGGAGGCTTGCAGCTGGTGACTTGTTCATCCTGAAAACCTCTCAGAGCACAGAGTGGTTGTGAGCCCTGCGTAAGTTTGGGAGAACAGAAGGAGAATTGGTGTTCTCCACTCTAAGCATTCACTTCCCAGTGCTTCATACCTGCATTTTGTTTGTAACAAAGAAAGATTTTCTTAACCCTTGAAAAGGAACAAAATGTCTGTGTTTCAAAAATCACAGTTGTTTCCAAATATAATTGTAATCAGAATGCTGCTTGTAGTGATATTAAAATCACCTGAATAGCAATGTAAACAAATGTTCCTTTCCCTTGTGTCAAATTGTATTCTTTGTTATAGTTTGGAAGGAATATGTACCTAGAACTACGTGTGATAATCATCTGAGCCATGGAGAGACGCTTCAGTGCCTCTAATTTGATAATCTACAAACAAATGAGTAAACACGGATGCCCGTTAAGTGGGGACACGTTTGTGTTTCTTGGTTTTCCCTCAATTTAAGCGAGGTTGGGTTTGCTTACCTCTTAGATAAAAATTTGTGTTCTTTTTGGCAAATTTTTATACATAGATAACTTCAAATCAAAATATTTTGTGGGGAGGCGATGATTTGAAAGTAAACTAGATTTTTAGAGAGGCGTTGGTTCCAATGAAGGATGGGAAGAAATTAAAACAGCATACAAATTTCTTCTATATTATTCGCTTAGTTGTTTTGGAAAAATCTAGAGCTTACTTTCTAATTCTCAACCTGATTTACTCACTATGAACATTTAAAAATTATTCTTGAGATATTTAAAAAGATCCATTTAGTTATTAGAGTCTTTCAATGAGATAGGAATTTATTTATGAGTAGATTTTTCTTTGTGTCTTACCAAAATCCGCCTTACTTAGGGAATACTAAATTTAAAGAGACTACCTACTCACTTCCAAATAATCCTTTTTGGTTTTTAAATTTTTAGTAGCTCAGAAGTGAATTTTATTTTATTTTTTATTTTTTTTGTTTTGTCTTTCAATAGAATAAGGGGGAACCTGGAAATTAATATAGTTGATTGCCTCCTTTCAGGACTCTTTCAAAGATTAAGATTTTTCTCCTAATCACTCCCTCCCCTTCAGGGGAATCTTAAAATATTAGTTGTTAGCTAATATAAGTTTGGTATGCTAAGATGTTCAGGTTTAGAGTTTATGTATGTGTGTATATATTATATAAATATATATGTATATATAAATATTATGCTCAGTTTGGAGTCTGGCACAACTCCATTATGTGGATTAGAGAGTAAAATATTATGGATGATAAAGTACTAAATGAAACATAATATTTATTTATGAAAGTGTGTAGTTGGTTAAGTCACAAGGGACAGTGCTATGAATATTGCGTAGGAGGAGACAGGCCTTTGACTGCCGGACAGCACCACTCCCAAGTCACTCGTGATCATTCTTTTTATTCTTTAAACATAAAGCTTCTTAGAAAACATGCCACGATTTTATGTACAGGAAATCCTTTGACACATTTCAGTTGTTGTATAGTCAGGTATAGGAAATACTGAATAATGACAGAATTTCATGTTCCTAAGAGTCATGCATACTCATTAGAAGTTACGGTGGTTTACGTTGTTGGTCTGTTCTGGTTCTTCTTTGTGAGCAGAAAGGCACTGAGAGAAGCCGAATTTTTTAAACTTGAATAGTTCTGTAGTTATATCTCCTTAGAAAACCCAGTCACACAGCAGTGGGAATGAAAGACGTGGCATCAGAAGTGATTTAATTTAGCAATTATGATTCCTCTTGTAAAACAAAACAAAACACAATGCCATATTTTTGGGAGAAAAGTTGGCAATATATAAGGGGCTTTGTTGTCTGTTTCAAAAGAAGACTCATTTGTGTTCTTTTGGGGAATCAGTGCCTTATTGAATTTGTATATACTGTAATTATTCAGGACTAGGGAACAAACAATTGTATTTGTTACAAATTGTATATGGCTTTGTTTTAACATTCCCCGAAATAAAATGGTTTCTTTCTCCCCTTAGAAAGAACATGTCTGTTATCTTATATTGTGCCTTTTTTCTGTCTTTGAAAATATCACATTTGGAACAGGCAGGAAGGCAGCCATGAAAGAGAGCGATGCAGGTAAGTTTGTATGTTTGGGGCGGGAGAGCAGGAGAAATGGTCTGATGGCTTCTATTTTCTCTGTAATTAGGAGGCACAGTCATCTGTTGAGAGTGAGAGGAAAGGTAGGGAAGTCAGTGGTCTGGGAGAAGTGAGACAGTTTAAAATTGCACTGTGGAAAATTATAGCCCAGATGGTTATGGGCGGCCCTGAGGGCCCAGTTCGCTGATGAGACCAACTGTGTGGCTTAGTGGCCCAGAGTATGGCCTGTGGCCTCTCTCATCCCCTCAGTTGTGCGACAGTAGGCCTGTGTTCACTTCTCAAAGACCCCATTTCTGTTCCTTGAAGAGGTGGATAATATTAGCATCTGATGCATGGAGCACTTCTGAAGATGAAATAATCCATGTGTCGCATGTAAAGTCAGCACTCGGCCGCTACTGAAGATTAGCTCTCAGTACAAAGTCATAGGGCCACCTTTCTGTGTAGTTTCTGTCAGCTCCCAAAATGTAGGCTTGGAGACCACAACAGACGGATTCATTCAGGGTTGAGGGTTTTCGGGCATGTGCAACAATGGATCATGCAGAACGTGGCCTACCGACATCCGGGAGATGGCTGAAGTGGCCCAGAGTCGGGAAGGGATTAAAGTGGAGGCACTTTAAGCTGGTGGGTTGAGAGAAACTAGGTCCCGGCACAGAGAACCCTACTGGGGTTGAGGTGGCCTGCCTGTTAGCAGCGACTGAGAAAGGGACTGCAGCCTGCATCTCGCTTCAGGGGGGTGGGCAACAAGGCTAAGGACAGGCGGGAGGGTGTGATCTCAGGAGTGGAGGATTTCGTTAGTGGACAAGATTATTGGTAACAAAAGAGGAACCTAAAAGTCAGGCCTTTGGATCAGTCTTCGTGGATCCTGGAGCTCCTAAGGATGGTAGGCAGTCTAAGAAAAGGAACATGGCGAGGCCAAGCTCTCCAGGGCCACAGGAGAATGGGGCGGGGGAGCAGTCTGTGAGGGCAGAGAGTAGAGACTGGGGCCAGTTGGGCCTCATGGGCCGAAATGCACAGCAGTGGGTTCCACGCAAGGGCAGTGGTCTGGAAGCAAGAGAACAGCAGGAGAAAGACCCCAACTTTCCTCCCAACTGTGACATATGTGGGGTATGGAGGACTGAGGCCATTGCTGTTGCCCTGGGAACAGTGTCCCCTTGGACAAGAGAAAGCCCTCTGCAAACGGAGAGGGAAAGTATTAGGGGATTTTTTCCTGGAGTGTGAATCTTGGAAGGCAGTGTAGAAAGTTAAGTTTTGAGGAGATCTGTTGGAGCCTGGATCAGGAGAGAGGAAACCCAGACTTGTCTGGGCACGGAGAATATGTAGGAAGGCTTGCGTCGGAGTTCCTGGGGACTCAGGAGTTTTCATGTGATTGGCTGTGTTTAGCCAGTTGCGCTTATGCCAAGAGAATTCATCCCAGCGCTGGGATTCAGATCAACTTGGCTCACGTTTCATGGTTTGCACTTTCTCACTTCCGTGGAAGTACATAGTCTGAGCACCATTTTCTCCCCTGTAAATGGGATAAAAATACCCATCTCAAAGGGCTCTTCGGAGGGACAAATGAGATGAATATGTGAAGTACGGGAAGGCCCCACTCCAAGCACATAGCAGGTGCTCATCAATATTGCTTTTCCTTACTGGTATTAGCTCCACGGGACATAAAGCTAGGGACAGTGAAAAGAAGTCACAGCTTGCTGTGGGCACACCTCTTCCACCCCCTCTGGGTCCCCTTCTGTATGCTGTGTGTGTTCATAGGACTTAAAGGCAGATGGATAGTGAATCCCAGCTGAGGAGAACAGAGTCTTCTCTTGGCATTGGTCATTTTCTATTTTTTCTGGTCACAACTGCGACATACAGATGACCCCACTCTCAGAAGGTCCTGTACCAAGTTGAACATGTCTGTGTGCTGGCATTTGTTATAGCTCTGGACTCACCTTTCATTTCCTACCTAGTAGGGCAGTTGTTTGCAAACGTCATTTAAAATCAGATCTCTCAGGGTAGGGCCTCATATTCCTTTTATCCACAAGCTCCCCAGGGCCTTCTGATGCCACTCTTCTAAGACTCTGGGTCTCCCCATTAACTGCCCATCACTATCACCTGGGGGCATTAAACGCTCTTAACAACCATGCCACACCCTAGATCTATAAAATCAGGATCTCTGGGGTTGGGAGTCAGGCACTAATAGTTTCTAAAGCTCCTCAGGTGATTCCAGTGTGCAGAGAGACTTGAGAGGTACCAATCCTAGAACCTCATCCTGTCCCCAAGGGAGGTTGTGATTACCATCCTTGCAGGATCTAAGAGCTTTTCTGTGCTGCTGAAGAGACACGGTGACTCTTCACACAGAGGGAGTGTTTTGTTATGAAGAAACAAAAGGAGGGGGTGCCTGGGTTGCTCGGTCGGTTAAGTGTCCAACTCTTTTTTTTTTTTTTTTTAAGATTTTGTTTATTTGACAAAGAGCATGCACACCCCCAAGCAGGGGGAGAGGCAGAGGGAGAGGGAGAAGCAGGCTCCCCACTGAGCAAGAAGCCTGATGCGGGACTCCATCCCAGGACCCCGGGATCATGACCTGAGCCAAAGGCAGACGTTTACACAACTGAGGCACCCAGGCGCCCCAGTGCCCGACTCTTGATCTCAGGTCTTGATTTCAGGGTTGTGAGTTCAAGCCCCACATTGGGTTCCACACTGGGCATGGAGCCTACTTAAAAAAAAAAAAAAAGAAAGGAGGTGGCACTCTCTGTTGCTTATAAATATAATTTATTACCTGTTTAAAAATTCTTTCTTACATTTTGTACATGTTGGCTGACAGAAGAAATGCAGGCAATTTACAAACCAAGGGACTGCAGGAAAAAGTGGGGAGAGGCAGCAGAGAGAGAAGAGCAACACCCAGAGCGGGCATCCCTCACCTCCACCACACAGCGGCATGGCGGATGGGATGCCCAGAGAGCACTCCTCCACCAGGGATTTTCTAGAAAAGGAATTGCATAGAAGATACAGCAAGAGGGAACTCCACAACAACAAAAGAAGTGTTCCGTATCTGAAAAGCCAAAGTTGTGTTGTCGTGTTTCCAAAAGAAAAATGACAAAGCACAAAATCTCAATCTGACATTTCTGCAGTTGAACTTGTTCCAAAGGGAACAGCAGGTGGATGACACAGGCTCTTCACCACAGACTGCTGGGGATTTTTCTCTGACAAACATTGCTTGTCTTCTTTAGAAAGAGCAAAGAGGAAGGTCACCAACTTGCTACAGCTCCACATTCAACTCAATGAACACATCCAACACTGACATCCAACACACACACAGCGATGACACTCCCTGCAATTGGGCTAAATGCATTCTGTCTGGAGGGCGAGGGCTTCACTACCAATAGCAGGTCTAGGGAAGAGTGAAGAGGAGAACACAAATGACTCACTCAACTTGTTCTGATTGCTGTCCTCTTTATTCCCCAAGGCCAGGAGGGGTGTGCACTTGAACTCCCACCCCTACGATTACAGGCGTCACATGAGACTTGAAGTATATAGAAAGGCAAAGAAAGGCATTTTCCACTGGCTGTCGATTTCTCGCTCTTTCAAGCTGTTCTAAGACAGGTTTGTTTTAACATGTAGACGATAGCTCAGGTTGTGATTCCAGGATGTTGCCTCACCATAGTGCCGAGGTTCAGAGGTCAAGGGCTCATCTACTCCTAGGCTACCGCTCAGCAACACCTGCCTACGATTCACATTCTGAACTCCAGAAGTGAGGGTTATTCCCCCCTGGGTCAGTGCCATCAGGTTCAACCCCAGCTCTGATGGTGCCAATTCCAACAGGTCTTTGGAATTGAAGGATGACACATAGAACTTGGGAATATTTATAAGGGACCCTGAAGTCTGATGGCCTTCAGCAATTTATCATTTTGCTGAGGCACAAATCTGAAATGGCAAGTGAAGAGGCTGGTAGGCAGCAAACACTTTGGCTGGTGGGCAAGCTGCCTGTATCTTGGGGCAGCTTCCTTGTTTTCTTCTCAACAACGGGTGGGCCCCAACTCTTGTGAGGTTCTGCAGAGATTCCCAACTTGGGATTCCAGAAGAGCTCTTCAATACCAAGAGTCTAAGTATATAGCCAGCTGGGCAATGGCATCTTAGAGTTGTGTGGTTTTGTGTACGAGTATGTGTGTAGAGTTCCTGTTGGTTTGTCCCGGTGACGCCTCCTGCAACCTTTCTAAAATGGGTCCAGGGGCATATATTACATTTGGTTGAGTTGAGACCATTACTATCCCACCACAAATCAATACAGAGAGGGGACAAGCCTACTGGAAAAGCTGGGAGCCATGAACTCTTTTGAAGACAGTTTTTTTTTTTTTTAAGTAGGGTTCCTGACAGTGGGGGCAACCCCAGGGCCAGTAAGTCTGATGGATCAGGGAGTAAATTGTCAGACCTAGTTTGTAGGGAAAACCTACCCAGTGACCTACAATGCCATCTCCCTGCTTTTCAAAAATAGCAGGTTTTAGGCATGAATTTTGGAAACTTATGACTCCATTTGGCTAACGTGACCTGTATGGACACAGGTTTAAATTAACATTGGTTGCAATGTCTTTATTCCCCTTATGCCTTATTCCATTAAAAAAAATCATTATGGATACAAGGGAAATCTCTCAAAGTGATTATTACAGCCAGAGATTATACAAATAGATTTCTTAGTGTAGAGAAACAGCACTTCATTGCACAGAGGCAAAGTTCTAAGGATTTTAGTCAACATTAGCTCAGTAAGGTTAAGAAAAACCCCACAAAAACAAAAAAACCCAAAGTGTAATAGTTGGTCCTATGAGGCACTCGGAAGGTAAAAAAAAAGTTTTATTACCTTGAGATAATCAATAATAAAAATATTTTTCCTTATTGGATCTATAAAATCTAATGCTCATTGACCACTATCATCTTTACAAATAATTGGCTTTAAGCAACAACATTCTGATTCACAAAAGCTCCTCTATTCTCAAAGAAGATGGATAAAACCCAGTTTCATGTCAGCTGTTTCCATGGTCATCCTTTCCCTCATTGGCCTTGGATTGGTACTGAGGTCTCCATGTGAAACAGGTAACTTGTCCAGAGCAACTGCTCAGCAAAAGCTAAAGCTCACATTCAACTTGAAGACTGAAAATTCAACATGTAAACTTCTTCCACTTTCTTTACACTCTTTTGCAGGTCCTCATATAGTTTTTATTTGCTTGGCCCCATGGGGGCAGACCTTCTACTGGCAAAGGCTTGTGAATTCGGGGAAGTTAGTGATCACCTTCGGGCCCCCTTCCTCACACACTGACGACAGAAGTAGACCAAAAGCATAGCCACTGTGGTCCTGACGGTGATTGATAGACATGGGGAGACGCAAGATGAGAGCCTCATGTGCTCCTCTCTGGAAGCAGAAAGTCTTGATTCCACCGTCTGAATGCTTACTTTGAAGATATCTAACTTGTAGGAGAACTATCTTTTAAAAAAATTACAGAATGTCTAATTTCCAGAGTGTCCTAAACTCAAGACTCCATGACTTCTTCCTAAAGAATGGCTCTACCGGTTGAGTTGAGAGAGTGAAGTACCTAAAATAATTGTAGATATGAAAATGGAGAATGGTTTATCCAGTTTCATTTGCTACCTCACCCAAAGTCTTGCCCTGCCTTCCTGGAAGAGCTTGTATTGCTCATGTGAGGATGGGGATTTTTCCTTCTAGCGGAGGTGAGTGTCCACGTTGGTGTCCACACAGTTTGTGAAAAGGCTGTTAGCTGTTACATGTCTGTCATCACCATGTGTCCAGTTACCAATTCTGAATCCAATTTCTATTCCTTCCAGATCACTCTAAGGAAAGCTGAGTGAAGTGGTGAGAAGAAGATGAAAATACGATGAAACCTCGGCCTTTAGACAGCCAAACTCAGAAGAAAGGAAGCTTCTAGAAGTCCTGCATTAGTAATCACAACTGTTGCTTCCCTAGACACAGTTCTCTCACTTGCATACATAAAACATTTCGAAGTGGATGCTTCTTACATTTCCAAAAATAAATATTAGAGAACTAAAAGTAAGGAGATTTAAAACATAAAAAGCCCAATCAAAAATGCAAATGATCTGAATGACAACTCTTCAGAAACTGTTTTATACAGATATTTATGTATTTCTATCATTTCTATTACCAAAAACCAACTTGAGACCTATTGTGTGAGAAGGAGTTGATGACATGCTAGCCTCGATGTAATTTTGGTACGGGTAATTTAAGTAAAAGAGTGTTACAATAAGAAAACTATATATTTGAAGTGAAAATTTACCCACAGCTATCTGTCATAAAGGTCCTGTTGACTTTTTAGCTCTTAATTCCCTTTGCCAAACAACTTTTAGTGAATTTTTGTTAAACTCAGGGTAGATTGTGTTGTGCACCACTAGATGGCACCATGCACAAATGATAGGTGGGTTCCCCCCCCCCCCCCCCGCCCCCCCATCCAAAGGAAGTAAGCACGTCCTTCCCCATAAGCTATGTAGAAGCCCTAGGAATCAAAGGCGGAACATGTCACATAGAATGATGAAGTGGCTCTCTATGAAATGAGCTGTTGAGTCTGGACCTTCTAAGTTTGAGAGCAATCTAACAGCTATTATTTTACTCCAAAGGAGAAGGAAATCAGAATTCGTAGTGAAAATTATTTGACATAAGTGGCGTGTTGTACGTAAGGGAGTTGCCATTCACTCGATGGGGAACATAACAGGTTCTATGACAGATGAGTACCTCACTTAGATGGAATCAACCACTCTTCCCTTTTCACGAGGCATGGAAGTTCCTTTGAGCATCCTTCAGATGTCTAATTCTTGATTTCCATAGATGACAGCTCCCAAACCAGGAACGACGAGAAATCTTGAGAAGTTATTTCAAATGGAAGTAATGGACAATAGCTCTCTTTCCTCCTCTTCCTTTTAAAAAAATATCTATTTAAAAATCTTTTTATGTAGAATACAGTGTTACTATCTTTTGGTCAAATATGCATTGGTACAAACATTATCCACTGAACTTGTTTATTACTGCAAACTCTTCCTTTCACATTAGCATAACAGAGACTTATGTATGGTGCAGGGGGTGGCCTGAGAGAGACAGGTTATAGAATATATGCCTAAAACAGAAGATAAGAAACAAAAGGGGTGAGAGAAGAGGCTCTGTACCAGAGTATCAGTAGTTCCTCAATGAGGAGGATGGAGGAGTCTTGGGAATATGAAGAAGTCACCAAAATAGAAGAGGAAATACATGTGTAAAGAAGGAGGAAAATATATAGAATGATTTCTCACTCAACTCCAGTCGGCAACCTATATACCTCCAGCCCAAAAGTCAACCACAGCCATGTTTCAAAGGCTCCGATTCATCCACATGGGTGCTTGTTGTTCAGTCGTCGTTTGGCTACTGGCTGCTGACCCTGGATTTCCCACTTGCTGAATGAATTGAGTCCCTGGGTTAAAACAAAGAGCCTGTGACAGTTCTAAGGGAATACCATAGTTGACACAAAGTCGTCTTTGGACTACTTCTCAGTTAACTTTTTTTTTAATTTAAAAAAGTCTAATTAAGACAATAATAGAACATAATTTGCCATCGGTCAGGAGGCAAGTGGCCCCAAGAGAGGAAAGAAAATGATAATAAAGGTATGCTGTCTCTTGGCGAGCAGCCCAGAGACAAGGCTTGAAAGCGTGACAAATAGGCTACAGGTTAGAATCCTCCTCTTCCAAGCTGGAACTATTTGGAAGGCATACTGTAGCCTGGGCAAGAGACTAGCTGACTCTTTAAAGCATCCAGCTCAGAGTCCATGGTGGTCCTTGGACTGATGAAGGAGACTGGAGACCTCATAGTAGGAGTCCAGCATTTTAGAACCTTGAGAAGACCTACTACTTCTACCCCTTCATTCGACATGTGAGGGAACTGAGGTCCAGTGAGGTTAAATGACTCTCCCAGGGGAACACAGCTGGACAATGACACACCCAGAATGAGAACCGGGTTCCAGTTGCCAGCTCAAAGGCTGTTCCTCCAGGCGCACAGCCTCTCGAGTAGACAGAGTACCCGGGCGGGGCGGGGGCAGGTGTCAGGGTTTCGGTCACAGAACCACAATGTTCAGTGAACTTCAGTCGAGAATGCTTCTCACAACAAGACTTGGAGGAGAAAGACCTTGCCTGAGCCAGCTGAAAGAAGAGACTGACAAAGCCAGTAAGCATTGACTATGTTTCTGGGGCAGAAGGATGCAAGAAGATAAAAGGTCAAGGAAGCAAAGCCTGTTTAATTAAACTGGTGACCACGCCCACCTTATCCCATCAGAAGGTGAGGCAGGTCTAGTCAATACCTAAATACTAACAGTACTGCTAACAAAAACAGAAGTTAAAAGAAAATCCTTTTACTAGAATACCTGTAAATACTCATCAATAATAGTAATAGTGATAATAATAATGATACCTTTTTTTTATAAAAAAAAACCCAAAACACTTCAAATTGCATCTTACAAACACACACGTGGTGAAGAAATGCTTGTTTGTGTGGCTGAACATGAATCACGGTCTTCCCTGCAATGCTACAGCTTTATTCCCAGAGGGTGACCAGACGGGTACCCTCAAGGAATAAGGAATCTTAGTTATTTCTCTTTTATACTTAGATTCTCCACTTCCCTGATACAAACAGTAACACTGGTTCTACAAGTTCTAGAAACAGAACACCGATGGGGAGGATTATCTGAGACACTTGATGCACACAGTTTGTGGCAAAAGTCTGTGATTTCTCTGTAAATTACTAATCTGAAATAGACACAACAAACCGTCCACAGCTTCAACTTCAAATGATTTAAACAAAAATAGAACGAGCCATGGACAGTGTCTGCATCCCTGTCCAATCTGATGTAAACAACGTTTGTAGAAATTGGGTTTGTTAAGAAAGTTTATCCATATACCTGGATAGCAATAAAAAGCGTTTCCTAGGAAACTGTAAGATCCTGTACCACACAGCATACAGCCCAACTAAGAGGAAAATTAGGTCGGTCTCTAAATTCAAGGTACAAATTTACACAATTGTCCTTAAGTCCTGTGATGATGTCCGTGCGGTGGGCGTATCTGTCAGCAGCTGCGTCTGCTTGCCTTCCCTCTCCCGCCTGCAGTCTTGCCTGTGAAACTCATCGGTCATGGTCTACTCTGGATTTCCTTCTCCACGGCGATGCCCTGGATGGCCACAGACCCCCAGTGCCTTCCCGTCCTTCACTTCCAGTCCCGGCGTGGGTCAATACTGCCCTTCTGCTGCTAAAGACACTACCGTTTCATGCCTTCCCATTTCTTCCAGGACAGCCGCCAGCATGCTCAAGTTGCCGTCTGGGAAGTTCTGTGCTTCCCAGAGATCCAGGATTACGCCAGTCGGGCTGGATTTGGTGGCAAAGTAATTCAAGTACCTGCAATTGGGAATGGGAAAGTGTGCTGAATGGTGAGATATTCAGATCTGTTTTCTCTGCAGTTGGTACTCACCCCTCTGTCTCTCCATTTGTCTTTTAAGTCTCCGGGTCCCACTGGAGAAGCTGCGGTTTACAGTGAGCTGTCCTAAATAACTAGCACACACTTAATTAGATCAGCCCCAGACAGGAGACACGATGTTTAACTTTGTTAACCTCAACTCTGAGTAAGATAATTTAAGAGACGAGATGTCTATGGGTCATATCCTAAACAGGAAATCAAGACCCTTATGTTTTCTTTCCAGCCCGCGCTCTGATCATCTTTGACAGGTCACGCCATGTTTTGTGCTTGAGAGTGACGGCAGCATTCCACAGAGGAGGCTCTTGAGGTCTCTTTATAACTCAGCGTCAAGGCGGTGATTAGCATGTTAATTAAGCATCCAGGGGTAGGTCTTGCTCAACAGGAGATGAGGAAAGACAATTACTTTAAGTGAAGGGACATATTATTTACGGGGATTTAGCCCATCAGCTTTGCAAAGTGGATCACAAAACTCGATACTTAGCTTGTCAGAGAAGCCCCCCGAATATCTCTCGACGATGTGTTTGCAAGACCATGGTGCAAGACACAAAAAAGAAGCTTCATACAGGTTTGCAGAATGAAAAGTAAATGGATGGATAGGAAAACAAAACAAAACAAAACAAAAAACCCAGAAAAACCAAATGCTGCCCTAAGGCTAACAGTTATCAGCCGCGGAGCTCTAAGTCTAACAGAAACCAGTCCTGAAGCCTGGCCACACCCACCTGTCCAGGTTCAGCTTATGGGCCAGCATCCTCCAGTCATGCCCTCTGGTCTGTGGGGCGTCCAGGCTGCTACAGAGCTTCTGCCGGATAGGGGGAGGGATGCTGAAAGCACTGGGGCCCGTCATGGTGGTGATGGTGCTCACTGGGTCCAGCAGAGGCAGATCGATGCCAGTGGGTTCCTGTAAGTTCAGGCACAGGAACAAACAACACAGCATTATTTCCAAAGACAAAAGCAAGCTCTGTTGAACCAATCGACATAATGCCTTGCTTTGAACAGTAAGAAGAGAATGAGTGCTATTCTTCTTCTTGGTAAGAATGGCTTCTTCCCGGCCGAAAGCTGTGACCTGGCTGAGAAGAAGAAGGACGTTCTGGGCTGACTTTGCACAGCCTTGGATATATAGGTTTCCGCTACGGACTGGGCTGGGCGAGGTGGGACCTCTGGTGTGATACAGTACCGGCTTTTCTCTCATCCTTTTCAGGATGAAAGAGGAGAGAGGACTATCCATACTCCTAAAGGGTTAGATTTCAAGAGAGGAGAAATGTTCAAAAGGGCAGTTCTTTGAGAATGAACAGATCTAGGATTAGAAGGCAGAGCTTCTAGAAACTGTGTGACTCTCAGGGGACTGCCCTGGGCAAATGCCCAAGTCAATTCTCTCTCTCTAACCTCTGCAGGAGAAGAGTCGGTTCCGCTTTTGTCGAATGAAATGGAACACAGCCCACCTCCAAATGATATCAAATTAAGGCTAATTTTTTAAAGAAAATGGCGAACACAGTAGATTGCCTTAGGGCAAGCGCTAATGGCATCCTCCAATTGCTGTACACCCTTATTTTTGTGAAATCTAATTTTAGGAGAGAAAACCATAAATTGGCTCTTAAAATAGTTTCAGCTCATAAAACAGCACAAATGTGAAATCTGAATTTCATCTGCAGGAGAAACTCTAATCATTTTCTGATCACTTCTGCTGGTTGGAAAAGCAAAGCAAATGTTGCCTGAGAACTATTAAAGCAATAGAAGAAAATCTACTTAATCTACTTTAAATGTCATCTCTCTCTTTCTTTCTCTTTTAAAGCAGGTAACTTCCTGGTGTACGTAATTAGTTGCTGCGGGATAAACTAGCCACGTGTAGTTTGAGTCATCATGAAGTCTCTGGTCCCGCGCAGAGTGCTCAGCTCAGAGGGGCAGTGCCACCCCTGCCCAGAGCCCCCCAAACCTGGCTGCCCCGTGGGGATCAGCGCTGTGTCCCGGTGTAGACCGACGGCATGCTCTGTATTCTCGGGCTGACTGGCAAGGCTCACTGCTAGGCTTGTGCGATCCCGCCGCACGGGGTCCCATCCAGGGGCTTGGAGGGCACAATAGAGCAAAACAAATTCTTTCCTATAACACACGGGGGCGTTGTTGCTGCCGTCACAGTATTTAGCCTCAAACCCCCCCACACTGGCAAACTGAGCCTCTGAGGATTCCATGGGCTCCTCCGTGTTAACTCCAGCACATGCCAGTTAAAAGACTGGTACGAATGAAACACATCAGCACTAAATGGGGGTTGGAGTCCCCGGATGGGGACGCGGCCTGCAGCTCATTCCCCGCACCTGGCAGAGCTCCTTCCAAGGGACCCTGAGGGGGGAGGGCTTCTGACCCCCCCGGGCACAGGACTCAACAAAGGGGGTCAGAAGAGTGACGGGGCGGGGGCAGGTGGTGGTGTTTATCAACGGATTTGCGTTGGGGATTTCTGAACCAAAGCGCTTCATCACTTGTATTAGGCAAAAAAAAAAAAAAAAAAAAAAAAGATGTGTGCAAAGGGTTGGGGAGGTGGAGGTGAAGAGAAATTACATGGTATTTCCCCAGCTTGGTGCCATCACTCAGGCTGAGATCCTTCCTATGGGGACAGTAACGACAGGGCCTAGAAGGAAAGCCCCCATGTCCCCAGATGTGACCGTCCCTTGTTGGCCGTGAAGATTAGGTCTGCTCAGGGAGGGTCTGCTTTGTGGAGCTCTGACTTCTGTCCCCAGAGATTCTTCTTGCTGCTGCAAGAGTAAAAGAGTATCTAAGAGATACTAAAGAGTATCTCCTTACTGCTTGCCTGTGGTCTATCCCAGTCTGTCAGACTCATCTTCCCAAAGTGATGTTTCTCCTTTTCTCTCTCTTATTAAGAAGCCTTAAATGCTCCTTCTACCACATAGAGTCCCCACTTTTAATTACACAGTGCGGGATATTAGCACCACCTGCCTTAAGGGCTGGTATGAGGCCCCAGAGCTGATGCTTAGAGAGTGCAGAGCTGGGCCTCACATGGAGTAGGGGCCCCGATCCCCTGTGCTCCCCTCGCTTGACAATCCAACCCATCCCTTTCTCCTGTTGTCTGGACATGACTCAAACTCGTCTCAGACTGGACTGCTCACTGTTCCTAGCACCTTTTTTTTTTTTTTTTAAGGCTCTACCTCTCATAGTTCTTCTTTCCCTGAATCTCTGTAAGGCAAACCTCTCAAAGTCTGGACCAAAGACATGTCCCTGGGATTCCCCTGAGCAAACCCACCCAAAGCCACCAACCAGGGACCTCCCGCAGCACTTTTCCCGGTCCACACATTCTGCCTGCCCTAGGCATGTTGGCCATATTTATGTGTTTACTTCTTTCGATTCCTCAAATTTCTCGGAGATGCAAGTATTTTTGTCATCCTCAGAGCCCCTATGATACTCAGCACAGTGCTCTGCATACAGAAGTTCCTCAAGTCATATTTGTTGAAATGAGAGAAAATATGTTTCCTAGTACAGAAGGAGTATAAAGCTGCCTCCTGATAGAAGCCCACCTCACAGACCCGTGTTGAGCTTCCCTCCAAGTAAATGTGACTAATAATATGGCCCGTCTCACCATTAAATCCTGAAGTAAAGGCCAGGTAAAGGCAGGCCTGCCTCTCGGGAGGGTCTGCCACATATTCATGTTGCCACCCTTTTCCTGGTGAGTAAAAACCTTCACCCCTTCATGTGGGCCTTCGAGGCCCCAGTCACCAGCCCTGACTACTGTGCCTATTTCTTTGTCTGTGGATGCAATAAGCCCATTAGGGCATAATTCCTTGTCTCTCTTATCAGATGGATGACAACGGGCTTGGAGGTAAAAGAAAAATATACATTTACATTTCATCTAAAAATTTCAGTTGCTATTAGTTCTTCCTTTCCTTCCAGGTAAGAGTAGAGTTTATTCTCACAGAATGCTTATTACAATAATCATTTATGATATTGGTACCATCTGTCTTTGATGCCACGGTTCTCTCAGGTAGGCATATGATTTTTCAACATTAGCCCGGCAGCTGCTGTGGGTGACTGCGCACATTTTCAGCGCTGTGTGGGAGAAACAACTTTCCACTCCCGTGTTCTGACTCTCCTTCCTGAAGTCACCTCAGAAAACTAGATTTTCCTAACAGTTGTTTAAACAGGCTACAGAAAACTGAAGAGTAAGTAGATGGGATAAGTTCAGCAGGCTGATGTTACTTTGCGCATTTTAAGTATTATTCTTCATGTACAATAAGTGTACAGAAAGTGGTTAGAAGGCCTCGCAAATGTGGGAAACTATAATTGTTACTTTTATCTGGGAATCAGTCAAACAAATGACTAATACTGCCTCCCGAAGTTCCACCTTTTCCAGGGTTCAAAGCTATGATCTAAAGCAAGGTGTGATCAACCAACTTGGGAAGACAAGCCATCTTCTTTACTCTGGGAACAAATATTTATTCATTTACTTATTAAGATTTATTTTTCATTCCTTTATTTTCATAGTGGCTGACTGAGGTTTTATTTTACTCTTTTGATAGAAAGGGAATCTAAAGTTTACTTTGATGCCAGATGCCACAGACTGCAGAGGCAGAGTTTACTCAAGAACCCAGTAATTCTAACAGCATCAAGGGGACCAACAATAATGATGAACACTGGCTGAACATGGGCCATGAGCCAAGTTCTGTTCAGTGCACTTACTAACATTCACTCATTCATTGCTCACAAGAGTTCATCCTTTGTTATTGTACCAATTTACACATGATGAACCTGAGGCGAGAGGGGTGAAGTGATTGCCCTTATCCCCGTGGAACTGTCCATTTGGGAATTTCCTACCATAGGTCTCTGTGTATAGTTACCAGTAAATAGAAGGCCTGACGAGACTTTAAATTTCCCTCTCTTCTCTACACTGTTTTTTCTCTTGTTGATGGGTAGCTTCACTGTTATTACTCCCCCATAGCCCTCTTAAAAAAATAAAATAAAATTTTTCATTATTTACATTTGGGCATGCATTCATGCCCCTGCTTTTCTTCTTTCAGACATTTTCATTCTTAAACTCCATCTCTGTGAGACTAAAGGCTTTGTCTCTTGTTAAGGAATCTCTGGTCAAAGCACCCAGTAAGGAACAATTGGCTGACTCTTGACATCTCCACGGTCTATGTCAAGCACAGCCTGATCTCCCTGGGGGGCAACAGGTCCTTCCTGACTAGAGAGGCCAAGGGCCACGGCTTTATAAATGACTGCTGGTGAGTGCGTTGAGTGGTGGGTGGCTGGGGGGAGGGGGCAGCACATTCCTGGCCAGTCAGCTCGTTCTTGGAAGAGCGCACTTTGGAACTGCAACCCCAGCCCACCTGCCAGCTAGCCTTGTGATCCTAGTAAGGAGGCCCGTGCAGGAGAAAGGCACCACAAATGGCATCTTTTCTATGTTTGGTTACGGTTTGTCAGTCACAGTGTACCCCGACTCGAAGCTTTTGATGAGGATCTGGGGCTCAGGGCTCTCCAGAATCAATTGTTCAGAGCTGAGCCTTGTTCCTCAGCATCAGTACTCAGCCCCACACGTCCCCCCTCTGTGGGCCGCATGCACCCGCATTCAAATGCTAACCATAGCGGTGGGACGCAGTGACCCAGAAGTAAAAGCAGCAGAGTGCCCCATAATCCCCAAAGTCATATGACTCCAGTCATTTCTGCCCCTCCCTCAGAGAAATGTGCTTGTTTGTCACACGCGGCCAAAGGCCTCTGGCGGGACTGAGGGCTGGCCTCTCTGACTGCCACCAAGTTGCAAAAGAAATCATCTTTCCTTTACCTTGGCACAAGGGTGAAAGTCCTTAAATGGTGATCAGACTTTGCAAAACTGTCCTTGCCCAGCAATGGCCCTGATGGGGGGGCGGGGGGGCTGGGGGCAGGTGGTGGGGGCCACTGAACAGCTCCCTTTCACGTGCGGCCGCCGCGCCTCATCCAGCTTTTCATCACACAGCAAACGTTCACACTGAACTGAAAGCAAGCATCAAAGGAGCAGACGTCCTCGCCCCCCCTCCAAAATTCCGCAGCCTTTGTTGTCATGGGAGCTGGGTGGTTATTGAACTTTGCAGACCTGCTGGGCCTGGAAAGTGAAAACACCCTCCTGAGCCAGCAGGGGTGGTGCTGTGTGCCTGGGAGATAGGGCCTGCGCCTCGGAGGGCCGGACGGTTGCCATGGCGCTCTGACACCGAGATCATTCCTTATGAATGTCACCAGGGTCTGTGACTAAAGTTGTTTATGAGTCAAAAGTCTCACGGAACTACAGCAGGAAACAGTGGCCGTGGCTCTCGGCAGGCTGTGGGAAAGAAGGATGGAGCGTCCTGGAGCCCGACATGCTTTCCCCCTCCTTGGTTTGCCAAGGAAGACAGTCTTTAAATACAACATGGAGCACGAAACACACCGCAGAGTGTGACATTTCATTTGTCACTGTGCATGAGACAGCACGGGAGAGAGTCTTTTAAATCGACTGTCCCGCTGTAGTTTTAAAATATATGACAGTCCTGCACTTTGTGGTTCAGCCAGGGGCTCGAGCTTGGCTGAGAGGCCCTGGGAAATGCTGCCTTCTGACCATTTGGCTTACTCTTTTTCCTTTGTTCCTCCAGTGTGGAGGGTTTCTACTGTTCAAAAGGAGGATGGGGAGAACATGGTGCACCAAGGGATGCTTCGGGAAAAGTGACTCCATGCACACACCACTTAAATTCTACCTTGTACTTGAAATTCGGATCGGTCATAAAAAGTTAGAACATGATCCTTAAATTCATGACCTAAAATAGAAAAGGCTTATTTTTCAAAAAGGATTTCCTATTATATTCTTTTCTATATCTTGCTCCCTGTGTTCATTAAAAATATCACTCTATTAATAAATAGGACCTATACCAAGCCTTTCAGGACTTCCCCCATGGCCTATGTTGAGACACTTTTGTCCTCCACACCCCCCTCTCCTTCACAAGGTCATTGTCTCCCCTGATTTCTGAGGCAGACAAGAGCTTCTTACCTCTGACACGGTGCAGTTGAGCTGGAAGATCTGCCCTTCTCCTTCCACCTGTCGCACGCAGAGTTTGCAAACCAGCTCCACTGTGTTCAGGCTAAATCTTTCCAGGGTGAATGTGCAGTGGAGGTTTCTTTGAGACCCACTCCAGATATGATAAAAAGGAATCTCCTAAAGGATATAACCATGTTAACCGCCGATGAGGGACTAACACCGAAAGCGACTCTCAGACACTGCCTGCCAAGTACTTT
Organism: Phoca vitulina; assembly: GCF_004348235.1. NCBI lineage: Eukaryota > Metazoa > Chordata > Mammalia > Carnivora > Phocidae > Phoca > Phoca vitulina. The sequence continues at coordinate 72,677,729 of NW_022589706.1, forward strand.
TCTTGGGAGTACACATCACCTTATTTAATCCTTGAGAGAGGCCCATGCATAAGGACATCCCAACCCACTTTTCGGATGAAAAAACCGAGGCCCAGAGATGTTAAATACCATCCCCCCCTCCAATCCCACAGCTAGTAAGTGGCAGAGCTGAGATATGAACCCAGGGAATCAGCCTCCAAAATCTATATACCTAACCAGTCTGCCACTTCCCTGTCATTTATAAAAGAAGCCATCGGAAGTGGGTTTTCAAAAGTTTAGCGAATTCCCAAAATAAAACCTACACACTCCAGTCATTGCTCATTAAAAGGAATCCCTGCCGTGGTGTTCTGGAGAAAAGCAAAGAAAGTCTAAAGGATAAAGCACTGACCCAGTTCCCTTTCATGTCTACGTGCTCCCTCTGCACAGGATGGGGAAAACCAAAACTCACTGCAAGCGGGACACTGGGGGCCCCGATGAGCTGCTGCAGAAAATCCTTGGCCTAAAAAGCACCAAGCCTCTAACAGACATACATTTTCTAAAAGTCTGGACCACCTTAAAGAGCCCATCCTAGAATCTTATGTCCATAAAGGAAAGAAAAGGTTAATACACTTAAAAAAAAAAAGAAAAAAAAAAGAAAAAAAAAGAAGTGGGGAGAATATGGTGGTTAAGAACAGAGGCTCTGGAGCCCAATTCAGTATAAATGAGAACACCCTCCCCTTGCTTACTTGGTGTTGTGGGTAAGTTAACCTTCCCATGCCTCAGTTTCCTTATCTGTGAAAAAGTAAGCAAAAGAGTACCTAATCATAGACCTGCTAGGGTTAAATGAGATAAATCAAAGTGCATGGGTGTCTGGCAGATGGTAGGAATTCAGCCAGGCTTGGCTTGAACTACTATCAGATTATCATTATTACTAAAATAGTATTTTCTGTTCTGATCGCACAAAGGATACTGTTCATAAAAGGGAAAGATTTATGGGGTTTTATGGCAGTTGCTAAAGAAAGAAGAGAAGAAAGCAGAGAGAGAGATTCCATGAGAAAGTCAAAAGCCAGATCCCTCTACTGAGGGCTGAGTTATACAGAAAAGTCTGGTAGGCACCCCCTACGAAAGCTCCAGAGTGCTAGCAAGCTAGGGAGTTTGTTTCCCACAACTTATGTGTACATATTAGACCTACGAGACTAAGAATGAGCTGGAAATCTTCCCTTCACTCTTAGTATGTTCACTGACTTCTATCAGGAAGTCACATCCTGTGGAGCTGCAGTGCTGGGGTGTGGGATTGGATTCTCATGTGTGTAGACACGGCCTTGCAGCTTAGCGAAGTGTAGACACGAACTTGCAGCTTAGCGAAGTGTAGACACGGACTTGCAGCTTAGCGAAGTGTGTCTGCATCTCCTGAGACTGGGTATGAGGCTAGAGATCCCGTCACACAGCCTTCTGGGAGCTCAGGCTCAAAGACGTTGGGGGAGGGGGTGACAACACCTGGAGAGGCCTCTGCTTTTCCCATGTGTCCATGCAGTGAGACTTTGGACCAGTATTTTTATGCTGTTATCTAATAAAATCCTGATCAGATTTTATTTGTAGGTGCTATTTCAATTTCCAAATTGGTGTTCCTTCCAAGTTTTCAAGGTAAAGGTATTTTCCTAGCAAGGCTGGGGTCTAATTTGTCACACGGGGGGTAACACTGTTCTTCCGTTTTCCCTCACGAAGGCATTTTTGAGGTTGCTTTTATCAATTCAGTGTTAGCATTTATTCTGAAAGTGAACTGAAATGATGGACTTGGAAGTCCTTTTACTAAAAATAAAATAATGACAGTACAATTATTTGAAGGAGAATTAAGAAAAAAAATTCAAATATTCTGGAGTATTTTTCAGAAATCCTAAATAACTTTACACCATTTTAGAGAAACAAGTACTGTTACAGAATTAATTTCAAGGAAGGGAATATCTTATGTCTAAATAATTTTAGACTTCTTTCTTGGAGCTGTCTCCAATCCTTTGGTTCAGCTCGGGAAACTTACCTGATATTTTGCCAGCAATTTACTTTTCCAGAGGGAATGGGTGATATCGTGAATCGACAGGCGCAGGTTGTGGGTGCTGCCTTTAAAATGAAGAGCCTTAGGTTCTTCTAGGAGCTGTCCTCCCATCTGTCTCTCAAGCTGCAATACTTCCTACAATGACATGCCCAAAGTCAAAAGCAAATCACTGAACGTATTACTTCCGCTGGCTGGCTCTCTCATCAAATGAGCAGGTTTCCTCACAGCGCCTCCCCCACACCACAACTAACTCGTGCAGACTCTCACTTCTGCAGCCTGGAGGACCTCCAACGTAAGCCCCTGCCGTTTGTGTGTGACTCAGTCCTCCTGACCATCAGCTCCCTTTCAGCAATCTGCATCATATGCTGTGAGGCAAATTCAGGACAGTCTGCATTTCCCGATGGACAAGTGGGAGATTTAATCAAATCCTGGAAAATAACAATCAGAACCCCGGATGGGAAGAACTCCAAATGAAAGAAAAAACAGGCAAAAATATAAACAGTTAACAGAAGTCGATTTTCAATGAACTTTTAGGGAAAAGGGCAAATCACTAGAAAACTAACCCACGTCTTGGACTTGGCAAAACCAGCCAACAAGTAAAGATTTGGAATGCATTTGGGGCATTTAAAAAAAAAAATTTGTAGTTCCTTTACCTACAGAAATAATAACATTTTTGCTTAAAATTCTCCATTGCACAATTCCCAATTATCAAAAACTAAAAGAAAACGTCCTATTAGAGGAAAATATACTGATACAGATTAGGAAGGTCTGTCAGCACCAAATATTGAACTAAACAGTTATACTCAGATTAAATCTGGAAAAGAATACCTCATTTCTCAAGAACTGTGGCTGATCAAAAAATTTGCTATGTAACTTTACTTCTACTATAAAGATGTAACATGAAGACAAATTCTAAATATACTTTTATTCCTCAGACAAGCTAATGGGAGTTAACGAAGCATTTCCAAGTACAGCTGTAATTATCCAAACAGCAAAAACCCTAAGTTATCAATGAACAAAATATGCTGAGTCTCCTTTGTTGTCAGAACCATCCCTGTGCACTTTGATTAGCTCCTGTCCTGCTTTAAACGTTTTAGCGACACTCATGTGTAGGCAATTTGTGACCTTTCTTTCTTTCTTTCTTTTTTAAGGGTTCAGGAAAATAATGGATTTTATAAAAATATAAAAGGAAACCACAATCTTCTTTTTTGGTGACATTTCAGTTGGAAGCATGGGGTTCAATAACACAGGCGCCCATTCAGGTCATTCCATACACACGTATTGGGCACCCACCAGAGTACCGAACACAGATGGATCATGGCAGAGAATTGTGAGTATGGGAAGCAGACTGCCTTTTACCCAGAAATACGTCCACTGTGCATTTGTTGAATGAATTCTAACTCACGCACATGTAGCCCAGTAAGTGCAGAGCTTACCAACATTGATTACGTGTAAATTGTTCATTTCTAGGGGCTTCTTAGTGGTTCTTAGCATTCATCATCTTTGAGTCAGGCCACTATTCTGAACAATGCAAGCCGCTGAAAGGTCCTACAAGGTGTAGGAAATATTAGGATAATATGGAATATGGTCTCAGACATGGATTCCTCTAATTAGTGTTTAATGGAAGAAATGAGGCAGTAATGTACTGATGGAGAGACGGGCATGGTCCAGCCGCCTTGGAATATTTACACTGAAAGGATTCAACCTTGCTGGCTGACGAGTAGCTATTACTTGTGACAGGAGTCTGAGCAGTCAGCCGACCCCCAGCCAGCCAGTTGGCTACCGGGACACATATGTTGTGCCCTGGCTCTCTGTGCCTACAGCTCAGCAGGCTCTTGAGGGTCCCCAATAAGCCATACAGCTCTACCCAACCCAGAGTTGCACATGTTCCTTGTGGAACACTTCACACTCCATTCCTCGACAAGAATCTGGCCATGTGGAAATGAAGATGAATAAGAAAAGTGAGGGTTAATTGCAGTTTCTTCTGCTTCAGCAGCAAGGCATAATGAGCTTATGTTGATCATGTTTGGTGTCTAGTTAGCATAATAGAGAAAGCTGATGTTCCCAGTGAACCTGGCACCTGACAAATTCTAAAGCTAAAATGATGTTTGTTTATAAGCCATTAGAAGAAAAGAAACATAATTAGAAATCTTTGAGATTACAGTCATGCCAATCAATCAGTTCTAGCTTCTTTCCAGTATACCCTAATTACCTCATCAAGACGTCTAAAGAGCAATCGATAGTAATTATCTGATTACTATAGATCTTCATTATGTCCAAATTATCTCCCTGGGATGTCTAAAAGAAGATGCATTGTATTCTGGGAGGAAATTGTACCCAACAATGTATAATCCACACCCCATTCCCACAATCAACATAGATTGCCAGAGGATATAGAGAACATTATCAGTTTTCTTGGCAGGGAGGACCATTGAAAACCTAAACTGCCTATTGGTCATGACCTTGAAGTCAAGAAATCTAATACCACATTTGAATGCAAAGTCTGGGTTGGAGTCAGCCCAAGAATAGGCCTCAATCCTTGGTTGCTTCAGCACTGACCTCAAAGGGCATGATTAAGAGTTCTCACTAGTGGGGACAGACGGCATTGGCTTCAGCCTTTTTTGAAAGTACCAAGTAAAATGCCATTTTATTTTATATTATTTTATTTAAAAGATTTAAAGATTTATTTATTTATTTTAGAGAAAGAGAGTGGGGGTGATGAGGGGCAGAGGGAGAGAGAATCCCAAGCAGACTCCCCGCTGAGCATGGAGCCAGACGAGGGGCTCGATCTCATAACCCCAAGACCCTGACTTGTGCCAAAATCAAGAGTTGGACACTTAACTGACTGAGCCATCCAGGTGCCACAGTAAGATGTCATTTTAAAGATAATGGAGATAGAGAACACATCTCCATATTCTTAAGCTCTCTGCTTTTCCACCAACCAGGAACGGCAGAAAGCTGCTGCATAGAGTTGGGAGGAACCTAACTTTTTTGTCCCCTTTGATTAGATATGAACCCTGGTGAAAGATAAACTGCCCATTGGGATGTACCCATTCTTACAGCAGAGGTCCCTCTCCAAACATATCTGATTGCACATGCCTATCAATCAAAAAACTGAGCATGCATTTTATGCTTCTTTATAAATGATATACCTATATTAACACATCAGTAAGTTACTGTATTACATTATAAAATACACATAAGGTTAAAAGTATGAGCTAAGATGAATAAACACGGAAGTATTATTATCTTTTTGGCCCCCAAATTCATTGGGCCTGGGGTGTGTGAGGGCCATTTTGGAGACCACTGGCTTGCGCAGATGTCCTTTCACTGCTACCTCTGGGAGAAATCAGCCTTAGAATAAATGATTCAGTAAGAAGAATCCTTACCAGGGGGGCGGAGCAAGATGGCGGAGGAGTAGGAGACCTGGATTTCGTCTCCTCTCAGGAATTCAGCTGGATAGGGATCAAACCATTCTGAACACCTACAAACTCAACAGGAGATCGAAGAAAAGAATAGCAACAACTCTCTGAACAGAAAAGCGACCACTTTCTGGAAGGTAGGACGTGCGGAGAAGTGAATCCGAGGCGATATTCGGGAGGAGAGACGGCGGGGGAGGGGCCTCTGTCGGCCGCTTCTGGCAAGTGATAGAGCCACAGAGCACAAAGTCGGAACTTTTAGAAGTCGGCTCCGCTGAGGGACGTCACTCTGGTGGCGAAGTGGGGGGTGGAACCCTCGTGGGACAGTGTGGTCTCAGGACCCTTGGGGTCACAGAAAGACCGGGGGTGCCTGAGTGCGGCAGAGCTCCCAGGTATCAGAGCAGGAAAGCCGGCTGCAGAGACGGAGCCGAGGCGCGGGCTCTCAGCTCGGGGTTGTCATAAACCGTGATCCGCGGCACAGTCGGGCCACTGCTCCTCCAGCAGGGACCCAACAAGCAGCAGATCTGGGGAGACCCACCTTCTTCCCCCGGGAGGAGAGCTGCGGGAGCGCACCGCGGGGATCTGCTGGGTTTGGAGACTCCACCCGGGGTCGGGTGCCAGATAGAAAGGCGCGGTCACAGGCCGGGTGAGCGCGGAGTGTGGCCGGAGACCGGGGAGACGGGAGTGACTGACTGCTTTTCTCTGGGGGCTCGCTGAGGAGCGGGACCCGAGTTCTCGGCTCCACCGGGGCGGAGACTGGGAGGCCGCCATTTTCACTCTCGGCCTCCAAAGCTGTACGGAGAGCTTGCAGGGAACAAAAGTCCCGGAGAGCAAACCCGAGCAGATTACTTAGCCGGGACCGGCAAGGGCGGGGCAATTTTGCCTCCGGCAAAGACATTTGGGAACCACGGCAACAGGCCCCTCACCCAGAAGATCAGCGAGAACAGCCAGCCAAGACCAAGTTTACCGATCAATGAGAACGGCAGAACTCCAGCGCTAGGCGAATACTGCACATAGAATTCATGGCTTTTTTACCATGATTCTTTAGTCTTTCAAAGTTAATTATTTTTTTTTAACTGTCTTTTTTTCTTTTTTCCTTTTTTCTTTTTTTTTGAATTTTTCTTTTTCCCTTTTTCAACCAACATCTTATCAATCCCTTTTTTATTTTTATTTTTATTTTTATTTTTTATTTTTTTTTAAAGATTTTTTATTTATTTGACAGAGAGAGACATAGCGAGAGAGAGAACACAAGCAGGGGGAGTGGGAGAGGGAGAAGCAGGCTTCCCGCGGAGCAGGGAGCCCGACGCGGGGCTCGATCCCAGGACCCTGGGACCATGACCTGAGCCGAAGGCAGACGCTTAACGACTGAGCCACCCAGGCGCCCCATCTTATCAATCCCTTTTTAAAAAAAAAAACATTTTTATTTTTCATTTTTAAAGTCATATTCTATCCCTTCATAGTAGTTACCCGTATTTTTGGCATATATATATAAGTTGTTCTCTCTTTAAAATCTTGAGATAGTTTCTTCTAACAGATCAATATATACTCTAAATCTCTAGTGTATGGTTTTTTTCTACTCCCCTGCCTGATCACATTCTCTCCCTTTTTTCTTTCTTTCTTTTTTTTTTTAATCCTCTTCTTTCTTTTTTCAAACAACTTATCAAATCCTTTTTTAAAATTTTTTATAATTTCCATCTTTACAGTCATATTCCATCCCTTCATCATATCAACCCTTATTTTTGTACATATATAAGTTTTTCTTTCTTTAAAATTTTGGGAGGGACTTTCTTTTAACAGACCAAAATACACCCAAAATCTAGTGTGTGGCACTGATCTATAATCCAGCCTGATCATATTTGATCACATTCTGTTTTTGTTTTGTTTTGTTTTGTTCTGCTTTTGTTTGTTTTTATCTTTATCTTTATCTTTTTTCTTTCCTTTTCTTTTTTCTCTCTTTCCCTTTCTTTTCCCACTGCTTCAGGTCTTTTCTGATTTGTTTAGAGTATATTTTCTGGGGACGTTGTTACCCTGCTAGCATTTTGTTCTCTCATTAATCTATTCTCCTCTGCACAAAATGACAAGATGGAAAAAATCACCTCAACAGAAAGAACAAGAGGTAGTACCGACTGCCAGGGACCTACTCAATACGGACATTAGTACGATGTCAGATCTAGAGTTCAGAATCATCACTTTAAAGATACTAGCTGGGCTTGAAAAAAACATGGAAGTTATTAGAGAAACCCTTTCTGGAGAAGTAAAAGAACTAAAATCTAACCAAGTAGAAATCAAAAAGGCTATCAATGAGGTGCAATCAAATATGGGGGCGCTAACTGCTAGGATAAATGAGGCAGAAGAAAGAATCAGTGAGATAGAAGACCAAATGATGGAAAATAAAGAAGCTGAAAAAAAGAGAGATAAACAACTACTGGATCACGAGGGCAGAATTCGAGAGATAAACGATACCATAAGACGAAACAACATTAGAATAATTGGGATCCCAGAAGAAGAAGAAAGAGAGAGAGGGGCAGAAGGTATAATGGAGCAAATTATAGCAGAGAACTTCCCTAATTTGGGGAAGGAAACAGGCATCAAAATCCAGGAAGCACAGAGAACCCCTCTGAAAATCAATAAAAATAGGTCAACACCCCAACATCTAATAGTAAAACTTACGAGTCTCAGAGACAAAGAGAAAATCCTGAAAGCAGCTCGGGAGAAGAGATCTGTAACCTACAATGGTAGAAACATTAGATTGGCAACAGACTTATCCACAGAGACCTGGCAGGCCAGAAAGGACTGGCAGGACATATTCAGAGCACTAAATGAGAAAAATATGCAGCCAAGAATACTATATCCAGCTAGGCTGTCATTGAAAATTGAAGGAGAGATAAAAAGCTTCCAGGACAAACAAAAACTAAAGGAATTTGCAAACATGAAACCAGCCCTACAACAAATATTGAAAGGGGTCCTCTAAGCAAAGAGAGAGCCTAAAAGCAACATAGACCAGAAAGGAACACAAACAATATACAGTAACAGTCACTTTACAGGCAATACAATGGCACTGAATTCCTATCTTTCAATAGTTACCCTGAATGTAAATGGGCTAAATGCCCCAATCAAAAGACACAGGCTATCAGATTGGATTAAAAAACAAGACCCATCGATATGCTGTCTGCAAGAGACTCATTTTAGACCCAAAGACACCCCCAGATTGAAAGTGAGGGGGTGGAAAACCATTTACCATGCTAATGGACACCAAAAGAAAGCTGGGGTGGCAATCCTTATATCAGACAAATTAGATTTTAAACCAAAGACTGTAATAAGAGATGAGGAAGGACACTATATCCTACTTAAAGGGTCTATCCAACAAGAAGATCTAACAATTGTAAATATCTATGCCCCTAACATGGGAGCAGCCAATTATATAAGGCAATTAATAACAAAAGCAAAGAAACACATCGACAACAATACAATAATAGTGGGGGACTTTAACACCCCCCTCACTGAAATGGACAGATCGTCTAAGCAAAAGATCAACAAGGAAATAAAGACTTTAAATGACACACTGGACCAAATGGACTTCACAGACATATTCAGAACATTCCATCCCAAAGCAACGGAATACACATTCCTCTCTAGTGCCCATGGAACATTCTCCAGAATAGATCACATCCTAGGTCATAAATCAGGTCTCAACTGGTACCAGAAGATTGGGATCATCCCCTGCCTATTTTCAGACCACAATGCTTTGAAACTAGAACTCAATCACAAGAGGAAAGTCGGAAAGAACTCAAATACATGGAGGCTAAAGAGCATCCTACTGAAGAATGAATGGGTCAACCAGGAAATTAAAGAAGAATTAAAAAAATTCATGGAAACCAATGAAAATGAAAACACAACTATTCAAAATCTTTGGGATACAGCAAAGGCAGTCCTAAGAGGAAAGTATATAGCAATACAAGCCTTTCTCAAGAAACAAGAAAGGTCTCAAATACACAACCTAACCCTACACCTAAAGGAGCTGGAGAAAGAACAGCAAATAAAGCCTAAACCCAGCAGGAGAAGAGAAATAATAAAGATCAGAGCAGAAATCAATGACATAGAAACCAAAAGAACAGTAGAACAGATCAACGAAACTAGGAGCTGGTTCTTTGAAAGAATTAACAAGATTGATAAGCCCCTGGCCAGACTTATCAAAAAGAAAAGAGAAATGACCCAAATCAACAAAATCATGAATGAAAGAGGAGAAATCACAACCAACACCAAAGAAATACAAACAATTATAAGAACATATTATGAGCAACTCTATGCCAGCAAATTAGATAACCTGGAAGAAATGGATGCATTCCTAGAGATGTATCAACTACCAAAACTGAACCAGGAAGAACTAGAAAACCTGAACAGACCTATAACCACTAAGGAAATAGAAACAGTCATCAAAAATCTCCCAAAACACAAAAGCCCAGGGCCAGATGGCTTCCCAGGGGAATTCTACCAAACATTTCAAGAAGAATTAATACCTATCCTTCTGAAACTGTTCCAAAAAATAGAAATGGAAGGAAAACTTCCAAACTCATTTTATGAGGCCAGCATTACCTTGATCCCAAAACCAGACAAAGACCCCATCAAAAAGGAGAATTACAGACCAATATCCCTGATGAACATGGATGCAAAAATTCTCACCAAAATACTAGCCAATAGGATCCAACAGTACATTAAAAGGATTATTCACTACGACCAAGTCGGATTTATCCCTGGGCTGCAAGGTTGGTTCAACATCCGCAAATCAATCAACGTGATACAATACATTAACAAAAGAAAGAACAAGAATCATATGATCCTCTCAATAGATGCAGAAAAAGCATTTGACAAAGTACAGCATCCTTTCTTGATCAAAACTCTTCAGAGTATAGGGATAGAGGGTACATACCTCAATATCATAAAAGCCATCTATGAAAAACCTACAGCGAATATCATTCTCAATGGGGAAAAACTGAGAGCTTTCCCCCTAAGGTCAGGAACGCGGCAGGGATGTCCACTCTCACCACTGCTATTCAACATAGTATTGGAAGTCCTAGCCACAGCAATCAGACAACAAAAAGAAATCAAAGGCATCCAAATTGGCAAGGAAGAAGTCAAACTCTCACTCTTTGCAGATGATATGATACTTTATGTGGAAAATCCCAAAGACTCCACCCCAAAACTGCTAGAACTCATACAGGAATTCAGTAAAGTGGCAGGATATAAAATCAATGCACAGAAGTCAGTGGCATTCCTATACACCAACAACAAGTCAGAAGAAAGAGAAATTAAGGAGTCGATCCCATTTACAATTGCACCCAAAACCATAAGATACCTAGGAATAAATCTAACCAAAGAGGCAAAGGATCTGTACTCAGAAAACTATAAAATACTCATGAAAGAAATTGAGGAAGACACAAAGAAATGGAAAAACGTTCCATGCTCATGGACTGGAAGAACAAATATTGTGAAGATGTCAATCCTACCTAGAGCAATCTACACATTCAATGCAATCCCCATCAAAATACCATCCACTTTCTTCAAAGAAATGGAACAAATAATCCTAAAATTTGTATGGAATCAGAAAAGACCCCGCATAGCCAGAGGAATGTTGAAAAAGAAAAGCAAAGCTGGCGGCATCACAATTCCAGACTTCCAGCTCTACTACAAAGCTGTCATCATCAAGACAGTATGGTACTGGCACAAAAACAGACACATAGATCAATGGAACAGAATAGAGAGCCCAGAAATGGACCCTCAACTCTATGGTCAACTAATCTTTGACAAAGCAGGAAAGAATGTCCAATGGAAAAAAGACAGTCTCTTCAACAAATGGTGTTGGGAAAATTGGACAGCCACATGCAGAAGAATGAAACTGGACCATTTCCTTACACCACACACACAAATAGACTCCAAATGGTTGAAAGACCTCAATGTGAGACAGGAGTCCATCAAAATCCTAAAGGAGAACACAGGCAGCAACCTCTTCGACCTCAGCCGCAACAACTTCTTCCTAGAAACATCACCAAAGGCAAGGGAAGCAAGGGCAAAAATGAACTATTGGGACTTCATCAAGATAAAAAGCTTTTGCAAAGCAAAGGAAACAGTCAACAAAACCAAAAGACAACTGACAGAATGGGAGAAGATATTTGCAAATGACATATCAGATAAAGGGCTAGTATCCAAAATCTATACAGAACTCATCAAACTCAACACCAAAAGAACAAAGAATCCAATCAAGAAATGGGCAGAAGACATGAACAGACATTTTTCCAAAGAAGACATCCAAACGGCCAACAGACACATGAAAAAGTGTTCAATATCGCTCGGCATCAGGGAAATCCAAATCAAAACCTCAATGAGATACCACCTCACACCAGTCAGAATGGCTAAAATTAACAAGTCAGGAAATGACAGATGTTGGCGGGGATGCGGAGAAAGGGGAACCCTCCTACACTGTTGGTGGGAATGCAAGCTGGTGCAGCCACTCTGGAAAACAGTATGGAGGTTCCTCAAAAAGTTGAAAATAGAGCTACTGTACGATCCAGCAATTGCACTCCTGGGTATTTACCCCAAAGATACAAAAGTAGGGACCCGAAAGGGTACGTGCACCCCGATGTTTATAGCAGCAATGTCCACAATAGCCAAACTGTGGAAAGAGCCAAGATGTCCATCAACAGATGAATGGATAAAGAAGATGTGGTATATATATACAACGGAATATTATGCAGCCATCAAAAGGAATGAGATCTTGCCATTTGCAATGACGTGGATGGAACTGGAGGGTATTATGCTGAGCGAAATAAGTCAAACAGAGAAAGACATGTATCATATGACCTCACTGATATGAGGAATTCTTAATCTCAGGAAACAAACTGAGGGTTGCTGGAGTGGGGGGTGGGGTGGGAGGGATGGGGTGACTGGGTGATGGACACTGGGGAGGGTATGTGTTCTGGTAAGCGCTGTGAATTGTGCAAGACTGTTGAATCTCAGATCTGTACCTCTGAAACAAATAATGCAATAGATGTTAAGAAAGAAAAAAAGAAGAAGAAGAATGTAGCAGGAGGGGAAGAATGAAGGGGGGGAAGTCGGAGGGGGAAAAGAACCATGAGAGACAATGGACTCTGAAAAACAAACTGAGGGTTCTAGAGGGGAGGGGGTTGGGAGGATGGGTTAGCCTGGTGATGGGTATTGAGGAGGGCACATTCTGCATGGAGCACTGGGTGTTATGCACAAACAATGAATCATGGAACACTATATCTAAAACTAATGATGTAATGTATGGGGATTAACATAACAATAAAAAATTTTAAATAAAAAAAAAAAAGAGGCAAAAGCAGGTTGCAATTTGCCAATAAAGTCACTTCTTAAGAAAAAAAAAAAAAAAAAGAAGAATCCTTACCAAACATAATTTTAATGTTCTTCCTGAGAAGTAGCAACTGATATCACACTCAGGATGTTCGACTTTAAGGAAACATAACAAAATAAAGGAGAAGACAATAACCAAAGCACAAATTAAAAATATTAAAGTGAATTAAAGATATTGTAAGCAATAAGTAAAACACCTCCTTGGAAACTACAATCATCTAAAACTACACGAGTCAGAGATGTCTGGACACATACAGCAAATCCACATACAGTTTTGAGCTTCACATGTTCTCTTACACACCAAGTTTTTCCAACAAGTATGGACATGACTGCAAATGTATTTTTTCTTCCTTATGATTTTCTTAATAACATTTTCTTTTCTCTAGCTTACTTTATGGTAAGAATACAGTGCATAACACATATAACATATGTGTTAATCGGCTATTTATGTCATAAGGCTTATGTCATTAAGGCTTCTGGTCAACAGTAGGCTATTAGTAATTAAGTTTTTGGGAAGTCAAAAGTTATATGCAGATTTTCAACTGCCTGGGGGGGTTGGTGCCCATAACTCCCATATTGTTCAAGGGTCAACTATATGAATTTTACACCAGAAGAGAGAAGAAGCAAGCCCACTTGATACACCTAGTCAGCCTTGTGTTCCATATTGTTATGTTTTTAACTGTCATAATTTCAGATATGTTATAACAGATCCCACTTAAAAAATATGCTGTAACTTATATTTCAAAAGGCTTGACTTTCTGAATTCCTTCTGCATAGAACCATTTTATGATACATATGATACACAGAAGGAAGAGGACATAAAAATAACACATGTATGAATCAATAAGATATAACTCTACAGCTAAATGCTTTCCTCTCCTTAATCTTCCTGAGAGCCTTCATTCAACATCAGTACAACGCACATGCCCTGCTGGGAACCGGGTCAGGCTCCAGGCCACATAGACGAGTCCCCGACCCTGCCTCTTACCACTCAGGGAGGGGAGAGCACCACGTAAACACGTGACCCCAACACTGTGTGCTCGGCTCTAAGACAGCTTCCAGACAGCTGCTTTTAGATCACACAGTTAGGATATTGCACACACCTTAGGGCAGAATAAGAACAAAATACATTTAAGGTCAAAACACTTAGTTAGACTTCAGAAAAATATAGTGACCTTGGAAAGAAATGCCATCATAGGAATCAGGATCATCTAGGGTCTTTGTTCTCAGAAATATAAATGTCACCTTCCTTTGCAAAGGTTGTCCTCCCTCTTGGCAGGTCTCCCCCCTCAGGGCCCTGTTTTGGTTCTGGGTGACTCTACCTGTTGCTTTGATAAACTTGCTCTGCTTCTGCGAGACGGGGTCACTCTCTGACTTCCTTTGTCACGTCTATCTTCACCCCTGCAACTTGACCTTGAAAAGACTCTCTCAGGAGTCAGTTATTGGCAGAGGTGGGAACACATGCAAGACCCCAGTCATAAAGTCACCAGGAGCAGGCCCCGGTGTGTGTGAGTCTGGTGCCAGGATCCGAGCAATCCTGTAGGATGGCTGCTTCCCCCAGCTCAGTGGCTGTCCGGAGCAGGCTCTTTGGTGGCCCTGAGTGAGGGCTCTATTGATTCAGGGGGCCTGTGAGGGATCGCTCGAAAGGCATGGACAAGAGATTCCACAGTAGAAACAAGCTGCTTTCACAATAACCAATTAAACCGAGACATTATCCATGCCAAGCCATTAGCCTGGGCCACTTAAGAGCCACAATAAATCGTAGCTGTTTTAAAGGCCTGTGCATACGTACAAAGGGAGCACCTCTGGCCAGTACCCAGAACTCTCCCAGGCTCTTAGCGCAGAGGATCAGCTCTCATGGAGGTGGCACAGGGCAAGGCGAGGGGGAGGAGCCTTACAGCTCCCACACTCTGGTTTTCCCAACCCCAGAATTTTTCATGCTGCATTACTGCTGAGGTTAGACCACATCTGCCTCCAGGGCCCTGGAGTGTCAGTCTCACGGTTAGTGCACGGGAGAGCCCCCAGACAACAGAGCTGCAGGCGCCGAGATGCTCTGAGCGCAGGTTAAAGAATGCGGGAAGTCTCTGCCCAAGGGGACTTTGTGCCAGGAAGTGTGTGAGGTGCTGGGGCCCTGGCTCTGTTCTCCACACTCTGTGCTCACCCTCTTCTGCTGAAGAACCTGTCTCCTCTCTTCCCAAGGCTCCGAACCATATAGCCTCCTTGGTTGCAGACACTTGTTTTACCTTCCAGTTCCTCAAGAAGTGATCATCCTATTTGTGGGTTACGAGCCCTTAGCCTTCTCCCCTTCCCCCAACCCCCCTCGTTTTCCTCACTGCCCTCCTAGCAATCCTTTCCTTTCCTTATTAGAAATCTTATCAGCTAGAGAAAGGAGGAAAGAAATGATTAAACTCGAATCTCACATAATGCATTAAAATTTCTTCTGGAAGAGAAGGCTGGAAGGAGGTTAAATCAAGGCTTTGTTTTATTTTGTCTGGCTTTGTTCTCTGCATTGTGTGGATGGGATTTGTCTGTGCACTCTTTATTCTTGATGGAAACAGAAAGCCCTGATTCGGCTGTATTTAGTGCTGCCAAGGAGCCTGGGGCCAGCACTGGGAACTTAAGCTTTGCGATCCAGAGGTTTTCAGCCCGGGGACAGCGGGGCAGAGAGGGACGCGTGCTCCACACTCTGTCCCCGGCACTGGACCAGGCACTGGCGACTGAGTTGCGAAGTTCACGCCCGAGCCCCACCTTCCCCATGCTTCTATCACATGGACCGGGGGTCTCAAGGCCCCAAACCAGGTGACATTCAGCCTGCCACACGTGCCTCAAAAGACCAACCCTCAAGCGTCGTGCTGGCTTGGTTTAAAAGAAATCCCATCTCCATTCTGACTTTATGGAACCTGCCTTGCTCCTGCTCATTCTATAATTCCACGCTGAGACCTGCCCTTGTCACTGGGGATGAGAAACTTCTCTTTTTGCTACCGAGGCTCTCTGTCACTCTCACAGCTGTGGGCCTGCATGCTCCCCAAACAGAGCGGCTGTCCTTCTCTGCTGGTTCCTGCCAGCTCTTGAGCAAAGCTACTCTCCGTTCCCGCAGGCTGACTCCCTTCTTCTGGCCCGCAGGACCCGCCAGGGCCCATCCACCTGTCGGCCACCTCTCCCACCTGCTGGGGTCACCACCGCTGGCTCTGCTACCTATTCTTCCTGCGCTC
The DNA here is from genome assembly GCF_004348235.1 of Phoca vitulina. Classification (NCBI taxonomy): domain Eukaryota; kingdom Metazoa; phylum Chordata; class Mammalia; order Carnivora; family Phocidae; genus Phoca; species Phoca vitulina. The sequence continues at coordinate 72,693,754 of NW_022589706.1, forward strand.
ACACCGGGGCGCTGTGCTCTCCCCCCTGAGTGTGTCTGCCGTGCTTCATCCCTCATGATAACAAGGCTGGACTCTGGAGACCGTGGGCAAACATTCCCTGTCAAGTCACTTCGTTTCCAGGGCTCTGCCTGCTACTCCCACAGCTGCAGATGCTCGGATGCTCGGTCTGAGCTGCCACGTCTGCCCCGCCCAGTGAGGGCGTGCTTTGTGACACCTTTAAAGCAAAATGTCAAAGGGAAGCATTCGAGGAAGTGGTGGTGTCACCTGTCCAACCTCTGGGCATACTTTTAAGGAAAAGATGATCCCTTGCATCTATGGAATTAGGAATAGGACTTTTGAGGTTGTTCTAGAACCTCTGAAGTCATCTTGTATTTCTTTTCACCACTGAACTTGCCATTTTTTAAATTTCTACGTTAGTTTCTATTTTTTGCCATAAGAAATTACCATAGGCTTCATGACTTTAAACAACTCAAATTTATTACCTTACAGTTGTGTAGATCAAAAGTCTGACCCTGGTCCCACTGAGCTAAAGTCAAGGTGTTGTTAGGACTGCCTGCCTTTTTGGAGGCTCTAAGGCGAGAATCTGCTTCTCTGTCTTTTCCACCTTCCGGAGGTTGACTACATTCTTGGGCTCAGGGTCCCCTTCTTCCGTCTTCAAAGGCAGCAATGGCACATCTCTCTGGCTCTCCTCCACAGTCATGGCTCCCTGGACTATAGCTCCTAGAAGTTCTCCACTTTCAAGCACCATGTAATTAGATTAGACCTACCCAGAAAATCCAGGATAATCTCTTCATCTCTTAATCATATTTGCCAAGTCCCTTTTGCCATGTAAGGTAACATATTTACAGCTTCTGAACATTGTGTACAGATATCTTTAGGGGCCTCTATATTGCCTACCACAGCTTTTATTTTTTCCTCTCTTTTCTTTCTCTCTCTCAAAAAATAAATTCAACATGGCAGGTCATTTCCAAAATATATGATAGGGCCAGGGTCAAGTCTCATGAGAACGTAATAAAGATTCGGTAAATTTAGATTCACCAAAAAGATCCCTGTCCCTAAATGGCTGACCAAGTAGCCTGCCTACAAACCTGAAACTCACCTCACAATTAGATCACAATTAGATTTAGTATCTTCATTGAGCCGTTATCTTCAAAATGCCGTTCTACCTAAGTGCCCATCGAGGGATAACGAACATCATCAAGTACCTGTTTTGTGCTAGGAAATTTAGTAACTTTAATCTGCTTGAATCATCTAAGGGTCCCTGGTGTAGACCAAATGACTGTTAGTCAAAGAGGTCCAGTTCAATGACCAGAGCCACAGACACGAGGAGGGGCAGAACCAATCAAGTCAGCCAGCCTAACTCAAGTTTCCCCTACCACACCACACTTCCTTCCATACACGCAGCAGAATGAGAAGAAGAACACATATGCAACCTTTAACACATTGTTTGGTGTTATCTAATACTTGTGTTACACGTACAAATATATTAACTTAATTGCAGAGATGAGCATCCTGAGAGTATAAAACATGGATCCAGCTAGTGTTGAGGTTGTTTGAGAGGACTGAAAGAAAAGATAAGACTAATGGGGCCAATTCAAGAGAAGGCCAGCCTTCATGAGCCCGTAAGGGGCAGGCTGGAGATGTTCTGGATTCTGCGGGGTCACAGTTGCAATGGAGGGGGTGTCAGAAGGACAGTGGGAGGCATCAGCGGCAGGATGATAAAAAAAGCTTCTCCAGGCTACCTATGCCCGTCTGCAGCTACAGCCCAGGAGACTGAGTATCGCACCACTCTCCACGAGACCTCCCACTTCCTCTCACTTTCAGCATTTCTTTCATTTTCTCTTATTTTCCACATAATATGATCTTTCACGGAGTTTCTATACTCTAGACTGCAGCCTGAATTAGGGTATGTGAAAGCCGAAGAAATCCAAAGAAGACTCTTCTCCATGCCAAATGACTACACGAAGAGAGCCAGCTTATGTTAATTTACATATTCAGTTCCTATCATATACACATTTGTCAGGAATTCAGTAAACATCACATGCTGCCCATAATGTATGCAACTAACTCTTCTTTTAGGTTCTGAATCTCAGGGTTTACCATAAACCTCTTTATTACAAAAGGAAAATATCAGAAACTGTACCCTCAGGATAGTGGGACAGAAATGCCTTATTTCCACATAGATGTATGTTTCTCCCTGAGTGTTTTTAAAACTTACCCAAATATCTTGTTCTCTACTAATTTCTAGTCCTTTTATATTAGGATTTAAGTCTTTGCAAATAATGAGAGAACACCAATATTATTATTTTAATCACCTGAAGAGGAGGGAAACAGAAAAACTGATTTTTTTGGAAAATTTTATTTATTTATTTGAGAGAGAGAGAGGGAGCGAGAGAGAGAGAGAGAGTGAGCATGAGCAGGGGAGGAGTAGAGGGAGAGGGAGAAGCAGACTCCCTGATGAGCAGGGAGCCCGATGCGGGGCTCGATAGGGCTCAATCCCTGGACCCCAAGATCATGACCCGAGCTGAAGGCAGACGCCTAACTGACTGTGCCACCCAGGTGCCCCCAAAACTGTCATCTTTGACCCAACTCCATCTTTACAATAGATGGCACCTCTCTATGTGAGCCTAGAATGGCCTCTAAACTGCGTTTACAATTCTTAGCATCTTTATCTCTCTATGTGAACTCACCCTCACGTTGCTCCCACTGGTCCTTGAAGCACTTGCATGGAAGAAAAACCCACCCAAAAGATGGATGAAAGAACTGTCTCCCAGAAGCCTTGACTTTTATTCAGGCACTCACCTCTGGCATCCTAGTTCTTGGCAATGCTTCCAAACTATTAAACACAGCTTTTAAGTTTCAGGTGACCATTTTTGCCTGCAGGCTTAAGAAAACTCAGGAAAGTGTTGCCAGGGCTGCTGAACTCAAAGAGCTGTGTGGGGAGATGAAAGGATGCACCAGGGTTGCTTGAAACTGACTGATGTGGAGGTTTTTTTTTTTTTTTGCTCCCCATCCACATGGACAGTAAGCACATATGATAAAAAGTGGGCATTAATATTCTCGGTATGTTCACTTCCAGACATTGGGCCACAGATTTTTCTAGTAGCTCTCCAGACTGTGTAGTTCTGAACCTCTGAGAAAGAGTGCTCCGCTGGGCTCCCCCTTGAGGGTTTCTGCAATGCCAAAGCAGTCCCCAGTACACAGTGGTAACTGGAAGAAAATATCAGGTCTGGGGAGACCCGCTTTTGGGTGCCATTTGCTGCGCTGGAGATGGGAGGGGGGTAGAGGAGCTGGATTCGAGAAGGGGCTGGATTATGAAGGGGCTGCTGTACAAACAGGGATGTGGGGAGAGCAGGAGAGACCGTGAAGAAGCACCCTGTGAGATGTGATGAATCGAGAAGGGATAAGTGGAAGGAGTGCGGAGAAGCAGGGGAGGCATAGGGCAGCTGCCTTGAGAGTAGAAGAGACTCAAGCAGACATTTATGATTGTCAGAGCAACTCAACAACCTAGAAGTAGACCTAGAGGGCTTGTTCAGGGGTGGTCATCTTTAGCTGTGGAAATGAGAAAAACCTGCGGTAGCTCCAGCTAGCAAGAGATTTAGAGTGCAAGTGAGTTCCCCGGAGATTTGGAGAAGTGCAGAGGAGGGTGTGTGGACCAGGACATCAGAGAAGATGGAGGGAGGTCTTCCTTAAGAACCAAGGGTGGCCTGCGTGCCTTTTGTGCATGAGAGAGATGGAAAGTCAGATGTTGTGGTTGGAAATGGGGAGCTTCACAGGTGGGGATCTCGGCAGGTGGCGATGCTAATGAGGGTGAAATCCAGAGCACGTCTACACTGGCGGATGGATAATGTGGGAATGATGTGAAGGTTACCAGAATAACTTGGGGCAAAGAACTGTGATTCATGGTGAGTTTGAATCTGAGAGGAAGATAGGAATAAAATGAGTAGAAAGAAAGACCCTGAGGCAGGTACTGCTAGGCTGGGGGTAGGGTCTAGGGGATTTGGGGCTAAGAAACCAAAATCGATAATGAATAACAGAGCAACAGAATAAGAACAGCAGTAGAAAAAGCCAGCCCTCCAAGTAGAACAATGCCCCAGAAGTGGTGATGAGAAGTACTGGAACTCTTCCTCTCAGCCTTGTGGTTAGTTCGAAGGGGTGGTCTTCACCGCGGGGGCTGTGAGGGAGGCTGTGTCACTTGGAAGATCCAGGCTCAGTTTATGTGAGCAGGTGAAGGGATGGTGGAGAGAATGATTCAAGGATGTAGGAAAGTTTGTCCTTAGTAGGGTTAAAGTTCCAAAAAGATCCGTGCAAGTGTTTAGGAGAACCGTTCTTAATCTTAGCTGCACAACAGAATAACCCAGGTTTTTCTTTTCTCAAAGAAAAACCCCAATACCCAGAATATTAGATCAGAACCTATGGGTTGGGAGCCTGGAGTAAGTCTTTTTTAAAGCTTCCCCAGTTGAGTCCTCTGTGCATGGGCTGGAGAACTACTGATTCAAGAAGGGCATGTGTGGGGAGCAAGTGGGCTTGCAGGAGGAAGAGGTGTTTGGAAAGGGGTTATTTATGGGCAATGGTGGTTAGAGAAGCAGGGAGATGGCAGAGACTGGTGGGCCTTGGCAGGCAGGGTGCCAAGAAGGCAGAATTCAGGTAAGAAAGGGCCTTTCTGAAAATCAGCGCCAAGGTTCCAATTCAAGTGTGGGTGTTAGGCAGTGTTGCTGGGACTGAACTAATTGCCTCTTCAGTATGTTGGATAGACCGTTTACCTATAAATAGGATTTTGGTATTTTTACATTATTAAAAGGCCATGAGGTACAAGAAAGCCTTATCCATTATTCATATTTTTTTCGGTCTAAGTGCTGGATCCCCAGATGCTGAGAATTTATAAATGTCTATTTGGACAGCACTGACCGTGATTCAAAATGCTCCTGGGTTGTTTTCACTGCTTAAACCTGTTTGTCAATCTTTCTTGGTGTTGACTATTTGCATTTCTTTTCACTAATTAAAACAATTAAAATTATTTTATTGAAGTATTATTATTATTTTTTTTTTGCATGGATTTGTGTGTTTCTGTTGGGAAGAAAGGTCAAGAATGCCTAAGTATAAGACTGTGTGAATGAATATAAAATACATGCATCGAACATTTCAAATATGATGTAGATCTTCTATAGTGCGCTTTTTACAATGATTTTTCTTGGAGTGGTTAAAAGATTTGCCTTTAATCAGATCCCATGGCTCCACTACAAATACAGTTTTCCCTATGCAGAATTTAAGCCTGGGATGATTTCCATCCTGACAGGGCCTTAGAAGCAGCACATCTGCAAGGAACATAAAAGAAATAACCATAAGCCTGACACTACAGCTGCGTGTTCCCATCATTTATTCAACATCAGAAACTCTTACAAGGTCACCCGTCAAAAATAGATCCTGTGTCTCATCCCCTCTGTGGACCCAACCTGCAACACTCTGCTTTCATGACCCAGAACAACTTTCTGGATGGAAATTCCAGAAGGAAATACTTTGATGTGTAGAAAAAAATTCTTCCCTTGGCTTCCTTGACACATTTTTTTTTTCTTCCACATCTCGTCCTCTTCTGGGTGCTCATCCCTCTACAGCTCCCTTTGCTGGCTGCCCTTGCACACCCCTGCAACGGCACGGCTCCCCTTGGTCCCCTATGTTCTAGGGTGTGGCTCTTTCAGCAACTCACACTACGAGCGGAGTCTAGGCTTCAGCCAGCTGCCCAAGCATGAACCATGAACTCAATGGTTGTGTGAGCAAACTACTTAATTTTTCTTTGCCCTGAACTGAACATCTGAAAAATGGGGTTAATGGTATCTTACAGGGTTGCTGTAAAGATTAAATGAGTTAATAAGCATTTAGAATCATGCCCAGCACGTAGGAAGTTCTTGGTACTGCTCATTATTTTTAACATTGTTGTTTGTCTTATCCGTCTGCTCTCCCTTGATAGTCTCCCTGATCACAGGGATGACAAGTATCAATATTATATAATTTGTTCCTGAGTCTCTACTTCAGGATTTGCTCTCAGTCCAGAAAGCCACACCCATATTTCTAACTGTCCCTTGGGCATCTTTGTTCTCATGTCTAAGACATAACTCGAACTTGATATTCCAAAAGCCAAGTCACCATATCCACACCCCAAAGCTCCCTGCCCCGTAAGTGTGCTACTGTTACTTCGAGGCACACTTGATCTTTTGCTCCACCCATTCAGTGTGGGTCACCCGGTCCCACAGGAGTTACTACGGGACCTTCCACACCTAATTCCCTTCTTCTCACTCCTCCGTCATCAGCCCAGATCTACCACGCTTTTCTTCTTGACTCTAACTTTTCACTGATGTCAGACTAATATTTCTAATGTATATTTCCAATCATGGAATCAATGAAAGCATTGGTTTAAATCTCTCCACTGGCTCGCCAGTAACTCAAGACACTGAATATCAACTCCTCTCTCTGGCAGTTGAGGTCCATCTCAATAAAACTCCTATGTATCAGTCTGGGCTTACTGGAAATAATAGGCTTATATGGAGTCTGTATTTACTGTTCCCTCTGTGTTTCTTCCTGCTGTTCTCTTCACCTAGATATTTTGTACTTGTTCCCATTAAGCTGGTCAAACCCTACCTTTCATTTGGGCCAATTTCAAATATTAGCTCCTTTTCAGATGTCCTGAAAATAATACTATGCCACCTCCCCCGCCCCCGAACTCCCTCCCATAGAACTTTGCATTCGTCTCCTCCATTTATCAGACTGACTTGTCTCCCAGTCCTTGGCATACTTCTTTTATTCCTCCTTCTAGATCATAACTTCTTCAAAGGCACTTACTATATCCTTTAAAGCTTCAAATGGGATAAAATGAGTCACAATAATAGCACCAGGAATTAAGCTCATTTATTCTGCAAAGCAGCAGGCTGTTGTCAAATGCTAACCCTCTTCCTCACAGTCCTCATAAAAAGAATGGGAAAGCATATAAATGAAGTGGCACACAAGAGGAACATACAATGTGAGCAATTACGCCAATTCCTTTTATAGGAAGCACACAGCTGAGACAAACATGGAAGCACCTTATTTACCATCCACATCTCGTTGCCAAATTCTTCTACTCCTTCTAAATTTTTCATTAAAGGAAATCAAGGAAGGTAAACAAAAGTAGCCCTTGGGAGGAATCAGCACAATGGAAACCACTCACTTATCAGCATGGCCTCAGAGAAATGTCTAATTTTTTAAAAACATCTTTTGGGGCCAGACACTTAGGTTCGCGCACTTGGGCACACAAACACGCACCCACCTTCTCTGGCTGTGTGCCGCCACGCCACACCCTGGCTTCGGTGTGACAGTAAAGAAGGAGGTTCGTTTGGACAGGAGCGACTTACCTTCAGGGCGTCCTGGGTGTCGTCCAGACAGTAGACTCGAACACTGTACTCCAGAGAGGAGCAGCAAAGTGGCCCGAAGATGGCCAGCTTCAGGCGCTTCGCGGCAGCTTTAGTGGTGGACTGCCCGACCAGGGCATAGGTGCTGAGGTTCTCTGTGAGGAGGTGGCAAGCCTCTGCATCCAGCTGAATGTAGCAAGGGGTGGTGAAGTTTTCCTCCCCAACCACCACCACATCCTGAAGGACAGGAAGGAAGGGGCCATGGTTGAGCCACTGCGGGTTCCACTGGCTGCCATGATGGTGGCCAGGCAGACAGAGCAGCACCTCTTCTGCTAAGTGTGATCATCCTTTTCTCTGTATTTTTTTTTTCCTTTCTCAGGCTTTATTATACCCTATTTCCATTCTTAATCATACTCTCCCTTCCCCTTGCCTTCATACTGCTAATATTTTTTATTTAGATGTCCCCTATTTAGCATTTTTTCCATCTGCGAGTCTACATTACTAGAATTGACATAAAATTCCAGAAGAAATTCATGAATTATCCTCTTAATTTCAGTGTACCTGAGTTTATTACCCGTTTCTGAGAATTTAATGTTTTAATCTCTAAGTGTCTGATTAAATCTAAAAAGTACTGTTTTCTTTCTTTTTTTTTTTAAGATTTTATTTATTTATTTGACAGAGAGAGAGCGAGCACAAGTAGGGGGAGCTGCAGAGGGAGAGGGAGAAGCAGGCTCCCCCTCGATCCCAGGACGCCGGGATCACGACCTGAACCAAAGGCTGACACTTAATGACTGAGCCACCCAGGCACCCCCCAAAAAGTACTGTTTTATTTCAATGTCATTATAGAGTAGTAAGTTTTTCCCTAAAAATCTAGGGGTTTGAAAAGGTTTAGAGAAATTAAGGAACTATGCAATACCATTCTACTGTGTTTTTCCAAACTCACCTGTCAATTACTTTTCAAAGCAATACACTGCTTTTTCTCAATAATCTGGGCTGCTAGACCCTAGGGAAAGTACAATATAGCAAACTCGATGCTTTTCTCTGGTTAAACAGCCTATCCTTTTAGCTTTTGAAAATATTTAGCAAGAAATAAAAATAAATGGAAGTGCTGAATATTGTTAAAATAGTTACGAACTCAACTAAGTTTTGATTTATCCAAATGACTCAGGCCACAGAAGAAAATCATCTGAAAGACCAAGTGTAGGACCCATAAACCAAGGGTCAAAATTCCACGTGCCAGGGCAGCCAGGTAATAGGTATCAGGTAGGGCAGAAGACAATAGGAAGTGGGGGAGACTGGGGTAAAGTGGAGCACAAGCCTGTCTAAAGAGCTCTGTCTCCACTGGGCTCAGCCCATCACAGCTATGCAGACATGCAGGCCCAGTAAGAAAACCACCTTGACTTTTTCAAGAGAAGCTGGAAGTTCACATTTTTATGTGAAAATTTCCAACTTGTAATTAATTCAAATTTAAAAGAAAACTCCACGTGGGAGAAATAAAGTACATGTGTGGGCCTGATTCCACCTCCGCACTAGGCTACTTTCTCTCCACAGAGGCAGGAACTACATCTGCTTTGATTCCTACCGTAGCTCAGTGGGCCTGGCTCATGGGGAGCAAACGGCTATTTGTCAAAAAAAAAAAAAAATGAATGAATGTGTCATCATAAATTGAGTCTCTGGGGCTGAACAAAGTGGTTGTTTATTAACTAGGCCTTGCAACAACATCTGACGGGTAGTAAGAGGGGGGTTAAATGCCATCCACGAAATCATTTCTTCAACTGTGCCTGTCCTCAAAGATGAAGCTCAAACTGCACTGGCAAAGAGAGAAAGAAACTCAGTACCTTCAGGTTTATTTTAGCCCCAAAGGACACCTGGAAAGAAGTGCCTTTTTTTTTTTTCCTCCAGCAGAGTGAGGGCAAGGCTCAAATATCCCAAAAGCTTCCAGTAAGACATGGTTGAGAATAAAGATGCACCATGTCCCTGCCATGGGTGGAAGAGCATACTCTTAAGCATTGCCCTCTTCTACTCTTCCCGTCTCTTTATTTCATTTTATTATTTTTGTTACTGTTATTATTACTGAAGTCTAGAAATAGACAGGTATTAGGGTATTAAGCAGAGTCTTATGCAAACAATTTAGAATCACTTGAGATTAAGACTTTGGGATGTTTTCGAGATAAATCATTTCAAACTTAAATGGACTGGAAGTTAGATCTGGTTAAGTCTGTTCATAACCCAACATAAAGCATACCCTTAGACTTGAGTCCTGGACTTTCAGTCCTCTGGCAAGGAGTGATCCCCTCATGTGGCCAAGAGAACATGTCCTTAGGGAGGAAATTACAGTAATCCCAGGGATGCCTTTCTAATTGTAATACTGCTTTTTTTCCTATAATATTAAAGGCTTGAAACTTCATGTACATTTTTTTCTAAAAATGTCTTTCCTAAAAGAAAAATACCACAAGCAATCACAAAGTATATAATATATAGGTTGGATGCTTTGTAACGATACAAAAAAATACAGGGGTAGCTTTCAAAACTATTAGACATTTTTTGATAAACATATTCCTGAAATATGTCTTCTTGAGAATATTCTAAAATGTAATGTTTAACTTGGCTATTTCCCACTTAAACAACAAATACTGTCTTTTCAAGAGGTGACAATGCAAATACCCAAGATGGTTTTCTAGTTACTAGGTATAAAATCTTCATGGTAAATCTAACAAATTCTTTTGCTCGTAACTTCAGGTGCTAATTGAAGAGTTCTGATGTAAAGAACAGGATCTGTTTAAGGCACTGTCCTTAAGAAGTTATGATGGCAACAGCCACAGAGAGCCAAGACACCACAGGTGTTCTTCATCCTAGTGGAGCTTAGGAGATGCACCCTTTCTGTTTTCCCAAGTTCAGCTCAGAAGAACTGTATTCCCTGTATGTGTCTACAATGTCTACCATTTTCTGACCCAGGAGCAATGTTTCTCTAACTGCAAATTTAAAAAATATATAGATGTTTCCCAACCCAAGACATAGTATGTATGTTCTGACAGGGACTTGTGTAAGACTCTCGAGTGTACTTTCCCTAGGAGTTAGCTAATGCTTGACCATCATTTTCATCATGCCTACCCATCAGTAGATAAAGCATTCAGGAACTAGGCTCTCTCCCTCCCTCCGTTCTTCTCATACACTCTCGCCCTCTTTCTCTCTCTCCTTTTGAGTGTAAGCTAAAATTCCATTCATGTTCTGCTTTCAAAATAAAAACCTTCTTTCCCATAATTACTCCAGTTTGTCTGCATGAATTGCTCTTGTGTTCCATCTTTAACCCAATGGAAGCTCACCTCCCACTGTCCCTGTGCTGTCTGGTTCTTGAGCTGTATCTTCCAGTCCTCGGTGTTGGGGTCTGCGCAGTGATGCATAGTGAGGATGACGGGGCGGGTCAGCAGGGCTCCTGGAGGCCCACAGCTCACCACAGGGGTCAAGAGTGTCTGGCTGTCTTCCATGGCTGGCCTAGGAGAAGAGCAGAGATTGGCATCAGTGACATTTCCATAGCATCCTCTTACTATGTACTCATTGAGATTTTTAGATCTGAAGTTGTACAAATTGTTTCTTCTTGGGAGTTTTTGTTTTTTAGTTTTTTTGGTTGGGGGAGGAGAGGCAGAATTAAATGGGAAGACATGTCCTTTATACCAAGACTTTATTTAATCTTCAAGACTGGAGATACTTATGATAACAGTGAATCAGCCAGTATCTCTTTGATCCCCTTCCCCCAGACACAGGTCTGCCTTTGGTAATGTCCTCTGAATTCATGTACTGATACTTTTAGGATGGAACAAGAAGGAACAGAGTCCTTAGGAGGTTATATAACCATCTTTTCTGATAATACTTGCCATTGCTCTTACAGGGTTTTATATACTTTTATTTTTTTAAGACCTAACTTGAGAAATACTTCAAAAAAAAAATCACTTCAGAGTAAGGACACCCTAGAGCTAAACTTCCAAATGACTTTCAGGAACAGTTCAGGCTAGTAGAGCAGATTCCTTCTTTCAAATATGACCAGACAGAATATAGAACTGTATTCTATAGTTCTAGAATTTAAAATGAAATCTACTTGTATACTACCTACTCAGAGAATCTGGGTGGAAGAACTTCAAAGATCTAAATCAAAGATCTAAATTCTTTATCTCCACATGTTTTCTTAATTGTCTTAAGACCTTTCCCTAACATGACTGTAATCAACAAACAAATGGAAAAATTAACCCAAGGTATCAGTTGATATGTGAGCAACAGTCCCAAATTATTGAACGGATTGCCCAAAGTCTTAAAACTAACAAGTGCTAGCACTGGGACTAAAGCCAATGCCTTCTCAACAACAATACTCAACACTACTCTGTCAGAACAGTGTGACTAAGAAATCATGAACTCAGAGTTCCAGAGGAAGCAGGGCCTCTGGGGTCAACAGCACCACCTTCTATCCAAAGTAGGAACCCTTCTACAATATGCTGACATCTGGACAGTGCTTTAGACACATCCAAAATTGTACTCCACTACTATTGAGGGTCACCTCATCTATTATCAATTCAAATTTACAAAACGTTCTTAGGATAAACACAATCTGCCTTCCCGACACTTCTCTTCACATATCTTTGGCCTGCTTTCTCTCTACTTTGGCATCAGAGCCTTTCAAATATCCAGAGATTGTTATGATGCCTCTAAAACGTCTTATTTCAGACAAAATATCCTCAAATTTTCAACCTCAACTAGAAAAGCATGGTTTACAGATATCTCCCTATATTTCTATCTTCACTTTTATATAGATGTCTGTTAGTATTCCAATGTCTTCTCTAAAGTGAGGCATCTGGAAATGAATATTAGACTTAAGTAGGCAGCAGAAGGGGACTACTATTTTCCTTGGTTTGGAATATGTAGTTATATCAATGCCTCACCACATTGTTGCCTTATATTATTCTCAGTCAAGTAATTATTTATAAGTATTATTGCAGGCTTGAGTTACAAAGGAAGATGGAGATGATATGGTTAAGCATCTCCTTTATAAAATGAGGCAATGAAGCTCCAAGAAGGTCAAGTAATTTGTTAAAGCTAACCACTCTGTGTATCCCTAACATGAAAGGCTCTTAGGCTAGCTCTCTATAGTTTTGTGGTTGCAGTGATGGCTTTTGAACCTATGTACAGAAATTTATATTTAGCCATTTAATTTCACCTTAATAGTTTCAGAGCAAATTTCAAGTCACTTATTTCTTAATGCTGTCTTTCCTCCAAATATCGGCCAACTCTTCCAGTCTTTTAGCCTCCATAAATCTTATATGCCTGCCATTTATGTTCTCATTCCAATCATTGATAATACTGTAGTACAAGAATAGGGCAAAGATGGGCGCCTGGGTGGCTCAGTTGGTTAAGCGACTGCCTTCAGCTCAGGTCATGATCCTGGAGTCCCGGGATCGAGTCCCACATCGGGCTCCCTGCTCAGCGGGGGGTCTGCTTCTCCCTCTGACCCTCCTCCCTCTCATGCTCTCTGTCTCTCGTTCTCTCTCTCTCAAATAAATAAATAAAATCTTTAAAAAAAAAAAAAAAAAAAAAGAATAGGGCAAAGACCTTTACAAAGATACTACTTGAAACCTCTCTCCGGTCTGACACCTATAATTTGAATTTGTTGGTTTAGCCAAATATAAACTAATCAAAATATACATTGTCCAATTCACATCTTTCCATTTCATTCACGTGGATATTATAATGGACATATCAAATTCCTTTATAATTGTGATGGCCACTTGGAAAGGATTTTCCTCTTAAGATTTTTTTCTTTATCTATAGTTAATATATTAAATACTAAATAATCTAGAAGTTAGCTTATATCTATAGCTTACTCTAATTTAACACTCAGGGAATGATGGCAGCTGTTTTATTTATATTTATATATACATTGTTGGAAGATAATTCTCCATGGGTCTTTCATGTTTCTGCATGTCTTTTCAAGACAACTGTATAGCAATCACCTTGGAAGATAAAGATACTGCTTATCTTTGGATAAGCAAGCATGTCTACTTCCCATTATAAAAAACTCAGGTTCTCCAAGCTCAGAGGTCCTTCCTGGAATGCAACCACTGAGTGTGTAGATATCATCTGATCCTCTCTGCATCTCCCTTTTGGAAATGGGGTTTTGGGAATTGGCACAAAAATGATAAAACTCTTGATAGTGCTATTGCTGTGAGTAACAAACTGTCCTTTGTCTCTGACCCGGGAGTCTTGTGTCATCTATCAGCATCCACAAAACTGTGGCGGCTATGGTAAGGTCAAATCTTAGAGAGTCCTTAGCTCTTGACAATCATTATCCTTTTGACATATTTGACATATTTTCTCCTTAATAAAACTTGGGTTATCACTGCTTCTTCTCATTCTAAAATTTCACAAGGATCTCACCAACCTAGGGCTTTTCTTTCTTTTTATTTAGAAAATAAAAATAATTTTTATCTCCGTTTAGTCTTTACCCTCTTTCCATCTTCAATGAATAAGGACACAGTTTTATTAAATCTAAAGTTATCAAAGTACTTGGAAATATACTTTTTGGAATAATAAGATTATTGGCAGCTTGAGAAGTCTTTACCATCCCCTGTATCACTTAGTTTTGATTTCCTCTTAACCCAGTCTTTCTTCCTTCCTTCCATTCTGAAATTCATTCTCTTAGTACATGGGTGAAGTTCTGGTTTCATTGTGGTGTAGTTGATATTATACTATCTGTCCTAAGCAGTAGCCTTAATCTTGCTAATTCTACTTTTCCTACCATGGCGGAAAAAAAAAAAAAAAATAGCAGTGACTACATCTTTGTGAGCACTACTCTTACCTTTTAGCTACAAGTGTACCTTGAGAAGTGAGCATTAAACTTTTAAGGAAGGAGATTTAAGTGGGATCCATTTCAAGTGGTCCTTGCAATATAGTTGGAGATTGGAAACATCTGTCTCTCAGTCTGCTGTTAGCAGCCGGTGCTTGAGGCAGAAAGAGGAGGGGTTCTTCTCATCACTGAGTTGGAACAGAAGGGAGAAGCCTCCCTGCTGGGTTGGGGAGCTGTCAGACCTGTACTCTCCAAGCACACCCCTGGCATGCAATATTGATGGGCACCATTCTTGGAGGAGGGATAGCAAGGGAGGGAAGGGGCAGTAGGTGTCAAAAGAATTTATTAACCCAGTGAGGTGCAAGAATGTAATGAATAGGGAAGTGGTGAAGTGGAATTCGTAATGGGGAATGAAAAACAAAGAAGAAATAATGATAAGAATCTTTTTGTTTTCAAGATGAAAGAAGTAGTGTTGAAATTGGAAACATTTCCAAGCATATATGGAAGGAGTGACTTAAGGAAGATTAAGATTTAACTATGTGAAACCAAAGGTCAGAGCGTTTAAATCCACATTTCCTTTCTTTACATGAAGAGAAGATATTAAAATACACAGAACAAAACTAGTGGAAAATAAATATAAATAAGCCTGACTCATGTTTTTGCAGAGAGCTCCACTCCTGTATGTCTTGTTACCTGAGGTATTTCAGCTAACATTCTCTAAATATTAACTGCAGATGACATGGACATGAACACAGAGCAAAAATCAGCTGCAGAAGCAGCTCTTAAGTCAAAAGTCAGTAATGAATTGAAGTTTTCAAGGCTTTTCAAAGTCCAGAGAGGAGAATGTGGTAAATGCTGGATGGATTCTGAAGCCTCTGGGACAAAGCCCCTCAGAGAGGAGTTTGAGTTTCCTGTCAGAGTGATTTTCTCATCCTTTGCTTGCTGTTATCAGTGAGGAGAACTTCTCCTACACAGAAGGGCATACTTTACAAAACTTTCATAAAAGCAACTGCATTTGCTGCTTATGGCACACCTGTAAGGGAATTAGGGTAAGTATTTGTATCACTTCTTTTTCCAGAAGAGGAAACTGAAATCTAGAGATATTAACACACTCGCCTACGGCCTCAAAACTAGTAACAGGCAAAGCTAGATTTCAAGCACAAGTGATCTGGTTTCTTTCATACAGTGGTGTCTGTGGGGTTGCTTATCTGATTTAGGGCCTTGAGACTTTTTTTTTTTTTTTTTTTGGTTTATTTGCTAGAGCAAGCTCAAAATTACTTCTTGAAGAGAATCTATCTCCATCCACCTCTGTGTGGAGACAAGATGCCTTCTATTAACATACATGTCTTTTGTCAGGTCCCTTAGGATGACAATCCCACCCGAGGCTCAGCTGCCTTTTGAAGCACACGGTTTCACATATAACTGGCAACTTGAAATATCTGCACTCTGGGTATCTGACAGGGAATATCTAACTCAATTGTTATCAAAAGCTCAATTGAGCAGAAAAAAAAAAAAAATTTATGGAAGCCACTCTGAAGGGCATGCCACCATTTCCCTAGACAAGCCAGAATCTATCCCTGGGTGAAGCCAGAACAGCTAAGTATTATGCTCTGACTGAACTGACGAATTGTTGTGGAACTATTTTACTGAATTTCTGCCTGGGCCTTATACCATCTACTTATCATGGCGGGACACTAACAGAAGGAGCCCTATGAAAACTCATTGCTATTTTTATTTTAAGGATGTTGTTCATTGTATTAACAAAAAAATGTTTTCTTTATGTGGAACAAAAGGAGAAATAATTGAACTTCTTTTGGGCATATTTTTCCTCATGGACACATGGATTTTGTAACTTACCACGTTCCCCTCTTGAAAACTTTGGAACAGTAAATTCATGACCTATTACCAGGAAATACACTGGGAATCACATGAGATGTTTTATACTTTAACTGCTCACCTGACTTTGTTATCTTTTCAAATCTTATTTTTTTCTCATTTTCTCATTTTTTTTTCATCGACTTATTTATAATTTTTTTCCTCCCATTGTAAAGACTGTGTTTTCATAAATCACCTTGAACCATTTCTTTTTAAGTAGGATTGCGGTATATGAACACTGTGGAGAACAGTGAGAGAATAAGATTTAAATATACTTGGACTCCACTCTCTTCCCCCATACCTGTAGCCTTTATATAGCTGTACGTTGGAATAAGGACTTGAGGACTAAAAAGGGGAATATCATTGAGTTTCACTGAGAAATTATAATGTCAACTACTATTATACCAAGTTCCAAAAACATGTTAAATAAATGAAAACTTTCTGCTATACGATTATTTACATAGCAGAATTTTGGCCCGCTATCCTAACATACTATTTTATTATTTATACTCAGTACCTATAGTACTGAGGATAGTTTACATTGTCTCCTCACTAACTCACACCTTCTTAACTGGGATTTCATTCTTTGAAAAAATCCTAAAGGCCACCAATGTCTGGCAGTTGACAAATCCAGTGATTTCTTGCATTAGTCTTTCTTTACATTTTAATAATACCTGTGTCAACCACTTGACCATCTTGAAACTCTTTGCTTTTGATTTTTTTTCCCATTATACTTACAGTCATTCATTCTTTCATTCAAAAATATTCATTGAGGAGCTGCTCGGTATTCAGCACCATGTCAGATGCAAACTCTGTAGTTATCTGCCCGATCCTTAAAGTGTTCTACTTAGCTTGGCTCATCACACCCAAACCTGAAATAGGAATGTTTCCCAAAGCTCTCTCCCCTGTTCTCTTCTTAACTCACACCTTCTTAACTGGGATTTCATTCTTTGAAAAAATCCTAAAGGCCACCAATGTCCGGCACACACTGCCCACATCTAAATCAGAATTTGTCCTGCTTCCTGGAACCAGTTGCGCTCACAATTTTCCCAGCGCCCAAAGCTCGGTTCCTACATATTCATATTGTGTTTTGACACTCTTCTGCAACACTTCTAACTGGTGGTGAAATTTCTTTTTTTTTTCTGAAATATATTTCACTTTCCATCCTCCAGACTCAGGCCTGGCTTCTTCCCCTCCCCCGCTCACACCTAGTTTATCGCCACAGCTCACCCAGGCAGCCAGCCTCCAAGGAGTCTTCCTGTTCCCTCCACCAACCCGTCCAGCCTACCTTCTTCACCAGTTCAATCTTTAAAATGCACTGCTATTCTTGTATCACTTGGCTGCTCACAGACCTTTCATGGCGCCCCACAGTTTACCAAAAAAGTTCTATTTACCTTTATATTTGGAATGTCTAAGTTGATTTCCTGGCCTTTTGAGAAAACTGCTAAGCGAGGACAGAATACAGAGGAAGGGAAAATTAACATTGGTATTTTGAATTCAGATTATTTTTCAAAAAGAAATTACAAAGAGCAAAATTTCAGTCTGAGTCAGACTCATTCTTTTTTTTTTTTTTTAAACTGCTACTGAAAACAAGGCAAAAAGGTCCACGTTAGTGCCATGAATCATGGAAATTGTATCCACGGGGGAAACAGAGGCTTGGCGGCCCCTCCGGAGATCTGTAAAGCGGGAGAGGTAGAAATCATGAGCATGGCCCTGCAGCTTTGCCCCTTGTCAGAGAAAGCTTGTCCCATCTCTGCAGCTCATTTAGGCTGCTCATTTGCCATTCGGGACTCTCTCTTAGAGCACATTCAGTAATGATAAGGCCCCCTTGTCACATCCACTCTGCCACATGTAATTAAGTTCACACCTCCCTTTAGACAGTTCACATCAGCAGATGACCAGCTGGATACCAGCCAGCTGGAAAAACACCCAGTTTTGGATGCAATAAAGGGAATCGGAGAGAAAGAAAATGGAGGAAAATGATCAAAATTGTCCTACAAGTGACTTGAAGTAACATTCAATATCTTCTGATGTCCTCCTAATGTCTTCTCTTAGAAGTTCTGTCTCAGATCATGTGAGGAGAGAAAGGGTGCTCAGTGAGCAGGAGAAAGAAACTGTGTTCAAGAATACACTAGAGTAAGAAGCAGAGGCTCGGTGTGCCGTGGTGCTGTCTACAAAGGAGGGATGGATGGCCTGTGAGACAGCAGAAGAGGTTCGCGGTGAGATCACCTGGCTGTGAATTCTGCCTTCCCTCAGCTGTTAGCTGTGAAAACTCGGCTATGTGACTTGTTTTCCCCGGAGCACTAGTTTTTTGATCTTTAAATTGGAACTCATCATAACTCACAGAGTTGCAGTGAGGAATAAATGAAATTAAAAGTAGGGTGAATAAATGGAACTATGCCTTCTGTTACGAAGGTATCCTAAAACACATTTTTGTCATTGTGTTTTTACAAGAAAAATGCATCTAGTTCACAACAGAAAATAAGTGAAGGGAGGAATTTCTCATTATTTGCCACAGGTATCTTCTTGTGTGTGTGCCTTGATTTATGGTCTCTTGTGTGTATTTTCTTTTGAGATCTTGGGGGTTTTTCTAGCTTCATTTTTATAAACAGAACTTCTCTGATGTGCACCGAGTTCAATAGAGTAACTCCCTCTGCACCTAACTTCAGGTGGCGGGGATGGTGAGAAGTGATTTATAGTTTCCTTTTCTTTAGACTCAAAGGCAGAGGAACCTCAAAGCAGAAGTGTCTAGCTTTATCAGTGTTTTGTTTTCTCTTTCTTTCATCTAAAATGCACAAGTATTCTGGCCAGGGTGCTGGCTAGGCCATGGAAAGGAAAACCATACAAGGCGCACGAATGCACACACCCTTCAGCCTCAGCGTGCCCCTGTGGCAGCCCTTTAAGGCTTGATGGTGGTGGTCAGATGGACAAGAAGAGACACAAATACCTCATTGCTTCTCAGCATAAAGCACAAGCCAATCCTCATTTCTGTTTCAACAAAATGTCTGTGTTGGCAAAGACCTTGAGGGGTGGATGTACTTGGTGCCAACCTTGACTTTTGACAGGAGGAAGAAGACAGAGTATATACAGGGATCTGAGAGTTTGCTGCTCTTCATTTCTCCTGCTGCAAAAGAAGGGCACGCTGAGGGCCTGTGAATGTTACTTTGCATTGAGAATGAAAAAAATGAATATTTGATGTGAGTAAATACGAGCCTTTTAGTAATTTTCTGTTGCTCAAATTTAAGGCGTGAATAATACTCAAGGAACTTTGTCATTTTCTTAGAACAGTTAGTGTTTGTCTAGGTGAAAGTACACCACCTGAGGAAAAAAATGTTCTGGGTCCTACAGATTACAAATACCAATATCTCCTCCTGAGAGCATGATAAAAGAGCTTCTTGGCTTTTGAAGAACAAGACTAAAAATGGATGTTTTTCTGAGGATGAGAGAGGGAAGACAGAAGGTATAATGCGTTATAATGATAACCTAGTTCGACATTTGTCACTCAGGCTTTGTACGTGGAGCTCAGGGCTGAAGAGCCAGTGCCTCTCCCCTTGGGAAAAACAATGATAATTACATGTAAGGATCTTCATTTCAACGATGTCTTTCATTTTAAGATCTCAGTGTACTTCAGAAGCATTAATCAGTCAGGCATTTAAAGCACTATTTAATACACGCGTTTTATGTGGGAACTAACCAAGAGAGACCATTTGTGAGACTTGTTAGAGGCCAGACTGAAAATTGAATTTAGGACTTCTAAACTCCTCTTGTTATTTTTACTTAAAATTACCTCATCTTTATGATTACGACACATTCACAACAAAGCCTCATGATCCAATCTAGCTTTAATCAACCCTAGATCAACATTTAGAAAGGCTCGATATGGAATTTGTAAGTGCCGAACTTAAGAAGGAGGTTGATAACATTTAAGCTAGGGGGACTCACAAAAAGAAGAAGCGCAGGTGAGAATAAAGTGCCAGGCTGACATGGAGGTGGCAGGTCAGAGGTTAAGGGGTTGTCTAATCTCTGTGACCTTTGACCCTATAATGGGAAAGGGCTGGATTCCTGAGCCAGGCCACATGAAGCTGATGTCTCTGTGTCTACCCACATATCTCTCTAGACAATCTATGGATCACATTTCTGGCCATTTTTTTTCCAGCTATAATGGCCACATGTCCACTTGAGAACTCAAGATTTGCAAAAGTGTCTGAAGCTTCAAAGATAAAGAGAAGCTGACCTTTTAGAGGTCTAGGAAAAAAAAGGGTATGCTGGAAGCAGGGCACTCAAGACAAAAATATGTTGGGTGTATTCTTTCTATTGCACAATTCTCCTCCAGGTCAGACATTGATAAAGTCAAGCGCACCAGAAAAAGCATATTTACCTCATATTTTCTTTCCTGTGTACAGTCACATACATTTCGTAGACTCTCCCTTGGGGAATGGCCCCAGCGGGAATCAGCAAGCTTACTCCTGAATAGCAAAAGAGAAAAGCAGTCACATAAGACCTATGAATCAAAAGGAAACTTCACAGAATGCCTTTGAAGGAAGTGAAAGGGAATGAGGAGATTTTGTGGCCATGTAGCCACAAGCCTGCTTTTTCTCTAAAGACATGTAAATATTCATAGCTGCCCTGCCTTCCTTCCTTATTGGCCTTATTTGTTAACACAGCTCCCTCTGAACTGTTATGGAATTACTCAAAGGAATGATGTCATTTTTTTAAACTCTTGTTTTATTTAAGGA
The DNA here is from genome assembly GCF_004348235.1 of Phoca vitulina. NCBI lineage: Eukaryota > Metazoa > Chordata > Mammalia > Carnivora > Phocidae > Phoca > Phoca vitulina. Next base: position 72,714,573 of record NW_022589706.1, read on the forward strand.
ATAGACAGATGGTTCCCCTGTTGTTTTCCTTGTAAAATGAGGGGAAAACCAACAACCGCTCTTAAAATTTCAAACAGCTGTAAATGATGCATCGTTTCTAATTTAAGAAAAAAAAAATCCCCACAAAATTCAAAGTGAGGGAAATGCTAACCTCCATGATATCAAAAAACATTTACTTCTGAAATATCTGGTTAGCATCAGTGTTTTTCCATAACAGAAAAATAATTGGTGAACAACTTCTTTCATCATGCATAACTCTAGAAAATGAACAGACAACTGCTAGTTTTTAGTCATGGCAGGCCAAGCAGATTTTTACGTAGTTGCTAACTGATACCATTTTGTAGGCCTAGGGGATCAAGCTTTGTTCTAAATTAACTGGGCCTACAGCGGTGCTTCTCGATTTGAGCTTGTATCAGAATCACCTGGAGGGCTTGCTAAAACACACATCACTGGGTCCCATGTTCAGGGTTTCTGACTCAGGGGGCCCAGAGAATGTGTACTTCCCTTCGGCTGCCAGGTGACACCAATGATGGTGGTCCGTGGACACACTGTAAGAAGCTGCTTGCACCACAGCAGCATCATCACGAAGAATAATTCAGGGTGGGCAGCAACCTGAAGATACTTGTCTCCATGATTTTATTCCAATGAATGGGGCTTCTTTTCAGCTCAATAAAAATTTATGGAGCACCATGGTGAGTATCATGTTTGGCAGAACCGTGAATGCCAAGAAGTGAAAGACAGTGTTCCTGTCTTCGAGTAACTTATAATTTAATTAGCGAGGACATGGAATATGCCCAATGAGCAGAGGGCAATAAGGAAACTTGCCCGACCGTGTTGGAAAGTCCCAAGAATAAAGACTGGAGAGTGAAGGAGGAACAGTTATTCAAAGGCCTTTGTGTGACTGGTTGAAAATGAGTCTTGGCCTTCTGGAGAAGAAAAGCTAACATCAGAGCTGTGGTGCCGTGGGAAGCAGAATGTTATCCTTGGGCATAGAATAGTTTGCTGAGGCACAGAGTGGACGCAGGAAGACCACTCATGAGCCTACCAACCCTTGGCATTTTTATTTTTTTCTAATGGAAACAGTAACATGTACCTTTATGTTATAGGAATGAAATAAAACTATGAATGTAAAGTAATAAGAGTAAGGCCTGACACAGATTAGGTAACTTGTTGTAAAATAATGTATGTAAATCACCACTGCCTAGTACATAGAAAGTATTTCCTACATGTTACCTCCCTCCTTTCCACTTAAGAAGCTTTTATAATAATTCATATATGAAAAAATGACAGGTGTAGAAATGGGAAGGAAAGGTAGAATCCAGTGAATATCATGAAAAAAAAAACTGCCTTGAGAGTAATATCATGTTTAAGCAATAAAAGAACAATAGAGTATATTTTGATCTATGTATTTGATAGACTTTAAAAAAATATATTTTTAGGTTCATGATTTTAAAGAGCATACAATAGCATGAGAATTAAAGAGAAAAAGGTGAAAAAAGTATATATAATGTATGATCTCAGCTATGTAAAAAGGAAAAATGATATTCCGTTAAGGATTTGAATTTATTAAAATGCACTTTTAAAGGGATGGTGTGACAAATTGGCAAGGCACTGAAATGGGGAACTGAATAAGAGAAAGAATCAAAGACAAGTTCATATTCAGATCTGCAGATCCACTTGTTCTGTATAGTACTTGGCTGTATGGCTATTTACACATTATATTATTTTCTTATGCTACATGAGGACTTTAGGTCAATCAAATTGTTTCTTATTGCGGTATTTGCAAAATACTCAGTCTTGTCCAAAAGAGCGAAGATAGATTCACAGAGGAATCCATTAACCCTCTTAGGACCAATAGACGTAAACCCCTTCCTGATTAACGAATATCAAACTTTAATCAAACATTATCAGTCACTCACTTAAATTCACCTTGTAAGACCTTTATGAGACTTATCTTCTAGAAGCAGGTAACTAAATGATAAGCTGAAAATTCAATTATACTACAAATACACACTACACATAATAAGGCTGTGATTCCAGACAGATCTATCAGAAGTGGGAGTGAGTACCTTACAAATACCTTGAGGTGGAAGACTGTGTAATAAAGAGTTAATAAATGAAGATCTGATGTCTACCATGATGTCCTCTGATCTGAAAATTAGTATTCTGAAGTATTGCTTCCTACAGTAAATTGGAAGCTACCCAACTAATATGTTTTCTAATTAATTTGTCCTTTTAAAGTGTGATGACAACAGTGAGCACTTCTGGCTTGCTGTTGCCTTCTGAAGCTCTATTACAAAGAAGGTCAATGACAGTTCTAAATTATACCTTGGCAGAAAGTTGTGAGTATAATATTTTTAGAGGAAGCATTTTCAGAGTTGGTTGGAGAAAGATGAATGGTTTTGCTGATTCTGTCTGAAGCAATGTTGATTTACATCGAAAGTGGATTTGGGTTAGATTAGGCTACAACTAACTTTTTAGGCCTCATGAAAACAAACAAGTGAAAAAGATTTGGGTACAAAAATATGTTTTCAAGATCTATGTAATTTAAACGTCTAGGAATTACCTGAATTGGGAACAATAAGGTGACCCCCCAGAGAGTTGAAGGTGCCAAACGCCGTACAGGATGGGTCAGTCTGCCTTGCTAGACTCTGATTCTTCACATTGAGGGCCTCGTTCTCCAACAAGGATTGGGTCATCTGAGGAGACAGCTTTGATGCAAACTCAGAGAGGTCATCTTGGGGGGTGACTGCACCTGAGGTGTTGTAGACTTTGATTTTCAGGTTGGGCAGTGGATCCAGAATTGGAGAGTTAGTCATTGGGATTTTGTCTGAGACATCATGCAAAGCATAGACAGGTCCTCTGTACATGGCTGCAGCCGATGTGAGGTCTGGGGGTACCACCAGGAGATCTGAGTCAGAAAGAGAAAGGAAGTCCATTTGCATTCTCCATTCAGGCTACTTCTATTTAGTCAGGCTACCCCCTGACACTTTCTGAGCCAAAAACAAATGAACTCAGTCAATATTAGAGATGTATAGACTCTAAGGTTCTGTTGAAAACAGGGCAATGAGATTACTGTGATCCATTTTATTATTGGCTACAAACAAAGAGACAAGTTAATTCTAAATTTTGCTTTCAAGTCTACTCATTGCCCCTAAGGTATTTATCTATTTCAACAGACTGGATTTGAAGACAGTGATCCCCACTCAGTGACTTAGGTAATAGCTTCCCTTGTCTATACTGGATTGGAGGTCACCATCTGCACACCACTCTATTCCTATCAACGCAAGCGCTCTTGTCAAGAGGCCAAAAAAAAAAAGAAAAAGGAGATGTAAGAAATCAGTCAACCAATCTGTGTGGTCTTTTAAAGTGAAAGTTTTTTAAAAGAATGACACAGAAACCTGTTAAGAAAAAAAAATGATTTGTGCACCTTGCCTCCTCTGGTTGGTTATATGAATGAAGTCAACAGAATAATGAATAAAACAGACCCAAATCCACGTCTTCATGGAGCTTATGTTTGAGCTGAACAACATGACCTGAACGTCACTGATTCTGACACCACACGGGGAGGCTGCTGACGTGCCTAAATCGCAGGCGTGAAGTGCAATGTTAACTGACCTTGTCTCGCTGCCTTGATGTTCACAGGCTGAAAGCCTCCATTGAGTGCCGAGGAGTCAATGATATCAGACTCAAAGTCGCGATGGTTCTTGCGATACACAAATAGGGCCACCACTACAGAAATGGCCAGGCAAACTATCACGGCTATCACAATGCCGACATACAGAGCGACATCATCTGAGTCAGGAGCAGCTGGGGAGGACAAGGAAACATCAGACCAACTGCTTAGAGAAATTTCCCACAGTACACATCCATATTGCTGTAATTTTTTCAGACATTTATTGCCTTTTTTTATAGGTTAATTTCAAATCTATTTCAAAAGCTGTATAAAACGACTGTGGCCTTTCAGTGGAAAATTATCTCTGATTTCTTTTTCTTTCTCTGCATCTATCCACCCACTAATCTATCTTAAATTGGGCAGCATAACAGACCACTTATTAGAAGGCATAAAAAGAAACTGGAACTGAAGCCATCCCAACCCACAGGGAAAAAAACAAAGTTCATTACTAATTTCAGGTGAAAAAGTTTGGAAGGCTGCTTTGAATTCACTGATATTTCCCCCAAAACACAAACATAAATACTGTTAGAAATACCCGGCATGTCCTGAATCTGTGTATTTATTGAACTAGAATATTTTTCTAAGTATCATTCCAAGTCATAAAATCACTTTCCGTAACAGTCTTCTCACTTTCCCCTAAATCAAGGAAGGGGTGGCTGGGAATGGTGTACATAACTAAGCAAAACAAATACTAGAAGCAAACATGTTGGATTTAAAAGGTGTGCTTTCAGAAGACCCAGATCTGGGAAGCAGAGGTCAATGCCGATAACTCCAGGCTTTTGATATGGATTCGGTATTACCTCGGAGAACCGTGAGCTTCTCATGGTCACTGGTCAGAGATTTACATTTGAGCTACTCGTTACTGAATCAAATATGTCTAGATGGTGCACTGAGTACCATAAAGGCCTGGTTCAGTGATCAAAAAGGTCAGACTACCCCAGAAGGCAATTAAGCATTTGACCAACGCAGTGTGCAGTCAGTTGGGGGTCTGTTTCTTGGTAAAGCCAGAGGCAAATGCCTGTAAATATTGCATATTGCCTTGGTGGTATAGAACATGCTTCGATCCAACCCCAAAAGGTGATAGAAGCTGATAAATGAAAAAAAACAAACAAGATGGAACCTTTCCAAGAACTCCACAGGCACCTTTAAGTCTGTTTTTAGTTTTGTGTGACCCACAAACATTTTCAGCAAAGTTAACCAAAGCTTTTCCAATCATTGTAAAAGAGATTAGACTGGTATTTCAGGGGGTCAAGAACAGCCTTTTTCTGCTCTATTTTATATACACATGCATTTTGGGGGCAGGGAATTTTCAGATATCTAAGTCCCAGGGCCTCCTAAGAGTTGAGGAGCCGTGATTCTGTCCTAAGACACACAGCCACATAGTGGGCAAATGACTCGTCATGCAGATTGCCAATGGCTCACCCAAACTCTGGGGTCTTTGACATGTTTCTTTGACACATGGACAGTATAAAGGAATTCCCTGTTGGCTACTGCTCCATCTCTTCTGGCATTTTGTGTTTAAATGCACTGTATGTGAGAGGTTTTGGGTTTTTTTTTTTTTTGGGGGGGGGTTGTTTGTTTGTTTGTTTTTTTACTATTATCTTTCCCAAAGTTTCCAGAATATCCGCTTTCCCATCCATCAAGTCGATATCAACAGATCTTTTCAGAATCCCAATGACAGCTCAAACCCTCCCGATTGCGTGAGCACTGCTTTCTGAGCCCGGACCGCACTGTGCAGCTGGGCAGTATTCGAGCCCCTGCTGCAGCCTTCTCAACTCCAGCCAGAATATTCTATCTAAATCCTTACGGTTTTACTTTACCAGGCTGTAATTACTTCCCCAACCTGAATGTTTCCTAACTCAACAGATCTGCCTTTTCTCACCCCTTTACTTTTTAGCATCGGAACCGGGCCTGTTATTAGATCAGCATATTTCATGATATGGTTTGTCAGCTATTGGGACTGAATGGCAGACTGATAGATTGGAAAGCTGGCGGTGGCTTAAAATGACCCTCCTTTCTTCTCTTCGGCAGTGAAAATCTAATTTGTTTTTCATGTTAGAATATATTAGGCGCCTATTTCCTGTGTGCACATCTGTGATCCAAAGAAAGGTAAACTTGAACTGGGGGCAATCACGTTAAATGATTATTCAGCAACATAAAAACCAAACATCAAACTTACAAGAAAATCCATATTCATTCTGGGTTCTCTGTTCAGTTGAAATAGGATAAAGGAAACCTTGAAAGGAACAAAAAATGAAACAAAAATGGGAACAAAATCAAATTAATGAGGGAAACAAAATAAGAAGCATGAAAAATGGTTTAATTAAAAGAAAAGGAAAAGAAACCTGTGGTCCTTTAAGATTCTGGTTCAGTACAGAATTACGATTTCGCATCTCCTGTCTGCTCTGGAGCCTCACCAAGAATTAATAAGTAGGCAGATTGAATTTCAGAGCAAAACTGGTCTCGAGTCACTAACTTTGGAGTGCTTAAAGTCTTTCTTTTATTGAGCATAAACTCTAATGGATCTAATTTATTTCAGACATCAAGGGTCATTAGCATAAGGAAAATCTTTTTTCCTTATCCCTGCCATATGCTTTAATTCCCAGGACATATTCAGCAAGGCTCTAAGCAGTTTTTTTCTTTTTTATTTAATCATAACAGCTTGCTCTTGGTCTAATAGAACTAAAGGAGACCTGTCATCATTGGTCAAAGGTTAAATACCCATTTACTGAGCTGAGCGGAGACCACCCTTCTTCCCTCCATCTCAAAACCACTTTTTGGAATTTTGGTTGTTTCTTGTCCCTCCATTTAAAAGGAATCCAATAGGTTTTGCCTAGGGACTGAGCAGTTTGTCAATGCAATGGAAACTGGATGCTTTTTATTTGAAATCATTAAAAAATCAATAGGGCCTAGAGGTTATAAGGTTATTTATTTTAGGGCTTCAGAGGAATAGTATAAATTGAGAGAAATAAAAACCTCATCTCAACAATAAATGCAGAGATAACACTAGCAGTTTTATTTTTCTCTTTTTAATATATGGCAAGGTAGGAAAGATGATCATGATGATGATGATGATGATGATAAAAATAATGTCAAGAAGAAGACTGGGAGAAAACATTTAAAAATGTGGAATACAAATTTTTTGAAATGAAAAATCTATAAAAAATTTAAAAGTGTAACTTATAACTTATAAGTGTAACTTATAACTGGCATCCCGAGTTTCCTAATATTTAATATTCTGCAACATACAAATGGATCAAATGATACAGTACCACTGGATTAATCAGATTAAAATGAATAAGAAGCATATGAATTAAATTTTCCTGGTAATACTCAAGGACAAAAAAAAATGTAGAGAATCTGCAAGAATCACAATTAATTGGTTCAAAATTAAAGGTCTGTCATGCTCTAATACTAAAGGTAACTCTAAATCGTGCCTCAGGTAGATCCTCTGTAGTTTGCAGAACACTCAGTTCTTACAAGCTATTTACCTATTTTGGGGAACTAATTCTGCGGAAACATGCGGTGCTACCTTAATGAAAGAGAGGTTTGCTGTAGCACAGACAAGTTTGCTCTGAATTAATTTTTAATGCTTTATTTTAGAGCAATGATTGCAGCCTCCTACTCAGTTTTATAAATATTATATTCCTTATTCCAGTTGTCTGAGTCCATGTATTAGGTTTGATTTTCATTTTTAAACACTTCTGTCTGGTAATAACCTTTTTCCATTTGTATTCTGTGAACTCAATAAAAGGACATCTGGGACATATACAGGCACTGGAAGAAAGGTGATTCATTTTCAAACCCGAAGACTTCAGACCATACGAGTTCACTGCCAGCAGAAGAGATAAGGTGACTGGTGTCGCCACTCTGGTAGGGAGGGTGTTAAGTAGAGGGATGTCAAAAGATTCATTTGTTGCAGGTTAGAAGGCCTGGAAACTAGTGTAAAATAGGACATCTGGGGTTGGTCTGATGTTCACCTTGAAGATTTTGTTAAGAATCAGCGTGGCCTGCTGGAGTGAGCAGGAGAATTGTATCTTACAGAGGGAGAAGGCTACCTCCAGAGAGATACAACATGGTCGGAAATTTCTCCCTGTGAAGCAGTTCTGGGCATGCCTTGGCTTTTGTCTCCATTTCCCAACCGAATCCCTGTTCTTCACAGGCAGAGCGAGGAATAATAAAAAGGAACATTATAATTTCGATTTTAATCTCAACTTCTCCATATTTATGTAGATCTACACAACTCAATAAATATTTTGGTGACTTAGGTATTCATCTGAGACTTCTATTTCATTCTAGGCACAGACCTGGAATTCATTCACTCATTCATTCGTCTAACAAATACTTTTGAGCCCATGCCCATGTATATACACTGGGTTCTATTCTAGGCATGGGGGTGCTCGCTTCGGCAACACATATACTAATATTCTAGGCATGGGGTACCATGACAAACAAGATGGGAAAAGTCCCCGCTTATGCTTTAGTTTAACAGAAAGTAAACAAGTAAAAATAATAAATAAGAACAATTCAAATGCTGAAAAAATTTCTTTTGAAAAATAGAACAAAAGAACGTAATATGACTGGAGATAAAGGGATGAACAACTTAGGAAATCAGGGAGCAATTTTCTTTTGAAATGGGATTTGAGGGGCGCCTGGGTGGCTCAGTCGGTTAAGTGTCCGAGTCTTGATTTCGGCTCAGGTCATGATTTCAGGGTTGTGAGATGGAGCCCTGGTGTGGGGCTCAGCGCTCAGCAGGGACTCTGCCCCTCCCCCTGCTCTCTCTCTCTCTCTCAAATAAACAAATAAATCTTTAGAAAAAATGGGATTTGAGCTGAAACTTGAACAATGAGAAAGAATCAGCCAAGCTGAGATCAGGAGGGAACAATGGTCCAGAGAGGGACAGTAAATGCGGGAGTCCTGACATAAAAATGGAGTGGTGGGAGGGACGTGAGTGAGAGGAAGAGGGAGGAGGCAGGCTCAGAGGGGTGAGGAGCAGCCACACGCAGGCCTGGTGGGCCATGATGCAGCATTTTGATTTTATCCTAAAGGAGACAAAAATCCTGTGATCGAATGTAATTTTGAAAAGAGTGCTTTGGTTTTTCTCTAGATAATGGGGAGCAAAGGGAGCAAAGTGACAGGGTTTTATGGATGGTTTCTGTGACACATGGCTTGGGAGATGTCTATCAATAGGTCTTTCAATATAGTTGATGAAGTGTTTGCATTTGAGGCCGTTCTAAAATAAAATAGAAATTTAAAAATATGAAAGCCTCACTGTTCGTTATTCCTCATAGCCGATGAGGCCCAATCTAGCCAAACTCTTATTTTCCTACATGGGGAAATTTAAAACAGACCAGAGTATTAAGTATACTCACTAATGGCTCAACTCCCCAATTTACTCTGTTATGGAAACACTGATAAAGAGTTTTGGAAGGCAACTCTATAAAACTTTTTCCATCCTTTTCAAAACACTTCTACAACTACAGAGCTAAAACATCACTTAGGAGGTTGGGAATCAGAAAAGAAGGGGATTACTGTTCCATCCCCTAAACGAGGGGAACAGAGAATCACTTTTTAGAGTTTGTTTTTACGCTTCTCCATCTGATCCATCTCTCACGGAACAACAGGGGACATTTTCCTCAGCTAATGAGGTGACCCTGCTGGGAGCAGTCCTAGCAATAATGAAAAATAACATCTCTGGCCGAACCCAGTGCAAAATAATTGTTTTTCGTGTCCCAGTCAACAGCCTGGCTCATAAGTTAGGGATTTCAGTTAGCTTTCTTACTACTTGAAAGAAAGCCATCAAAAAAGGCACCAGGGCTCTTGGCCAAGGCGGTGAAACTGAGCTTTTCATTTTTCAGTTTGAATCCTAGCTCTGCTGCTTCCTTAACTGTGACAGCCTGGTCAAACCGCTTCGCTTTTCTACGTCTCAGTGTTCTAATCCGTGTAAGGGAACACGAGTCCTCACTGCCACAGAACTGAGGAAAGGATAAATGAGATCTGTGAAGGGCTGGTCCATGGAAGCAATCGATAAATGACAACTCTATCAAAAGCATTATGATGCACATTGTAAGTACACGAAGACTCTAGGTTCTTAAGGGATTTTATTTGTAGAGTCAACTCGGCCCATTATTTAAAGAGTGACCTTAGAAAATTCGTTTGAATTTCAGGTTCCTTAGTTATGACAGAGACAAAGAGCCCAGTTTTTCGGAGAAACCATGAGCAATGCACTCTTTTAAATACTGTATAATCTTTCACGCTCTCCTTTGAAAGAGGTTTACGGCCTTTGTGGCTTCTGGCAGCCATACAGTGGCATGCTTCAGAAGCAAATTTCCAGGGCCAGAGTGCAATTTGATGCTAAAACAGTTTCTCAACCAGAGATGGTGCCGCTTCTAAAGGGGCTGCTTGGAATTGGGGCAGGGGAGGTGTTTTTTTGGTTGTCCTAATGATTAGGGAGTTGTTTGTGGTACTTAGTGAGTGAGGGCCAAAGATACGGAATGTCCTGCAATTAGAACGATCTAATGGAAGGACCATTGGGAAGAAAATGCACCTCCATTGGTGACGACTTCCAAAACCATGGCTCTTGGACTGCTAGAAGGAGCAAAGGCATGGGGCTCTGGGAAAGATGTAAGACTTGTCCCCCTGGTTGTGAGGCCCTCAATAAGTGCATCTAGGGGAGGCCAGCCCCAGAGTGGGGCTTCTGCTATGGGAAATGCTCATGCCCCATGACCTCCTTTAGGAATTGTTAAAAATAAATGCAAAGTAATTTTAAAGAATGTTTATTTTTCAATGGAGAGATTGTCCTGATCTGGGAGAAAAGGGACTGGAAGAAGTCTGATTGTGCAGAGCCACTTTAAGTGAAGACCTAAATAGTCTGGAAACTGAAGCAAGAGGAGGATATAATTAAAGAGTTAGTGAAATGCTCCTTATGCTAGAAAACACCTCACAATTGCTCAAAACAGCATTTGAAGAGGTTATCTAGTTCAATCGTTTTCAGGTGAGGAAACTGAGTCCCAAAGGTGAGAAATGATATTTTAAAGTAACCGAAAGTGTTGCGATTAAAATTTGGTTTCCACCCTCCCATCAATTAAGATGGCATTGTCCGACTCTGGGTGGCCGCATTCAGAGCTGTGTGGATTGTCCATGTGGATTGTTAGTCTAACAAGGTTCCAGCTGACGGTGGTAAAGTGACTGGGGAAAGGAGTGCCTTTTTCTAATTTCACAGGGTCATCCTTGAGACTGGAGGTGGGGTTGCCCATATTTTTCAGCTGACATTCCACTATTACAAAAGAGGAGAGCCCATGCCCACGTATCTTAAAAAGGAAAGCAAACTTTCCTTGGTTTTATACTGTAGTAAGTAACATCGAGTTATCCTCAAGTACATGGCTCATAATTGTGCAATAATATGCCTGAACACAGTCTATTTGGCGGGTTTATATTTGGGAACTCTCAGAAACAAAGTCAGGAGCTATACATAAATCTTCATTTCTCCAATACACAGCAACAGTTTTGATTTTTCTAGTCTTTTAAAAAATTTTCTTTTCATGTGAAAGAGATAATAGACAATAGCCAAAATTATCATGAACGTATGATTAGCTTTTTAAGAAAGAGAATACAGACTGCTTTTATGCCATAAGTACTATTTTAGTAGAAAAAATTATCAAGCAAATATGCTGATGTGAGAAATGCCTGAACCTCTGCATATCACTGGACGGGTTTAAATTCCTCAAAATCAAGTCTATGCCCTTCCTAACTCACAAACTCCCAGGAGTTAAAACAGATCATTGATTAGAATTTTCTATTCTAACCCCTTTCTGTCTGTCTGCAGACTAAGGAGCCAGAGCATAGAGCTGTGAAGGGACTTGCCTAACATCACAAAGCTGGTGAACCAGCAACGCAAGGGTCAGATCCCAGTTCTCTGGCTACAGCCTCAATGGTGTATGTAAGTACGGTGTGGGCAGTAATTAGTACATTTAAATGAGGAGCGACAAGGCTATAATAGAAAAGGACTTGATATGTTCATGGCTTAATTTGCAATTTGGTTATTGAATGAGGTAATGCTAATTATTTCAACTATAAAACACCTCTTCATTGGAAACGTTATCATTGATATTCATGAGAAAGCTAAAAGAAGAGATTTTCCTGCTTGAACGGAACAGCTTCCAAACAGCATCTTTTGTTTCAAGTGTGGGGCAAGCAAAGAGGGACGCTGAACTTGGGAGTTTCTACTCTGAAGTAACTGGAGAGCCATGCTGGAATGATGTATCATAAATGTATGATAATCGCATTATATTTGGCACAAAATGTTACAAAAAATAAATATTTAAAAGAGAAACATCATTCCCTTCAAAAAAGATGCCAACAGGAAAAAAGGAATAAACACCAATAATTGCAGGGACACTACACATTGGAAGAAAATCATATTTTAGAGCAATAAAAGCTGACAACCATTTGCTTCCAGCCTCCAAGAGCCCGCAGGAAAAAAAGCTTACTATACCACGAGCCAGATTTGGGTTCTTAGTGGGCTCTCGTGTTAACTTGGGGGCTGTTTCAATTCTATGCCTCAGTTTCTTTCTTTGCAAAATAGGGTTCTTAGTGGAGGATTAGCAAAAGTTCTACTTATAAGGTTAATTTTTGTGTATTTTGAGTTTAATTATATTGAAACAAGTCATTTTGCTTTAGACTGGCCAGCAGATCACAGCAGATTGGAGTCAGAAGCAACTTATGCCAGGACTTAAAGTCAGTACGTTAGATGAAAAGTGAACAAAATTAAAAATTAGTTCTGAAATTCCTTTAAGTTAAAACATACATGATAGAGTAATTTTTTTAATTTAATGAATCAATAATTTTTATGCCCTTCAAAGTTTGAGAACCCCTGAGGCAGATTTAAGGAACACCTATAAGGAAAGTCTAGATGTACTTATCCAAGAATTAAAACTCTTTCTTCACATTTGCTATCGAATCTCTAGTCAAAAGGGAGGTGGGTGGAGTTTTATAAGGTGTTCCTGCTTGCCCTCAAGGTTTACTCAATACATTTCAATACAGAGCTGCTTCTATTACCTTAATACATGCAAATAGATTTTATGATACTGTGAGGATTAAATAGAGGATTAATTTGTATCTTATATGTGGGCTAGTATGTAAGTTATAAATATAACTCAATTATAGTTTATAAGAGCATTAAGTCTGTTCTATAAAAGTGCATGTTTTTAAATAATCAAGTTTCTGGTTAGTTTTAGCATATTTATGCATCTGAAGTTTACCAAACCACTTCATAAGATTTGTCCTTATTTTTATGATCCTAGCATTAGAAAAATCTCTATTCCCCATGCATTTTCCCCTCTCATTGACCCGGCTGCTCGATCTTTCTTTTTGCTGGTGACTTTACATACAGCCAAAATATGTGATTTTTCTCACATTTCTTCCGATGCAAATGCTCTTATTAAAAATCTCAAGGGCCATTCAAAATAAACGTGTCCAGATTTTGTTTTCTTCCTTTTAGGTTGGTTCTTATCTAGCAAGCCCATCAGGACCGCACTAATGATGTCAAAGGTCAGGTCTGTCAAAGACACTCATGGTCATTTATTATAATTTACCACTCTTCTGAGGGCTTATTTATTGACAGGGGCTTAAGGAACTCCAAATAAATGAATACATAAATCCTAGGACATGACAACAAAAATTGAAAAGAACATTTGCTTATCACTGATGTCAGTTATCTAAATTGCCATGGTCATCCCCCATCCCCCAGCATCACAGGACAGTGGGCCACGCCTCACAAAATTCATCCACAGCCCGTTCCTATGGTAACAGCCGCGCCCTTCTGAACATGAACAGCAGGGAATTAACATCCCAGGATGTAAAAGTCTTCTCTCATGACTCACAGTGGATGAAGAAGGAACGTCTGAAATTTCACCCAACAGTTGAGTCAGATCAAACCTGCAGATCAGCTGCCTAAGTGTTTCTAATGCAGTAGACTCTCTCCTCATCAATGCTCCTGAAGAATAATACACTATCAAATTCAACAGCAATGATACTGTAATTCATGGTGATGAAGATGCCTGACAGAAAAAGTAAAAGGAGGAAGCGTGCTGAAGCCGAGGCTGGTCTGTAGGATACCATCACCCTAGCGGCTGGGGTTTTAGGCAAAAGGAATACTTAAGCAAAAGCGCTGGTCCGGCAGGGACGTGACCTTGGAGGAGTCTCGGCTTTGCTGTGGTTGTGGAATTGGGACCCTTCTTGATTCCCTTGGAGTTTCCTTTCCATCCTAGAAGCTGAAGACCTTGCCCTTGTCCTCTCGCACTGATTTGCTTGGGGCCCCCATAGGTGTTCGGCAGGTTTCTGTGGGCTAAACTTTCTAACCACATCCCTGCTTTCAAAAACAGGAAAATGTTTTAGCAGAAGGGAAAGACGCTAAAGCAAACCGCACTTACTACACCGGAGGCGGCAGAGCACCGTGTTGGGCAGCCAGAATATTTACGGAATATTTATCTGCCAGCTGGGACACCACGCGTAGCGAGGATGATACAAACACAGCTATGACATCAGCTTCTTCCAAACTGTAGATAAAAGCACTCACTGTCTGACACTCACAATTATTCTTTCCTATCAAATTGCTGTGCTGACAAGAATCTCACTGGAAACTGACTAGCACCTTCTCAGATGCCTACCAGGCGGTTATAAACACATCGTTCTCAAGTCAAGAAGAGACTATTTGTAAAGGTAAATTATTTCCCCACATTAAACAAACGTAGGATTCCAGGGGTCCTGGTATGCAGTGTGTCCACACCACAATTTACACAGAGTTCTGCCACTTCCTCTGTACGTGAGAATTAATGGAAGCGCTATGTGACATGTAAATTTTTTAATGAGTAGAAAGTGCTAAATTTGCAGACTGCATAACATTTTAATTTCCCAAAGTCAGGAAGTTCACTGATGCAGACACAATTCCAGGCAGTTCTTATTTGTAAATTGTTATTTTTAATTTGTCTACTGTGGCATAAACGCTCTTCAGCAAGAAGGAATTCTAAATTCAGATCTGAACTGTGACACACCCCGATGTGGGACTCTGATCTTTGAATGGGATTAAAAAGTAAAGTCCAGAGGAATGGCTGCAGTCATGTAATAATCCGAGTATATTCATAAATATATATGAATCACCAGTTCTGGACCAAGCTATGTATATAGTTTTGGATTGCTGTTTTCTAAAGGAAGAGGGAAGCATGGATTAAACCATTATATGCCAACCATGGCAAAGTAGATCTTACCAGAAATTCATTATAGAGATTGTGAAAGTTAAGAGTTATTAGGTCTTGGTAATATCATTGTATTTCAACATAAAATGTAAACATGGTTATTGGCTTAGCATTTTGGGGGATTTTCAAGTGCTTTTTTCTTCTTCTGTATCTCTTTTTCTCTGTGTCCAGTTTCTCTCCATCTCTCTCCTCCCTGCCGCCTTTTCTCTCCCTCTCTCTGTGCTTGGAACCATTTTATGGAAATCCAATTTCAAAATTGTATTGTAGAACCAGGGGCTGCTTTTATATACTTTTAGAAATGATATAAAGAAACCTGAATGGGCAGACAGCATAACGGACTTTCCAATACTGCCTTCTGAATAAGATACACTATTCTGTAGTATTATTAAGTAAAAACAGGGAAATCCATTAAGTTTCTCATATCAGGCATGTGTGTTTAGTTATTTTCAATAGTAAAAAATGTCCCAAGCTATCTACCCTTTCTTTTTGGATGCAATCCATACCATTTAACATATCTAAGGTGTCCAGTTTTTTTTATTCTTTAATTTTTATTTATTTTTTAAAATTAACAATGTGCTTATAAACCAAAAAGGTCCAGCTTCATTCTGGGACAATAATTGACTCTGATGTCTTCTTTAATAATGCATTCCGTGAAATAACACAACTTTTTGAAGTTCTTAATTTGAATGTAGGGTCTCCAGTGTGGGAACTACTTTTTCAGGCCAATGAGCGTATATCCAGTGTAACATATACATGATATATTTCATACTTCAGTATCAACTAATGTGTATGGATGGCCTAAAAAATTTAGTGGAGCTTCTGAAATTGCTTAAAGACCATGCCCTTGTTTCACAAATGAAATTACACAGCATCTCATAATGAATCCAATTCATCAGTTTAAGAATAAGTGTGCTTGCAAGGACAGAGTGATATGTGTATAATAGGCAACTGGGAAATAATGCAAAACTATAACTCAGTTCCAAATCCCCACGTCTTTGAAATCCTTTTATATATACCCTTGATTTACTGGTTGTAAGTAACTCTTGCCACCCCAGGGTTTCTATACAACTAGGGGTTATGCAAATCTTTTATGCAAATACTTTTTGGTAATCAAATTTTAATCAAATCTAATTTGAATCAATGGGACCAATTTTCTAGGACAAGTCAGTGATATCGCTATTTCTCAAATCCCAAGATTCCTGCTTCCAAGATCATACAGTTGTTCTAGCCAATCTTCAACATCTCTTTTTTAGAAAGTCATTTACAATTATGAACATAATGAAAAGCCAAGTATAAAGAACACAGTGAATAAAAAGCATATTGAGAAAGAAAGAAATTACTTGCAATCTCACTGGTCAAAAATAAATGCATATGTTTCATTCATCTTATTCCTAAGCTTAGTTTTACATAGTTATGACTAAATGCATTTGTAAGTCCATATTCTGCTTTTCCATGTTAAACCATCAAAAACATTTTAGTGGCTGTATGATATTCCACCTTATGTAAGTGCCATATTATTATTTAACCACTGCTCTAATACTGGATTTTCAGGTTTCGCATTTTTTTTACAATAAATTATAAAGAATGTAAAGCATATTTGGCATATATCTTCTTAGGTATCTAGATTAATTTCTTAAAATTTATTCATTAAAGTAGGATTACTGGACCAAAGGGTATAAACAATTTTGAAGCCCTTAACTAATATTGTCAAATTGCTTCCCCAAATAATTGTAAAAAGTTGCATTCCCATTAGCAAAATACAAGAGACTTCACTTTGCACATTTGCTAACATTTAGCATTATTATACCTTTAAAATATCCAATCATCTTGTAAGAAACCCTCGAAGATTTTGATGAAAAATTTCATTTGACATCGGGGAACCACGTATTTTCTAAAATGTTTGAAACACAAAACTGCTAGTGTGGTAAAAAATTTAGAAAATTTTTGATTACTTACTCTGTGGAAAATTAAATATTCTAAAAACTATAGAGTCTAAGAAAAACAAACACCTAAATTAAAACTATAAGCAAAACCAATCTCTGGTATGTGTTACTTAGGCATAATGGGAGATGAAGCTGAATTAATAATGGCCTAATTAGACAGTCAAAGCTATTTTAAAATAAAGTTTGCACTATACTGTTAAGTTCCACTTTCTAGCTTTCAATCTTTCTCTATAATTATGGATTTAAGTATGTCTCTCCTAAACAGTATCAAATGGGATTTTTTTACTACAACTTTCAATGTTGAACCTCCTTTAACAGGTAAATTTAATTCATTTACATTGTTATCCCTGACATATGATGATCCTTTGTCTATACCATCTTTCTTTTTTTTTTTTAATTTTTATTTATTTGACAGAGAGAGAGACAGCGAGAGAGGGAACACAAGCAGGGGGAGTGGGAGAGGGAGAAGCAGGCCTCCCGCAGAGCAGGGAGCCCGACGTGGGGCTCGATCCCAGAACCCTGGGATCATGACCTGAGCCGAAGGCAGACACTTAATGACTGAGCCACCCAGGCGCCCCTGTCTATACCATCTTAACTATTGTTTTCATTTACTATGGTTTTTTGTTGTTGTTGTTCCTTTCCTGCCCTTAAAAATCTTATTTTGAATTTATATACCCACCTTTTATGTGTGTAGTTAGGCTTACTATTTTAATTGGTAAACTTGAATCAATGGAATTGAATGCAAATAGTGTTATTTTTTTTACTGAACACTATATGGAAATTAGAAAAATTTAACTCAGATCACACTTTCCCATATTCCGTGTTAAGGTTGTCAATAATTTACTTCCATCTTTATTTTCTGCCTCTTCATTGGGCTCTCTTTTTTTTAAAGAATCAATTTTTATTTTATATTTTTAGTAGTTTACTCAGTGAGAGTTTGTGAATTGTAAGCCCTCTCCATTTCAATTGTCTGAAAATCTTTTAAATTTTGCTCTCTTGAGCAAATTTGGGTATTCTCATTCTCTTCTACATGTGTTTTAACCTCCCTTTTATATAATCACTTACTTTATCTCTCTTCCCTGTAGTCTGAGAAGTTTCATGGGATCTACATTCCAGTTGACTAATTTTCCCTTCAGCTGTATCCAAAGTTGTCTCTGATTTGATTTTTAACCTCCCACTGAGTTTTAACTTTCAATTGTTTACCTTTCTAGGCATTCATTTGATTTTTCCCCAAATCTGTCTATCCTTTTTAGAATATTCTATTCTTGCATTTGTGCTTATATATCTTTTAAAAATACAGTTTGTCTTTTTACTTTTATTTACTTTATAGTCTCACTCAGATTGCTCTGAGTCCATGTTATGAGAGTGCTGAGTAACTCACTCCCTGTGTTGTGCACTCTCTCTCGCAGCAGACTGTCCCCCTGGGTGATGTGAAACTTCGTATTGTAGTCTCATTTCCAGGAGTGGGCTATTTTTGTCAGAGACCAGTGCACTTGGGTTGTGGAAAGAACTCAAGAGAATGGCTTGTTGTTTGCTTCTGCTGGTACCCTAGAAGTTTCAGCAACTATGTTAATTACATATCTTTTGTTTTTTTATTCCCTTAGTACTGTATTTTAGACTCCATAGCAGATCTGGGTGTAGGACTGTGGTTTTATTATAGGTTTTAGTTAAGTGAAGATTTCATTTTTATTTTCTCTGTCATGAATTTTCCTGTGGCTTCCCTGGGCTGGTGGGTAAAAATTTTCTAGTTGGTCTCATAAGTGGGAGCAGCCACTTGAGACCCGGCTTTATTCAAAGGGCTCTAGATTTCAACTCTCGGCCTCAGGCTTGTGCAAATTCTGGGCCTCGGCCTCTATGCCAAAACAAAACCTCTAACTCCCAATCCCTAGGTTTACATCCATGGCCAATGCCCCTCTGGATTATTCTGGTATCCACTCATGCAGTTACCTCTCTCGTTTTGAGTTCCTATTTCATTTTGATGATTTGAGGATTTCTCTAGCTTTCCAAACTTGACTCATTCTTTCTCAGACACACATATACACACACTCCATACATGTGTATATGTATATTTTTTAAGTTTTAATATTTTACCCAATATTTCTGCATATTTTGAGTCAAAGTTATTTGTATTGAGGGAGGTGGTTAAGGAAGGAATGTGACTGAATATGACTGTTTTGAACACATTACTGAATTAGAATTGACAGTAATATGCTCTACATATTTCACATTGTATTGCTCTTAAGTATCAATTTGGCTTTTAAAATATACTACACTACATTGTCTAGGTTTCTGAATGCTACTTACCTCTATTATAAACTCTGAATTTCTCCTACCTAGCAGCATGTCTACATTTATATCAGAGTCATTTGTATACAATTTCAACTAGGAATACAATTTCAGAGGTATAGCATACTCGGTTCAATGGTAACTAGCTTTATTTTGAGATAAACGTTGCAATGTTGATGAAAGACTATTAATGCCTCAAAGACACTAATTCTCCTAAAGTAAATAAACATTAAATGATAATTCCTAATTGTCAATTGCAACTTTCTGGCTGTCTTTTTTACCTCCAATCTATTTCTTTTTTTTTTTTTTTAAGATTTTATTTATTTGACAGAGAGAGACACAGCGAGAGAGGGAACACAAGCAGGGGGAGTGGGAGAGGGAGAAGCAGGCTCCCCGCTGAGCAGGGAGACTGACCCGGGGCTCGATCCCAGGACCCTGGGATCATGACCTGAGTGGAAGGTAGACGCTTAATGACTGAGCCACCCAGGCGCCCCATCCTCCAATCTATTTCTTAATATAGACCTCGTCCTTCTTGCAAACTGAGTACTTTCACTATTAGAAAGCCTTTGTTTTCCAAAATAAGGACCAAGAGCAGTATTATTTCTTTGCAAGACTTTGGTGCAATGCTATGCCAGAAATACCCAGCTTACTGGTAAGTAGAAAGTATAACTTTCACTGTAAAATACTATCATTACACAGTGCAGCACTATCTCTGTGGTTTTTATCACTAAGGAAATCAATAGCACAGACTACAATTTTCTGTTGCTCTAGAGTAGATATAGGAGGGCAGATGAAAGAGTTTATTGACTTAGTAGGGCTGTTACTATAGCAAATCAGAATTGTAAAAGGAAATAGCTTTTTAACTGACTGATTTTAATCCAAACACTCAAATGTTTCAGTCTAACAAGAGACTTGATAAAAAATAAACAAAAGAAAACAACAAAACCCTCTCTTGTAGCCTTGTTCCCTTTCCTGATTTATACAACCACTTCATGCCATCATTACTGACAAATAGCCATACATTAAAAAAAAATTCTATTAGTGTCATAAGAAACAAGCTGGATGCTAAGGGGATGCTATGTCATGAAAGTCTTAATTTGCATATGTCATGTTTGTATTTGACAAATGTCATAATTTAGTAGATGTCATTTTGTGTAACCAATTAAAGGCCCAAAGTTCCACCTTGCAGCATTGTATTTCTTGTTAAATAGGTTGCTTTGGGAATTTTAAAATATGCACAATAGAAGCAGTAGGTGTTAAATCACCCAAAGTTGAAATACAGTATTGAGAGAGGGAGAGAGGGAGAGAGATGAGGGACAGGGGGGAGAGAGAGAGAGAGAGACTTCAAATATTGTTACTTTTTGATCATATGAATCAATTTGTTCTCCACTAAAAGAAGAATATTAAATTATAAAAATGTTAAAAAAAAAGAATAACTTGGTGTGTGCTGTTTTTATTTTAATCCTCAACTCAAACTCATGCTTAGAGGAACAAACCCTGTATCTCTGGATTAATGGTTAGGAAAACAGCTATATTCTTTTCATTCTTGCATTTCTAATAGGAACTTAGTGAGATACACAGTAGCAGTCTGAAACTCATAACCAGAAGCTGTGCTTTACACTCAGTAGCTGCCAATTCTCAAAGAAAGCAACATACTGTGGACAGAAAAATAAGCCTGTAGGATTTTTATTCTGTGTCAGCAACGTCATTACTTATTTGTATTTTAAGTAAGGGTTTCTTTTTCAAGGGCCTTGTGTGTATAGACACTGGAAGGGAAACAGAACTTCATAAATGTGGTGAAAGTGAAATATTTTATTCTTAAATGATAAATATAAATACTTCTACACAAATATATGTGGTTCCTTGTGTTCTGCAAGCAATGTTAATATGTTATAATAAATGTCAACATCTGGTGGCTCTTAGTTAAGATCCAAAGATAGCATCCATTCATCTCTATAGGTGTGATATCAGAACAATTTTTACTACCTTAATTCATGGTCATGTAAGATGGTAAATTTTGTATATCTTAGGGCTCCTCAAAGGGGTAAGAGTTTGCAAGTATGGAAATCAAACTACCAGCTCATTAAGAAAAGCTAAGATATGAAGTCATGAAAAATGGGGACTATTTAGCCTACTCACCCATTATATTCCCGAGCCAATCTTCTATACCCATTTTTAAAATTTTTGTTTTATTAATATTACTTCCTTTAAACAAATATTAACACAAACCTAGCATTTTCAAGGACTTGTGGAGATGCTCCCACTAAGCATTTGCTGTAAATTGGTAAATCTATCTGCAGGACCATTTCCTGTGCTTTATACGTATTTCACATTCATGGACATTGGTTCGGTAATGGTCATGAATTAGGAATAAATAGCTTACTTTTTCGAAGTCATGTGATTCTACTCTGAGGAGTTTAGGGTGCCCTTTTATTCAAATAAAACTAAGGAATGGTTCCTTGGTCTGGAAAGAGTGACAGTTTCCCCATGGATATGACTAAATCACTCTTTGCTCATGAGAACGCAATATTGTGTATGTCATTTGTTAACTGGACAGTTATTATTCATTCTGGTTCCTGGGGGATTAGTTCTCTCAATTCTGAGACAGAGATAGTATACTGGCATATTACTGCATTTTTTGTTTTGTTCGGAATTCTTAATTTCTAATATTTCCAAGAAATCCAAATGGTTAAACCTCAGGCCTTGCACCTGTCTTTTGTTTGTTCAAATTGACTTACTCTGCATGCAAAGCCCATCAGTGCAGTTCTTGGATTGCAAGACGAGGCCATCACAGTCCTTGCCTCCGTTCTTGGGGGCGGGCGCCGTGCACTCCCTCCTGCGCCAGTGCGTGCACTCGGTCCCACAGGTAGACCACTTGCTCCATGAAGTCCACCTGCCGTCCACTGCCACGCACACACACACAAAACCCAGCAGAAGGTCAGAGGGAGAAGCAGCTACTTGAGGGGGGAAGGGAGTAGAGGTCACGTGTAGATAAAACAAAATAAAACTGAAGAAGATGTCCCATCAAGGAGTACTGCATCCATGTCCACTACTGGGAAGTGAGCATGCGCGACATACATCATGAGGGTTCTGTGAACTTTCCTTCCTGGGGGCGTGACTGTGTCCTTACTGACCAAGCCACAGAATCGCTTCAAGGGAGACACAGAAACCAAAGTTGTCACCAGAAGCTGGTGAGGACCAGGAGGCACATAAAAGTAGATCATGATGGAGCCTTTTTTTTTTCTGTTAGAAGGGAAGCCTTTGGATTTTGCATTGAGAATTAGGGGACCTCTTTTTAGATCCAAGATTTCTTCACGCATAGTGTCATGTGGGCAGTGCAAGTAAACTTGTGTGTTGATATGGAGAAGAGGTTGGTATAATGGAGAAGAAGACTATCTGTCCACTCACTGACCCATCCTTCCATGCATCCATCCATACATACCTATCATCTATCTATCTATCTATCTATCTATCTATCTATCTATCATCCATGTCTTAAATACTCTTTTCATTTTATTTTTTTATCCAGGCAGCTTGATTCTGTTGAGACCTTCTGCAATGCTTTGTTGAAATGACTATGTTATTTTCCATATATTATTTGATAATTCTATTCCATTATTTGATGACATATATATTTCTATTTTTATTTTACAAATAATATTTACATATATTCCTATTTTTTTACTGTGATTCAGTCATTTAGAATTGACTAACTTTCTCCCTAATTTTTGTTGCTGGCTTGTTAGTAATCGCAATGATACTGAGCTGATATATCTCTATCTTAAAACACACAACTTAAATTCTAAGTTGAAAAAAAATACAGTAAATTTCACTAAAGTCACACTTAAAATGCATTCTTAAAAAATTCTTATTTAAATAGGACAAGAATATTAAAAAGCAGTTAAATTAAAAAAATTTCCTGAAATACATAAATTATGATTATCTAGAATTCAATATAAAACAATGTCAAACATCATTTATTGAACATCTACTATACATAACATCTTACACTTATATATTCATAGTAATTATATCCATTTTAATAGTCTACATAGTTTAGGAAATCCATAGATTTCATATTCAAATTATTGTGTAAATATATTATGTATAATGTGTATAGAGATATAAACATGCCCATATGAAAAAAATGATGAAAGCATTAATATTTCAATCATCCAGAGTTGGCTATTTAAGCAACTCCCAGCTATTTGGAGAAAAGACATTTGCTTTGACCTAGATCATCCTAAGGTACACACACACACACACACACACACACACACACACACACTTATTTCAACTCAAAATGCTCAATGCATTTTTAATTGTAGAAGTCAACACCTAGATAAAATATAGGAGAGTATAAGGTAAAATATTGAAATTCTAAACCTAGCTAAGTGTCAAAATTTGTTACACAAACAAAATCTCCCAAAGGGATACTGTTTGGATATTTGAAAATGGACACTTAGGAATACAAAATATAGATTATATTTTTCTCTACAGTTCATTCCTATAATCCATCTCTGATAATCTATCTATTAAAGGATGGATAAGACAAAAAGTAAGCTAAATAAAGAGAAGTAAGGAGACTGTTTCTAAATAACGAAATCACAAAAAAATAAAATACAAATAAATAATGAAATTGACAATGTAACAGCTACCCCAATGGAATGCACTGAATTTATGGATTATTTCAAAATAATTTTAGCTTAACTTTTTAATATATTATATAATTAAGCATTTTAGTTGGTTTTGAGTTTGGCAAATACCACCTTCAATTTGCCTAGGGTAAGAGCTGGTAACAATATGAGACAGCGAAAAAGATGCTCAGTGGCAGAGGGATGCAATCTCGCTATAGGTACCACTGCAAATAACAAAAATAGGTGACCAACGTGTGCAGATCATAAAGAGCTGACTGTATTGTATTTTCAAAATCCATTAGCCCATGTGTCACAAAGCTTTGCCTTCCTTTTAATTCATTCCAAATGTTTTGTTTGCCCTTGTCCAGAAACTGACATCAAATATCAAATATTTCAATCTAAAACATTTTCTAAATTTTAATTCCAATAATGTCCATGGCTGTCTGAAGATCAAGTGTTGTATTCCTAAAATGTGTGGCTTTCAGTGCTGCCTAAATCCCTTGAATTACAGAACCTATAATCTTGGCTCCAGCAGTTTTGTTGAGTAATAGAGAACGATTATGTCCCTAAGTGTTTAATCTCCTGTTTTATTCTATTTTGCATGTTTGGGTAATAAATTTAAGTACTGTTTGGGGGAAAAATACTTGATTTCTCAGCAGTGTAAGCATTGAATGGTATGATAGATATAAATAATGTTTATCACACATTCAGGTCAAGAATAAGGCTTTGTGTACATCCCCTAAAATATATTCCTAGAATGAGAGGACACGTTTGGAATGAGAACGCTGGTTTATTTACCTGGGCATAAGGTGGTACAGGCTATTTTCTGCACACTCTGCCCTTCACAGAAGGCACCACCATTGAGTGGTGCTGGGTTGGTGCAGGTCCTTGTGCGTTTCTGATACCCTCGTCCACAGCGGCTATTACACACAGACCATTCTGTCCAGGTGGACCAGCCACCATTGACTGCAAGGAGGTAAATACAAAATGTGAATTACATGTGTGTTCGTGCACACACAGATACACAAACTACACACAACACATAAACAAAAACTCATCTGCTAAGTGACCATAAAAAAAATCAAAAATTTCAAAGCTAGAAGAGACCTGGAGCATCATTTCATTCAAAGTATTATCAAAGAGCAGAAGAATCTAAGCATAGAGATAAATAAAATGAATTACCCAAATTTACTCACCTACTCAGAAAAGTAAATAGAACTGTGTTCTATTTTCCTTGGCTAGTGTTCTTAAAAATATATATTCAATCCCTTACCTAGTCAAGCTCCAAAAATTATTTTTGACAGCTTATCACAAATAATAAATGTTTACATCCTTATGCCAAGGCTGCAGGTGGATCTGAAGCGTGAGAACTGAATAAAATCATGTAGCTTTTTCTTAATAGCAGATGACTGATCAGTTTTCTTTAGCATATGTAAACTTTACAACCCTTGAAGGACTTGTAGTCAGTTTCAATAACCCAGTGAACCTGGTTAAAAAATAAAGTCTTGATATTGCTAGATTTTAAACTAATTGAGTAGCTATTTGATCGAATTGGCAATTAGTTCATGTAATTGAAATGGACACCCATGCTGTGTGTAAAGGCTCACTATGGTGTTTGATGGAGAGTTCAGTATAGGTATGACTATAAAGCCTACATTCTGATGCTATGTTCACTATTCATCTCTGGAGATCTCCTTCTAGAAAATACTCTGATATATTTTAATACTTACATTATGTGAGTTGAGATTCAATTATTGTAATTAAGCATTTGCTAACAAAAATTATTTGCTGGTAGTTAAAACCTGACACAACGAGAATGAGCGTCTGCCTCCTGATCATAAAGAAGAGGGCTAGACATTCGGGCAGCACACACTTTCTAGGTGCACATCATATGCCCGACATCTCCTCTTCTAGAAACCTATGCAATGGGAAATCATCATGAATGTGTTATATATACAGACACAGACAAGAGTGCTTTTGCATCGCAGTTATTTTCTATATAAAGATAAATACTTGTAAACAACTGTAATGTTCAACAATAGGAAAATGGTAAAGTAGATACCTGTTCATGTGATTGACACGTAGGCAGCCATTAGAAATGGTGCTAGAGAAGTCTATTTAAATGACTATTTCAGCATTATGTTTAAAGTAAAAATATATTTATACCCCCTTATTTTAAAATCTTATCTATGCATAGAAAATGCCAGTAGTATGCATATCAACCTGTTTGAAAGCTATTTTTGAATGACAAGATGACAGGATTATGGGCATTTTCTTCTTTGACCTTTTCTGTGTTTCCCTAATTTTCTAGAACGGATATGTATTTGCAATCCACAAATGGATACTAACAAAAATAAATATACACAACAGACTCGAAAACGAAATACTCATTAGATGTATATGTTTTGCTGTGGGTTTCTGGTGAGCCTCATCTAGGAGCCTTGGACAACTGACTTTATGGGGCCATGAAAAGGACAAACAGATGGCTGATAGGCTGAGTTTCAGTCAGTGTTCCAAAAAGCAACTTAACCTGCTCAGCTTTACAAAACCAGATGTCATGGAATTGTCAGTATAAATTGCTCACTAGCGTACCGGCAGGCCAATATTGGGGGTTATACTATACGTGTACTGCTCTGGTAGGATTTTAACGAGAAATGAATAATCATAAACTTCTAGAGAAAAAAAAAAGAATGAGAAAGTCCCAGACTTATTCTCTCATTCTACAGAGAAGGAGACACGGGCTCCCAGCATCCTGGTCGAGTGACCCATGAAGGTCAGTTAGTGGGAGAACTAGTCTGAGAGCACAAGCCTCCTGACCCCTAGTCCAATGCTGTTTTCTGAACTCAACATGCTCAAGTTCCTTGTGTTTGAGTCTTTCTAGAAACAATGTTCAGCTTGTATTTATAGCTATTGAAAGCATGCTATACATAGGAAAAGAGATTTGCATGTATATTAAACATGTATATAATGCATACGCAGAGAGTCTGTCTTCATTAGTTATCTATGATTACTACGTGCTGTGATGTGCTCCGTTTCTCTTTTGCCCTTGAAATGATGTTAATCAAGCCCTTCAGCCACTTTAGGAAAAGACAAAAAGAGGATCATTTCATTGTGACTGGAGAGAGGCAACTGCTTACAATTTAACGGAGCCATTATCTTGATGAGGAAATTCAGGCTCAGAGTACTCAGAGGATTAAAAAATAGTCTGTATCTGTCTTGTAATGAAAACGAGAGATTTAAAGCGTCCCCATATTCAGCCTTTGGAACATCACAGTGGCTCCTGTTTCTCGTAACTCCTTACAGCACAAGCACCTCCATCCGAAGGGCACTATCGGCTGTAAGTACCACGAGCCAGATACTTGCCAATAGCGATCCCTCCTTCCCAGTCACCCAGACCCAAAGGCCCCTGGAATGGCCTTTGACACTAACGCAGCCATGAGGAGCTTCCTTAAGTTCCAAGCGGGTGGTGTGACACAGGCATCTCAGGTAAGAGGGACATACCCTCAAAATACTTCCCAGGTTGTTAGGTTACCTCTGATACAAGAAATCATCAAGAATATGAGGGCCTTCTGTATGTCCAACACTGTGAGAAATGCACAGACAGACAGAGTGGTCTCTCCATCTATAACGGAGCTTACCGCACAGCTGGGGAAATGAAACTACCCATAGAATGCCTGAAAGACAACTGAGCGCTAAAACGCGCAGAGAAATAAAAGCATCCCACGCTACAGCAAAATTGGGAGCGGGACTGTTGAGTATTTCTGGAGAAAGGATAGGCCCCGTCGGAGATGAGCTGGACTAGAAAGGACCAGAGACTGGGAGGGAAGCTTCCGGAAGAAATCATCATGTTGAACCTTGCCACGTGGTTAGGATGAGGGCCACAGGGATAGCAGTGCTTGCCTTCACTCTAAGTCTCCCTGAGGGAGAGTGTGAAGCAAATTCCAGGAAGTCAATGTTGCTCTGATGTGTTTGGTAAACAGCTCGTTTACCTGACTGAGCCAAGGCCCACAGAAGTATGAGCAGGCTGACTCAAGCATCTCCATCTCCAAACTCACTCTGGCTCTGGGTGGTCCGGGGTATGGAGAGGGGAGGGCTTACAGAGGCAGGGACATCTGCTGGCTCTGGTGCAGGCACTCAGGAAGACTTCCTTCATCTTCCCCATCAGCTCACTGACAAGGGCTAGGAATTTCCAAGTCTAGTCTTTCTATGAGTATCGGGGAAGCAGGTAAACCTCACTGTCGGAGCCCGAAGCTGGGAGAGAGTGGCAATGAGGACTGCCAAGGGGCCTCTCCTGGATGTTTTAAATTAAAATGAGAAACGGTAGTTTGACATGAACTAGATTGAGCCTCAGACAGCTCACTCACCGTAGACTATGACAGTTGCAGTCGTGCTTTTCCTCTTGGCAACGATGTTTTTGGCAACACAAGTGTAGTTTGCAGTATCTGAGAGGCGGGCCTGCTTTATGATGAGGTTGTGATCAATGGTAATATAAAAATTCCGATCTTCAACGGGATCAATTATGTCTTCATTTTTCAACCATTCCACCTAAAGATGCACAAGAGAAATAGATAAATCCCCAGTATGGATCCTTCCATGGCAGTTTGTCCTAACTTGAGCTTTATAATTTGTATAACATTGCTTCATGCTCTGAGCTTCTGCAAACCGAGAGGAAGTAACTTTCTGAGGTCATGTTAAGTATCACTCACCTGCCAAACAGGCTGATTCTGTCTGTACTCCGTTATTCTCAAATGTCAATGAACCAATTGGGAAATATAGTGTTCAAATTGTTTTCACTTCGCCCTGCGGGCAGGAACAGGGAATGCGCACTGCCAAGTTCAGAACCCAATCAGAAATAATGGGCTAAGCATTTCAAACTCAACTCAAACCTTTTGCTATTCGATTTGTTTACTCTTGGCAACTTACTCGCTGCTTTTCACAAAAGAATGTAAAGACTATTAAAAAAAGCTCAAAAGGCATCTTAGACCTCATGTAGCTCTAATAAACCCACATTTGGATGATTTACGGGTAACCTTGCTGAAACATATGGATTAAATTTCCCCCCAAATGCACTTACATTAAAATGTAGCAAACACGTATTTGGAGATGCACTTAAGCCAAAATACTTGGAGAAAAAAAGGTTTTGTATCAACTTTCAATATAATCCAAATAGCATATACATCATACTCAAAACTTTCTTTTTGTGGATCACTAGCATCAAACCTTTGACTCATGGTTTGCTTCTGGGAAGCCTGACCTAATACATGACTGTTCAAAACTACTGAACTAGTTTTTCCACGTAAATAACATCAATTTTGCAACAGCAATGTTATCCTTCCAGATTGAAAGGTGGGAGATATAGCTATATAAGCTTTCCTTATGGAGGATAAATTATTTCTTGTTCTATAAATTGCTGTTGCTTCTTCTTTTTTTTTTCTATGCACAGGTTTTTCCATAAAGCAAAACAACATTGATATTTGCCACACTTAAACTTATCTTTTATAGTGATGGGATAATGGATACAAGTAATCTTTAGCAGTAGAGTGTCAATAGTGTTGCCATTTTCAAAATCTTAAGGAGTTTGGCACCGCAAGAGGTCTGGAAATTAATCTCTAAATCTGTCAGTGGGTTTGACGTGGTACAGCTCTAAATTACATCCAACATAGGGACTCCAAAATAATGCTCCTCTAATCCTTAGAAGAAGGGCCACAATTTAAAGGGAAAAACAAAACTCAACAACAACCCTGAAATAAACGTATGAGGATGTAGATGAGAGCAACTATTTGTAGTGATATGAATTTTGAAATGGCAAAACGTTCTTGGTATTTACACTACGGTAGTAAGAAACAGAATGGAATCCATCTAAAACAGTGGGGTTTGAAAACATGCATTTTGTTTCCAACTACAGACAGCACATTCAGTCAGGGCCATGCTTGGATATATCTGATCAGAGAGTCATACTCTCTGGACCTGGATTTTCTCAAAATTTGGCCGTGTGTGTATAGTAGTATGATCTCACTAGAAGCGCAAGAGGGAAGGTAGCAAAATTCATACTGCTACAAAGTAGGACAATAATGATCAATTATCATTAATTATCATTGATGATAACTGAAAGTGGACATTAATTTTTTAATCTAATCTTTAGGTAGGCATATCTATGCCATTCTAAAGAAAGCTTTCCACTTATAGAAGGCACTGTTGGGCTCCCCCAAGTTGGTCTTGGATCCACTGTGTGTGTGCATGTGTGTGTGTGTGTGTGTGTGTGTGTGAGTGTGCTCTTAGTACTTTCCTTTCAAGGACCCGTAATTGCTACTCTTTCCTTGAAAGATGGGTCTCAGACTGCTGGACCCTGCCTGGAAATGCCTAGGGGTTCACAGCTCCCCTGCCCCACAACCTACCCCCACTCAGCCATTGTCTCATGGGTGTGGAAATATGCTTTGTATCCAATTGGGGTCAGAATCCGAGCTGCTACTCTCCAGACTTCCCCTGCGGGATGAGGCTGAAGCTATCTCCTTGAGGTGTCACCTGCATGTCCACACTTACTGGGCTTCTCATTTTCTGTCTAGCATGCTCCACCCACCTGTAAGGTTCTCTCTCCTATGAATGTTTCCATAAAAAAAAACCTCTTGCATTCAAATCTTGGCCTCATGGTTTGTTTCTGGAGAATCCGACCTAACCCATGACTGTTGAAAACTATGGTTTCTTCTACTTAAATCACATCAATTAATAACAGTGATAATATCCTGATCATAAGTGACATTAAGAGATCCCAAGGGATATTGCAAACCACTTGTTTATTTGAAAGTTTATTAGATGGAAGAAAAAGAGCGATCTGCACAATTGACAAGATCTAAAAAGACCTCCATGATTATTGGGTAAACCATCTTTACTTTCAAATACATCACTCCACATTTTTCTCAAGTCTCTTGCCAGTGCTAGAGCAGTGACTATGACCTGAGTTTTGAGGGCCCCTGAAGAACCCCAGAAGTACAGAAGTACTGAGGACACCCTCAGGGTCCTGGGGGGGCCACTGCCCTCCTCCCCAACTCTGGCTTTAACCAGAGAAGCTCAGCTTTGCTCTGTCTTCCACACCGGGTTCACTTGTAATGCCTTTGGTTAAAGAAACAGAGGGTTCACTACTGCTTAGAAATAGCCATAGGCATGGAGAGGTGAGCCGTGGCCTCCTCCAGCTTCTGGTAGCTCCCCTACCCCTGTTCCCTTCATGCCAGTACTCCCAGCTGCCGCAACATCCTGCTTTGAGACCACATTTCCACAAGAAGCTCAGGTCATCACTCACCGCCCACACTAGAATCCTCATACTGCTTGGCGCATCCCCATCTCCCGCCCTGCAAAAGTCTCGACAGCCTTCCAAGCTTCTTTGGAAGGCAGTAGCAAAATACTCCAAAATTTCAAACTCTTTTTAGATTGTTTTCTTCATTTTTCTTTAACTAAAACTTAGGTCTTCATGATGCTACTGTGTTTTTTTCTGGGGTTCTCTCACGTGGTGGCTGCTTGATTTCCCAAATCCAAATTACAGTGGGCCTGGGGGTAAGTGTCCTCCTTGTTCTGCCCTGTCTATTCTAGACCATTCTCTCCAAACAGCTTTGCTTTGAATCTCATGTCATCAGATTATGTCACCCACTTTCTATATTTTTTGTAGTCATCTACAGACCTCTGTACTCACAGTCATTTTATCCAGCACATTTTCTGTCATAATTTCTAATGATTTTAATAACCCGACAAACATGACACTTTCCAATTTTGGCCTCTCAAGTACACAGCACTCCTTCCTGCCATGATCTTGGTCTCTAAGACACTCACACTTAAAGGCCAAAGACTTTCAATCCTGGCCTCACTGTAGACTAATTTGGACGTTCATAATACATCAATTCTACATCCAATCCAGAGAAATTAAATCTAACCCACAGAAACCCTGACTCACCATCAAGACTGTTCTAGCACCCATATTTTTTAAACTCCTCAAGGGGCTGTGACTTACTGCTAGGGTTGAGGAGTACCACTCTAGCTAATTTTCTCTCAAATGAGATCCCTGACAAGAAGCATCTACGTCACCTGGAAGCCTGACAGAAATGCAGAATCTCAGGTCTGCCCAAGTACACTTACTGAATCAAAATGTGCATCTCAACAAAAAATTCAGGGATTTATATGCACATTAAAGTTGGAGAACCACCAGTCTAGCTCTTGTCCTTACCATTGATTGTAAACCCTCTGAAACCCAAGTTCAGTTATCACCTCTTTCTACTCTTCCCTGTCTTCTGGTTTACTCCCCCTAGGACCCCTATTTTGACTCCCTTTCACCAGGACCCACAAATCTACTAAACTTCCCAATGTTATCTCTCACCCCTCTCACGTTACCTCTTTTCTCTTCACTACTTTTTTTTTTTTTTTTAAAGATTTTATTTATTTATTTGACAGATAGATAGCACAAATAGGCAGAGTGGCAGGCAGAGGGAAAGGGAGAAGCAGGCTCTCCGCTGAGCAGGGAGCCGGATGCCGGGCTCGATCCCAGGACCCCAGGATCATGACCTGAGCCGAAGGTAGCCGCTTAACTGACTGAGCCACCCAGGCACCCCTTCTCTCTTCACTACTTTTCAATGGCCATATCCAAATTCTCAAAATCCCTTGCCTTATATTCTCAGCTCCCCCATCCCTCTCCTTCCTTAAGGCACTCACTTGGCTACTCTTCCCTGACACCACCTTCAGAGACTCGCAGCAGAATGTGGCTGTGCACAGCCATGTCAAGTAGGCTCATCTTAAATTCATGATAACACAATGCAAGTGGGCTCTTAATTCTGCCAAAAAATCATACTACATTTTCATCATCTGCTCATGGTCCCATCCTCCTAGACAGCTATTTCACACCTTCTCCTCTCCCCTTAAACACTACCTCCCTCTCTATCCTCACTTTCAGCTGATGACCACGATTTCTCCTTCACTGAAAAAAGTGACAATCACAAGACAGTTTCCACAACTCCCACTACCCACCTCCCCACCCCTATTCTGCACCCTCTCTCTGGTTACTGGTCAGCTCCCACTGGTCCGTGCTCCCACCCATCACCTCTCATTTGTATTCTGCATCCCACTCCCTTGTGCCTGGTCAAGGGCAAGCCCCTGCAGTGTTCCTCTCTGTCTCTTAAATCATTAATATTCCCTCTACACAGAATCATTTCCATCAGCCTACAGACATACAAGTATTTTTCACAACTTAAAACCCTCCCCACTCGTTTCTGCCTGTAGTCACCTCCACATTTCTTTGCTCACCTGATAAAAGGCCTTGGATACTTGTTGATACTTCCTCTCTCCATTTCCTGACCTCTTCCTGTCTGCTGAATCTATTCTAATGCACATTCAGCTGCACCCTTTCACCCGTACTGCTCTTTCCAAAGCCACCAATCACTTTCACTTTGTTAGGTGTACTGGTGAGGTGCTTGTACTTAACTCATGTGACTATGCAGCAGGTTGGACCCTGCTGGGTTCTCCCTCCTCCTCCTCACTTGCTTTCTTGGCCAGGGCACCCCATCCCCCACAGCTTCCTGGAGCGGAAATCTGTTCCCCTCTAGAGCCTGTGTCCCTGCACCTCTTCTGTTTTTCTATTTTCTATCTATATTCATTTCCTTGGTGAGCTCATCCCGTCTCATGCAGATACAAATCTTTATCTCCAGCCTAGACCCCGCCCCTGAACTCCAGACTCATATATCCAACTGCCTTCTTTCAGCTCCACTGGGGTGTCTAAGAACCACCTTCTGAACTGCACTTCCAGCTCTGCTCCGCCCCCAGCTTTCCCCATCTTAGTTAATGCCAACTCTCTCCGCCCAGTTACTTAGACAAATACCTCAGACTTGGCCTTGACTCCTCTCTACCTCTCTCTTTGCCCGCTGGAAGTCAGAGCAGCATGTTGGGATCTGACCACTTTCTGTCCCTTCACTACCACCTGGTTCAAGCCACCATCATTTCCCTCTTGGATTACTGCAGCAACTTCTTGTCTTATCTTTTCCCCTTGGCCATCCACAGTCTATTCTCAGCACAGTAGAGTGATCCTCAAACTCTAAGTTGGATCATGCTGCTCCTCCTCTCCAGCCCTCCAATGGCTCCCTATCTTGCTTTGTGCCAAAACCAAACCCACCAGGCCCAGCATTACCAGGACCCCTGACCTCTCTGAGATCACCTTGTTTACTTTCTCTCTTCTCTCATCTCCTTAGCATGTTGGCCCCTCCAGTGGTCCGCACACACATCAGTGCTGCCCCTGCCTTGTGGATATTGAGTCTGCTGGTGAACCTGCCTGAAATAATCTCTCCCTTCCCCAGGTATCTGCATAATTTGCTCCTTTCCCTTCTTCAGGTCTTGAGATGTCACTTTCTTAGTGAGCCATTTCCTGATTTACCTTTAAAATTGCAACATCTCTCTCTGCCTATACCCCCAATCTCTCATCCTCTTTTCTTTATTTTTGGCATGGCACTTCTCACCATCTCAGATAGTCTATATTTTACTTAGTAGTTGTCTCCTCCACCAGAATTAAAGCTCCGCAAATTCTGATCTATTTTTGATCAATGTTATATTGCTGTGGCCTTAAACTGGCATATAGTAAGTGCTTAGTTAGTATTTGCTGAATGTATGAACAGAAATAAGATATGTAGTGGGATCAAGTCTGTTATACACACTTTTAGATCTCTATAAAGTTGCTGCTTTCACTGGAAAACTTAATATATTTAGTGAGTGCCATTTTAAATATCCCTTCTAACTAAGTTCTACTGGAGATTAAGAACACAAATCTCTACTGCTTAAGGTGAAATCCTTCAGAGCTGGCCTGGCCTCCAAATGGACTCAATGGAGAAATCGTAAGATAGAAGAGCACCTCTAGAATTATGCTAGGAGACCCCCAATGTCTCACTATTATTTCTGAGTCTAAAGTGTTGTGTGACCAGCATGTTTTAACTAAGGCATCTTTGAAAGTGGCATACCCCTCTAATGCACATTATACCTGCATGTCTGCTGGAGAAGCAAAAGAGGGTGTTTGAGTAATTATTGCAGACTTCATCTGGTAAACACAGGATCTAGGTGATCATGGTAAATCTGGGCCTAAAATCCAGTTTCCTAAGAACTTTAATTTTTAATAAACAGAGATCTCAGTAGGCACCTTGTTTTTTTCAATTCCATTCCACAGACACTGAGTACCTACATGTGATGCACGGTGTCAAGTGCTGGGGGAGAAAGGGACAAATCAGATAAGTGCTTGCAATGCATGAGAATAATTCTGTTTATCATGTAAGAGGTTGTCTAAATCAGCAAGGGAAATCAATACAAATCTTTATAAATATATCTTTTTATTAAAAAAAATACATCCTTTTCATGCAGTGTCTCCAGAACCCAATAGCACCAGATAAAGTGACATTCTTCCATTTGAAGTAATTTCATAGTGAATCTCCTTACAAAAACTGTATGTGAAATCCCAAGAAACAGTAAAGAATCTTTTGTTGTGTTAGGATTTTATTGCATTGGATAGTAATTAATTATATTGTTGCAATGCTATTTATTTGTAAGCTAATCTTGGTTAATCAGGAGTCAGTACTTTGGTCTGGCCTCTGAATTCTGTTCCTGTTTTGCTCATTTCAATGCTTCTTGTTGATTTCACCCTGAGCTGTGGCTTCCTCCCACCCCTCCCCATTTAGCAAACCCTCTGATTTATACATGGGAGAAGTCTTTCTGAGTTAGAAGTTATTTTTAGCTATGAATAAAACATTCAAGAAGAGAGAAAAATAGGTTGTAGTTCAGAAAACAATAAAAGGCTTTGCCCATAAGCCATAACTTGTTGTCAGTGCTGCAGTAAGACAAAGTAGCGTTTCTGTCCTTGTGACTCTAACTGCAGTCTTTTCAATAATTTGGGGCACATTTGAAGTAATTGACTCAAGTGTTTATAAAGAAATGGGAATTTATTAACAGGTAATAAAAATAGTTACAGGGCAATGTTAGGACGTCCTATTTGCATATTCTGTTGTTATGTTTGCTGTTGATTAATCCCACTGTGTGCAATTGAAAATCACTTTAAGAAGCAGTTCCTAAAGTACCAGCTGAGAGGGTTGTTCTCAAACCTGACTGCCTGGGTTCAAAATCAAACTCTGTCGCCTCTGTGTCTCTCTTGGGTAAGTTCCTTATCTTCTCCCTGCCTCTGGGTCCTCATTTATAAAATGAGGGTAATCCTCAAATGCATTCCATAAGGTTTGTAAAGATCAGATGTAAAGATAGAGTCCCGCATCGGGCTCCCAGCTCTGTGGGGAGTCTGCTTCTCCCTCTGCCTTTGCCCCCCTCTCTCTCGCTGTCTCTCATGAATAAATAAATAAAAATATTTATAAAAATAATAAATAAAAACAAAAAGGAAAGTATCTTGATGTCTGAATTTCGTTCGCTTTCTCTGACATTTTTTATTGAGGTAAAGTCAACTCACCATTAGATTATAACTCTTTAAGATTGTACTTGATATATATAAATGATTAAGTATTAAATTGGCCAATCTAGTTTGTATGTTAAACCTAAATACATATTTCCATTTAAACTTTGTGAATCCATAAGTCTAGAGATGTCATTAGCATGTGTGTGCTTTAGAGAAAGTATAACATGGCATTTTAATCAGTCTGCATAAATATTATTTTCTAATTCTTTTAGGTTATAAGCAAATCCTCACACTAGATTAATTTTTTAAAGGCATAAGTAGAATAGATTTTTAATAAAAAAATTTTTAGCAAGATTAATTTGAGAAATAGTCACTATTGTACTTGATAATATGGCATAAATGAGAGGCAATTTATATATTACTATTACTTTTACCTAGACCCAAACCATCCACATTTTTATACTTTTGATTTTACCTGAGTTTCCCAGTTGTGTTTTCCTGCTGCTTCAAGTTAGTCATCATTGCTTGTTCTTTCTTCTTTTAACATTCAAAATGTTTGTCATGTGTTTTTAAGTCACAATTACAGCTCGATATGGTACATTATATACAGAGAAAAGAAAAAGAACAGCTTAACACTGGTTTCATGAAATTGACTGGCTCCAAATAGAGAACTAGCCACTTGGTCAGGTTTCAAGTTTTCATGTTAAATATTAATATTCTTTTTAAAAAAGATTTTATTTATTTGAGAGAGAGAGATCGCACAAGTGGGGGTGAGGGGCAGATAGAGAGAGAGAGAGAGAGAATCTCAAGCAGATTCTCCACTGAATGCAGAGCCCAATGCAGGGCTCTATCCCACGACACCGAGATCATGACCCGAGTCAAAACCTAGAATGGGATGCTTAAATGACTGAGCCACCCAGGTGCCCCTAAATATTAATCTTCTAAAAAAACAAAATGGATTCTTAAAGAATCTAAGGAATAAATGATTCTCCAAGCATATTCTTATTTTCCATAAACAACTTGACCCTCACAACATGAAAATAATTTTACATTTGTCTACTTAATGAAATGTGTTTTGGACACACTCATTTCTTTCTCCATACCCTGTGATGTCCCATCTATCCTCAATCTCTCCCTCTCCCTCTCTTTTTAGTAATAAGCCGTTTCTTGTTTTTACTGTCTGGACCTGTATAGCCCCCAAATTTGATTATGCACGTAGAATTCCAAGCTACCTATTTGTGTGCGTGTGGGGGGGGCGGGGAGTGAAGAATAGATAACATAAAATGGTCATCACTTGTTCTTTCAATGACATCAGTCTCTACCCCACCTCCACCCCCAGACAATAGCAAACACATCTTTGGATTTAACATATTTATCTAGGTTCCCAAGAGAGGGAATTTCCTTCTGGTCACCTGCTCTCACTATGACCCCAAGTTCAGGAGTGACTATCCTGAGCTCTCTTCTCTGTTTCTCTTTCTCTCCACACAGAGAAGATTCTGGGGCAGCTGGACCGGTCAAATAGGAAAGGAAAGGTAGATATGATGGCTCATGCTGTGGTTATGGTACAACTGCAAGCTTTAGGGTGGCAGAAGTAGGGGATGTATTCTGGAGGGGGAGAGGGTCCCCTGTGGTCCCTAATGTGAATCATGACCTGGTTTAAGAAAGAGTTCCAAAGCAGAACATTTTCCTTGCACTGAAATTGGGAGGGCAGGGAATGGGGTGAGAAGGATGAAATGTGTTGGCGAGGAGTGAAAAAACAGAAAACAATGAGCTGGTATGGAGTATTTCAGGCACGGAGCTAGGTCCTTTAGATACATAATCTGTATTCCTCACAGCTGTTCTGTGAGGGAGGTATGTATAGACCCATTTTTCAGATGAGGAGAATGAAGTTCAGAGAGAGGAACCGGTGCAGGCTTACAAAGCTCGAGAAGGAGCACAGATCTGGATGTTGGACTGCCTGAGCCCTGGGCTCTTGTTTGCCTATTAAAGCAAGAACCAGGAGGAAGCCACCATAGAGCTACAGACATGAGCATCCATGGAGGGGGCTCCAGATCATGTGGTGGTAGCTAGAAGAAGCTGGGACAGCAAGAACATGTTAGTTACGCCAGGACATGGACCCGGGCTAGCCTCTAGCTAGCGCTCTGTAGGGAAACAGTTATTACCACCACCCTGCTCACTCTTAGAGGACAAACACAGGTTCACTTTCAGAGCCAACACTACGACTGGGTGGGTGCACTTCGACTTCAGGCGCATCAGGAAAGAATCCTTGTTCTTGAAAGATGCACCTCAAATTTGGCAGTGACTTGAAATGTCTTTAGGAGGGGCTAGTTTTTAATCCCATCCTTACAAGGTTCTCTTTATATGCAAATGACCTGAGAAATAACATCTTGATCTAAACCATATAAAATATTACAAAACTTGGCATATAAGTGACTAAGGGAAAATTATTTTCAGTTTAAAGAAGAGTTTGAGGGGCGCCTGGGTGGCTCAGTCGTTAAGCGTCTGCCTTTGGCTCAGGTCATGATCCCAGGGTCCTGGGATCGAGCCCCACATCAGGCTCCCTGCTCAGCCGGAGCCTGCTTCTCCCTCTCCCACTCCCCCTGCTTGTGTTCCCTCTCTAGCTGTGTCTCTCTGTCAAATTAATAAATAAGACCTTTAAAAATAAATAAATAAATAAATAAATAAATAAATAAATAAGAGTTTGAAGGCACATGGATTTCAAACTGGAAATCAAGTAACCAACAATATGCAAAAATTTTCTAAGGGGTACACAAACAGAAACATATTTAAGGGAATCTGTATTTATATCTTTAACTTCCATATACACTTCATCCTAAAACCGATTGCCCTGAAAACGTGTCCTCTGCTTTTCCAAAATGAAGGCATCTCCCGCATCCCAATCTTCCCAAGATACGTCGTATGAGGGGGTAAACGGCTCTAGGGCGGCACAAGTCAGGTGCAAACTAACTGGGAGGATTAGTGTGGTATTTGAGATAGTAAGGGACTATAATGACAGGGTGACAAACTCTTTAGCAAATCAGGTCATTACAATTCTTGGCATTCATCAAAATGGAAGGAGGCCCTAATATGCCACTAATGGGTCCCTGAACATGATAGGTGATAATAAAACACTATCTGATTTAGTGCCTTTACTAGGTTCAAAGACTTTTATAAATTAAAATTTAAATTTAATAAGCAAAAGGAACATCCAGTGCAAAATGAAAGATACTTAAAATGTTTTTAATGTGCACATTTTTTACCTAACAGCATTCCATCAAATTCTATCCCTAAAAAAACCTCCTATGTGCACATATCCATATGCTATGACTCACCTGTGTTAAATCTAACTGAACACTCTGTGGTCTGTTATTTTCTTAAGCAACGTGCTCCGTGGCAAGGATGCTGAGCAACGTGAGACAGTTCTGTAAAGGGCAATCTTCATATTGTGAGACCTTGTTCAACATTCAATCAAGAAAAGGCAAACACAAATAAGGTCATCTTCCTCTAGTGAAAAATGTTAGGAAATGGGAAAAGGAGCAAGTTTCTGTAGAAGGCGTTTGCCCCACTTGTGAGACCAATTCCCACCTCCGCCTCATAGAATCTTGCACTCAGGAGCTGCACTCACTGCTCACTTTGTCCCCCTCTGACTTCTTGAGGCCCCGGGTCATCAACATATTACTCAATATTTTTTGTGATCTTCCTTAATCTAAGCAGATGACATATGTCTTTTTTTTTTTTTTTTAACAGACCAAATAAGGCCAAAAGATATAAACTCCTCTCAAAGCTCTTCCTTCCTTCCGTGTCAGGTCACCCACAAACACACACATGTCCCCTGTCCATCCTAAAAACCAACCAACAAGGAAATTACTCTGTGACACACCTGCTCTTCTCAGCCTCACTTTCATCTCCTCTCTCCCTTGGTGGCTAAACTGTCCTCACTATTCATCTGCCCATTGACCCTTCAATTTAGAGCTGTCTGGATTCACGCTCACCACTCAAACTGCACTTTCAGAGGTGACCAGCGACCTCCCTCGCTGCCCCGTCCAACAAACCAACAGCATCGTCTTTCCCTATGCCACTCTTGTACCATGTAATTAGCTGTTCTTTCTCAAACCTCTTTCCCTGGTCCCTTTATTTTATCCACCATAGTTCACACTGTCCTCCGCAGGGCTCTCTCTTTCATTTTCTCTTTTAACTTTATAGCGGTGGTTCCCAACTTTTGTGCATCAGAATCACCCAGGGAGGTTTTAAGACCTGCTCCTGCCTGGGCCTCACCTGCAGAGGTTCTGATTGAATTGGGCATATGAAGGGTCCAGGCCTTGGTTTTTTTTTTTTTTTTTTTAAAGATTTTATTTATTTATTTGGCAGAGAGAGACATAGCGAGAGAGGGAACACAAGCAGGGGGAGTGGGAGAGGGAGAAGCAGGCTTCCCCTGGAGAAGGGAGCCTGATGCGGGGCTCGATCCCAGAACCCCGGGATCATGACCTGAGCCGAAGGCAGACACTTAATGACTGAGCCACCCAGGCGCCCCAGGCCTTGGTGTTTTTAAAAGCTCCTCAGGTAATGCTAATGCGCAGCCAGGTTTGCAAACCACTGGCGTATATGCACTGGTGATCTTCTTCACACTCATGGCTGTTCACTCAAAAATCATTAACTCCAGTCCTAATGTTCATTCAACTCCATTCAGATTTTCAATTACTTTCTCAATAACTCCAACTGAATGCTCAATAAATACGAAATGCAGAACAGGTATTGAATTGATCTCAGTATCTCCTCACGTCATTCCTCTCTCTATAAATGTGGTCCTCCTGATTTTCTGTTTAATTATGGATTCGTTATCCTCCCAGTCCTAAACTCAGAGCTTACAGGAATCCTTGTGCCTTTCTTCAAAAACTATTCTATTCAGTTATGGATGGTGCCTAGAATGTTTGTTCAAACCTGGCTTCTCTTCTCTACCCCTACTCTTAAGTACTGTGATACTATTTTAATTCCAATAATTCTTACTGAAAAATAAATCTTAAAAACAGTAGCTTCAATTAAAATGTTCTTTATTGTGTCATTGTTTCTAGGTTAAAATCCAAACTTCACATGAAATCTTTTACAAGTGTCCTCAATTATTGCTTTAGCTTCACCTTGATCACTTAATACTACTCTCTGGACATACTGAACTTTCTGAAGTTTCCTTAGCATGTGATCAACACTAACATGGCCACTCATTGCATTTTCCATCACTCTACCCAGAATGCCTTTCTCCTCCTTTTCTGCTGAGAGAATTCTACCCATTCTTCAATATTCACCTCAAAAGACACCTTCATTCTGAAACACTTTTTGTCTGTTTTCCTTTTATGTGCAGCAGAAGCAATCTTATCAAACCATTTATCATACTGTACTGTAATGATATGTGTAAAGTTTGTGCCTGGGAGTTCTTGAGAGCATGATTACTTATGTGTATATGATATCTCCAATGTGATACATCTCTGAATATATATGTGGATCTGAATATATATGTTTAGTTTTGTGTTCACAGTATCTAGCACAGTATCCTAGCAGAGATGTTCAAAATGTTATTTATTGTTTATCCAATTAATATTTGCTGAGTATCTACTAGGTGACCTCACTATTCCTGGTACCTGGGATGCATCAATAAACCAAACAAAGTCTGCCCTCCAAGTGATTCCCAAGAGAGAAGGCAATATATAAACAATATAAATATATTGGATAATTTCAATGGTCCTTAGGGCTAGAAAAAAATAATCAGTGCCATACAGTGTTTTAGATCTGGAGTCAGAAAACATTTTCTGTAAAGGGTAATATACTAAGTATTTAAGGTTTTGTGCGCCAAGGTTTCTAAACTGTAGGCATAGACAATATGTAAATGAATGAGCATGGTTGTGTTCCAATAAAACTTTATTTACAAAAACAGGTGGTGGGCTGTATTTGGCCAGCAGGCTATAGTTTGCTGACTCTTGTTTTAGATGACAGGGAAGGCCTCTCTGCAGGGCTGACTAATGACTAGAACATGAGTATCTAGAAAGAGCCAATCATACTGAGCCAGAGTGTTCCAGGTACAGGGAAGAGCAATTACAAAAGTCACTATCTGAGAAGCAGAAATAAAGCCTTCATGGCTGAAGTGTGGTGAAAGAATGGATGAATGAATGAATATATGAACAAAGGCATGAATGAGTAACCATATAGAAAATAAAACCACTACTAAAAAGTGGAAAGTATATGTAAAGAAACATTCCCTTAATTGAGATATGTAGCCACATTCAGAGAGAAGAAACAAAGACATGAATGCACAGGAAAATATAAGTCAGTAGGATCTACCTAAAATTAGTTTACTCCCTGAGTATCCATTGAATAGCTAATATGCACTAAGGATTATTGCAGGTGCTAGAAATTAGACAAAATATTTAATAATTATGACATCTAAAGTTGCAGACAATCAAAATGTTAGATTCTTAGCAATGCATATATTTTGATTTCTAGAAGTTGAAATAGGACTTCTAAGTACTGCAAAGTACTGCTTGTCACAGAACTAAGAGCAAGTACTGTGATAAACAAGCAAACAAACAAAAAAAAATGTGACCTGGGAATGAATATATATATCTCAATCATACCAATTAATTTCATTTTAGCAAAATATTTTGAAAAAAAATTCTTGAACATCACCAAATGAAGTATGTTTAAAAATCATTGAGATATTCTAAAAAAAATGGACCAGAAGTTGAGTTTAATTTTTCTTTCACATTCTAAAATTTTCACTTTCTTAATAAAGTGTGTGTAGATAATAACAACAAATAACACAAATCAACATGTTTATTCTGCTTTTGGAAAACTGATGAGATGATCTAACACTTTTTAAATAAATGACTTCTCCCCAAAAGACATCTTTGTCCGGATACTATCTGATTAACTCATGAAAATCAATCAAATAAGGCTACACACAATTTGTGTCATTTTAATGAACTGAATTTCCAAAACATACACTCAATAAAACTTTTTTTGTTGTTGTTGTTGTTGTTATAGGAAAAATATGGACTTTGGAGTTGCCAGACTTGGCTCTGTAGCCCGGTCCTCCTACTTGCTAAGTTTGCAGCCTTGTGCAGGCTGGAAGCTCCCAGAAGCACGATGCTCACGTGTACAGAGGGAAGGACTATCCCTCCCAGCGTTGTAGGAGGATTTAATGAGATACGGAAGGGAAAGCACCTGGAATTAGGAGGCAGGCAATAAATCTAATTTAATTGCTTCTTCTCCAAGACTGAGTTTACCCCAAACAGAGTTATATCTGCATAAGTGTATTTTAAGTGTTGATGATTCAGTGTCCCTTAGTGTCTCTATTAAGAAGTACATATCTTCATATTCATAATACTAATCAGGAAAAAAAAACAAGAACTGGGAGAAATCTTTCAATTTTCCACTGCATAGGGCTATTGGTATTAGTTTATGAGTCTTCATTCATACAACTCTCCCAGTGAGGAAAGTTTCCCCTTGTTTACAGCCTCAATCCCTTCTAGGGTATGTACCAGAAGAGAGGTCATATTTCTAGCCTTCCTATATAAGAACTGGTTCCCAGCT
Source organism: Phoca vitulina (assembly GCF_004348235.1). Classification (NCBI taxonomy): domain Eukaryota; kingdom Metazoa; phylum Chordata; class Mammalia; order Carnivora; family Phocidae; genus Phoca; species Phoca vitulina. The sequence goes on from NW_022589706.1 coordinate 72,758,348, forward strand.
CTTCTAGGAAGATAAAATGTTTAGAAATCTCTCCAACAGTTGGGTCTTTCAGTTCCATTGATGCCTTCAGTCTGGCAGAGGGTTCTCAAAACACCAACATGATTTTATTAATGAAGATGAATGAATCCCAATTTGATTATAAGTTTCAGGACTAGAGCATATTGACCCCATATTGTGTGTTCCCAGAAAAGATGTATAAAACTGCCATCCCTTCCTGTGTGTGGTGTGATTTAAGAATCAACTTTTCTTTTTATGGCTCCTAGATGCATGGTTTTATAGCTTTACTGTTACTGATATTTTATAAAATTCAGAACTATTGGCTATGTAAGTGCTGTCAGGGAAAAAAAAAAGGTTTTGCAGCAAAACATGGAGATCATTTGTCAAGGGCTTGGGCTTGCACAACCTTTTCTGAACAGCCGTTTCAGCATTCAACAACCTCATGCTTCAACTCTCCCCCCTAAAAACTTTGTTTTTCAGTTTAAATTTAATTTTTGATTTATATCATCAGCAAAGACAGAGAAAAGTGGATTACCATTCCCAGTGGATTATCCATTCATAGCTTATCATTAAATACGGGATAAATTATAATCTCCAGTTTAATCTTGACTTCCCACACTCATTTTCTCACCTTTATTCACCCCCGTCCCCTCTTTCTAATTAAGCAGCATAAAAGCTAAGCTACCTAAGACAGAGCCCCAAACTTCTAATGTTAAGAGTAAAGTGGGGGGACTCATTTACACAAAATAATTATTTTCCAAACATTATCTATCTTTAGTAATTTGTTTCATGGTTTGCTACTAAAATCGTGTAAAGCCTAACTATGTTCATGTTTTACTATTAAAAAATAAAACACAAATTTTTGGACAAAATGATGTAACAAAAATAAATCAACAACCATGAACTTTTTCCTTGTTGCCTCATCCCTTCCAACTCCCTGGGCAAAAAGAACATATCCCAGGATGATGCATATATCAGGGGCTTTTTAGGAATGCCTGGCACTAACTAATATTAGCAATCATAACTATTTCCAAATATAGTAAATGTTTGCTCTCAGTCGTTTCTACATTTTGTTTAAGCAAATCAGTGCCACGGTAAGAAGAAATAATTTACAAACTAAATTCCATTCTGAGCACTGGGTGTCATCCACAACTAAGGAATCGTTGAACACACAACAAAAACTGATGATGTACTATATGCTGGCTAATTGAACATAATAAAAACAAATTCCATTCTCATTTTCTGACTGACTGTTTCTAAAAGAACAATGGAGACAATATATTTGAAACCACAGTAATATAGACCTTATAACAACAGTGATGGTGTTTTACCGTTAGATGATAAAAGTACATAGTTGAATATTATTAGACATTAGGAACATGAGCCATATTTGCTAGAGTGTATATACTTTACACTAAACAAAAAACTTTATGTAAAAGCATCTCTAGAATATGCTTTGACTACCTTCAGGAAGACTCATGTGTTGGTTTCATATGTCTCTTCTCCATACTGCCGGAATCAACACAAGGGTAGAAGCATTACTTGTATTAGGAAATAATTTGGCTAAACTCCATCTCTGTAAAACCATGTCACGTACAGGCCACAAATGCCAATAAAACAACAGAAGCAAAATAATTTTTCTAATAATCAGAAGGCTCCAAAGTTAAGGTTCATGGAGACACATAAGCAGAAAGTATAACAAATTATAAATCTGACCATGATTTACCTCTTTACAACACCTTCAACATAATCCTATAGGCTGAGTTTTGTGATTTCTTTCAGTGTGATCTTTTCTATCAATAAAGCTGAGTTCTTTTTGAGAATTTTAAATACTTCTACTTAAGAACTTGTTTCTTTTTGTACTTCAGGGTAAATGACATACCTACATTTTACTGATAGGACAGTGAAATGGAAAAAAAAAAAAGGAAGGAGAGATCAATTAAATTCTTTACAGAGATCTTTTTAGAGATAGTTGGACTTTGGTCATAAAATTGCTAACAATGAGAGGTGCTCAGCTTCCCCCCCAAGTAGCTACTGGCACCCTTTTCCCTTTAGATACATGAACTTGTTAACAATGTGATTGGTTAAGGAATTGTCTAATCATATACGTCAATAATAAAGAACAAAACACCTTGAAGTTTTCTTTCCTATTCTACTCCCCTGTGAAAGACAGATGTGTTGTGTCTAATTATTCACTGATTGGTATCTGGAGAAACATTAACATAATTGGCACATTTGTTCTAATTAACAGAGAGAAACTGCCACATACCACCCAACATGAAAAGTGAGTCTAGCAGCCATTAGCTAGAAAAACCCACATCCATCAGAAAAGGCTACTCTGTTGAACTCAAACTGGAGCCCCTTGAGTCAGAACACTGAGACTGAGAATGACACAACAGAATTAGGAAGAATGTGTACACCTAAGAGAATGGAGTTCAGCCCAGCATCGTCGGATGCAGGTACATTAATCAAACAAATGGGAGAAGCAATTATGGGGTGATTATCAAAATAAAAAACTGAGCCAAGCCAAGCTTCTAGAAGGAGCATTGGCTGGAAGCTGGGAGTCTGCCAACTTTTACTGACCAGTTTAGAAGTGATAAGTTTGAAGTTTTTCCTGTATTTGTTTGTTTTAACCCTGCCCTTTAGACCAGTGGTTCTCAAACTTTGTTGGATTTTAGAATCACCGGGGGAGCTATTAAAAATCTTGATAGCCAGGCTGCACATCCTACCAATTCCCAGGTGATCCCAATGTGCATCCTCGCTGGAAAACCAGTACTGCATGTAGACTGGTTCTAATGTTCTTGCTAAAATGCAGATTTTGATTAAGTAGCCTGGGGTGCGGCTTGAGATTCTGCCTTTCTATGAAGTTCCCAGGTCATGTCAATACAGATAATCTATGCATCACACTTTGAATAGTAAGGTCTTGGCAATTCTAAGAAAAATGTCCATAGCTAATAGCCTTCTGGAGACTTTTACCAGGTAGGGGTTGGCTCCAATTGCTCCAGAGTTTGAAATCCTAGGATTATTTTCTTTTGATTTCTCACAGTGGCAACAGCTTCTCACCATCCCTTGCATGACTAAGAAAGTCTTCATTATAGGATGCAAACAAATGTTCTTTACCCGTAAAAGTTGTGGCTAAAAAGTGCCTTAAAAAACAAGAAGCAAAAGGCCATTAAAAAAAAAAAAAGTGTGCACAATGACACGCACTTTCTCCCTCCACCTCCTACCACCCCCATAGCTATTGTGGAGATATTGTTGCAGATGTTCTCTATTGTCAAGAATAGAGGCTACTTTGTTTATGCATCCATTTGCTTGTCAGATTTGCAATGAAGTAAGACGCTTATTCACTTCTGTGTTGACTACTGTCCAAAATACTTTGTACGTTTCAATGGGTTTGTGAAAGGAAGTGTGTTTTTATGCTTTAAAAAAAGTGTTGGTCTTCAAGCATGTTGAAACTGTATCTTTAGACGATTGTAAAAAAAAAATAAGCCAAAGAATTAAAAAAAGCAAGTGGAAAATGTAGTGACATTTTGCTCAGTTGTAACTGCTGCAAAGGGAAGGGATTTGCTAAGAAAGGAATTTGTTTTCCTATTGAGGAAACACTCCCTTAATTGCACATATGTCTGGCTCATTGCTTTTGAGAGCTGAATGTACACAGACCACACTGCGGAGGCAAGCTTGTCTTGAAATCTGAAAACTTCCATTCCTAAAGCCTAAGTTCAACTATGAGAAGATAAAAGCACATTGACCTAATGAACTATTAAATTAACTAATAGTGACAACCACCAAAAATGCCCAAAGTAGAATGACTGTATCTAATAATTTCTTCCAAGGGAGCAAAATGGCACTGAAATGTTCTTAAAATGCTAATTTTTCAGGGCAAAGGAACCATAAATTGACGAGTCCATGGTTAGTTCCTAACCAGTCTTTACTACAAATTTGCCTTTAGGGATAAGGAACTCCCAGCATTTCTTCTTATGTACCAAGTAGAAGTGGGACTCTTAACAAAGTCTGGCCACCATTAGAAATTATTGGCTTTCTGCTCTCTAGGATTGCCATTTCTCACCCCCAGTGAGTTTACAGTAAATAGTGCTTCTAGGCATATGGAGAGACTCACTGAAAGAAATTCCAAAGCAAGAGAACTGATTGAAGAAACATATACTTTTCTCAAGAGATAAGGGTCATAGAAATAAAAGACCATCTTGCCCTGTGATTAAAGACACAGTCTAGGTCATTGCCTCGTGCTCAAGCGCCACTGAGAGAGAGAGATTATCTTCGAAAACAGCTGAGGCCTGTTGATTGCTGATTTTAGGTCATTTAAGAAAAGCTCACTCTCGTGGATCTGCTGCACTTTAGCCTGGAAGATCTCCCTTTCTTCTGAAAGACCAAATTGGTTCTAGGTTTTATTCATTGAATAAAATCAAGTTTTTCTAAAAATCATGTTCAGAATTTTTTATCCCCACAGAAATTAAAGTATCCCCTTTACTTCTCCATCTCTCTCTATCTCTTTTACTTCTACCTTAAGACAAACAACCATTTTCTCTTGCTTGTGTTAAGGCAAGGTCCCCTAGATGGATCCCTGCTTTCATTCTTACACTGTGAAAATCAATTTTCCACGCAGCAGGGAGAATGATCTTTGAAAAACATATATATCCCAACATGACAATTCCGTACTTAAAATCTCCAATGGCTTTTCCTGTGTTCAGAGATCCATCCAGGCTACTTACCATGTCTGTTAATCCACAAACTCGTCCTCCTGCCTCTGACTGAAGGTCTTCCTGCCCTCCTCACGGCTTCACGACATATGTCTCTGAGCTACTGGCCCCTTTTCAGTCTATAGCCACATCCACTCCTTCTGAGGGTATTTTGCTCCCCCCCGCCTGGAACGTCCTGACCCAAATCCTTTTGGGTCACTCAGACCTCAGGTCGGATCGTGCCTCCACAGATAGATTCTCCTTGACTTGAAAGTGACTTCCCATCCCCAGCAACCATCAACCTCTCAAAATGACCTTGCCTTATTTCCTTTCATTTGCAATTGCAGGACAGTATCTTGACCATTTATTTCTATTCCTGTTTAGTCCTTTTTTCTTTTTTAACCCGTTAGGGAGTTTGGCTGACTTGGATCTCCTGGATACTAGAAAAGTATCCAGCACACAGTGAGTAGATAACAAATATTTCTTGAATCGAGGGATTAATGACTAAAAAAATAAAAAGTGCATGTTGTACTATAGCTCAAAGGAACCACTATGTATGTGCACCAGTGAAGCCCCAAACGTGTTAGGAGTCCAGAAAGGGTTTATAATTTCTTACTGGTTTTTTTAAAGAATTGATCATTTAAGAATTGGCATCATTTAACTTTATTATTATTTTTAACATGGTTTACATGGCTATTTGGGCTTCTGGTGATCTCTGTGTATAACTATTAGAGGCAGATATTGGAAGAAAAACACATGGGGTAACCATGATAAAGAGGTGACGCTGACAACTGTTGACTGAACCAATGCAAAGCTTGCAAGCTGACTACTACTCTGGGAACCTAATGCTCTTGCAAAACTGTTTGCAAGGCTGATAATCAGCTCGTAATAAAAACCCCTTCCTGTTGCTACACCCATGCTAGGAAAAGCTCCACCAGATCTTACTGGGCACTGAAAGCAGTATCTCTCCCCAGATTTGTATTCAAACTCTTCTTTCCTCTCTAAAGCTCTTTTGCCTGCAGAGAATATAAAGCACAGCTCGGAAGACAATGCACCTGCATGGAAATGCATCAACGTGAAGTTCCGGTTATGAGGGAACGGCAGTGAAACATGCATGCCTCTCATGAAACAAAATGTTCAGCAGCCATATTAATAATCAATTAGATGGAGTGCCACCTGATGCTGCACATTTGGTGGAGCCTCCAGCTGCCGGCAGCTTTTTGCCCTGGCAGTAGTAGCTTAAAAAAAAAAAATCTGTTCCCTGTTTATCAAGACTAAACTCAGCAAAATAATCTATTCTTTTGCCCTTCAACCCATATTTTCCCACTTGCTAATTAGAAATGCAAATGTTGATAAATAAGATGACGGTTTCTAAGCACAACTGGGTCAATAAGCTGAACATTGTGCCCTCTTCCTCCAATTAAACTCCTATGAGAAATAGCTCAATTATAATTAGAGAAGCAATTATCCCCTTGTTAAAGGTGATACAAATCACAGGTTTTAGTGAAAAATTCAGTTTTGCTCCTTCTGCCATGCCAACAAATCTTGTATCCATTGATGTTTTGATCCCAGTACTCTCCAAAAGAGATAATCTGATGACATAAAGTATCTCTGAGTATGTTTCTGGCTCACCATGTGACAGCAACATTTTCTAGGCATAAACTAAGACGAGCAAAGAGGGATTCATTTCACAGAATGCTGCTATTATACCACTGAAGCAACCCTGCACCCATTCATGAGCGTATGGATTTTCTGGCTTGTTTAGGGAAATGGGGAGGCTTGTCTATTGAAAGGGAGGCAAATGCCTTTCCAGAAATGTAAGAAAGACATTATATTTTTGGCTTGGTCCTAGCAAAAAAGTTATTAAGATAGTGGGCAATACCATTTTAGAGTGTTTCTGGTAGTTGTTTTTCTTTCTCTCGTCTAGTCTGTTCTTAATTTTAATATAAGTATTATTAACCTGCCCTATACTCTTTGAACTGAAGTAACTCCCAATGCGCCCCCCCCCCCCCTTTTATTTTATCCTGGTCCTAGTGGGTTGGAACTTTGCTCTCAGGCTTTAGACTATTGGATCCCCTCACCTCACACTGAGTTCTCTCAATAGGGTTGCATCTTCAGGGGTGACAAACATCTTTTTTCTGGAAAGTTCCATCTCAATTTCCTGAAAGGTACCCATATCCAACAGGGATTCTTTCCTTCATTTAATTAAATATAGTCAGAGACTCTCCTAGGTAGATTCAGTCTGCTGGTATTAGAGATAAAACATGAACAAACCCCCTTTTTGCTCATTTCTTCACAGTTCAGGCAGGCAGAAGAGTCAACAGATACATTTCAACACAAGTAGTAGTTGGGGCTAGATAAAATCATTGTCTATATGGGCCAGCCACATTGGTTCTTCCATACCTGGTGTTAAATTCTGAGATAATTCTGTATGTGCTGTGATGTAACTGAGTGCTCCCCCTCTCCTTCCCAATACTGGATGGCTCCCTGGGCCACCCTTTGATTCAGCAGCTAAAGGGTTTATACCTGATACAGCACAGGGTCTTCAGACTCTGCCCCTGTGCTAAGGAAGTTGTGTAGTTGTTAAATATTTTAAATAAAAAAAAAAAATAGAAAAGAAGGACTTGGCAAGGAGACCAGAGGAGGGAGCATCAAGCCTAGAACCCTGAAACCTAGGTGGTTTATCCTGGAGTGCCCGCAGCATAATTTTTTTTTTACCCAATAAGTATTAAGGTGAGTTCTTAGTCAAAAGGGTCACCACCTGTAGAGATGGGAGTACAAGAAATCTGGATTGGCCTCTTCCTCCTCTGAAACTTTGTCATTCTCTTTCCTTTGGCCCTGCAAAGGAGAACTACCACCAGTAGCCTCAGCCCAGATTTCCTCTCTGAAATAAAATACGCAGGCGGCTCCAATGTCCCGGGACCATGATGACTAAGTGGACAACAGTAACTTTAAAAATCAGATAAATGACAGCAGCATGTCATGACTTGTAGATATTTACATTAACAAGTCATTTATAAAGTGGATATTTACATATGGGGCATCTGGGTGGCTCAGGTGGTTGAGCGACTGACTCTTGGTTTTGGCTCAGGTCATGAACTCAGGGTCTTGGGATCGAGCCCCACGTGGGGCTCTACGCTCAGCGGGGAGTCTGCTTGAGATTCTCTCCCTCTCTCTGCCCCTCCCCCAACTTTGAAATAAATAAATCTTTTTTTTAAAAAGAGATATTTACATAAATAAGGGCCTTTCCTTATTTAAAGCTTGCAATGCTATCTTCATTTGTAGAATTTATGGACTCTAACCAAAGTCCTGGCTAAAGAATAGAGGAGGGCATATTGGTGGTGGTTCTTCATAGGACAGAAGATTCATCTCTGCATGCCCCACAGCACTGGCGCAGGTTCAGTGCACTCAGCGACTATTCTGAATTCAAGAGGTTGAATTCCGTCTTCTGTAAATCAATGGGTGATAATATAATAATAGTACAAAAAGTGGCTGATGTTTCTTGAGCCTTCTGCATGTTCTAAGTGATTCACATGTACCATCTCAATTAAACTCCAAAACTACACTCTGGAGAGATACTATTATTATTATTAGCTCCATTAATAATTCAGAAAACATACGTACAGAGGACTGAAATACCTTGCCCAAAGTCAAAAAGTTAAAAATGGTGATGCTTGTGTTTACACCTAGAGTTCTGTAAGGAAATGAGATTAACATTCTATGGTGGTGACTAAAGCCAAAATAAGGGGTAATATTAAATATTATTTATGACCTCAGAAATGCCTCTGCCATTATTTGTATCACAGGTGATACCACCGTAATTTAAGATTAGTAGAGTTCTTTAGAAATTTATTGACTTGTATGGGAAGGAAGAAAATAGTTACCGCCTCGTATTCTGCAAATAATGTACCTGACTACTTCTTCAATGGAGCTAGACACATACTTATAAAACAAAGATCAACTGAATTGATCAGTCATGCATTCATTGAGCATTTACCATTGGAGTTTTTCAGAATCGTTTGCCTTGGATGCAAAAGAAGCACAAATCCTTGCCAGTATAGCCTGATATCTTAAGGATTGATTTTATTTACGAGAAAGGGCAAGAGTCAATCCGAGAGCTCAATATTTCATTCTACGCTCTTTTTATGCTTTTAGATTCTTCAAAAAATTTAAATATTAAGTAATGAATGCATTTATCATAAAATTAAAATAATCTTACAATCTTTTAATTCACCAGGTTACATTTCATTCTTTCTTTATTCATTTATCTACCCCTCTTAAGCAACTGACCATTGTAATGTGTCCCATTAAGGTACTTATTAGCTTTCTGATCTTAGTGATTCTAAAGGTGTTGGAAAGAATCTACGTACGAGTTTGCTAGCCTGCTCTTGAGCATGGCTGTTTGATGTGTCTTCTGACTTCAAAAAAAAAAGAGAAAAAAAAGCCACATTAAATATAGTTCTTTGAATGTCAAATGGGTATATGATTTTTGAGCTTGCCAAGTGTTAATTGGTCTCTTTCCCACTGATGATACAAATAAAATTCACAGCCAATTAGTTTCAGTCATGAATCTTTACTTCTTGACAAAGTGAGCCACTTTGTTGGAGAGACTAAAAAAATGAAAAAATTACTAGGATCATATCACTGAAAGTCTTTGCAGGGATCAGCAATCTGTAAGAAATGCTGGGTAAAAATGAGGCTATGGATGCCCATGTTACTCAGAATATATTTTGATCTTTAAGGCAGTTTAATGGCGGTTTGCATTAGAATTTTTAAAAATACAATGAAGGAGACAGATGCACTATTATAATAAGTGAAATGAAATACTGAATAGAAAAGAGTTGCCTCCTTTCATTACACTAAATCATATTGTATATCGGTGTTGGAAGATAAAGTCTTGATGTGGTTGGATAAAACAGCTATAATCATGCAAAGTCTCCGATGCGCTGCTTGAAAGTACCATGGGATGCCAGTTACAAGGCAAACAATAGTTCTCTTCTTTCAGAGTAAAACAAGAAACTTCATTAAGAGTGCTACTTTGAGGCTTCGCATTGGCACATGGAGAGATATAAATGGCTGTGAGAGAAAAAAACGCAGTTGTTTTCTAAGAGCCTTGCCTAAATTTCTAATTCATTTATTATTAATAATAATTTGGAAAGAGCAATTAGATGTTTAATCTTGTTGTTGTGAGACCAGCTAACGGAGCTGACTCCCACCTTTGCTTCAACCTTCAAAAGACTGAAAAACTATGAGAAATCTAATAGTAAGTGTACAGCTACAAAACTTTTTTGAACGATGAGGTGTCAATAATTGTTTTTTTGCAATTTCATAGATAGGGAGAATTCAGGGCTTATTTTTACACACACACACAAAAATCCAGCGGGTCCATATGCAGACCCAAATTGCGGCAACTAAAAAACGCCTCTTTCCATACATGCAATAAAGAGTAAAAATATCAAAGGACTGAATATAGTTTAGAGGTTAACAAGGACCAACAAGTTGGCAGCGATGTATGTCACTTGTCAAATTGAAGTGTTTCTGGGCACACAGGACACCGGATTAGCTAGGGCAATAATGTCTGATGCCCTATTAGGATGTCTCCTAAAAATCATAAAAGGTAGCATTTTTGAGAATTTAGAGTTATTTGTTAACAAATGAAAGACACAGTATTAGACGATTTTCCTAACAAGTATGCTTTATGATGGTGAATGGCTCAAGGAGGGCCTGGTATTCTCTTGTGGTCATGTAGGCCTATCCCCCATAGACAGGCATTTGCAAAGGACAACTGTATGGTTTGGTGCTAATGAAAAACATGGCATGTATCCGATTCGTCATGCTTCATTAACAATCAACAGGCTTTGTTTTAGCAAAAACAAAAAATGAAAATAAAGAGCTTGATAGAAAGTTCATGGTAGGAAACTAATTGACACTTGTTATTTCTCAAGCATGTTTCTATTCATGGTGTGTGTAGATATGGCCTGTAGATTACATCATGGAACAGGAAATGTCTATGTGGGGTGCACAGGCTCATACACACACACACACACATACACACACCCTTTTTACATTTGTTGCATATGATCAAGAACAATAATAAAATTGATAGTACATTATTGTCTTACCACCTCTCTATATGAAAAGTGCCAGATACAATAAAGCAGTGTTTCTGATTTCTTGAAAGAGAATGACAAAATTGAACCAAGCTGCCTGTGGCTTTGTCCAGTGGGGCATTCTAATTGACTCCCAAGTCATTAATCAGTCCCCAATCAATCTGTTTTGCCAGCAGCAGGCAGTTAGGACTCCATTCCCAACCATTCATCATGCCATACCCTAATTCACTGCCCCATTAGCCATGGATTAGGCCTCTGTTAGAATAACTAAGTGCCAATTGCTAAATGCAAAGAATTTTTGTTACTCACCTCAGCCACTGGGATCCCTTCAGGTGGTCGACACTGGAGCAAGACTTCCTGTTCCAAGGATACTTCCTTTCCCAGGGGTTCCTGCTCAAATGTCTTCCGTAGATCTGGAAAGCACAGGTAATAAAATACATGACAAAACTAATAATTAACATTTATTTATTTATGGAAAATGATATAAAAATATCCCAGTTTAGTATTTTATGTATCTTTTTATTTTATATTTTTTTTAAAGATTTTTTATTTATTTGACAGAGAGAGACACAGCGAGAGAGGGAACATAAGCAGGGGGAGCAGGGGAGGGAGAAGCAGGCTTCCTGCCTAACAGGGAGCTGGATGTGGGGCTCAATCCCAGGACCCTGAGATCATGACCTGAGCCGAAGGCAGACGCTTAATGACTGAGCCATATAGGCGCCCCTCTTTTTATTTTTTTTAACCACACTTTGTTAGTACTGTACCATAATCCGGGCTATTATATTCTGTGTGGTGGAAAACATGAAATTCAGAGGCTATTAACTGCTTCTACTTTAATCTTCAATGGAATGCTTTGGAGAACCTCATTTACACAATCAGTGAAAATGATTAATTGCATTTCCTTAGTATTACTTGATCATCAATTATGGTGATCACATTTTTTCATCCAAAGAGCCCCATTATCATGATACTTACACAGAGTCTGTTATATACATAAATATTTTTCTCTTTCTTCATAATAGGTATTATTAAAGTTGTAATAACTCTGACATCTTTTGATCAATAACTCAAGAGGAAGTTTATGTTTCAGAGTGGGAAATAGAATGCTGGAGTCCTGAGAGAATGAATGTGACTTCTTGAGGTGTTTCAAACAGGAAGCAAGAAAAAGAGGAGCTAGGAGGATGAGTCTAGAAATACCTCAATATGTAATTATGTAGCCATTCTTCAATTAGAAGATTAAATGGTCATTTTTGCTCAAATATAGCAACTGCCTAATTACATATTTATATAGTTATAGTTGCTAAGATATATGCAGTAGACTTTTAAAAATTGTTATAAGTGGACACAAACATATTAGAAATCAGTTTGTAATTTTAAACACCAAAATTAAAAAATAAATGATCCAACCATAGAGTTCTGAAGCAACATTAACAACAACAACAAAAAACCCCAAACCAAAAACATGCCCAATACTTTATTTCATACATGTACAGTTTCAGCTTCTTCCAATGAAAAGTTATTGGAATTTTATCCATTGATTGATTATAAATTAATGCCTCTATCCTTTCATGCCATGGCCCTGATAAAGGCTTAAGAACTGAAAAGTACCATTTTAGCCTACTGAACTATGGGCAGAAACCCAAAGACTCTGGAGGTCATATCCTTAATGTCTTTCAAGGAGCTATCAGAAAGTACCATCTGGAGGAATGGATAGAGAGAAAAATCCATTGTTACATACTTGCCATTTATTGAATTTCTTGGCATAAGAAAACTTTCAAGAGCTTAGGGGTTATGAGAAAATTATGGATCTGTGCAATTTGAGGTAAGACAAGGGGTTCTCCAAATGGTGACGGAATTTCTGGCAGAAGGCCTCTTGTAATTCGATTATCAAGAAATCGAGGATATTGCAGAAAAAAACCACTTAAAATCCACAGAATTATTAGAACTTACAAGTTATTGAAACCATGTCCTTATTTTACATATAAGAAACATATCTATCAGATTACTCAAAGCCTTACAGCAAAATAATCCATGCTATATTAGAACATGCTGAGCCTCGGTTTGTACATATTTTGCTATTACACACATCCCTTTCACACATCTTTTGGTCCGTCTGTGTCCTTCCAACACAAACATTTAAAACTTTTCTCGTCTGTCACTTCTAACATGGTAGCTTCTCTTTGTGCTCACTTTGGCAGCACAACACACTACAGTAGCTTCTCTTTGTTTTGGATCTGCATTAAGATAAAACTTTGGCAAAACGCCAAATACTAATAAAAAGAATAGCAACAATGAACAACTTTTACAGGATAAAATGTTCTTGACAACATATACCTTGTTTGTAAAAAAAAAAAAAATCATACTGAAAAACTCCCATCTGATGTAGGGTAGGGTGAAGAAATAATGATTGGAATTAGTTCTCAAATTAAAGAACCCACTGACTCACTCTTGGTTAAATTAATTGGCATATTACAAAATGAGGGCTAAGGATAAGAGTGAGGCACATATGTATCCAAATAGCTAAAACAAATTCTTTTAATATTTATTAATTATATGCTTTGGTTGACACTTGATTAGGTACTTAAGATGACGATGTGTAAGATAAAGACCCAAGACTAGAAAGGTAAGCTGAGGTCTAGTTGTGAAGCACCTTTCTGCCATGCTGAGGAATGGCAAACCCTCAAAAGCTTTTAAGCAAATGAAGGAGATCAGATGTCACATTGCCCTCATTGTGATAGATGGATTGAGGTGGTGGTAAAGAGACAGAAGGTAGTTAGGGACCCATCTGAGTAGATCAGGAGGGATGACGGGGTCCTGAACTCAGCTAGTCATAGTGAGGAGGGGGAAGCAATAGGAGGAAGAGGAGAAGGCAGATTCTAGAAATAAAAAGATCATACATTCGGGAAGACTCAGGTATTTGGAAAGTGCCAGGAGGTAAGAATAATAGTATATTCTTAGTAATTCTATTGCTGTTGTTAAGATGGTAGCATCCCTAGAGGAAATAGTACCGAATTAGGCAGGAAAGTGAAAGGAAAAATAGCAATGTATTTTGGTATAGGTTCAGTTTGCTGTGTCTGTAAGATATTCAGATGGAAAGTGCAATAAACCCAGATCATGATTCCTCAACCACAGTACTACTGATATTTGGGACTGGAGAATTCTCTGTTGTGAGGTTGTCCTGTGCACAGCAAAATACTTAGCAGCATCCTTCGACTCCACCCACTAAAAACCAGAAGCACCCCTCCGAGCCAGGGCAAAATAAATACAACCAGACAATGCCTAATGTCCCCTGTAGGCAAAATCCACCCAAAGTTGAGAACCACTGGCCTAGAACTTAAAAAAAAAAAAAAAATCCTCCTAGGAGATTTGTGCTTCGTTGTCTAGGAGATGGCTGAAGCATGGGAAATAGATTAGATTATATCACCAGGGGAAAGACTGTGTTCAACAAGCAGGGCACCAACATTCGAGGGAAAAGGCTGCCAGCAAAATGACATGGCATGAACCAAGAGGCAAGAGAGGAACCAAACAGACATGTGTCAGAGGAGCTAAGAGGAGAGTAAAGTTTTAAGAAGTTGGGAGGCCAACAGGACAAATCCAGGGAAAGACTCACAGGGGCGAAGAAGGGACTGGTTTGGGACATTTAGGCACGAAGGGCAAGTGGAAGCCAAGCTGTGTTGAGGGGTGCACAGGAATTGGGAATATGACCATCATGGGAACCTACTGCTCTTTTGCCAAATTTTACGGTGACAGAAGTCAGCGGCACCATTAAGGGGTGATGGGTCTGAATGCAGCATGCTATAATTTTTAGAATACAGTGTAGTTTTTGGCATGGGTTTCAAATTCCTGCCGTATGAAGGCACATCTTATGAGAATCCTTGTTTCCTAACTGAGAATGGTGACCACACGTCAGAGGCACACACTTTGAGGGACAGGTTGAACTGAACCATCATTGAATGCCTGATAATTATTTCACTTTAGTGGTTTGGCTTTAAACTCCATATAAATTTTATGTAATTTCTAAAATGATCTCATATTTAACCCCCCACGAGGCAATACTTCTTCCTGAAAAATCCTTTCAGTTTCTGCCATAAAACCTCTTTTCTAGCTTTCAGGTTGGGTAATGAGCATAGAATATATTGTGGCTGTCCAGCAAAGCAGCTGCTAATTTCAGTAGGTCTCCACATTACTCTGCGAGGGAGGGTGGGTAATAACATTTTAAGCATATCCTTTATCATTTGTAGAGATGTGATAGAAGGCAGGCCGGATGCCTTGCAGGTAGAGAGAACACAAGGGTGATGAATGAATAAGCATGAAAAACGGACACTTGTCAGCTAGGAATTAGACGTAAAACAGAATGGTACGGAATAATGTAGGTATTCCTGTCAGGAAAAGAGATGAATTTCTGCTCTTGGAAGACCTTTAGGATTCTACATTTCTGTTTTCTTTCCATTAGTTCTAAGGCTGATACTAAAATAAGTATAAAGTCCTTTCATTATAACATAGATTACTTTTGCAAAGTCAACTTGGCCTACCTCTGACTTAGGCATTGATTCCAGCGACTAAAGGAAAAATCAGCTTTGTCATATGCATGCATTCTGAGAGATGTTTACTTAAGAACATGAATATTGGCTTACTAAATCCATACAGCAAAATCCAATTAGCAGATGTAGAATCAGACTTGAAACTATATGAATTTCTATTTACCATTTACACAGTAATCAAAGAAAGCCTTTCAGAACACCTACATGCATAGGCACACATGACGTCTCATTTTTTACTGTAAATTTTGATGCTTTCAATGAATTTTTTTCACAATAATAATACTGTGGTTACAAATTATTTATGATGTGGACTATGCCAATCATGGCATTCTACAAACATGAACTTCACTTTTTGACGGGGTGGTAAACAGAAAAGAAGGCTAACTGGGAGTCTGAAGACTGTGCCCTTCACCTTCTTCATTGGTAAAATGAAAATAAATGTCTGGATGCTTTCAGAGGTCTCTTTTGCTACATATAAGGGCCAATGACTGAACAGACTAAGATTTTAAACATGAGTTTGAGGGGGAAAGAGGTTTTCCTGTGTTGAATAAAATACTTCTTGGTTGTGATGGATCTTTAAGGAGCTATACCAATCAGATCAGTGTCCAAGAGAAATAATAGAAGAAGTCATTTTTAAATAATAGAGGAGTTGATGAATCTTTGAAGAGTACAGCTTATAATTTTCCCCTTGGGACAATTTTCATGGACTTTTTGGACACTTGGGTCTATAGGTACAGGTAAGAGTTAGAAAACAGGGAAAACAGTGGGTCCCAGAAGATTGGGTATTAAAAATATCGGGAAATTCTTTATACAAATCCAAGGAAGCAATCACAAAAGCAGACTAAAATTAAAACTTGGCTGATTGTAAATGCATTCAGATTAACTTTGACAGAACTAATTTTCTGTCTCCATGGAGAGATGGGGAGAGAAGTGCCTACCCAAAGCAGCGTGTAAGAAAGCCCCATCCTGTCAATGTGCAAATTTATAAAAGGGGCAGAAATTCATGTCTCCATCCCTTTAGCAACTCTGTCTGACACCATCCAAAAGAATGTGTGTGGCCTACAACTGGAAAGTTGAGGCTGCACAGGCCTCGGTTTTGTGTATAATGCATCACACTACCATCCAAGCCCAGTAAGCCCTACTGATTATGGATGGAACCCCCCCAAAAAATATCAGCCAAAGATCTCCCTATTGTGTCTGAGCAGGAAGGTTGCTGATATTATTTTCTTCGAAAAAGATAATGAATATGTTCTTACTCTGAGTGTTTTAGAATGGTTTATGTTTATTAAAAATGTTTATTTCCTCAGCAAGCTACTTCATTGTACAGAAAGATTTATTAGAATACAATATTTTTTAGAAGACCAAATCTTGGCAATGTGATAGACTGACACCAGGAAGTCAAGAATTCTCCAGTGGGTATACTTCAGTTCAATAGGCTGTCCTGGTGGAAATGAAAATCCTTAAACTCCACAGAATAATAAGATAAATGACATATTATTAATGTTGGTTGTTTTTTTTGTTGTTGTTGTTGTTGTTGCTTTTAGATCTCATAAGGTTTGGTGAATATTAAACGAGATGTTGGATCTGAAAAGGTTTTGAAAGATTATAAAGCACAAAACATGTAATAAATTATTATAATGATTTCTATTATTAATACTCAGAGAGTTCTGGAATGAAAGATGATTGCTCATAGGAGTCAATTTTCAGCATGTCATTCTCTTACAGACTTTGGCCATATGGTCTATAAACTATAGTATCTAATATTCCTTATTGTTCTTTTGGAATTTAAAGTTTATTGCTATGTTTTTCAAATTGTGTGTCATGACCCTTTAGAGGGTTATGAAATCAATTTAGTGGATTAAAAAACAACATTAAAAAATATGAAATAGAATGAACAGAAAATGCCAAGAGGTATCATACAGGGTATTTTGTGTGTATATATGTGTATGTGTGTATATATATATGTGTGTGTATTATATATTATATATACACACTGACACATATGTATATATATACATACATATTTATAATATATATACACACGCACAAACATATGAACATATCTGTGTGTATTTCTATGCGTAAGAAGAAGTGGACTATATTTTTTATTGTAGGTCACTGTGAAAATCTGAAAGTTCTAGGAGGCAAGATAACATTGTAGCTAAGAGCAGAGTCTTTGCATAGAGAAAATTGGGTTCAGGTCTGACTCTACCACTTAACTAGCTGTGTGACCTTGAGCACACTATGTAACTTCTCCTTGCCTTAGTTTCTTCAGCTGAAAAATGGGCATAAAAATAGTAACTAATTTATAAGGTTATATCAGAAGAAGTACCTATGAAATCCTAACATCGTGCCTGGAATATATGTGCCCAAAAGATAGTACTCCCCCACCTCACCTTTCCCCACCACATTAGCAAATTTATCATACTATACAGATATTAGGTATTATCATTGCCAGTCCAAATAAGCATAATAAAATGAGACAAAACAATTATGAATGTGGGAGGGCTAATTATTGAAGAGCATGTTTCACAAAGAGAAATCTAGGGACTACCATGCTGTGCTTGATAAAAAGGCAGATTTCATACTCAGGTTGGGCCCTGGGAAGCTACACTTGTAAAAGGTCCCACAGGTGTGTTTTATGCACAGTGCTTAAATCTGAGAACCACTTAATGACTGATTGATTATTTATGGAACACCCATGCTATCCATGGCACTGGGCTAGATACTATAGGCAGCAGGAGGGAGGCTTTGAGAGGCCGTGGGAAGCAAGCAAGCCTGCTTCAGCAGTGTGGTTCTTACCCCCTGGTTTTTAATGGTCCCTCCACTGGTATTTCCAGAGTGTCAGTAGTGGAAAGTTTTTGTACAGGCTGACAGCTGACATTGTCTAGCATAGCGATCAAAATGTCACGTGTATCTGGGGACCATGCAGGTAACACAAATGATAGACTATTAGGCACCATAATTTTTTTTATTGAAACATGATGCTCACCTGGGCTATTTTTCATTTCTAAATTTTAATAGAGACAAGGATACAAAACCAATCCACATTTTTTTTTTTTTTAACTCTTGTTACTCAGCAATAAGCTGTATGTTGTCATGTAGGAATGCAGACTCAGCGGACTGCAGACCCCGCATTTGATTGCTAACAGAAGCTGGTAATGTGAATTATTATATGATTTCTTTTTTCTAATTGCGTAGGTTGTTAATTGCTTAAAACTTTATCAAGAATTCTTGTGTGGGCCAACATTTTGAGGGCCAAACCAAGAAGCCTGTGGATTGCCATTTTGAGACATTGATCTAGCAAACTCAGTGCTGAGTGTCAAAGTTACCTTAGTGTTTCTTGTGGCCTGTCTCTCACCTCAGAGATGATCCCCTGGATTTCTCCCCACAGCTCTTCTCTCTTCGGACTCTCAGATGCTTAACTGAGAAAGACAGCTTGGTGGGCCAAGCTGTTTCTGTTAGTAGGATTGCATATATAACATTTTCTGAATTCACATTTTATAATTATTAATTTATGTTCTCTTGCCTACTTTCAGAAAGAATGTTAGGCAATAAATGTTAGGATTTCAGAATATTAAAGAAATGGAAATGATTCCATTTTAAATAAGTGGAAACTATTAGCACATGAGTCAGGAGAACCAAAAGTTTTCTTGATGGCTGGAAAGACACTTTGTCATTATTTCTGTAATTTTTGATGATTACAATAAGATAAATACGTCCCCACATTCTTTTCCGAACCAATGTCTTCATTGCTATGGTTGCTATGTAAACAAAAGCCTGAAGCTCTTTCAGGTAAGGAGGAACCTGTCCAGAGTGGTTATAACTTCTGCTCAGCTCTTGTTCTTTAGAGTAGGAATAGCAAGTGTTCGGCACCACCGCCTTCCCTCACAGTGTATGTGTCCAAAGAGTAAGTCATGAAATTCTTTTCTATGGAGTCTGGATTTATTTTTTTATTTTTTTAAAAAAGATTTTATTTATTTATTTGCTAGAGAGAGTGAGAGTATACAAGCCCGGGGAGGGGCAGGCAGAGGGAGAAGCAGGCTCCCCGCTGAGCAGGGAGCCCGATGCAGGACTCGATCCCAGGACCCTGGAATCATGACCCAAGCCAAAGGCAGCCGCTTAACCGAATGAGCCACCCAGGCGTCCCTATGGAGTCTGGATTTAGCTTCACTTAGCCTCCCTAGCACAGAACCCTGGGAGGTATAACTAAGTAAGAGTTAGCATTCAAGATATGATGCATTTGCATCCCCAACCCTAGAGTTCACTGCACAGAACTTTCTGAGATGGGGTGTGTCTGCATAGTTATGGCCAGCTTTCTATTGGATATCATATCACTGCTAAGTTTCACTTTAAAAAGATAAAGTAACTAATCCCAGCCAATTGAATGCTAATTTTTTTCATTTTAAAAATTCTTTAGGGTCAAATATATCTTGGTGCTTGGTGCTTAGTACATAGGAGAACTTTAATTAATGCTGAATTAGAATCAATTTCCAAAATAACCTGGCAAGCCCCATTACCAAAGGTCTGGGAACAATTTCTCTTCTGGTAACTATAAAAATTCTTTGAAATTGCACAGGTCAACCCTCTTCCTTTACAGATAATGCATCTAAAACCCTGAGAGGTTAACTAACTTGTTCAAGTTCATCAACTATTTACAAGCCGGCTACCCCATTATGTGGGTCTACATAGTGGTTGTATTTGTTTCTTATAGAAACTACTATGAAACGCACTGGCTTAAAACACCAGAAATTTATTTTCCCATAGTCTAGAGGTCAACAGTTTCACTGGGCCATACATAATCAAGGGGTCAGTAAGGCTGTACTCCCTCCATAAATTCTCTGGGAGAATCCACAGCTTGTCGCGTCCAGATTCTGGTGGCTGCTAGCATTCCCTGGCTTGTAGCTACCTCCCTCCAATCTCTGCTTCTCCAGTCCCATGGCCTCCTCCTCTTCTATTTGTGTCAAATCTCCCTCTTTCTTTCTCTTACAGGGACATTTGTGATGGCATTTAGGGGCCACCTGGATAATCCAGGAAAATCTCTCCATCTCAAGATCGTTAAGCAGGTCCAAAAAAGGTCCTTTTTCCATGTAAGGTAAGATTTCTACGTTCCAGGGATTAGGACCCCGATGCCTTTGGGACCATTATCCCATACAGTGGCTATGAGTGTGGAGCCTGGATTTACCTGCCTGACTTTAATCCTGGTCCTGTACTTATGGAAGTTTGAATGCTTTTGTTTCTTCATCCCTAAAATGAAGATAATTACAGTATTTATCGCCTAGGGTTATTGTGAAGATCAAATAAAGGAATACACATAAAAACCCTTAGGAGGGCAGTGCTATTACCTAAAAGCTCTCTGTAAATGTTCTCATTCAGAGACCCACTCCATCGAGCCCCAAATCAGTGTAGCTCTTGAACTTTTACAGAGTTCCTGCTATACGGATATTTAATTAAATAAATAAATTACTTTATTCACTTATTGCTACCAAGAGGCCACACTCCAAGTATCAGAATCAAGTTTCTTGTCTCCCAAACTGAGCTGGTCTTGACAACGTGGCTCTTGATCTAGGGAATTTCTGTACCTCTTTCAGAGAGGTTCACGGTGCAGTTACCCGCCATGCTTTCTGACAATCTTCTGCACTTTCTGACACTGGTCTGTCCTTGTATTGAGCAAACACAGTTGCTTTACTATGACTCACATTTTCAGATTTCCAAATTTTCAATTAGTTTTTTACATGTTCAATGAACAGAGAGGCATTGACCATTTTTTAAAACTTAAAAAAAATTGTTTTAATGTAGTTTCAAAGTGCTACTCTAGTGAATGAAATAGTTCTATGGCCACATAGAGTCATAATACTTGTGTTTTTAGAAGGAAAAGAAGTATCTTTCTGGGCGCCTGGGTGGCTCAGTCGTTAAGCGTCTGCCTTTGGCTCAGGTCGTGATCCCAGGGTCCTGGGATCGAGCCCTGCGTCCAGTGGGCTCCCTGCTCGGCAGGGAGCCTGCTTCTCCCACTCCCCCCTGCTTGTGTTCCTTCTTGTTCCCTCTCTCGCTGTGTCTCTCTCTGTCAAATAAATAAAATCTTTTTTTTAAAAAAATATATCTTTCTTCCAACAATGATAAAAGGTGTTTATTATGTTGTCATAGTAGAGTACCACTTATGCTTAAATCACCAACTCTGGCTGTTAATGGGAAATAACTGCTATGAACTGACCAGTAGAGCATATTTCAAAAGTACTAGATTACTCTTCTGAGCTTTGGGCACTTATTAAAAGTAAAAAATGCCTACTTAAGGCCACAGAACCGTAAAAAATTTGCCATGGTTTCCTTTTTCAAGAATAGGTTATCTTATCTTGGCTGGAATTTTTTAAAAATCATGATTTTTTTTTTAAAATCCAGCAACTCTTTCAGTGATCGTTAAATGTAAGGGACACAAGGTTGGATGGGGTTCTCTTTTTTACTTGCTTTCGTCTCAAATATTGTAAATGATAAAACAAAACAAACAAACCCCAACCAACCCAACAGCAAAAATGAACTACATGAAGTTTCCTCTATAATTAGGTTGAAAAGTCAAGAAGTGTCACAAGTGTGTTTACAACTCAGATCTATGTTACCAAGTTCCCTGCTTCTGTTTCAGTTTGCAAAATAAGGATAATAACAGAACCTACCTCATAGGATTGTTAGGGGCTTATATCGGAGTTGTATTTTGTAACCTCTTTCAACATTTTCAAAAAGTAATGTTTTTGACCACTCTTAGGGAGTGGTCAAAAAAAAACCAAACACTTCCAATAATATCATAGTTTATATACAGAAATAGAGATTGGAATAATCTTTAAGGAAATCAGCAGAGGCGTCATCTTGACCATGTCTTCAGTTTTACCCAGGGATGGCTATCCCTTACTGCACTGAGGTTATTTAAACAGAGAACTCCTGAGTGAACAAAGTCCCTGCAGAAGGGAAACACATTTAAGCCATTCTTCTTTATTTCTTGGCTTTGGGGCATTTATAGGACAACATATTTGTATTCAGTTTCGCTAAAGGGTTTTTTAAAAAAATAAATATTTTACAGCTAGAACTGCAAATTACATCCATTACAGAGAAAAGGAAGAAAAAAACCCATACAAGCCACTCTTTTATATTCACACTGCATCTTTAGTTTTAGAAAAAAAATGATTATATGCCATCATAATATTTTTTAAGGTATATCTTAGGGATAAATAATAAGAAACATGCCAACTTTATGGATGAGGAACCTGACATATCAAAAAGTTAAGGCTCTTTTCTCAGAGTACAAAGAAATGAATGCAATGATTGCAGACAAGCTTTTTTGCAAATAAGCAGTTTAGCCATAAACTTCCCTTTTCATACAGCATAAAACATTACTTTAATGACATATTTTAGTCCAGTGGGTTACCAGCCCTGCCTATAATACATAGATAGCTGATTTCTCCCAAAATATAACTTATGAGACAGTGTTCTATCAACTGGTTGTCTACCTCTCAGAATAAACGTGAGCTATAAATGTCAATGGATTTGTGGGAACTCTGCGAATCTTGGGAATTTCTGTACAAATACAATAGAAAATATGTTTGGAAAAATACAGACTGATGCAATCAGGTATGTCTTATGGCTTTTAATCTTGAAATAGGAACCACATGATGAACTATTTAATATAACAGTTGAGATTTATATGAAACAAGAAGAAATTTATGGTTAAAGATTTCTGTTTTACTATCTAAAAAAGCCTCAATCGTGCAGTTAATCTTATCTAATACAAAATCTGGCCTCTGTAAGTTATAATTGGCTTATTAGGGGCTTAAACAGTTGCACATGGGATCAAACCACAGCTCAGAAATGCATGTTAATGAACAGGCCATTTACTCTGGTGTGCTGGTAAACTGGCCGAACTCTACCAGGCTATTTGGTGTTAGGCTACCAGACTCTGTCATGGTATAACCTAAATCTTTCAGAACACCTGGTTAAAGAAATGTATTATTTGGTCAAGTCATTATAATTTAGTATAATTTAACCTTGTTTTCTGCCCTGTAGACATGTAGGGAATGGAAAAGAAACATACAAGGCCACGAGCAATGACCTCTCTATATAATAACTCACAATAATTCACAGGATTACATCTATGTAATTGAGGATACTACTGCCCTACACCAGAACTATTAATTAATTAATTCTTTTAAGAGACTTATTGAGGTCCTACACTATGCAGGCATCACTGTAGACATTTTGAATTCATCGGTGAATAAACCAAACAAAAATCTTTGCCCATGTGGATCTCACTTTCTAAGGGGGTGGGGGAGGTAGACTACAACCCATGAACATAATAAATAAGCAAATACATAGTAGGTGAGAAGTTGATAAGTGCTATGAAGAAAATAAGTACAAAAATGTACTGGAGGTTTGAAGTGTGTGTGTGTGGGGGGGGGCAGAGAAGCAATCACTTTATGCTACCTGATGTCCTTAAATTATTTGGGTGATACAACATTTTTCCTAAAAGAACATATCATTGGCATTGAATAACATCATCACTTTGTCCCATCATATGCTTTCAGTTTAATTCAATTTCATTCTATTTATTTATATCTTCAGTTACTTAGCACCAACCATGTGCAAAGCGCTATTTTTAGGCATTGGGGGCATCACGATAAAGAAAATAAAGTGCCTGATCTTGTGAAGCTTATTTTCTGGTGGTGGAGACAGTCAACATAAAAGGAAACAAATAATGATGAAGAGAAATGCTCTCAAGAAAAACTAAAGCAGGTTTGGGATTAAGAGAGTGACAGAGTTGGGGTCAGTGGGCTTTAGGTCAACCGGTCAGGGTTGACCCCTCTGAAGAGGTGACACCTCAGCAGAAATCTGAATGAAAGAAGAAAGTGAGCCTGAGCCACGTTTAAGAATTGGGGAAGAATATTCCAGGTGGGAAGGAACAGGTATTACAAATAGCCTATATTTGAAATGAGTGTACTGCATTCTGGAAACAAAGAAGCCGGTGAGGTTGGAACAGACCAAGCAATAGGAGAGAGGCAGGAACCCGAGGCCTTCTGATACCTCTGCACAAAATAATAGTGAGTTTATAACATTATGCCTGTGGAAAATAAGATAATTTTGTAAACTACCACCTGACATAAAAGTCACTGTCACCTCCTCTCCTGTCTGTACCCAGAGTATTTGTTAAAAGCATGCACTCTCTTGCTGGTCACAAGAGCTTCTTCATACACCAGATGTGAACTCAGGCAGTATTTTTAATCTCCCTTCGTTGTCAGGTTTCCCATCTGTAAAAGTGTGATTATTGCACCCATCATATAGAATTGTTGCAAGGATTGAATGAGCTAATCCACATAAGTGTTGGTCAAAGGGTATAAATTTCAGTTACTAAATGAATAAGTTCTGGGGATATTTTTCTGCAGCATGGTGACTACAGTGAATCACACTGTATTATGTACTTGAAATTTGTTAAGAGAGTAGATTTTAAGTGTTTTCACTAAAAGAATAAAAGGTAACTATGTGAGGCGAGAAATAAAGTGATTGAAACAGAGTCACCATTCTAATCATTAATTCTAGAGCCCATCTGTCCAGTGCTTTTGAACAACTGAGTTGTGGCTAGTCTTAATGGACAAGTACTGTAAGTGTAAACGCATCAGATCTCAAAGATAATCATGCAAAAAAAGAATATAAAGGATTTCTTTTTTTTTTTTTTTTTTTTTTTAAAGATTGTATGTATTTATTTGACAGAGAGAGACACAGCGAGAGAGGGAACACAAGCAGGGGGAGTGGGAGAGGGAGAAGCAGGCTTCCCGCCGGGCAGGGAGCCCGATGTGGGGCTCGATCCCAGGACCCTGGGATCATGACCTGAGCCGAAGGCAGACGCTTAACGACTGAGCCACCCAGGGGCCCCAAGAATATAAAGGATTTCATTAACACTTGTTTATATCGGTTACGTTGTTGGAATGATAGTTGAGATATACTGGACTAAAAGATATATTACTAAAATTAATTTTGCCTGTTTCTTTTTACTTTTTTAAGGTTGGCTACTGGAAAAGTCTAAATGACATAGGTGGCTGGCATTACATGTCTCTGGACACTGCTATTCTGGATAATATGCGAGACACTACAGACTCACAAATGTGAACAAGGCTTAGTCCGAACCCACAGGTGGTCACAAGGTGGTTCTGATCCCAGGGAAAAGGACAAATGAGCAATGAGAGACGAGCAGAGAGGGCCACCTTGATCCTCCTTCATTCTTCCCAGGAACTATCATATTCCAATCTGTCACCAGTGGCCTTTGTGATTTATTGGTTTGCACACAGAATAAAGAAAAAGATCCTTAGGAACTATCCCGCCATTCCCAGAAAGATGGATTCTCTGTGCACATAAATTTACTCTGACTCCTGAATCGTAGGAGAAGGGTGACCATATGGAGTGCTCCTTCATCCTCAGGCATGGGGGAAAAATTACAGTCTAATTGTAGGTGAATTGGCAGAGAATTTCATCCTCTAGGACTGAGAGCCAAGGCCTGGGACATGAAGTTGTAAAATAAGAAGAGACTTTTTAGTTTTTAATGTTAACTCAGAAAAAAAAAAAAATGTTAACTGAGTACGGAGAAGTTTCAAAATGCACAAATATCGGTTGTTATGAACACCTATTATCAGTCACTGAGCATTTGTTTTGTGTCTGGCGCTATGCCATATGCTTTACAAGTTTATCCAATTTAATCTTAAAATAACCCTATCATTTGCATTTCACGGTTGATGAAACTAAGGCTCAGAGGGGTTAAGTCACGCGACCAAGGTCATATTAGTAAGTGATGGGACTAGGATTTGGACATAAGTCAGCCTGGCTCCAAAACCTGTGCTCTAGCCATTCCACTATGCTACTGACATTGTATTCCTCCCCACGAACAACTACAACCACATCAACAACAATCAGAACATCAAAATAGCAGCCCTATCAAAACTAAGACATTGCCCAAAGAATGACAGTGTTTGCTAACATTTTGCCTGAATTATATTCTTACCTTAACACTAAGAATTTTCCCATTGGCTTTTGAACAAGGGATACCGGAAGAAAACCCAATGAAACTGGTAGCCATATTGCCATAAAGGCTCTGCTTGGGATAGACTCGAGGTCTCTCAGAAGCAACTCCTTGCTCTGCAGTGGAAGCCACGGCACCCACGGAGGACCCTGGCACGGCCCTGTAGTAAATGTGCGCCATTCTAGAGGAGGCATGTCATGTTCTCAGCCCGTGCCTGGCTACATTCTAACTTCCATAGTTCCTTTTATTCTCTTCTGCTTTGATTGTGTCACAAACCAATTTTTATATTTTACATAGTTTGAATAACCGAAATATTGTAAGCAAATAAACAAATAGCCAATATTCATTCCTGCCTTATAAACTTCTGAAAATAGAGCTTTTTTGTGAAAGAGCGATGAGCTCCTCCATCATACACGTGAGTATAAGTCTAATTAGGTGAGATGTAATTGCATTTATTTAACCTTAGCATCATAGTTATCTTTGCCTGAGACAAATTTAAACTTTAACTGCAGTTTATGTGATGGCCATCTGTCAAATATTCCTGGGCAAAGCCCCACAGGCTCACTTGAAACAGGGCAAACTAGGAAATCTGCAAGCTTCATGCAATATTGGCAAGAACTTGCTGGGTAGAAATCAGTCTTAATAAAAAGAAATGAAATTTAACCTTTTGTTTTTTTAAACATGATCTAAATCTATATGACTACATCTTTACATATTGGATGGTCTTCTTTGGCCATACACACACATGAGTTCAGTAAAGTATGGACCTACAGGCAAACTGTTCTTCGGTCTTATTGCATGAAGACAAAAAGGTGCTATGGGCAAATTAATCTCTTACTAAAAGAGTTTGTTTTCTCATTATTTGAAAATGTCAAATTACGTTCAGCAAAGTTTATATAATACATTGCAAATAAAGATGGGGTTCTTATATGTATTTAATTTTTATGTGGAGAATAGGGACATATATAGTGTGTATATATATATACACACACACATACACACACCATACATATGTTATGAAATTTTATATATATACATATATATATGTATATATATATATATATATATATATATATGGAATTGGCACAATAAGAGATTCCTCATTTGGAACTATGCAGTCCTTAAACTTCAGCTTTTAGGCAAGCCAATTTAGTATGGAATATAAATTTGTGATTTTAAATATTCATTATAATTGATATTAATGAACACATAGCAATGAAAGATAAAGGTTTAGTCTTATATCATTGTACCTCTTTTGATTATAATTAGAAGCTAACTTTGAATTCATTTAAATATTTGACCAAAACAATTAGTTTCTTATTTCTTTTTAAAATGTTTAAAAATATCTTTTAGCTTCATAATTAATAAAATGAAATCTTCAAGATTTGTTGTAGACGATTATAGTGAATGTAGGGTTTTGCCACTGAGATCCCTTTTCAGGACTGACCCCACTTTTTGGGAGTTTTGCCTGTGAGACAGCTCTGTGCCTCTCTCGTGGAACTGCCCTCAGTTGAGGAGAGCTGACTTGACCCAGGTCACACAAGCTGGTAGGGGCTGGGAGTAAAGCAAGGGCTGACATCCATTGACTAGTCCATGTGGAGGAACAAAGGCCCACTCACCCCTATATCTCAAGGTGGGGCAACTCTACAGGGCCATTCGAGCTCCAGAGCTCCCTATGTGGTCATCCTTTGTCATACCTGCCCTGAAGCTCAATTTCTCCATCTGCCCAATCCTACGGCCTGCGTTCCTCCACGGGTACCATTCGTAAGAGTACTGTTCACTACGTTTCTGGCATGCATGTCCCCATCTCAGAGTCTATTTCATAGAGAATCCGTATAAGACAAAGAGAAAATCTCTTTAGATATGCTCTGAGAGGAAAGTTTAATATACAGCATTTTAATAAACTTCACCGGGAATTTTTTATAACAGTTCTAATTCAACAAAATTTATTAAACATCTATGATGTTCTAGGCATTGTGCTAAGCACGGAAGATATAAAGTTAAGCAAAACTGAATTAATCAAAATTGATTTCAAAGAACTTGCTGGCATGAAATACAGACGTTACAACAAGTGAACATAATTCAATTGAGACAAGCCCTATATGAAGAGAATGGACACACTGCTCATGGGGAGACCCATGAGACAGGAATGACTTCACTCAGGACATGTGAAACAAATTCTTCAAAAAGCTCAAGCCTCTTGAATCATTCTTTCTTCTCTCTCTCTCTCACATCTCACAGCCAATCTTTCAACAAAAGCTATTACCTCCGCCCTTAAATATACAATAGTCCCCCCTTGTCTGCCGTTTTGCTTTCGGCGGTTTCAGTCAGCCACGGTCAACTACAGTCCAGGAGCAGATGAGCCTCCTTCCGACTTAGCATCAGAAGGCCACCAGTGGGCTGACGCTATGTCACAATGCCTGTGTCATTCACCTCATCACACAGGCATTTTATCGCCTCACATCAGCAGGAGAAGAAGGGCGAGTCCAGCACAGTAAGATCTTTTGAGAGAGAGATCACATGCACTAACATTTATTACAGTATATTGTTATCATTGTTCTATTTTATCATTACTGTTATTAATCTCTTACTGTGCCTAATTTAGAAATTAAACTTTATCATAGGTACCCACAGAAAAAACATTGCATACATAGGGGTTGGTACTATCTGCGGTTTCAGGCATCCACTGGGGGTCTTGGAACGTATCCCCCTGCAGATGAGGGGAACTGCTGTATCCAGGAGCCAGGCTGCACCCCCTTCACTGCTTCTAATCTATGCAGGTCTAACATCTCTCACAGACACAGCCTCATAACTGGGCTTTGTGCTTCTACCCTTGATCTATTCTCAACACAAGTCGTGATTCTGCTAACACGGAAGTCAGATCATGAATTGCTCTGCTGAAAACATTCCAGAGTTCTCTTCTCAAACTAAGAACCAAAGCTGTTACACCTACAGTGTCCCGGGCCATCTGCCTATGAAGGCCAGCGCATGCCTGCCTAGGCGTCTTGGTATCTGTGGTACTCGCTGATCCCTCTGCCTGAGTCCCCCTGCCCCTCCTTCAGGTTTCTTCAACTGTCAACATCTTCCAGAAGAATTCCCTGACCACCCTCCCCCAGCACAACATACCCTCTTTTTCTGCTTTACTTCTCTTCATTGCGCTTACCATCTGCTCTGGTCATGATTATTATTTATTTTATTTCGAGTTTGCCCTTGCCCACCTGAACATAAACTCCATGAAGGCAAGGATCTTTACCTGGGTTTGTTTTTGGCTCCATACCCAATTCCTACAAATGCCCCAAGAACAGAGTAAATGCTTACTAAATATGGTTAAATAAATGAATGTTTACAAATAACGAAGAGACATAAGAGAAGGGTGAAACCTTTCAGTGTGAACAATAGCTGGAAAGCACGGACATCAAAGTATTGCTAATCTAGTGTGATGAAAATGGAAACATTCTCTGTGGTTGGAGCTGGAAACACAGGTGAATATGTAAACCATGAAACACGGTTGTCATGGGCTGAACTGTTCACACATTGAAGTCCTCACCATCAGGACCTCCGAATGTGACTTTATTTGGAGACAGGGCCTTTAAAGAGGTGACGAAGTTAAAATGAGCCCTTTAGGGTGGCTTTAATCCAATGTGACTGGTGTGTCTTTACAGGAAGAGAAATTTGGGTCTGCACAGTTACAGAGGGAAGAACGTGCAAAGACGTGGAGAAATCAACCATCTACAGGCCCAGGAGAGAGGCTCTCGAAGGAGCCAACATTGTTGGCACCTTGACCTCAGACTTGCCGTTTCCAGAACTGAGCAAAGAGATTTCTGCTGGTTAAGCCACCCGGTCTGTGGTACTTTGTATGCCAGCTCTAATGGACTCGTATGATGGCATATGGCACCGTAAGGGATCTTTACTTTATCTCACAGGCCACTGTAACTTTTTAGCAGGGCAGAAGGCGATCTGTGCGGAGATCGGAGTTTCAGGAAGACTGCATTTGCGGTGATATGGAAGGCGGACTAAAAGGGAAACAACGGGAGCCCTGGGGACTACTAACTGGGACGTGTTTGTCACGGCTGTGACCTAGATCAAGTAGGAGGGAAGGGAAGAGGTGAGTAGGGAATTGGGAAAGGCCTCAGAGCCAAGACTGTTGGGACTCAGTGACGCGTGATAGGTGGGTGATACTGACATCCATCCCTGACAATTTAATAAAATGCAGGCATACAAAAGAGTTCAAATAACATAATTCACATGGATTTCAGCAGTTTCAGACTTGAGAAAATATCTCAATATGGAACCTTACGAAAGATTAAAGCAGCATTCATGCTGTTCCAGATGTGAATAGCACTCATTGAGAAAAGGGGCCTGCCGAAAGAGCTGCAGGCTACATCTCTATCTTAGGCATAATATGCATTAGCATATTTAAAAATTTGAGAATTTTGCAATGAATAAACCTATTTAACTTTGTCCAAAAAAAATAATTTCCCACATTTATTTGATTATGGAACCCTTTTTTGTGAGGCACTTCTTAACCTCTCCCTAAACATGAATACTCCAGAATTTAGCACAGTTTGGAAAACAGAGGTGTATTTTGATGCACTCGAATGGCTCCAAAAAATAAATAGAGAAGCTTTGTATGGGTAATTCCTATTTCCAATAGTAACACTAACCAACATTGTTCTAACACACTGGCAGAATAAACTCATTAAAGGAATATATAGTTGGTTTTCCTGTAGCCTAATTCTTACCAGATTAAAAAAAAGAAAATTCAGGATCTTTTTAAAAATATCACTAATTCTTTCACATCCCAAAAGAGAAACTGTCCATGTCTTGAAACAAAAAACAATATTCTGGTGACTTAAGAGGAGAGTGTAGCTCAAATGCAGAAATCTGGAAGTTCTGACCAGGGTTCTTTGAATCTAGAGCCAGTGACAGTCTACATTTCCCCACATTCCACTAGGTTCTGAAGCCCAGGGTGTCCGTGCACAGTGACTCACATGCGATGCGCACATAGGCCTTCCTGCTCTTCGTGGTGCCCGCTGAGCTCCAGGCCACACACTGGCACCAGTAATCTTCAGGCCCAAAGAGTTCTTCAACTTGCTGGCGTGAAATCTCAATGCTCACTTCCCGGACAATGAGACCTGCCAAGAGAAAGGGAGATTTAAGTCAGGAGAAGGCTTGTACTAGCAGACTACAAAACATCATACCATGTATTTCCCCACAGTGATCCATCTTGATGCCATCGATCAACATCCCAGATATTGTCTCTCTCCACCTGTGATCTTCCTCTGGCTCCCATTATTTGTCTCCCAACTTTTTCATTTTCTTATTTGCTATTTCAGATCTTCTGCTTTCATCAGAAGATGAAAGTGGAGTAGATCTATCACGGCACAAAATTACACTTTTTCCCAAAGCGTCTGACAAATATTCACCCTCCGCTGAGTTAGCTTCCTCGGTATATTCAAACATGAACATGAATTTCACATCTTCTAAGGATCGTACCCCCACTATACAGGTCATGGGTAAGATACCCGTGTGCTATACATAACCTTACAGTGATTAAATCTTCCTAACTCCTCATATGAAATGACAGAGAATAACCTAAAACTATAATCATAAGTATATAAATCATAAATATATATTGGTTTATGTATATAAATATATATCACATTTTATTATAGTATCATCTGGTACCATACAGCTATATACAGTTTTACAACACTTTACATAGTTTTACAATAACTGAATCCTCCTAACTCTTCACAAGGAATGAGAATGATCTAAAACTATAATCATGAGTACGTAAATCATAAATATATACATGTCATATATCAGGTTTTATTATAATATGACCTAGTACTTTATAAATATGTGGTGATTATCTAAAACTAAGTTATTTTTATAGCTGTTTTTTAGTTATTAAAGCACACTGTTTTCTTTTAAAAAAAAGTACTAGTCTTAGTTAACAAATCCCTGCTATTCTATCCAAAGAATGTATGACTTTAAAGTTTTCATGCATAATATTTTTTATGCATAATATTTTGAAAGCCCAAATGTTTCTCTATAATTATAATGTAACCAAAATCCTGTTAAAGTAGCTTCCAGCTAAAATGCACAAATATTTGGATTTTATTTTACAGCATTATGTAATCCTGCATAACACAAATTGAACTAAGAATCTGGGATTATCATTTTAAGAGTATTTATCTTGATATATCAAAATCTATTTCAGAGAGTCATTCTGCAATATGCCTCTTTGCACTGAGCAAGAAGGATCATCTGAACGATGTATGTGGGCAACTGCCAATTTTCCTGCACACTCTATCAGAATGAAGTGCTTATTGAGAGAACTAACAGGGAGACCCTTAGGGTTAAGTATAAGCACAGTAAGAAAGATGAAATATATTGCTTTGTACTTTTTATTCATGTATTCATTCATTCATTCCTTGAACAAATATTTATTTCATATCAGTTATGGAAAAGATATTGCCCTAGGGACTTGTGAATCTCTGATGAGTAGGACAGTCATTACCCTCAATGAACTTATATAATTGTGAAGGGGGTACATATTAACTAGAGATTATACAATTTATTTATTTATTTATTTATTTTAAAGATTTTATTTATTTATTTGACAGAGAGAGAGAGAGCGCGAGAGAGGGAACACAAGCAGGGGGAGTGGGAGAGGGAGAAGCAGGCTTCCCGCGGAGCAGAGAGCCCGATGCGGGGCTCGATCTCAGGACCCTGGGATCATGACCTGAGCCGAAGGCAGACGCTTAATGACTGAGCCACCCAGGCGCCCCGAGATTATACAATTTATTTTTTTGATTACAATTGTGTTCAATGCTACAAAGGAGAAGTATAGAGAAAATGAGAGTGAATAACAAGTAAACCCAACTTAGTATGAAGGATTCAACATGAGTTAAGTTGGTTAAATTATATAGGGAGAGGGACAGAACATATGGGAAGAAGCAGGAAAGAGAATGAGGAGATTGGGAACCCAGAAGACAGCTGAGCACCAAACACAGAGATAGTGGCATGAGATGAAGCTAGAGACAAGAAAATGATCAGTCAATACACAGTCCTGTAGACCAGTGGTTCTCAAAGTGTGGCCTCAGAGCAGTTTCATCAGCATCACGTGGGAACTCGTTGGAAGTGAAAACTCTTGAGTCCCACTCCAGACTCAAATTGAATAAGAAACTTTGAGAGTTGGGCCCAGCGATTTGTGGTTTAACTCGCACTCAAAGAATTTAGATGCTTGCTATGGTTTGAGAACCTGTTGTACACCATGTTTAGGATTTGGAATTTCTTTCTGAAGGTCATGGATGTCATTAAAGTGTTTTAAGCAAGTAGATGACATCATCAGGTGAGAATTAATATATATGTAATATATGTGTATATATGTATATATGTGTATATGTGTATATATATGTGTGTGTGTATATATACACATATATGTGTGTGATATGTATAAGATATAGAGCTTAGTTCCTAGAAGGTATGATTTCTTAAACTCTTTGACTATGACTTCTTGGTATAGGTGACATGAAGGTGTCATCTAAAGACACTAAAAAAGAGTATTCCAAAACTTACCCTAAAACCTAGAACATGCTCAAATGGGTAAAAGCCCTCAGGGAAATTAATGAACACCCAATAGAAGTAGATGCTGTCCCACTGGGGAAACAAGCAATATTTTCTATCGATGGGACTTGAGTCAGAGAAACATAGATCCACTCAAGGGTCCCTGAACTGAAATGAAGCCCAGGAAAGTGGATTTTATAAGCCCAAGGCAGGGCAAGATCCTGATGGGGCAACTCTATGGTCAAAAGTTTATTAAATATATTTAAAGTGATTTTAAAGTCTTGAAAATTAGCAAAGCTTTTATGCTTATACAGTGACCATTTAAAAATAATTTTCAAGGGCTGCCTGGGTGGCTCAGTTGGTTAAGTGTCTGCCTTCAGCTCAGGTCATGATCCTGGATTCCTGGGATCCAGCCCCACGTCGGGCTCCCTGCTTAGCGGGGAGTCTGCTTCTCCCTCTCCCTCTGCCCTTCCCCCGACTCATGCTCTGTCTCTCTCAAATAAATAAATAAAATCTTTAAAAAAAATAAAAATAATTTTAAGTCACTGGCGCATCTAAATCCCTCACCCCTCTATGAAAAGATTAGTGTATTATTTTAGTCAATGTCCAAATAATAAGACAATCTCCACAGCAGAAATCCCAACTTATTAACAAAAAACACTACTTCCTTTCCACTTTCCTAATCCCTGCTTTGGTCCTCTCACTTTCCTGTCCTACTGTAATGATTCTCATTTTCTGATATCTAGACGTTCACAGAAAGATGGAGCACAGCTTTCCCCCTCGACTCCCACCTTTCTTTTTATTCCACTCTCCGGTATTTCATACTTTTGCCTGTTTTACTTGTTTATACCTCCTCTCTTCATGCAGAAATTCAGTTCCTGGAAACAAAACTCTTCCTTTAAAAGTTGTTGCAATAAATTTATAGTCACCAAAGGGCTGATAAACCTGCAGTGTGTATTTCCTCAGAACTATAATGGCTTTTTCCAAAATGCAGGGCAGCAACAAATGGGCTCAGGATATTAAAACCACACACAAATATTTTGTGTCCCAAGATGATAACTTCAGGTTCCATTCCTCATCCCCCGCCTGCCCCTCCCCACCTTTTTACTTAAAGCAATTACAGGAAACCTAATTAAATGCTAGGGTAACTTCACTAGAGCCACTGTATCCTTCAGCCCAAATAGGCTCATGGATGTTTCTACTGACCGCAAATCTGAGGCTTTTTAAGAAGCCACAGACAGACCCTCCTGCTACAGGGTTTATTCACAGTATGAATATTCTGAATTGTGCGGCTCAGGCTCTCTGTGGGTGCAGGAGTCAAGCACACACCGATTTTTGTCTTTAGCTTCATAGACGCCCCATTCAGGAGGAGATGGATTGATTAGTTGGGTCCCAAGTTTACATTCCAACTTTTGGTCAACAGCACTAGAACAAGAAAGAACTGAAGCAGGAAGTCTCTCAACACTTAAGGCTTAGAATGCCCTACAATCAGCTGCGTTAGTCAAGCTCTGAGATACTTTGTTATATACCATCTATTCATTACCCTAGGTAAGTTCATTACCTATGACACTCCGCTCATCAAACCAGAGGCTAGTGGTTTGGGTAAAAGTAGGTAATATCCTTTCTCTTTGAAAGTAAAATTTTAAATCTGCTTGAAGTCCTGTGATGGAAAAAGCAAGCTACCTTGAAATTTGTAATGCCATCAGCATTACTTCCAAGGCGGGCTGCTTTGAAGAGCATTTGGGAACTTGAAATTGGTTTCAGGTTACTTAAGGGTGGGGGGAAATGCTTCGTTCTACAGATTTACTCAAATACAAATGTATATTTTCCATCACGTCTGATAAGATCAAAGATTTTCCATCAGCATTCTTCCTTTAATAGAGGCATCTCCAGGACGCATGCTGTTTGAAGTTTGCAGTGATCTGCTTTTATAATAGGATTCATTGTGGTTTGGGAGCCAGAGTGCAGGCAAGTAATTAGCATGCTATATCAAGAAGTCTTATAATGAATATGAATATGCACTTGCTAATAGGGAGTTTCAAATGATTTTAGAAATCCAGATGCAAATGCAACCCTCTGATTGGATCTTTTTAAGGCTATACATGCATATGGCAATAATATCTGGTAAAATGACATTTATTCCTTATCTTGAGCAAAATTTTAATTTTATAATAGTGTTCAGGCACCACAAATAGTGTTTTCCTAGAGGTTATTATAAAATGATCACAAATACATGGTGAATACTGTTGAATAATTATTTAAAGCAGTATCTACATTCCCTGAGAAATATAATCTGTAGTACCGTCAACAAACATTAAGGGTCCACTAATGTCAAAAATTACGTTAAGTTCCAGAAATGTAAAGATGGACAAAATATCGCCTCCAGCACTGTGATCATTTATCTCGTTTATTAGGTGATACTCCAAAATCGTGCATCATCTCAGAAGATTTTTTAACATGTGGTCATCAAATCCTCGCCTTCTGATACCCCATGTACGTTTCACTAAACAGCATCCTAAGCCCACATTAGACGTAGGTGTTATGTATGCCTGAGTTGTACTTCTTCTTAACGACTGTATCTTTCATAAGGCAAAGGGAAGGTTTGAGACATCATGTTGTGTAGACCTACCAATTCGGCTCCCTCCAACACTCGCCCTATTGGGAGAAGATCTGCAGAGGTCACTCGACCAAATCTCATTATAGTACATTCACAGGACAGAGGTTGGTGGGCAATGTATGAAGCTGCAGGTAGGGATGATCTGGGATATATCACAACACTTTATTGAATTAGCTGGTCTCTTTTTCATGCTTTCTTCCAGAGCTTAATCCTATTAGTTTTCATTAATATGATCTAAAATATGCTACATATCAGTTCTAGATGTCTTAATATAAATTAAATCACGCAAAATAGCAGCATTATTTAAAAGGATGTCATGCCAAAAAAATAAAAAATAAAAAAAACCCTGACAATTATTTCAGCTCCTCACTAAAATAATCAAAATGTGGTAACCTGAAAGGCAGAACTTTACAATCAAGACATGGTTTTATGTTACATGAAGTCATCTGACAATCTTTAAACTACATCAGGAAAAGAAGACACTGTAATCACATAATTTACCAACTTTTCTCTGAAATGCTTTCCTTGGATTTTTAATATAATATTTAAAATATAAACAGGCCATCTAATTAAGTAAAATTACTTTGTATAATTGAAAATTACAATTTACTGGTATATTAGATTTATTATAATTTTGTTAATTACATTTTTTATCTTTGTGGTCAAGATGAATTTACCTAAAAGTCAAAGAATAACACGGCTGGGACTGACTGGTTCAAGGGAGTTGCTTGGAAACATTTCATACCTGGGTCATTGCCCTGATTTCCTTTTTTACATGATAATTTCTAGTTACTTGGTTCTGTTTGGCATTCCATGTCCAATGAGGATCTGTGTTTTGTTTTGCTATGTTTTTGTTTTGTCTAGAACTGAGAAGAAAATATTTATTGGATTGTGTATCTGGAGTGGGGAGACTTAAGAGTGCTTTTAGAAAGCTATATGACAACCACAGATAAAGGCAGTTTTTCCCCCTTAAAACTTGAAATGTTAAGTGCAAAATGATATTAAAATAGTGATGAATGATCCTCTGACAACAGTAACACTGCTTCCCCTTTCCTTTGCAGAAGTGTCAGGTTTTAGATGTTACAGGAGAACCAGTCCTCCTATTTTTGATTTGACTTTCCAACCATCACCAAACTTAGAGCTGCAAGTATTAATGATAATCGGAGTAGAAGGTATGCAAAATGCTCTTTCTTACACAGAGAGTGGTAATGAGTTAGTGGATTAATTCTACCAGTTGTGGCCCATCATTTAATTCCCATTCTAAACTTTGGTGATGAAAAACCTGTTGAATGAATGTCTGTTCCACGAAGTCTTTCTGAGACCAAAATGGGAGCTAAAATCTTTTTGTATTTAACTTCTGCCTTGTGTATCAATGTTCTTTGGAATATAAAGAAGTGACTTTGTAAAAATGTGATGGTAATTTAATTTGGAAGGTCACAAAGCACATTCTATCGACATAGCAAATACATTTCTCATCTAAATATTTTTCATAAAACATCAAACTTATTACATACATATTTGAAGATATATTCTAAGATTTTTCTTTAAAGTATAATTCCTTTTTTTATTATGTTATGTTAATCACCATACATTACATCATTAGTTTTTGATGTAGTGTTCCATGATTCATTGTTTTCGTATAACACCCAGTGCTCCATTCAGTACGTGCCCTCTTTAATACCCATCACCGGGCTAACCCATCCCCCCACCCCCCTCCCCTCTAGAACCCTCAGTTTGTTTCTCAGAGTCTATAGTCTCTCATGGTTCTTAATTCTTAATATTATCTAAATCATAACTACATGCATTACTTTCTGTTTTTATTTCATGCAATACATTGGTAATTTCAATAGAAGTAATTTTAACAAAATTAAAAAAAAAATCCTGTCCATAAGGGTGGGGGGAATATTCTATTCTTGGAGGTCGACTTAACCATGAACTTGTGAATTACAGACCTTATTATTGCTCTACCCTTATTATTACTCTACCCTTATGATTACCAGTCACTCATTTAATAGGTATTTAGAGAGACTCAGCCATGTGCCATGTGCCATGTGCCATGCACTGTTCTGTGGGCTGGGGACACAGTGGTAAAGGATTATCTTTCACAATTCATGGTGGAGATAGTTCTTGAGCACTTATTTCGACACACCCAGATGAGAAAGACATGGCTAGTTCCAAGGTAGCCATGGAGATGGACTGCTTATGGATCCTTTCTTTAGAAGTTTACCGTCTAACACTAAACACACTAAAACAAATAGGAGTTTACTGAGTAAAGTGACTCTGTCATATGCATTGTGTATGCGTCAATACAGTAACTGGCACATGTATTTGTTCAGTTAATGTATGTTAAATGAATGAATGGTTTATACATATAGCTATCATACCAAGTAGTGTACATTTCAGATATAAGTAAATTGAATTGTAACTCAGAAGAGTAAAAGTAACTAGAATTGATTGAGCATCTACTATGTCTCAGTTCATCTGCATAATAATCCTTGGGAATGGGTATTTTTATATCTATAATCTATAATGTAGGTAAACAGCAGAGGTCAGAATTTAAACAATTTTTCATGCAGCCAATGATTAGTGAAATCAGGATTTAGAGCCATATTATCTGAATCCAATGTTCCTGTTCCTTTCACTATACCAGTATTCTTCAAACTGTGTCTCAAAAAACTGTTCTTGGGGCACCTGGGTGGCTCAGTCAGATAAGAGTCTGCCTTCGGCTCAGGTCATGATCCCGGGGTCTAGGGATTGAGCCCCGAGTCTGGCTCCCTGCTCTGTGAGGAGGCTGCTTCTCCCTCTCCTTCTGCTCCTCCCACCCCTCTCATGCTCCATGCTCTCACTCTCTCTGTCAAATAAATAAATATTTTTTTTAAAAAGGTGTTCTTTGGTCAAGTAAGTTTGGGGATTTCTGTTTAATACACCTTCCTCTTAGAAACTCAGAATGCTAATCAGTGTATTGAAGGCTTTGGTCAGAAGTTCTGCCATAAAAAAGTATGTTTAATTTGGATGGCCACTATTTCCCCCAAATTTATTAAAACATATAACCCTACAGTCAACATAAAGACAGAGCCCCATCTGATTAAGTCTTTCAACGTGATTTTGTTTAGCATTTTCCATCTGTTGGTTTACTGAATAAAAGTAATCTACTGTTTGGAAAATTCTGAAAACCCCATGAAGAAAGCTATCATGAAACAGCTTCAGTGGAGAGATCAGGGTAAACCTGGGGAAATGGAATATCTGAGTTTGATGCCGAAGCATGGTTTGGGTTTAAAGACTTAGAGCGGAATCAAAGACACTTCAGGAGGATAGAATAGCACAAAGCCAAAGGGCAGAGATGAAAAAGCATGGAGCACTACAGGGGAGAATAGTTTACATGAATGGAGTAGAGAAAAAGACCATGGAATTAGATAGAAGAGAGACTCAGAGAGAGCCTCGAATGGCAGCTGGAGAAGTTTGTTCTGCAGAGTGGGGACCCTGTAAAAATGGTAAATTGGTAAAATGATGTTTTTTTTTTATGACAGATGCTTTAGGAAAATTAATCTTTCTCAACTAGTAAATAAGACTAATCTGATTTCTTTTAATGGAATTTTAATAATTTTAATTTTAATCATTATTACAAAAGCTGTTCTCAGATCTGTGATCTTACATCAAGTCATTAACCTTAAGAGCAATATTCTTGGTGAACGTCTGAAAACACTGTCTGATGGTGGAAACCAGAACATATACCCAAAATAATAATTACTCATCCTGCTGGGCTTTCATCTTGTACCTATCTCATATGATTTAGAAACAAACATTAAGAGCAATCACCTCTGGAGAGACTGCCACTTCTTTTTTTTTTTTTTTTAAAGATTTTATTTATTTATTTGACAGA
Source organism: Phoca vitulina (assembly GCF_004348235.1). NCBI lineage: Eukaryota > Metazoa > Chordata > Mammalia > Carnivora > Phocidae > Phoca > Phoca vitulina. The sequence goes on from NW_022589706.1 coordinate 72,798,806, forward strand.
GAGAAACACAGCGAGAGAGGGAACACAAGCAGAGGGAGTAGGAGAGGGAGAAGCAGGCTCTCCGCTGAGCAGGGAGCCCGATGCGGGGCTCGATGCGGGGCTCGATCCCAGGACCCTGAGATCATGACCTGAGCCAAAGGCAGACACTTAACGACTGAGCCACCCAGGCGCCCCAAGAGACTGCCACTTCTAACAGTTCTTACGCAGTATACTGGGGACAGCTACTTGCTTGTCTTAAAAGCAATATATTTCATATTCTTAAGGAAACTTTTCAACCAAACTAGAAAGGCTCATTTAAAAAAAATTAACTTATCCAGGGCAATTATTGTTACAACTGGGAGATTAGACAAATATCCACGTAATACACAACAACCTACTGATTTCCTTAGATAAGAAAATAAATTCTTGTCCTGTATTTACTGACTTTTGGAAAGTCCTAAATTCACCAAGTCTTGGTTTCTCAAGTTACAAAATAAAGATAAGAACTTTTTTGTCTTGTTGGCTTGTGAGGAAAGAAATGGAATAATAGTTCCAAAGGTACTTGAAATCTATTAAATTAAAAAAAAATATATATATATACTGTATAATAATAACAGTTATTTTGAGAATACAACTATACACTATTCACAAAATTACCACTGGAGTTACTAATATAGATTCAGGACAGGGAAGGAGCACCATGATTGGAAATTATATTAGGCACACACCCAGATGAGAAAGACATGGCTAGTTTTGGAACTTTTCAGCAGAGTTGGGGAAAGTCAGGTCTGGGTGGGGACATCAATCATTCAGGGCAATGCAGATCTGGCTATGATATGGAGTTTGAACAGCAGGAATGAGTTTTAGTGATTGACCTTTAAGTTTCTTGTCCTTCAGCCAATTAACCCAGGATTTTACCAATCCTCTAGGATTCTCATTATATTAAAGTGTAGATAAAGTGAAGTTACCCTGACAAGATGAGTGGAAGAGTCTACTATTTTTGGCAACCAAAATGCTTGCATAGCTCATCTATTAGGAATTCCTTATATCCATATTCCATTATACAGGTGAGACAGGGACATTAAGCAACTGAATGGAAATTTCTAAGTAGGTTAGCTCTAACTAATTTGGGGCTAAATAAGCAAATTTCCACATTTTAATGAAGATTTAAAATTGATGAGCATAATCATGTCTTCTAGGGTCTTTCTTCACTTACCAACCAGAATGTGAGCTCTATCAGGGTAGAGATTTGTGCCTGTTACATGCTGCTGCTGTGGCATTACAATGAATATTTATTGAATTAATGAAAGAATATTTTCCCTAGGACACTCTTAATACTTATTTAAAAGATATGTGGTCATATCCAAATGCATTTTAGAGGAAAGGAACTTTTAGTCATCATGGAAGTTGTACCTCCTTCCCTAGCCAGAAAGTCACCATCAAACACAACTTTGACAAACTTTGAACCTGCTTGGCATTCACACTAAGAATGGGGTGGGGGGGGGGGTGCTGAGTTATCATAATGTTTTTTAGATTCTTCAAAATTGTTTATAATAGCTGAATAAACACAGCTCAAGTACCAATGAAAGTATTTTTTCTTTGTCTTTTAAAGGAACTCTAATGTGCAAGAATGACTCATTAATTTACAACAAGAAGGAAAATTTAACTTGTGAAATTCCAAGTAGAAATGAAAAATATTAGCATTTCATATTTTCAAGTCAGGAGTATGTATTTAAACTGCTGCTAAGATACCAATTTTCAATTTTAACTTTATATAGAGACTGAAAAATAACTATTGTGTTCTGATATTTTCAAAGTATTTCAATATATTCTGAGATCCTTGCTCAAATCATTCTATTATCATTCCAAAGGGAGAGATGATTTAATAAAAACAATGAAACCAAGTATAATGCAGGTAAATTTTTTTCTTTTTTTCATACAGAGTATGTTTCTTTGCTCTTCTGTTGATTCCAAGTTACTATATTCAGTTTTTAATAAACCTAAAACTATAGGTAGAATTCCAGAAGGCAATACTGATACAAATTTGATAATAAAACCTTATTTTTAATGATCCTTGGCAATTAACTTAACAGAGGGTATAATCTTTAGGGAAAGATCTGGTTTGAATTCTGTTTTTTTCAGTGACTAGATATATTTACCTTGGTAAAATTCCTTTACCTCACTAAATGTCATTTTCCTCAACAGGACAATGGGAATTAAAATTCCTAATCCAATGGGTTCTTTTAAGGATTAAATGAGATGATATATGTAAAGCTCTTTGCAGAGTAAATCCTTACTATGAGCTAATGAACGAGATTTCAGAAGCTAGAATAGTTTATGCTATGCTGTGTCCTAAATAACTCCCCTTGTTTCAGAGGCTTTACAAAATAAAAGTCTATTTTTCCATCACAACAGTCTCCAGGACAGCTGTCCTACATGAACTCTCTTAGTGATCCAGCCTGCATCTGTGTTGAATCTATAGCCCCCCCCCCCCCCCGCCAAACATGGCTATTGAGCCAGGAGAAGGGAGCACAGAGGACCCACACCTGCTCTTAAGCCTTGGCTCAGCTGTGGCAACATAACTTTCACTCACAGCTCATTGGCTAGAAGTAATCACCTGGGCCTGCTGAACCATAAGGACACCAGGACTTGTAGCGCTCCCCTATGCCCAGAAAGGACAGGAGAACTGGAGGAGTATTATAAATTATAGTTGATAAAGCTACTTCAATAGGCAAAACAAGGCATTGAATTTTTAGGAAATCACAATGACACAAATATTAAGAATTACCAAGTCAAATGAAATTTAAATAAATTTGTTTTCTGTGGTATGAAAGTCTTCACTGACAGAGGGAGTGAAATGTAGACAAATTAGACTATGAGAACAAAAGGAAGAAAACCTGATTTTGGGTCCTGACGTGGCTATTGTCAGGAGTAACTTTGGGTAGGGCATTGCATTTCTCATTTTCTTAAACTTTAAATCAGTAAAAATAGATAGCCCTTTTCCAGTGTACTTCACAGGACTGCTGTGAGGTCAAAAGAAATCTTTAAGAGAAAGTACTCTTAGGGACAGACTGAAGGGCAAGGACTGCCAGCTCCTTACCTCTTTTTGGGAAGACAATCCGACCACATTTTCTAGGTTTCTTTGTCTTAGAAGTGGCCACAAAAGCAATTCTGGTCAATAGAATGGGAGTGGAAGATCCTTGTACCTTTTCTTGGCCAAGCTGGTGAAGAAGATTGTGGGTCTCCTCCTTGCTGTCTTTCCCACTCTGCTGGCTGGGTGCAGAAGAGGATGAGGCCAGAGAGGATGACAGAACCACAGGATGAAAGGAGTCTGGGTCCATACCTGACCAATGGGAACAGAGCTGCCCTACAACCAAGGGCACCTTCCTGGAACTGGTATGTAAATAGATGTATCATTGTATCACTTTTGGGTTATTCTATCTTTGGTGGGGTCTGTTACTGAGGCTTAGCATAATGCACACTTAAATGATATAGACTATGAATAATATGCTTGGCACATAGTGGGTTTTTCTAAATGACTATTGGATATATGGATGACAAAAATACTTATTAATCCCACAAAGCTTTGTTGTTTTGTTTTTTTTTAACTATGGTTCAGTGCTTAGCTTCAAATTATTAAAAACATTTTTTATTTGGCAACATCTTGTTAGATACACAGAGAATTTCTATTAATTCTGAGAGTTTTCAAATATCTGAATGTGTGATTTTAATATTATCCTCAAAATGCTATAACACAGAGCAATTTGCTTATTATATAACAAAAATCTCATTTTCAGAATGGTATGCTTGCAATCTTTTTCAAAGTATCACTTCCAACATAAATGTTGAACAAACAAATTGATGTGAAACACTAGGTTATAATGTTTAATTACCAGTATCATTTATTTACAGGCAATCTTATTTTGGTGTTTTCATAAGAGCTAGAAAAACTTAATCTTTAACAACAGAACAGTGGCACCTGATTCTGAATACTGTGTGTAACTTGCAACGTATTCATGTCCATTCCTACTAGCATCACAAAGAAAAAGAAAGAAGAAAAAATGATTGTTTCCTACCATGAGCTCCAATTCACTGAGAGAGATATTTATGTAACTATATAATACCACCACCTGAACAAAGAGCTTCAATCATGTTTCTTTTCATATCTCCAGGCAAAGTTTTGTTCTCCTTCCCTTCTTTTACAAATGTGTTTCCTTCAAAGGATACATACTCTACTGGATAAACAATCTCTATGAGAAAACAGGAAAGCTAGCTATTTAATATGTACAGTTCAGTGTCATGAGGTGTGGAATCGCAGTAAATAATATTTTGCGATGATACGCTAATAAAGATGATGACATTTTCATGATTAGCCATGTTTTTAGTAAAGGGAAATTAATGGGTAGGACTAACCCCTCTGAAAGATACATACAACATGCTGACAAAACTGGGTTTCCGCATAAAATGTGTATGTTATATAGGCAGTATACATATGCACCTAAATTCACTGTTGCGTGTTTATATGCATATCATTCATCTAGTGTTTTCTTTTTACCTACAAGTTGGAATGCATTTACTTCATACTCTATTATAAGCCCATTTAGTCACATTTCTGTCAGATCCCACTTGCATATTCAGTGTTGAATAAATCAGTGGTTAATAAACGTCCTTGAAAATGTGTTTGGAGATAAATAATGAACTGCTGTATCTGATCATAAATGTACATTTTTACTCTCAGAATCCTGAGCAAAAAGATAGCCTGACCTATTACACAAATATATGGAAAAGGAGAAATGATTATAGGGCAATCATGTCAAAGGAGCCTGGCTTATTCTTACTGAGTGGATACACTACAGACCAAAAAAAAAAAAAAAAAAATGTTATAACTTCAAAAAATTCCACTGCAAAGGAAATACCAAATGAGGATAGGGAGTCAACCTTTTCATCATAAGTGCTTTTTGTCACATCTCCATGGGCTTGGGGCGTGGGCCCAGCCCCACAGCGTGCAGAGCTGCAGGACGCTCACAATGCCAGCCCGACCGTGCCGCCCCCTCGAAGGAACCGCTCCAGCTGACCACGGGCACGCTTTCAATTTACGGGAGGGCGGTCTGACAGGCAGACTGGGAGGACAGCAGAGATGGAAACACAGATCAAGTACAGATAAAAATATGTCCACCTTGAAAAACACAAACAAGACTTTTAGGTAACAATGTACGGGGAAGCATCTATTGAAAAATGAGAATACAGTCACTTCGTTCTCATTTATGATTTTCACAGTCCCCTTTAGATTCCACCCCAAGCTCTCTCCATAATCCAATATCTGTACACATCCTACATCTATACTGACTTAAATAATATAGATTTATGTCCCTTGCCCATATCTTATAAATGTCAACCCGTCCCTTCTCAAAGCTTCTTACTACTCAGCAGGTTTCAAATTTGTTTTTACGTGGGTGATCCTTTAGCAATACTTTGAAGTACCTTCCCTATTAAAAGTGAAGAGGGATCCGGTGTCCTAAGAAGAGAAATAATGATAGCTTATGGGTATTATTTCACACGTTCCTGACTATGAAATAACTCTCTCTGCTTTTTAAAAAAATAGAACACATATGCAAAAGAAAAAAAATCAAAAATAAAATTTAGAAGGAAAAAGGGACCACATAAAATCTTGCCAAAGGTTCATGTTTTACACAAAGCTGCAGTTGGGACTTTACAAAGGAAATCTCTGCACTTTTTATTTCTGGTTCAGAGGATTTACATGCTCTTTCTAGTGATCTGGGCCTTCAGCACTGGGTAATGTCTCCCAGTCCCCAGCTTAGCACTCATGCAAAATTGAAGCACTTTGGAGGCAGTTTAGTAGCTGCAGATGAATCTCAATGTGCAGGAAAAGGCATAATGGCTGTTTAGCACTTGCTAGGAGAAGCTGAGGAAGTCAGGGGGAAAAAATCTATTGAACTTAAGCCATCTGGGAAGCCAACTGAGAGCAACTGCATTAACAACGTGTTTACATTCCCATTGTGTTGCTAGGCCAAGCAAAAGTGTTGTGTGTGTGTGTGTGTGCGTGTGCGCACGTGTGCACGCACGCACACGTGCAGATGCACAGAGGGAATTATCAAGTGCAACTCTTTTGATTGTATTGGCTGTTTTCGTTTGGTTTTGGCAAATGTGCGGGGCAAAAATTTTCATGAGAAACGTGGCTATGAGAATGTCCAGGTCTCCGTGAGACAAGGAGACTGTTGTAGGGTAGGGCTTGGAAGGATTCTACCAGCCCGAGGAAAATGAGCGATAAGCAGGAGCCTCGCTGTGCAGTGCTTTTCCTGTATCTGGCCCACAGTACTACACAACAGATTGGGGGAGGCTGCAGAGAGCCAGTAAAGAACAACCAGGGAATGCTTTCGTTGCCTGTTACATTTATAGTTAACTCAGAAATACTGGCCAAATGAAGGAAAACAGCCAGGTAAATGCCGTCAATTTTGGCTCCCATCACCCTTACTGGCTGTCTCCGTCATCACGACACATTCTTTCTTCATGGTATTTAATCAGCTATTTTTAGAGCACTGTGAGGTTCCCAGCAAAAGTGAGCGGATACAAAAGGTACAGATTTTCCCTATACATTCTGCTTCCGCACAAGGAGAGCCTCCCTTACTATTAACAACCCCCGCCAGAGTGGTACATTTTGTTTTATAACTGATGAGCCTCCACTGACACATTATTATCACCCTAAATCCATAGTTTACGTTCAGGTTCGCTCTTGATATTGTACATTCTATGGATTTGGACAAATGTAACGACATATCCACCTTTATAGTGTCATGCAGGGCAGTTTCACTAACCTAAAAATTCTCTTTGCTCTACCTATTCACCCCTCTCTCCCTCTTGGCAACCACTGATCTTTTTAACATCTCCAGAGTTTTGCCTTTTCCAGGATGTTATATAGCTGGAATCATACAGTGGGTAGCCTTTCAGATTGGCTTTTTTCACTTAGTAATATGCATTTAAGTTTCCTCCTTATCTTTTCATGACGTGAGAGCTCATTTCTTTAAAGCACTGAGTAATATTCCATTGTCTGGATGTATCACAGTTTACTTATCCATTCACCCACTGAAGGACATCTTGGTTGTTTCCAAATGTGGGCAATTACGAATAAAACTGCTGTAAACATCTGTGCTTTTGTGTGAGAATAAGTTTTCAACTTTTCTGGGTAAATATCAAGGAGTGTGATGGCTGCACCATGCGGTAAAAAAAAAAAAAAAAAACTAAACATATTCTTATTGCAATTCTTGGTGAGATGTCTGTTAAGGTTTTGTGCTTTTGAACTGTTGTCCCCCCAAAACCTATACCCACATCTGAATCCCTAGCAAAGGGGAATGTTCCCTTACTTGGCTAAGAGTCTCTGCAGATGCAATTAAATTAAGGATCTTGAGATCCCGAATTACCCCAGGAGGGCCCCAATTCCATAGACACACAGAGAAGACAGACACGGAATGGAAGATGATGTGAGGAAGGAGGCAGAGTTTGGAGTGATGCAGCCACAAGCCCAGGAATGCAGGGCAGCCACCAGAAGTGGGAAGAGACTAGGAACAGACCTTCCTCTGCAGTGCCCAGAGGGGGCGCTGCTCTGCTGCATTTCAGACTTCCAGCCTCCTCGAAACTCAGAGAATAAATTTCTGTTGTTTTCAATCCCAAAGTTTGTGATAATTTATTGTGGCAGCCCTAGGAAACTAATACAGTGACTAAGGGCATTTACTGTCTACATTCAAGGAGTGCACTCAAGAATCTGACAGAGCAAAAAGGTGAGGAAAGGCTGTCTGCCAGGCAGTGTTTTCCTGGTTTCACAAGTGCCCCATGGAATGGGTGTGGGGAGGCAGCCTTTTAGTCACTACTGTCATTTCATACAGAGGGCATCATTGTCTAGGGTCATCAAGACTGTAGCTATAAAAAGAGGCATGTCATTCATTCCCTGCCATTCCTGGAATTGCCTTGCACAGAACATTCCCCTGGGTTTTTCCAGCTAAATTTTAATTCACTCAAGCCCTAGAGTTCCCCCCCTCTTCCCTCAGGAGGCTGCTATCCCTCAGTCTGAGAAGTTTAATAGGCAGAGACAGGCGAAAGGAAATTGCAGAAAGCAGGGGCTCTCTACCGTGTAACTCTATACTACGCAACTATCAAGGGGTTTCATGAATTTATTCTCATGATGAGAGGAGAACCGGAGCAAATGGTAAAGCATACTCTTTATTCTCTCTCTTTTCCCTCATCTCTTTTGCCCCATTCAGACTGTGATCTCTTTAAGTGCATCAGTCTTAGTTGTGTCTCTACTTACAGCACCGAGAAGTATCTGGGGCATGGTTTTTGAATAGAATGTCTGTCTCTGTCCCCCCCCCCTCTGCTGTGCTTCCCAGCAGTGTCTCCCAATTAAATCATTCTCTCTGGGGTGGGGCCAGGACATAGGTGTTTTCAAAAATCCCCCCTGGAGATTGTCAGATGCAGCCTGGGTTGACAGCTAGCCTCCTCATCGTTCCTTGTTGCTCTTGCCTTCATGGTCTTGGAGATTTCTCCCCAAACAGATTTTTAAAATCAGGTTAAACCCTCGATGCAATTAGGAATGAGTCCAAGACCTTCCTAACATGAATTGTTTTTCATTACTAGATATTATATTTCCTCCGTGCTGTGCTTGCTTTTTTTGCCAGACCCTGATATTTTGCTAACTGTAGCTTTCATGTTATACATGCTGATTTTATATCTCCAAACAGTGCTTTTCAGAGGAACTGGAAAGAGTGGATATTTCAACAGGCATCCCCAAGATGGCTCTGAGAATGCCTACCTAAGGGATGACTCAAGATAGATGATATTTGGGAGAGAAGACCAAAGGGTTCATGGTGAGGAAAGCCCTCTCCCCTCATGTCTTAGCATTAGCTCCTTCATCAATTGTGGCATTTTTTAACCAAAAAATTTTGCTGTGTCTTTGAAGATGTAAAAAAAAAAATGCTAGGGTGAGGAGAGAAAAAAACAGTATCAAAATTTTGAGCCAATTATTGTGAGAGTATTGGATAGTGAGATTTAGTGATACAGAGACTCGACTAGAACAGATTACAATGTGTGACATCCCAGAATAAAAAGGGCAACACCCCGGGTCATTATCTCATAATTATCAACCAGGTTTACTTATATTAGCACAATAGGTACCAACACCAAAAAAGTGTATTTTAATTTTGAGAGAAAGCCATGCTTTTTGTAAGCTAACCTTCTCTTTTAAGCTGAAATTGTTTCTTAAACTTCCTCAAACAGGTTGCTTAATTCGTTTCATGCAACAATCCAGAACTCTGTTAAGTATGTTCCTTCCTATAAAGATAAGAAATAAGAGACTCTCCTTAAACCCCTCACATATTATAGCCAAAGGTTAGATTAAAAATACACTTCAGCTTTTAACACTTGTGCTATTCTCACTTTGAAGTGGGCATATTAAAACTCTAGGCCACAGCATATGCATGGTTGCTGGGCACATGGCAAGATTGCTATAGCAACACCATCACTGGTTTCATTCCTGAAATGCCCTGTTTGGGTAGCAAGTCATTGAGATGAAGAATGGTCCTTGGACTTGCTTCTTATCGTAGCCTCTGTGTGGGCTTCGAGATGGGTAGCATTTGATTTAGCTCTTTCTAAATTGGGGAAAATACACAAACACACTCACACACATGTGCATATGTATATACTTGTGTATCTATTTGTATATACATATATATATATGCACAAATAGATATTCTTGATTAAATTGTATTAATCAATGCTTTCATCTTAGTTGTGGAAAGACAAAGGAGTAATGCATTACAAGTAACCTTGCCCTAAGTGTTAATTGACGGAAAAGAATTCCTTTGTGTTCATTACAGTAAAAACTCTTGCTGTATGTAATTTTAGAAAATTTCTGTTTTCCTCTAATGAAATGACAGCTCACTAAAACTGTACTGAAAGGTGTAATGTTTTCTTGCCTCTACTTTGCAATCATGTTCTGGGCCATATCTGTTCAACAAACACATGCTATTAAAATTTTCTATACAGTATATAATTCAAACAGGACAAATGTTCCCCATGGAGCAGAATTAAATTAAAATTACATGGTTCCACAAATATGGCACAGCCAGGGTCTGTGAAGTATGTGCCAGGTCTATAATATTGATATATGTAAATATTGGGATTGCCAAAAATGAACAAACAACAACATTAAAAACTTCACAAAAACAATAGATTAGAAACAAAAGGAACCCAAATGGGTAGCCTAAAAATTTTCCAGTACTCACTTCTGTTTGTAAGTTAGGGAAAGAATGGAAACAAAAACCAGGTTTCTACACAGTGAGAGGGCCCAAACCACTCAGCCAGCCGAGACTCATCTTCATGCTAGAATGGAGTGAAAGCAACAACTAAAATCTACATTCTGGAACTCTGACCCAAGCATGTATTTGTCATTGCAGCTGAGATTATGTTGGCCATGTTAACTCAGGTGTTTAAAGACTTAAAGTCAATATGAAATAAGGATGAATCAATTGTGAGCACTAACAAATAAAGAATAAGAAAAAGTATTTCAGGATGATTGATATCCTGTTATCTCTCGCCAAGGTATCAGACTGACTCAGTGGAAAAACCTTCATATCCTACATGGATCCTTACCAATTTTCTATTTTTATTTTGGGGCCAGCCTTATACTGAAAAACAAAAGTTGTTAGTTTCTGGTATTGAAATAAGTACCTCTGGGAAGGAAATCAAATAAATAATTGGTTTATATCCCGGAATCACTTATCTTCATTGGCAGGCAAATATATTACAGATATAAGGCTCTATTCTTACAGAGGCAGTACTCCCACTGACTTAATAAAAAAAAATTATGGAATGAAGTTCAAATAGAGCTTCCAAATTTTATGCATCATTTCCTAAAATTTAAACAAAGGCCATGGAATTTATATAATTCCTTTTGAAAATGTTCACTCTGTTAATAAGAACAGAGTTTAAAGTAATTATTTTACATAGAGAAGAATGATTGGTATGTGTGTGTATAATATGTAAAATAGCTCTTCTTATGGAAGATTGTTATCTTATCTATTCCTCAGATCACCTATTCATGAACTATCTCAAATAAAAACATCGTCATCATGTTTCACTAAATTTCAGTTACTCAAATTTAGTAGGATGAGTAGCTATAACCCCACAAAACAAACTTTTATTATCTCCTGTGCTTAGAGCCTTGTGTTGTAAAATTCATAACAGACAGAACTTTACAAAACAGAGGCCATACAATACCATGCCAATCTAGTTGAAGAAACAAATATAAATATACATACACACACATACATAGTTACATATGTATATTATGTACATATGTATTTATATACATATATTACTTATATGTGTATATCAAATATATATTTATATATTGTATATCTTATATATATGAATATAACTCCATAAATAACATGACATTATAAGAAATTGCCATTTTTTTACCTCGAAAATGGTCAAATATTGATACTCTCTAATGGTTTAACTTACCACACATACACAATTCACACTTACGAATATAATAAAAATGGAAGTACAAATAAGGGAAATGTAGACATGTTACATATCACTGGAGTTTTATAGAAGGATTCATCCCCAATATTGCATTTGAGATACTTCTTTAAGCATGAGTAGGATTTTGACAGAAGTAGGATAAACAAAGTATGGGGTAAAGGATCATCAATTCATACACACATACTTACTGAGCACCTGCTAAGAACAAACACCAAGTCAAGGATGGAACTAGAATAGTGAAAAAGACAGACATAATCCTTGATTTCATGGAGCTTACTCTTGAGCTTATAATGTTTAGAAGGAAGAGGAGAGGTAATCTGAGAAAGGAAACATAACTGTCCCTTCTCAAGGATCTAACATTAGTAAAGCCAGGAAGTAAGCAGACTTGTTTTCTAAAGTTCCATATGACCTAAGTAGGACCAGTAAGTCCAGATAACAGAAAGTTGATTATACTCGATTTAATGGAGAGCATGCCAGTAATGCATTGAGTTTAAATGCCTGCCACAGTCTCACAACTTAAAAGTTTCTATGATTCCAAGACACCAAAATGTGAAGAAAAGAGTGTTCACATTCATTTAATACAACTTAAACAAATCCCATCTAGTTTCCCTTTGAAAATGTATGAGCAGCATCTCCTAAATCATGTCTTGGTAATGACATTAATGTCTCATGATATTTTAATAGAGGTTCTATGAAAAGGAGTTCAGTTGCCAAATATGATGAGGTTAAAAAAAAAGTTTTCCAATGCAGAGCTTTCCTGGGACTTTTGCAGGAAAATATATTTTATACTTTTCTCCAAAAGGGGAATATAATTATTACAGTGTTTCCTAAAGTATCTGACCACAAAGCTTTTGCTTCTTTTTTTGTTTTGTTTTCCCAAATAGCACTTACAAGACACTGGTGGTTCACTGAACACAGTTTAAGAGGAAAAACCAAATTTGCCCAGTGTCTGGGACATGTGGTGGAAGAGAAACTACGAGAAGAAGGCTAGTAACTACCTGGAGAATGGTTTGCTGTGGAAAAAGGCTGAAACCAAGAAGGTGTTGGAGGCTACCTAAATCATCTAAAAGGCATATGATAAAGGTCTATATACACTAGGGGGGTTATAACAAGAATTAAGGACAGAAGGATGTTTGCAGGATAATTCTGAGAAGAACTGGCAGTAGCTGATAATCACTTTGACTGTTGGAGTAAGGGATGAAGCTGACATTTCTGTTTTTGGTGACAGGATGGAGAGAAGAGGTATCTGAAAAGAATAGAAAAGGAGAAAAGAAAAATTCACTCGTGCCACTCTTGCACCAAACAGAAACCTGAATGAGCACAGCATATTTGCAAAAGCTCCTTTTGGAGTAAAGGCAAATTCACTTAAATTTGTGCCCTGTTCTAGCTTCTCTTAATCAGTTTTTTTTTTCTTTTTTTTCCTTTCTTTTTTTTTTTTTTTTCTGTTAAGGCTCACCCTTTTGCTAGTTGGCAAAATATTAAAGACCTTTAAGAATAGAAAGAATCATATCCTAAGTACTAGTTCAAGCTATTCCAGAATGAGAAAGGGCTCAGATATAGAAAATCTGACACACGGGCGCCTGGGTGGCTCAGATGGTTAAGCGTCTGCCTTCGGCCCAGGTCCTGATCTCCAGGTCCTGGGACTGAGCTCCATGTTGGCCTACCAGCTCAGCGGGGAGTCTGCTTCTCCCTCTCCCTCCGCTTCGCCCCTGCTTGTGCTCTCTGTCTCTCTCAAATTTATAAATAAAATCTTAAAAAAAAAAAAAAGAAAATCCGACACAGAAAGGCAGGCGAAAACGTGAAAGATAAATATTTAGCTGACATTCTGAACCAGATTTTCTTTTCTCGAGAAAAGGGGAAAATGTATTCATAGATCTTTTTTTAGACAAACTGTTATGTGTTCAGTAGTTATGGCAGAATTTAGGGAGACACTACTGGGTGCAGGGTCAAGGGCAAAGGAATCAAAGAGCCCCGGGTTCATACCCTTGCTCTGCCACCTCCTAGCTATGTGATTTGGGGCACGTTAGTTTCTTTACCTTGCTGAGCCTCAGTACTCTGATTTACAAAAGGAGAATCCCAGAAATTATCTCCTAAGATTGTCATGGTAACTAAATGACATAATACACGTAAGGTGTTTGATATAAAGCTTGGAACTTTTTATTGTTGTTGAGTTGGCAAAACAGATAATATTTTGCTAATGTGAGAATAATTAAAAAGGAGAAGGGAAAATCTCGGGGATTATTAAAATTTCAAACCAACTGAGGTTTTCTAACCTCCCTGCTTTTTTGTAGAAGAGAAATATTTGCTTTTCGATGGTAAATCTTAGGTACCATGGAAACAAGGGTTGAAAAGACTTCAAGTAAATAGAAAGCAAGCAGCCAAGCCTGAGTTTTTCTTAAAAATGTAACCATACGATTTTGAGCAGATCAAGATTTCTATGGAATTCTGAAAGAACATTGATACTTATTACTATATTACCAAATCAAGAGCTTCTGACTATTGAAATTTTCAAAACCATCTAATATATACTACTTTCCACTTTTTTGTTTCTTATATTACATATTTGCAAGAAATGCAAATGTGGTTTAAATGATGGAAGGCAAACATTAACAGTAATAAATGATCTTTAATCAGTACATTTTATCATCAATGGTATAGCTTTGCTCAGGGAGTACAAATCATTGTTTACTTCATATTTCAGAACTGGAGAGTCTATTTAACACCTTCATAATTTAAAAGGAAGAATTTTGTGAGTTGGAGGAGAAATTTTTTTTCCGGTTTTATTGTTTTGCAGTTTTTCAATGTGAAGTTATCTTTGATGAGGGTTTTCGAGAATGTATTTGATTTTTTCAATGTATCTGATTGCTACTGAACATGCTTCCAAATATTATAATTCTAAGTCAGAGTTATCTATAAAACCAAACTCATTTGCAGTGACTTCTCTCTCTCCTGCATCATCTGAGAACCATTTGATTTTTTAAATTCCAAGAAATTTCTCTGATTTGTAACATACTTTAAGACTTGATGTATTCTAACGTTTCTTGTGTTAATAACCACTACACCCCCAATTAGACTATAGTCAGACGGTATTAAATGAAGAGTTGAGAACCAAATTTGCAGGTGAATCCAACTTCAGGGAAAAAAAAATCCCCAAAACCATGTATTTCAGTTTCAATTCCATTTATAAAAATGCTTCTGACCTCATGGGAAAGCAAAGAGCTCTAATATAAGAAGCTCACAAATTTTCCCCCAATACTTGTTCAGATTGGAGATTTATGACAACAGGCAAAGAGATGCAATAAAATGGTTTGGACTTCTTTTTCAGGTTTCATTATTTATTATGAAAATAACACATTCACAGGATTGGGAAAAAAACAAAATTATAAAAGAAATCTCCTTTCACCCCAGAATTTGAGCTGCCAACTGCTTATTATATATTTCTCCAAAACATCCCAATGCATAGAAAAATATATGTGCATCCTTTACATAATGAGGACATATTACATGCAGTGATCTGTACTCTGGTTTTCACTTCAAATTTTATGTGAGAGATTTTTCTACAGCCTCACATATAGAGAAACCTCATTATTTTAAAAAGCATCACAATAGTCCATGCAGGGATGAACAGACTCAATCCACCTCTGCAAAAAGGGTGCAAGGAACAACCTTGCATTTCAGTCTTGGTGCTCATTTGGAATTTTAGTTTAGATCCTAAATTTGTAATTACTGAGTGAAAGGATATATACTTTTAAATATTGGTAGGTATTCTCAAATTGGCCTTCAAAAAGATTGTACCAGTTTGCAATCTCATCAACAAAGGATGAGATATTCCCTATCCCATTCCTTTACCAACACTCTGTTTGGATCCTGACAGTATCTTAAATGCTTATTTATCAATTTGCATTTCTTTTCCTGCATCTTCATGTTCAACCTCTGCTCAAGTTTCTGTTGAGTTGCTGATCTTTTTCTTAAATATATTTTAAAAACTAGGAATATATTAATTAAACTAGCCCTTGGATTAATGTATGTCCACAGATATATTCCTGTGTGTGTGTATTTGTCCCTTGGCTTTTGGGGTTTTTGGCTTTGGATATTCAAATTTAAGAATGCTTTCTTATAAGACTTCTTAATTTTGTCTTTATTAAAAAGGCTTTCCCTACCACTGAAACCAGCCAACCAACCAACCAACCAATTGCCAAAATTTTCTAGTGATGTTAGTGATGATTATGATGGTGGTGGTGGTGGTGATGATGATGACATTAAGCCCTAACATCAAGAATTTATTTTATTCTAATAAATGAGATAAAATCCAAGATTTATTTATTTATTCATTCATTTAATTTCCAACTGCCTATCTTGTGGACTGAAAACCCATCTTAACACATTGTAAAATGCCTTAACTGAGTATTTCCTGGTCCCTATTTTAATCCATTAATCTGTATGTCTTATTCTCTGCTCAGATCAAACTCTTCACTTCTTTAGTTTTGCAATATATTTACAAAGAGCTGGGGTTCCCTCATTATACCACTATGTCAGAATTCTTCCAGCTATTTTCACAAATTACTTTTCATAAAATGTTGGTGACTTATTGATTCATTTATAAACAGCAAACACTTAAAAATATTGTCTTTCTACATTTTCATATTGTACAAAGACTGCAATCTCTGAAACCATCCAGAAGAGACTTTTCTTAAGTTGCAAGATTGTAAAAATAAATATACTGTCTTTCTATCCAAGAACAAGGTAAGTTTTTCCACTTGTTTAAATCATTGTATTTTTCATACTCTGAGTAGCATTTAAAGTTTTTCTTTCTAAAATTCTGCAAATTTCTTGTTAACTTTATATGTACATATTTTCTTTTACATAGTTATTGCAAATGATATCTTTTATTCCATTATAATTTGAATGGCCATCTGTAAAAGAAAAGTCGATGGGTTATATGAATCTTTTTTTCAGCCACTTTTCTGTATTCTCTTGATGTTTTGTCATTTTTTTAATTTAAAAATGCACTTTTTCCAGATATACAAAATCATACTATTTGTCAAAAATGATCATTTTCCACCTTTTAAAACAATTTTTATATTTTTCAGTTATTTGTCTTGCCTAATTGCACAGGCTAGTACATAAGAACATTCCAGATAGTATTGATATCTGAGGGCATCTTTGTTTTTTTCTAACTTGAAAGGTAATACATTTGTCTGGATACTGGCTTTCTTGTAAAGTTTTGGATGAACATGAAAGTTACATTGTATCCAAAGTTACATTGCATTCCACTCCACCCATGAATCTGAGGAGCACTGTGCAAGTGTCAGCGGCTGCCAATTCTGCCCTTAGTCCTCATCTGTCCCATCCTGAAGTTGAAGAGAAACATGCCACATAGTTCCATTTATAAATGCTTCGCAAGGTATTCTTAATAACTGGTGTAGGCAATATTAATTAATTTTATGTGGAAATAATAAAAAATATAATGTTTTAAGAAGAGAAATGTCTTACTAATAGATATATATGTTCACACATGCATACGTGTATGTTACCAACATAGCATGAAGCTGGCAGAGGTGCCCAATATCAGAGCATTTTAGGTTTTATTCCTAATCTTCCTGTATAGGCATTTTCATTAACTCAGTAAAGAGAAGCCTAAATATATTTGTGACTTTCATCTTAGCTTTTGTGATGTCTTTCTTTTGCTTCTTACCGTTAAAACTTGTGTGTTTGAAATCTTTACAAGTAAATGAGCTGAAACAAATAAAACTAATTCACTTGAGATTTTGTAGACATCTGGTGGAGTTATTTTCTGAGTAATTAGAACGAGAGGTGGGACAATTCCCTGAAGTAAAGCTACCATACAGTTGGATACCCAGTTATTTCTACAGCCATCAGATTGCAGGCAGTGAGCATATTGATTCACAAATTGACAAACAATTATGTAGAGCTGCCACCTGATTGTCTAAGACCCATTTGTGTTATATCAGTATATGCTTCACATGCTTTTCTAAACGATGCCTTTTCTCTGTGCTCTCACAGTCTGTTCCATTTCTTTATGTCCCATCACCTCAATATGCCCTTCACATTGTTAGAGATAAGGAACATAGATCTCCCTCAAGAGCTGCTCTCTGCTCAACCTTGGTTAATCTGACATTTGGATACAAAGATGAATTAATTACAATTTGGATTTTGAAAACATGTACCTATTTTAGTAGGGAGAGATATTTATGAAAGAAAATAAAGATATTTAAATGTTTCCTATTTAGCTTGGAAATGTTGTTCAGTGAAATCTTAATATTTAAGATATATGTCTTAATATTATAAAATCATAGATCTGGAATGGATCTGAAAGTTCCAATTGTTATTCTCACTGTTAGAGAGCAAAAGCACTTAAACCACTGTAGAAAGATACACATCTTTCCAGTTTATAATAACTGTAGGAGATTACACAACTATCTTAAGTCACCCATCATGGAGTAAAAAGATGCTATCAAGAAAGTTTCCTTTTTAGCCAATCTAAATCCCACAGGTTATTAAAATCTACTTTATCCTCTCTCTGCCTTTAGTATTTTACTGTCAGAGATAATATTTACTGAGCAATAAAGTCAGGCGTTTTCACCATGCCAGGAACAAAGATAATCTGATCAAGACCCACCCAGATGGTGGCTACACTCACCCATTCGCCTCTTCCTGGATCCCACACTATCACTACTCTCAATCACTCTCAATTTAACTTTAGGTAAGAGATAATTAGGATTTATTTTTAAATGTAAGCAAAGGACACAGGATACTTTGAATCTGCAACGTTTAAAATTGTTTAAAAATATAAGGGGAAATTATGCATGTGAATTGACATTTGATAGTCGTAAATAAAAATTACAAACTTATCCTTAGTTGAACATGTTCCCCAACTCCGGGATATTTAGACCAGACACCAGAATTGACACACAAATGAAATTCATCTTTGACTTGGGCACTTGCCATTCATCCCATCTATTCTTTTCCTCATTTATCTTTTTCAGCATGAACTATGTCCATCAGGAATCAAATCAAGACTTATTCATCCCATTTTACTTTGCAGTGCATGGATTGAGACCAACAAATTCTACCCAAACTGAACCAAAACTTTTGCCAAAGGATAATCACGCACAATCGAAAGAACAGTATGACATCATGCCAAAGTAGTGAGTTAGTGAATCCTCAACAGTAGTCCAAATACAGGGAAAACTCACCAGAGGTTTCGTCTACTCTCTCATCTACTATGTGGTCCTTCTGATGAACCCATTCACTATTGCACTTGAAGTAGATCTGGGTGGCGGGGCTGGCTTTACAATACAGGTTCACAGGTTTATTCTTCACAATATAAGCTTCTTCAGGCTCAATAAGAAAATGTGGTAGAGGTTCAGGTGGATCGGATGGAAAGGTTTCTGGGAGTTCATGAAAAAAGTCGTCATCTGGTAAAACAAGAAGAAAGTGGAAAACATTCAAGTCATTGTAGCCATTTGCCATTTACTTGCTATTAATTTAAAAATAATGACTCATAAATGATCTAATTAAGGATGTGTGCACCTGCTATGCACCAGGCAATATATTACATCTCTTGACTGGCTGCTCAATTAATATTTTGATTATTCTCATTTTTACGCATGGCAAAACTCAACATCAGGGAAGGTAAATATCTTGCCCTGAACATGCATGTAGTAAATAGCACAACTGGAATCAGAATCCAGGTTTATCTCACTCAAAAACTGTGATCTTCCCAATATAGTACTACACCTCCCACTACAAAGAGTTCCCCTTGAAAGCTAACAAAAGCAAAAACAGTTTCCTTACAAAAACGTATTTGAAAAATATAAGGCTCATAGCTAAACCTTAAGTCTTTGCAAGAAGCCAAGAAGGAACAATAGGAACATGAAATTAATGATCTTTAAGTTCAGATTCAAACCTATCTTTATTTTCAAAAGATGCCACTGCATGAC
This sequence comes from Phoca vitulina, assembly GCF_004348235.1. Taxonomy (NCBI): domain Eukaryota; kingdom Metazoa; phylum Chordata; class Mammalia; order Carnivora; family Phocidae; genus Phoca; species Phoca vitulina. The sequence continues at coordinate 72,818,308 of NW_022589706.1, forward strand.
ATATTCATTCATTTATTCATTCATTCAACCAAAAGTATTTATTGAGCTCAGGATTATTCTCAGCACTGGAAATACAGATAATAATATCAAGTCAGTCAACAGTAGATTGATAGTAGAGCCTAGAGCCTAGCAATGCTGTCTGGTCTTAGAGAAACTATACCTCAAATATCAGATGTATGATATGACTAGTCAAACCTATTCTCATTAGAATATTACTGAGTATTATCACGAACAATAGTCAATAGTCTCATTTTTTATAGCACTGAAAATTATATATTGCTCCCACCCTGCTGTTTCAACACCACCGAATAAACAAAACTCGTTCAAAACCACTTGAGATATTTGTACACTTGGAGGTATGTTTTTCATAACTTGGGTTCTGTATGGTCCAAATAAAAATAGATAATAAAAAAAAATGCCCTAAAAACCCTATCATCATATTTCACAAAAGTCAAGGTAAAAAGTCCTTCCAATACACTGAAACTAAGTTAGACCTGATAATTTTCTTCCTGTGACAGATAGTGGAGAGCAAAACTATTGTTCATTCTGTAAGTTGATAAAGCACCCCAGGCTAATATGTAAGGTTAAAGGTGTGAGGTCCAAATTAAAAGTTTTTAAAAGTTCTTTAAAAGTATACACATTCAGTAGCAAATACATGATGTAGTATGGGTAAAGATTGGTTGCTCATATGTTACCTTAAAATTCATTTTATTCCTCATTCAGTTGTTGCCCCGTTTGGGGAGATGGCCATTTGTAAAATGGCCATTTGTCCGCTAAGAAACCTGGCCTGGCACTTTTTCCATCTAGCTCATGGGATAGCTGTTAAACAGTGACCATGTTTGATCTTTGCCAATAGGTTCTGCGGTAAAAATTGGCTTCACTTGCATCACAGACACAACTAGCTTTCAAAGCTCCTCACAATTATAAATTTCTGACACTGGGATGTAAATGATGCTTCCTGTAGCTAGCTTCCTTTCTCACTTTACTTCCTTAATTTGCTATCTTCTGGCAGGGCATCGTTTCTGGTTTTTCCATTGTTGAACATCAAGGATCCAAGCTGTCAGCTAACTAAAGAAAAACCTTGGTTCCATCAATTTCAACTTCTTTGGTCAATATGCAAGATCACTCAAAACTGCTTAAATAAACATAGTTCAGAAAGGCAAAGGAATGGGGAACTGAGGTATTGACAGATCCATCAACATAAAGCTGAGGTCTTGAAGGCCTTATTCACTGCCCCCCCCATGCACTTATTGTTATATGTGATGACAGACAGTTCTGATAATCAATAGAGTGCCACAAAATATCAAACTGAAATTCCGTAAAATGTTAGCTGCTGTTTTTAATTATTATTACTCAAGAAGGCAGAGTGTCAATTCATTTTTTTTTACTATTGGTGTATATTTATACATACCAAAATGTGTATGTATTTTAATGTATTTATTCAGGTTTCCAAAATATAAAAACTTTCAGTCATCGTTTTAGAAAGTGAGACTTGTTCCTTTAGCAGGAATGATGATTGCAAAATATCAGGTGACTGTTTACTACCTTACCTTATTCAATCATGTAGCAAAGTACTTATGTATTCATATCCTACAGAAAGATAGGCATTAAAAATTGATTATCCTTCCTTGCCAAAAGCATGTATTTCTTCCTTCTGATTATTTTATTGTAAACTACTGGGAAGACTAATGGAAGTTGGGAAAGTCACACATACGTTTTCAACTCAAAAGGGGCTCTGTTAAGTGATGGAAAAAATAGTAATGATTTAATGATGTCTTTAAAAAAGTGTATGGACAAACTAATTTTGTATTTCCTTAATTTTGAGTTTTAAGACAAGAGGGTCACTACCAGTAAAGAGAAATAATTCTATGTCTTGCTTTGAAGCTTCATCAAGTGCTGATTTTTCAAGGTGTTCATTAAATAACACTTAATATGCAACTTATTAAGGAATGATTTCCATCACTTGAAATATTTTCATTATGTGGTAAATACAATGTTTCTTTTACATATCATTCTAGTTTCTGCATAAACCCCATCTCTTCAGTTGGATCTATGGAGATGCCTTAACCAACGACATCATATTAGTTTATTACTATTTCTTATAACACACATACAGTGTTTAAATCTATGCCTAGATAAATTCACATCAGCCAATGTGGCGCATTACTTCTAGTGCTCAATTCAGGGGATGGGAATGGCACATCTAAAGATAATTTTCAAGACCTTGACTCAGTAAGATATGTATAAGGGAGTAGATTTGACAAAATAGGAATGGACTGATTATCGTTGGGCTCACATGCTCCTGGGAACTTCTTCCCTTCTTCATTTGCAACAGGTGGCCTGGATACCATGCCCCCCCCCCATGTAAACTGGCCCAGACAACAACTCCCCCATCATCAGGCCAAGTATGCTAAGACAATAGTTTCTTTGCTCTAGACAGAAATGGTAAGTCTCAGCATTAATTTCAGAAATCGTCTTTTAACGAAATTTCATCTTAAATTTTTTTCTAGAGTACATTTTGAAAATCAAACAAGCAAGCCAATTCTCTTCAGCCAAAATTATAAAGGAAAACTTCTTAGTATTTAAACATCTAGCATGGTTACATCTATATGTATTTAACAAGGGAAAAATGACTATCTCCAAATACCATGTGTATTTAACAAGGAAAAATTAATCATCTCCAAATATCATGCATATTTAATAAGGAAAAAATGACCATCTTCAAATACCATGTGTATTTAACAAGGGAAAAGTGGTCAACTCCAAATACCATGTCTTTAACAAGGGGAAAAAACTGATCATCTGCAAATGAGCATCTACAAATACCTTTTCATGAACACTTAGCTCCTCTGCACTATGTATGCATCTGCCTTGCACACATATGGTGCAATCTACTTTTCAGTTTTGTCAACCAGTTTTATGCAACTATTACCAATTTTCAAAAGCCAGAAACATATAATGCTCAACGCTAGAATGAAAGCTCTTTTGGAGGCAGGTATTATTGTCATTTTTATTTCTATTTTCCATTAAGTCTAGCACTGTGCCAGACACATTATAGGAGGTCAATAAAAATCTTATAAAAGCACGAATATTCAACAAATGGCAACTGTGATCATTTGGAAAAGGTTCACGAGGTATTTTAGAGTTCATAGTGCCTGAAATGAATTTACAAATACCAGAGGTTGTAACAACAGCAAGATCTACAAACTGGACTGGCTACAAACTTTGTGTGGCCTGATGCAGTGTGAAGATTTGGGGATCCTCGTTGTATGAAGAATTCGGGAATGGTGACAGATGAGCACTAAACCAAGAGTCCTATGTGATAGTGCAGGTCACATACCCATGAAGTCGGTCCTATCTACAAATGTCAGTTAACTGAGCATTCTATCTACTTCACGGAAAAATCTGAGAATTAAAATTATATCTTTATTAATGGATTTTTGTTTTAGAACTTGTTTGCTATTTCCCAGCTTCTTATGATGATTAGATGTTTTCTAGAAGAATCATGGCTTCCCAGAGAGAGAAACTCAGCTTCCAAATAAGTCTCTAAGCAAGTGTGTTTGCAATGGTGTGCAAGGGAAAGTGTGCAATTTTATTTGTTCATGGCTTTCCCTTTGGATGTATTCTAGTGCCCATTCATGTGTCTGATTGAAAACAAGTAATATCCCTGCCACACTGAGGCTAAATCTTTCAGGCCACTAGAAGACTCTTTAATACATGGATATAATATGGTTTGAGATTTTAAAGTTCAATACATGGAGATAACAAGGTTTGAGATTCTACCTTGAGTTGGTAGACTATTTACTGAGATCAGTTGCTAGCATGCAATTCATTCTACTATCTAAATAAACCAGCTTTCTGATACTATTAAGGTCATGCTACAAAACTTGAAGCTGTAAAAGAACAATTTGTTTTTTCAGCAGGGAGATCAGTGAATGCATCCTATTATTATTTTATTTCTTAATATAAATATCCAAAGAGTCCCGAAGTCTTCAGGGAGATAATGGGAACTCAATTTGTGAACAGTAACTTCAGATAATGAACTTATTTCTGGCAACATGCCACAGTTATCCCAAATTATTATATGTTGTATAAAGGCACATCCCAGATGCTGATACGGACGGCATTATGCTAATTGGGCCATATGACTTGATTAATAAAATTGCTAAACAAGTTTTCTGCATGTAGTTTGTTCAAATTAACGAAGTAAAATTTCCGAAGTTGGCTTTATTCTGTACATTGAATTCACAATTAGCTTAAAACTATAATTGCCTTTTCAGTTTAGATATAATATTATTATTCATTTTACCCTCCTGTGACATTTGACTTAATTTTCCACTTTCTACCATTATTCAATATTGGTATTACCATTTTCATCTTGATATCAGGTAAATCTCAATATTTCTTTTTTGTTATCTCATATAGCCTTTGTTTTTTCATTTATATACAAGAAGAGAAAGCTTTGTGCCATGTATTATTTTTATAGACTTTCATTCCACCTAAATCTTGACAGGAAAATATTATGCTATGAACATCAATCTAGGAAGCTTAGGTTGCTGGTTTTATTGCTATGTATCAAGCCTTAATTTTCATCAACTTAATACATAAGTTTCTATATTTCTGAATCATAAGACTTAAACTATTATTGCTTATATCATAAAATATAGGACTATTATCTCTTTGTCTGAGACCTGAAGCGTATTCTTCTGAAATGGAATTTACTTCCAAATGATTCAAGAGCAATTTAAAATGAATGACTGCAAAGCTAATTTTATCTGCATTTGGCTGCCCATCCATCAGAGAGATAATTCATGATATATTACAACAAAAGGCAGCTGAAATTAACTATTTGAATGAGACTCTAGCTTATTTTTAATATTTTGATTAAAATATCCTTTGGAAGACAAAGACTATGGTCTATATTTCAAGCAACATATTAATGGATTCATCATTTAAATTTAAGTAGCTGAATATGTAATGCCTTAAATGTATTACACAATTTGGAGGTACTACATGATTCCAACTCCAAAAGAAAAAAACTTTTTTTTCTTCTTTTCAAGAAATACTTTCGAAATCATGCTTAGATATGATTAATGGTGACACAGAATCAACATGCTATTGGAGATGCACTTACTTGTGAAAGAGAGGCACCTTCTTCTGCCCCAGTTTAAGTCTTTATGATCTCTGAATTTTATTAATATAAAGTCCTCCTAAATGTTTTCCTGCCTACAGTCTTTACCTCTGCCATGTAGTCTATACGGTGCTCTTAGAAAAATGTTTTCAAAAATACGTTTACTCCCTTTCTCAATTAATTTAATAAACACAATGTAAACCAAGAGGGTAAGTTTATTTTTGCTCATCAGATTAGCTAAAATATATTGTATGATTGATGAGGAGTTGAGGAAATGTGACTTTGCATATACTGGCTGTAGTGTAAATTGGCATCACGGTAGAGAAAAATTGACAATAAAAATAAAAATTAAATCTCTGCACACCTCTGAATAGGTTATCCCACTTCTTGGAATACATCTTACAGACATAATGGAATTTCTAGGTGTGTGTGTGTATATATGTGTGTGTGTGTGTATGTATATGAGGTTTATATACCTCATGTGTATATGTGTACATATGTATACATATATATGTGTATATGTATGTGTATATACAATATACGTGTATGTGTATATATAATGTACACACATATATAATATACATATGTATATATGTATGTATATATATACACATACACATACACACAAAGATGTTCACTGTAGCACTGTTTATTAAAAAATACATGAGGGGTGCCTGGGTGGCTCAGTCGGTTAAGCATCTGCCTTCGGCTCAGGTCATGACCTCAGGGTCCTGGGATCAAGTCCTGTTTTGGGCTCCCTGCTCATCTAGGAGCCTGCTTCTCCCTCTCCCTCTGGCCACTCCCCCTGCTTGTACTCTCTCTCTCTGTCAAGTAAATAAATAATCTTAAAAAAAAGAAAAAATACATGCAATATTTCAACAAAAGGCAGCTGGAATTAACTATCTGAATGAGAACAACTAATAATCAACTGAGGAATGGTTAGGTAATTATTTATGATATGTCCTTCCAAGAGAATACTGTTTTGCCAATAAAAACAAGGAGTAGATTTGTAGGTATTAAATCAGAAGGGCATCCATTAGTTAACTAAACAAATAAAGCAAGTTTTTGACCAATCTGCATAAATGATGCCACTTTTTGGAAAGAAAGAAAGAAAGAAAGAAAAAGGGAGAGAGCGAGGGAGGGAGGGAAGGAAGGAAGGAAAGAGGGGAGAAAGAAAGAAAAAAAGAAAGAAAGAAAGAAAAAGAAAGAAAGAAAGAAAGAAAGAAAAAGAAAAGAGAAAAGAAAAGAGAGGGAGAGGGAGGGAGGGAGAAGTGAGGGAGAGATGGAGGGAAGGAGGGAGAAAGAGCGAGCATGCAACACCTAGATGAGTGTTTGAATTACCAGGGACCGCAGCCCTACGAGGGTCAAATCAAACCGGCCATTACACTACCCACAATATCATCACCCTGTTTCATAACTCTTATTCATTCTTCAGATATCAGACATCCCTTCTTCTGAAGGGCCCCTCACCTCCAAATCCTGGACCTCAGCCCCTGATATCATCTCCCACTGCTCTCTACTCTTCTTGTTCATTATTTCTTCCCCACTAGAAGGCAAGTTCAGAGCTTTAGGAATGGTGCTTATCTTAATTCATTTCTGCATAATCGATACCTAGTCCAGTGCCTGGGAAGGACTTCAGGGTTTCCTTTTCTTGTTTTCCTTTCCATTTGGATTATTGTTCCTAAAGAAGTTCCTATATGAGAAGATAGAAGTATGTAGGAATCATTCCATCAACAGAAATAATGAGAAGAAATCCTTACACAAAATATAACAGAAATATATATGGCAGTCCTTCAGTATTTATAAGTACAGATCCTGTCCCATTATAAAATTATATCTATCTCCTATGCAAGTATTATTGTCCTATATCATGAGGTGTACAGCCTTGGACTAAATATATTCCCTCACTAAATAATCAAAGTTGAATCTGAAACATTTTGTGTGTGGAAAATAGTATGATACATCTAATGACTGTGCCCCCTCAACCTCCTGGCCTCATTTGACGCTTGACTTCATTACACCACTCCCTCCTTTTTGAAACTTTCTCCTCTCTTGGGAACTGTGCATTAGCACTAGACTGCTTCCCATCCTACTTCTTTGACCTTTCTCTTTGTTCTCTGCTGTTTGAGTACAGTCAGATTCTTACCAAGGTTCTCTCTTTTAGTCTCTCCCTTGGGCATCTCATCCACAACACTGGCTTCAATTATCAGATCATGTCACACACACCATCTTCTGCTCCACCCCCTTGCTTCTTCAAATCCTTTGATGCCTTTGCATTGACCAACAATGGAATCGGATTCTTTACCAAGGCCAGTGAGGACCCACTTGATCTGATTGCTGCTGGCCTCTATGTTTCATTTCCTACCCTCATGTCCTCATGTCCTTTTCACCATTCTCAAGACAGACAGACTGGTATTTGTATCTTTGAACACACCCAAATCAGGCCCACGCTAGGGCATTTGTACAAGCTCTTCATTCCTCTAGAAAAGATCTCTCTCCTTCTTGCCATTTAGGTTTCAGCTCAAGATGTCTCCTGCACAAAGAGATTCTCGATCACCCAATCTCAATCTCTTGATGTGTTTCTTCAAGAACACATCATTCTATTGGAGTTCTTCGTATCACCTATCACTCTCAAATCAGCTTGTTTACTAAGTTAGTTGCTTCTTTTCTTTTCCCCTTCCACAAAACTCAAAGCATTATGAGATTAGACTACTTTATTTTGTTCAACACTATCCTCAGCATCAACATCAGATGAACATCTTCCCTCTAAAACTAGCTTCTCTTTGACTCAACTCCTTATTTCTGACTGTAATATCATTCTCACAGTCAGAAGCCTGGAGTCCTGTCTCCCATTCAGGTCCAATTCATCTACGTGTACAATGAAGATCAGCTCCATATTGTCTCTCTCACACTTAATCCTTATTCTCCTTTCTGTTGCCACTGCTCAAACTGAAGTCCATGCCACTTGCAAATGGATTATTACAAGAGTTACGCTACTGGCTAGTTTGCTGCAGACTTGCTCCTGATTTTCCTCTCTCAATCCCAGCTATGCCACCTCTAAGTGGAAAGTGGAATTATAACAGCTTCTGCTGGAAACTTTGTGTTCAACAGAACATGGCCAAAAATTCACTCAATTTTCAGCTTATTTACTGCCGTTCCACCAAAGCCAAAATTGGTGATACCAAATTCTACACTAAGGTAGCTTTTTCAATGTTTTCCCATGTGCGTGTCAGCTGTGCATGTGATGCCTTATTTCCTATTGACTCTTCACTGCCTATCTCAATGCCACTGAGAAATCTAGTCCTAATCCTCCCAGAGATAACTGTTCCTTACTGTTCAACTGTAAAAATCCTTTAACGTGATTTGAGAGTCCCAGTCATTTCTGTATTCCTTACTGTAGTCCAGCTCCACCAGATATCTAGTAGGTTCTAAAAGTTTTATTCAACTGAAGTGAACACATCTAAAATTGATTAATTGCTCCAAGAACTATGAAAAGTATTAATTATTTCTCCATTGTAATGTATTATGATAATTCAAATTATCTGGATGTAATCTGTCTATATCCATATGCTTATAAAAAATCTGTGTAGGGGTGCCTGGGTGGCTCAGTTGTTAAGTGTCTGCCTTCGGCTCAGGTCATGATCCCAGGGTCCTGGGATTGAGCCCTGTATCGGGCTCCCTGCTCCGTGGGAAGCCTGCTTCTCCCTCTCCCACTCCCCCTGCTTGTGTTCCCTCTCCCGCTGTGTCTCTCTCTGTCAAATAAATAAATAAAATCTTTTAAAAAATAAAAAATAAAAAAAATCTGTGTATGTTTTTTAACTTTGATGGAAATTTTCAAGTATATGAAAAATGACAGAACAAAGAATGTAAACACCCATAACCCAGCTTCTGGGAATTTCAACATTCACTTGTAAGGGAAACTGAACATATCAGAGTGCTAGGGTGAGATAGCAAAGGAGACAAATGTCACCAAATTAAGAATAAGAATTAAATTCAAAATATTGGAAACAATGAAAATAAAATCTATGGCAATATGCTTCAGCCATAAAATTAGGACCTAAAAATAATAACGATCAATGATAAGAACACACAATTTATATTTTTAAAACGTGACCATTAAAAAATTATAATCTCAGATTTCACACACAAATTAGAAACTCTTTTTAGTGACTGTGGAATGAAGACATTATCCCTTAAATTTAGTGAAATAATTAATAATACACCTAAAATATACAGTACCAGATCCATAATGAAGTTCATGAATATAGGAAACTTCAAAGTTATAAACTAAGATTCCCACAAGCCACACAACTAAGAATTGTCTTTGACTTTTTCCTCTTTCTCACTTCCAGCATAAAAACAATCAACAGTCCTACTAATTTTATGGCCCACGTGTTTCTTGAATCTGCCTCTTTTTCTCTGTTTCTGATTCCACTGCCATTATCATTTCTCACCAGACATTTTCAAAGCCTCATAGGTGGTATTCTTTGCCTCCTGACTAAAGGCAAATTCTAAGTCACTTCTCTGTTTAAAATCCTAAACTTCATTTCTTAGAAGATAAATGCAAGCTCATCAACCTGGCGCACAAGTTCCTCCATGATCTAATGTGTGTGTACAATTGCACTTTCATTTCTCACCACTCCATTCCCTGTCCTTCCAACAACACAGACCATCTACTGTCCACTGGACACAACCTGCAGTTTCTATACTTTCCGCTTTAGTGACCCTCCTCTCCTATTTCACCTGCTCCTTCTCATCCTTGAAGCTCCAGCTTAGTCCATCATTTCCTCCAGGAAGTTTTCTCTGCTTTTCCTACCTCTGCCAGCCTAGAACCTACCTCCCCCCAGCCCTACCGTCAACTTTGTCAGGGGCTTAAAAATATTTCTAGCACTGCATTTTATAATAACTTTGTAGGGAACTAACTGGCTCTTATTCATCTTTGTATACTTCGTGCTTATTATAGTCTTTGGAACTGAATATATACTTTTTGAATAAATGGATGCAGGGCTTTCTGTATCCAGAGGAGAACACAGACTTCAGGTTCTTGTAACTATGAATTGGGTAATTGCTATGAAAATTGACTTTGGGACCCCACGGACTTGGATTTACATCTCAGCACCACTTTTTACTATGTGTGTGACTTCTGGCATTTCACCTAATCTCAGTTTCCATGACTATAAAATGGGTAGGCAGGGGTGCCTGGGTGGCTCAGGCAATTAAGCATCTGCCTTCAGCTCAGGTCATGATCCCAGAGTCCTGGGATCAAGTCCCACATCAGGCTCCCTGCTGAGCAGGGAGCCTGCTTCTCCCTCTCCCTCTGATCCTTCCCCTGCTTGTGGTCTCTTTCACTCTCAAATAAATAAGTAAAATCTTTAAAAAATAAAATAAAATGGGCAGACAAAGCAATGTAGTGATAGTGTGTGGGGTACATGAAATAAGGCAATAGGAATGATTCAGCATAGAGCTGACTACAGATAAGATCTTCACATAATTATTTTATTGTCTTCTTGTTGTATTGCTGTTGTGTATACTAACCCTCTCTCATTTTCCTAAACACCCTTGAGCACTAGGAATTCTTTAATCTGTCTTCCTGAAGTATCCTTTCTGACCAGTGCCTAGTAAACTCCTATTCTTCTTTCCAGGTTCATCTTAAATTTTATCCCCTCCAGGAAGTCATTCTAGACTCTTTGAGCATGGGTTTATTGTCTTCTCTCTGCATCAACACTACACATTATGTGTTGCTATGTCATTGCATTTAACACACAGTGATAGGTCACATTGACCTTTTCTGTGCCCCACTACACAGAGAGCTTATTTCAATACAATTATGTGTAATCCATTCATGAATCTGTAACACCCAGCCATATCTCGTACATAGCAGGACCAAAGGACGATATTTGTTGAGTAAACTGATGAAAAGATACATAAATTCCTAAAACTGTAAGTTTCTAGATTTTTTCAAATGTAGAGACGTGAATACTCTTTATTTTCCTACTTTGTAAAAAAATTAAACTTTAGATTTTGTATTAGTGTCCTCTCAAGAGTCCTCATTCTTTTTTTTTTTTTTTAAAGATTTTATTTATTTATTTGACAGAGAGAGAGAGAGACAGTGAGAGAGGGAACACAACCAGGTGGAGTGGGAGAGGAAGAAGCAGGCTTCCCGTGGAGCAGGGAGCCCGATGCGGGGCTCGATCCCAGGACCCCGGGATCATGACCTGAGCCGAAGGCAGACGCTTAACGACTGAGCCACCCAGGTGCCCCTCAAGAGTCATTCTTTCTTGGGGGTATAGAAAATAGTTTTGTCCTCCTACAGTTTTCCTCTTTTAAAATTTTGGACATAATTTATAAATAACATGTCAGAATTTGCTTTCTCATTAGTAATCTCCCTATACACAAACACCATTTACCCTATCACTTCTCAAAATAGGTTTACTGTCAGGGACTGATTTGGAGGAGCCAGCAGGAGGTGGTGAGAAGAACACTACTGTAAGCTGGGAACCCGGTGCTGGTCCTCGTCATGCTCCCAATGATCTATTGCTTTTTGTAAGTGTGGTTAGGTAGGTAGGTTGATAAGTAGGTCTGTATGGTACGAACAAAGTCCAAGGTGTGAGTACACCATACACATAAAGAGCAGAGCTTCTAGAATGTGAGAGCACTCTAGAAGTCCTCTAGTCAAGAAGTCCATACTTCCATCATGACTGTGCTCAGGACTGTGGGAGGGAGGCCAGGGGTCCAAAGGTGGGGGAAAAATGCTCAGAGAATTGTTTTATTTCTTTGTGCCCTATCTCCCTGGCTGGGTACCTGTATGAGAACTGTGGGGTGGGGAAAACATGGGTGAGTATTGCTTGTGGCTGCAGAAAAGTTATTTGTTGTATAGTTAAATATCTACATAGAATTTTGATTCAACTGTCTCATCTTCTCGAAGAGGAAACCGAGGCCCAGAGAGTCGGAGTGACTTGTCTGAGGTTGTGTAGCTATTAAGTGGCAGGAGTAGATGTCCCAGGCCAATCTCAAGGTTTCATGGCTCTGGTATATACTTTCTGATTATGTAAGCTCTGTAGCAGCATTTCAATACCCCTGTGAATTCACCTGATAATTTGTTTTATCTTCTTATTTTTGAGCTACCCCATACACTATTGCCTTTTTAATGCTATTACGGTTTTTTTTAATTGCATATTTTAAATTTTATTTATTCCAGTTGCTAGAATTCTATAATAAAGAAACAAATAGGGTGCCTGGGTGGCTCAGATGGTTAAGCGTCTGCCTTCGGCTCAGGTCATGATCTCAGATTCCTGGGATCGAGTCCCGCATGGGGTTCCCTGCTCAGTGCAGAGCCTGCTTCTCCCTCTCCCTCTGCCACTCCCTCTGCTTGTGCTCTTCTGTCTATCTCTCTGTCAAATAAATAAATAAATAAAATCTTTAAAAAAAAATAAAATAAAGAAACAAATAACAAAAATGGAAATTCACCCCTCAAGCTCCCTCCCACTCCTCAGTTCTACCAACTTTTGACACTAGTGTGTTTTGTTCTGGACCTTTCTCTGTGCAGTTATTTATGTATGTGCAATGTGTGTGGATACAGATATAGTAATAAAATATAAAAGGAAACATATATGCATATGTTTTGTATTGACTCCTGCTTTTCCTGGTAAATTCTCTGTCTCGTTTGATCTGTCACTTGCCAAAGCTGGTGTTATCATATGCCTACTATGTTCCAATCACTGGCCTACAGTGTTTAGGATAAATTAACAACCAATGTTAAAAATAAAAACATCAACAACTAAAAACCACTGCATATTTATAGTTTCAGTAATGTTTGCATGACACCAAAATTTCTGCACATGTTTTAAAACAGAAACAAACAAGCATCACAACCTTTATTAATATCTTTGTTATCTTTAGCTCTGGTAATTGAATTCTGAATCCACGTGTGTGTATTCTTTAAAATTATAGTTTCCAAGTGGCATGTGATATAAATTCACATTTCACAACTTTGCCAGGAAAGAATTAATTCATTGATTGTGGGAGGGTACTTATTATGAGCCAATATCCCCATTTTTTATCCCTTTTGATGGAGCAAATGACATCCTTCCAAAATTTACTGTTTTGAAAGCTGAATACACCCAGTATACTGAAGAAGATAGTACGGGTATGAATCACCCCTAGCAAGGTACAGGGTTGGTTAATGTTTCACATTTTCACCTCCCCTGCCACTGGAAATCACAACACTTGACACTGGGTCACAAAATTATTAAACCTTAAAGTAGCAACACTTCCTTCTCCATGTGAGACCTCACTTCTCCTTGATACTTTACTCCTAAAATCCCTCTAGGCTCCTGGCCTTTTCTCTCTGCCTTTAACCCCCGTAACTAATTAAATCTGGACAAGTCTTTGGTGAAAATAGTTTTCCTTCAAAGTTATTCATTCAACGTTCCCCTTAAGGCATTCTTTGTCACTTTAGCCTAGCCTACCATCTTTACATGAAGTTGAAAGAGGTAAACTATTTTTATAGAATAAAAACTCTTTCAAGACCTAAGTCTACCTTGATGTTTCAGAGAAAGACTAGCTGCTGAAATATGACAAATACTTCAACATTGTTAGAAGTTTACAAGTAAACAAAAAGTTCCAAAGACTCTGGTCTCATTTAAAGACAATTAAGCTTAAAAAAAAAAAAAAAGCACTATTATATTTAGAAGTACTTTTCTTGGGGTCTATAACTAAATTCTTTGACAAAAATGGAAAAGGATTAACCAACCAGTACAGTTGAACTTATGCCCGATAAATTTATTTTGGGAACCATATTGGACCTCTGAATTAAGCAGCGCTGTTAATAATGTCATGTATTTAGAAGAAAACAAAAGTGAAGATCAAAGGAAAAAAGGAGATAAGACTGGAAATACAGCACCGCTAAGGGATTTTCTCTGCTAAGATCAAATTAAAACTCGCCACGGTGCCAATTACTTTAAACCTACTTCTACATTTTACAAATAAACAGAAAATATTACTTTTATTTTGTTTAAAAATGTAAAGATCAGACACATATCATTTGTTGTTGATCCAGAGTACTCAGCTCTAGGGCAAAAGACTAAATGAGATTTAATGATGGACTCTACCCATCATTTGCTTAAAGCCAGAGACTATGTCTAAGAAGATGTGAAGGAAGTTTTCTTTATGACATCATTTTTTAAAATTATTTAATGATACTCTATTGCCATCTCATTTTTTAGCTACCCTATGGATGCAACTTTCCTAATAAGCTCCTTATGTTTTTCATAGACAAAAACTCGGGTTTTGAAAGTTTGAGTGTGTTTCCCAAGACCATCCATCCGATGAATGGAAGAGCTGGGAAAGGAATCCAGGTACTCCTGGTTTGGTAAGCCTGAGTGATGCTGCCTCCCGTAACATGAAAACTTTGATGTATCAAATCACTGTCCATGATTCTCTTGCAGTATTATTGTTAGGGACAACATCAAAACAACTATAAAAATAACAAATACAAAGCACTTATAAAGGCCAGGTACCCCACTAAGTACTTCAGATTTATTCCCTCACGCAGGTCTCACAACACCATGGGTGATACTGTTATTTCCATTACTTTAAAAGGAGAAAAAGCAGGGGCACAAAGAAGCCAAATAGCTTGCCCAAGGTCCACCCAGCTCCTGGTAGCAGTAATTTCCTTTGAAGAACATTCAACACACAGACTTAGAGGATCATCTGATGAAGAATCAACTCTGTGGAACTTCTCAAGGAGGTACCAACTTCTTTTTATTAGTTATAGGTCAAAATGGGAAACATACAAACGCTACCTTTTTAATATAATTTTATACATGCTCTATCTGCTAGTCTCTTATCAGATCACAATGATATGTTCTTATTGCTCTTTTATTTGGTTTACTTTCTAATTTATTCAACCAACATATTCATAATAACTGCTTTAAATCACCTAGAAAAGCTACTGTCTAAGTTAAAGGACACGGACTTAGCAAATCTTTGTCCACAATATGGAGAGGAACAATAAAACACAATAGGCACAGAATATGTGTAAGCAATTTGAAAATTGTTAACTGCCACACAGAGTGAGGCATTAGCACTGTTAAAATTATTGTCAAATGAGTAATAACAAGCCAAGACAATCTGTAAAAAGATGTAAGGAAAATACTCGAAGATATATAATGCAACTCTGCTGCAAAATAAAACAATACCTAGTTGTTATTCTTGAGCCAGAAATATCTTCAGTTGCATTTTCTCCACCTCTAAAGTACTTTTTCAGAATATCTATAATACAAATAATGATTATGAACTAATGTAAACTGAGGCAAAGGAGGGTTATTTGTGGAAAGGTACGATACAGCTGAGGGGCACTGAGGATACAGCTTTGGCCTCTTTCAATTCGTTACGGGAGGTGGATTTCTTTGAACGGTATTCATTTTCCTTTCTCCAGGGCCTCTGTTTTATCAAACCTCCAAAAAAGAAATAAGAGTTGACAATCTTTACAAATATAAAGGAGGCAAACGATTTGTGGAAAGGAAGAATAACAAGGTTTCCCCATGTTAAGGAGGTGTTTTATCAGAAATGCACTCATGCCTGGAAAATCTCGGTCTTTGAGCACATGTGGTTATTTTCAGAAAGGCATACCCTCTCTGTCTTCCACTTCAGTAAACTCAGGGAGTGAAAAACCATTCTGTGAAGGCAGCTAGTTCATTGACATTAGCAGCATATCATTTTCCCAAAGTTTGAGAGAGCAATGGATTGATTTCAGGGTTCACAGTGGGGCAGGGCAAGACAGCACGGCTCACATCGCTTTCGGAAACAATATAAATTCATAGAGCTATTTCAAGGTTTCATGAAGATGTGATAAACTACTGGATTGGGTTACACGTTTCCTCCTGCAGGGACTATTTTATCCACTCCTCTTAGATAAGTCAGGCTGATTTGTTGTTTTCATGCTCTGTTTTTCTTTAAATCTACTTAAATAAGCAGGTTGATTTCAAGGCAGGCCCCTAACTCCCTCTTCCTCTGTACAGGTTCAACTCAAGTTCTTGTGAAATCATTATCCTTTTCATACCTTCCAGACTGACTGCTACAAAAAGTGAATCAAAAAGTAAGTAAAACTAAACTAACATAAATGTGGGCATCAAAGATATGCTGTTTTGTGCAAATGTGGATGCAGAATCATGCAGTATTTGTAAAAATGTCTCCAAGGCAGTGTGGGCTGTGGTCAGATCCGATGCCTGTGATTCTCTAGAACCCACGCATGTCCCTCAGGCCAAAGTGCCACTTCACTCTCACCAAAACCAGAACCACATCCAATCAAAGCAAATAAAATCCTTCAAATAGTTAGGGGAACAGACGAACGAGGAAGCTATCTGAACTTGATTGTTTCTATTGCGATCACTGCCAGTACCTCAGGGAAAACTTCCATGTGTATGGTCTGTCAGGAAAATCAAGCTGCCTTTTTCATAAATTGGGAAATCAAGTTGAATCCCACTGACACAAAGACTCAAAACAATATTCTCATGCCTCTGACTTTCAGTTTACCCATTCACTGCTTCCAGTTCTTCAGTATTCTCAGAATCCCGTGCTACGGGTCTGAAAAAAAGTCCTTACTTTGATTCCCTACTCACCTGATATGTTACAGGAATGAATGCATAAGTGAGAGATAATGTGCAAAACATACTGGACTCAGTGCCAGGAGACCCACGTTGTCAAGGCAATATCATCTCTAAGCCTTAGTTTCATCACATGTTAAACGGAGGATAATGTCGTAGAAACACGTTTTTCTTTGCCCGTCATCCACTTCCTCTTGTTTTGTGATAGAAACGTTTCCTACACTCTCAGGCCAAATGGTTCAGTTTCCCCTTCACTTCCCCTCCACCCCATCAGAGATTCCAATCCTGGGACCACAATTACTGGTCCCAGGTGAGCACATGACCCAAGGCAGAGCCCTCAAAATGGAATCTGGGATTTTGCTCTACGGAAAGGAAAGGACTGCTGAAAGGATTGTCCACCAGCATGGCACTGCTAGTGGCCATCTCGATGGGGGATGGAAAAAGAAGGCGTGAATGAAGCCCACACAGAGAAAGGCAGAACTGAGAGATGTAGAAAGAATGCCCTGAGGTCGTCTTTCGGGTCAGTGGATCTGGATTGAAGTCAGATGGATCTGGCTCTAGGATGTCTGTTATGTGCACCACTAAATTCTGTTTTTTCTTTCGATCTTAAGGGTGTTTGATTTGGTTCTCTTTCACTTGTCTCCTGAAGATTCTTAACAATTACAGTGTGAAGACTGAGCTGACATACCAATATGAATAACACTTGTAAGAAGTTCTTATGTGTTTAAACACAAAAGCTAAAATTCTTGGCTTTATGAAATATGTTTTCACTTTTATTCGATTAAATGAAGAAGCTTAAAAAAAAGTTTCTTAAGCCATGGGCACTCTGCCACAGTTTAGCAACATGAAAAATAAGAAAACAAAACCAGTTCTGTAGGAGTTCAGAGGCAAGCAGGGACACAGCGTGTTAAGTAATAATAGGCTACTGTAAAAAAAGTAAAAACTGGGGACTATATAAAATCCAGAGCTAGCACATCACACAACGCTAGGGGGCGCCATTCACACCACACTTACGTAAATGTCATCCCTTAGAGTAATGCACAGAAACCTTAACTCTACACCTCTGTCAGCTGATACAGTGGGCCAGTCAAACATTTGCAGCAATAGATATTTGCAATGTTCATGAGAGTCCTTGGCTGTTGCATTTTTTAATGAACTGATTACTGGCCACTCTATTTGAGTTTTTAAGGAGAGTTTGTGACAGACAGCTGGAACCCCTGGTTTACCATTACACAAACCAGATGCAAATCGCACTGGCCTTCCTTGGCTGTGCTATCATTTGTTAGCCATCAGCTGGCAGAGGCCCCACTAAATCAAGCATCTGTGAACATAAAACGTTGCATCTCAGGATGACAAAGGTCTCTGGGCAGTGGGAGAGTCGTTGAACATCAGATTAATTATTTGGCAAAACAAGTGCTGCTTTCATGACTCAAAGGTCGTTTACAACAATATACTTTCACGCTGTTGCCTCAGCAATAGCACTTCATTTTAAGTGGCAAAATCAAACTAGAAGTAAATTAGTATCCAAATTAATCCAACAGCTGCATGTTTTGATAGTGATTAATATGCACTGAATAAAAGAGGTTTTGCTTCTCTCTTGTTCTCAGTTACGAGAGAGAGAGAGAGAGAGAGAGAGAGAGAAAATAGTTCTTTGATATAATGCCCCTTCAGAAACACCGCCAAGGTGGTTCATTGTTTAGTTACAACACCACCACCACCACCAACCACAACAAATCTGGGAGACCTTCGGGAGATGCTGCTTTTCTTTTCTGTTCCAGGGAAGTAACAGCCACAGCTCCCCTGGCCACTCTAAGTCAGCTCGCCTGATGCTTCAGTCCTGGACTCAAACTCAGAGCAGGCCGCCTCTCCTTCACAGGACAAGACGGCTTCAGCCCCGGGCTTGGGTTGATTACTTTACTTTACTTAGATATTGAACCTCACTCTTTTGGAAGAAGCGATTGCAATCTGGCTTTTGAGCGTGCTGGCCAAACTCTTTCCATGAAGTGCTGCGATGCCAAATCCATACACATCCGCAGCGGTATTTATCAACATATTAAGATCTGCCACTAACTTGGCCGCATGTTCAAAATTACCCAGCTCCCAGTCCGACCTTCTGCTGCAGTCCTAACCCACGATTTGCAGCTCTCTGAGGTACCCTCTGGCCTGCGTGTCACAAAACACCGAACATCTGGAGGCCGAAAAGTTGAGCTCTCAGCTGAGCTAAGTACAGTTGTGCTTACCTGGCTCTTACTAATTTGCTGATGCTCAGAGGTGTGGATACTGTCAAGAGTTATATTGCATTACTGATACAGGGGCATAATTTAAGTCTCACTATGATTCAGTATACGGTGTAGTGAGGCAGTTTCAAGGATGTCTATCAAGTATTCCATTTTTTAATTCCCCCGGATGACTGATTTTTTTTTTTTTTTTAACCTATAGACACACTGACTGTATTTGCAGCTTTGGTTTAGCTGCTGAAAGGCTTAGAACCAAACCTGTGGGACTCTGTAAAGACTATGTTATTCCACATACTGGTTTTACAGAGAAGGAAGTGGAGCCCAGCGACCTTGAAGGCCAGGTGCAGGTTTCTAACACGGGTTCTGCCTCTCTAGCACTGTGACTTGGGACGTGTATCTTAGTGCTTTCTCTTCATCTGTAAGCTGTTCGAACAACTAGGTTACTGTGGGGATGAAATGAGTTTCTACATGAAAAGCATTCACAGTAGTGCCTGGCATTGAGTATACACTGAATAAACATGCCATCATTATCATACATTCATTATCATCACTGCCTTGATAATTTTCCTGGCCTACCAATTTCCTCAGCGATTTATCTTCTTCATTGTAGCTTATGTATTTTTCTAGGCATTGCCAAATTCTTTATCAAGCACAGCACAGTATAAACAAAACAAACAGTATAAATAATTTATCCTTCTAATTTTCTAGCAGAAATAGTAGCCCGCTTTGCTTTTATAAGCACATCCCCATTGAAAATTTTATTTCATAATACTGTTTCAAGATTTTATTCCATAATGCTACTTCTAATGGCTCAGACTATATTTAAAAGTGTTCTTTGGGGCGCCTGGGTGGCTCAGTTGGTTAAGCCACTGCCTTCGGCTCAGGTCATGATCCTGGAGTCCCGGGATCGAGTCCCGCATCGGGCTCCCTGCTCAGCGGGGGGTCTGCTTCTCCCTCTGACCCTCCCCCCTCTCATGCTCTCTGTCTCTCATTCTCTCTCTCTCAAATAAATAAATAAAATCTTTAAAAAAAAAAAAAAAAAGTGTTCTTCTCAACACTCAAATATATGCTGGAATGTCAAGTGATCTTTTCAAACAGATCAATTTCTAACATACATAGAGTTAAAACTACACAAGCCCTAAATATCAATGCATATGAAAAGTTATTGAGAATAAACAACATAAAAGGCAAGTGGGATAATGAGACCTAGGCTGTCTGGGATGACTGGTCATTTCTAGAGATCTGAGGTTTGGCACTCTTCTATAGAGCGGTATCTTCCTTGTTTTCCAGGATTTAGCTTTAATCCAAGTAACTTTTCCCCTGGAATTTCTCCACTCTAAAGAATTGTCTGAGAAGAAAAATTTTTATATCCAAACTCTAAGTGATAATATATATATATATATATTTTTTTTTTTTTTAAAGAAATAAAATCTGGTTCTGTGGAATATTGTGGAGCAAAGGTGCTGCAAACCCACTATCTGGTCCTATCACAAAATAGACCTGGAATTACTTACTTTTCAGAAGAGAAAATTACGAGTTTATAATTTTTAAGAAATGAAGTCAAGGTAAGCATTGTTTTATATTAAGAAAATATATGTGATGTTGAAAGCACTAATCAACTTTCAAATTACATCTGACCCAAAATTTACTATAAGAGATGAGTCACTATTTCCATTTATCTTAAGCCTCTTGAGGAATCTAAACTATCTGAGTGTCCAACAATAACAAAGACAACATAATTAAAACCCCAGTTTTTTTCCCCTAGATTCTTTTAAGGCTCGCAAAATTGCTTCATGGTCTAAAATCTCCCATTTAAATAAAAAATCAAATACTAAACTAGTCATACAATTCATTGTAAAATGTAACAAGAAGCTAATACTGGTATGAACTTTGTTAATATAAAATGCTAGCAGGAAACCTAATTGTAAAATGATGTACAAAGGAATTCCATATTAAACCCCCCCGTGATCATCTGATGAAGTCCAGTCGAACCTGTGTATTTTTTAATTACTAAACTTATCTTTGTCACATTAAACAGCAGGTTGAGCACTGAGTTTGTCATTTGAAAATAATAGTAATTTCTCTGTGTGAGGCAGTTTATGCCAAAACATTTCTATTTGTGCACAAGTATAATTTGCAATGATATCAGGTCTATAAGCAGTTGAAGAAAGCAGAGAAACATTACAAGACTTCAAAGGAATTTAGGAAGTTAAGTTCATATTAATGTCTTTCATTTGACTAGTCATTTAAAGTTCAGAAAACCCTTCACAAACCTACCTCATCTATCTTCACTAAGACCTTGTAGATCAAGCAGGGAAGGGTTTATTAACCCCCGTTTTACATACGATAATACTGAGGCTCAGAAAGCCCAAAGACATATCCCCAAACTGTACCTTTGGCCAATGGGAGGTCAGAACTAGAAACCAGGTCTTCTCACTTCTTTTCCTGTTCTTTTTTAACACTGTGCCTTGTGCCACTTTATTTGAATTTAGATGTTAGATTTTTTAAACATTCTACATATTAAATATCTATACTTATGCTCTAAATTTTTATCTCCTCACCTCACAAACCTTATTGGTTCCTCCTGGAATATATTAGGATTAATTATGTTTTCCTGATTATATCCAGATGTTTGAACATTATTATTTATTATACTAATTTATCTTTTTTTGTTCTGATGTTTAAACTTTTCACATAGGTTAATTTGTGTGATTCATGTAGATTTTAGTTGTTTCAGGAAAATGGATTACATGGCCTACCATGCTTAGCCCACAGTAGGTATTTAAGAAATTCTTTTTGAATTGACCAGCTTCTGCTTAAGGAGAACTTTATAGATTGTGTTGGCAAAGGAATACAAATAGGATATTCAGAAAATTATTTTACACTATCATCTCTAGAAATGGATGACAAATTCATTCTGATGAAAGACAGATATGGTGCAATGAATAGATGCTTTCACAGAAACATTAAAGCCCATGAAAATAACCCAGACACAGTCTAAATTAGCCTCTGGTGTGCTGACAGCCTGTTCAGCATAGTATATGAATACCCCTTTCATGATTTAAAAACATTTTGACGTCTAAAATAACATTAAATCTAGTTACCTGTGATGTATAAAATTATAATATATTATAACTGAGTAGTTCAATTGAACACTGAGGTATTTGGAAAAGCAAATTCAATAAGATAATAAGTCTATGTTTTTCTCCCTATACCCATGGAATCTAAGTAAAACAACTTGTGTTTTTATAGTATCTTTTTTTTTAAACTGTCAATTTCAAAACTCTTTACAAATCATAGACTAACTACTACATTTCAGGTCACTTTATGGCATTGGTAAGAGTTATGAATTGACTTAAAATACAAATACATGAAATTAAAAAAAAAAAAAAACAGGCAAAAATATTTCATAGAGCAATCCATTGAAAGTAGGCCAGCTCTGATGACTGCTAATGTTTATTTATTATGCACTTCATTAAAACCTTTGACTTTTCCAAGGGCCACCTGTAAACCAGTTATGATTTGTAGGTCTTAGGAATGTGCTCAATCCTCAGTCATTATTCTCCAAACCAGGTGTCTGAGACATTTCCCAACCCCAGATAAGTGTAAGGAACTAAGCCAGAGCTACCCAATACAAATATAATGCAAACCACATAGGAATTTAAAACCTTCTAGTAGCTACATTACAAAAAGTAAAAAGAAACAAATGGGATTAATTTTAATAATATATTTTCTTTAACCCAATATATTAAAAATATTGTCACTGTAACATATAGTCAACATAAAAATTTATTGATTATTTCACATTCTTTTTTTTGCACTAAGCCTATGAAGTTCAGTGTATATTTTATTTATAATTTAGCAATCTCAACCTGACAGCTAAATTTTCACTGGAATTACTTGATTTGAATTTGGTTTTTATGAAATGTATAGTTCAATAGCTATGGGTAGAGTTAAGCATCCAAAATATTCCAAACATACTTAAATATTTTCTTTTTTTTACGATTTTATTTTTTATTTGACAGAGAGAGAGACAGCGAGAGAGGGAACACAAGCAGGGAGAGTGGGAGAGGGAGAAACAGGCTTCCCGCCGAGCGGGGAGCCCAATGTGGGGCTCGATCCCAGGACCCTGGGATCACGACCTGACCCAAAGGCAGATGCTTAACAACTGAGCCACCCAGGTGCCCCTAAACATACTTACATATTTTCTAATAACTGACTCCAATATCAGTTCTAAATTTAAATTAATGAAAATTAAATAAAATGAAGAATTCAATTCCTCAGTCATACTAGCAATGTTTTTTTTATAAGTTTACTGGATTTTTTTTTTAAGATTTTATTTATATTTTGACACAGAGAGAGACAGCAAGAGAGGGAACACAAGCAGGGGGAGGTGGAGAGGGAGAAGCAGGCTCCCTGCTCAGCAGGGAGCTCAATGTGGGGCTCTATGTGGGGCTCGATCCCAGGACCCTGGGATCATGACCTGAGCCGAAGGCAGATGCTTAACCATCTGAGCCACCCAGGAGCCCTTATACTAGTAATATTTTAAGCCCTTGATCATTCAGTGTAGCTGGAGTTATGTATTAAATAGCACAAATCTAAGCAAATTAAACAACACAAAATCTCAACTGGAGCAGAGGTATAAGAGGAAATGAGGATGGTATTCTAGAGGAAGAAAACAAGTAGAATGATAAGTGTGAATAAAGCTGCGTTTTGTAAGCCTAATTAAAAAAATAATTTTTTCCAAGATTATTCTGTCATTTTTTGGTTTCCAGAATAGTCTTGACATTTGTTTATTTGCTGGCCACAAGATGATACAGGACACAGTTTTAAAGTTAGAATGGAGCTCATGGGCATCCATTTCAAATCCTTTCTTTCAGTAAGAAAAGTTTAGTCTAGAGTTCAACTATCCAATGCATTGGCCACTACCCATATATGGCTACTAAGCATTTAAAACATGGCTAGTCCAAACTGAGACATGGTATAAGTATAAAACCCATATTGGATTTTAAAGACTTGGCACAAACAAAGGTAAAATGTCTTACTAAAATGTTTCAAGACTGAATACATGTTACAATGATTATATTTTGGATGTATCAGATTATATAATTATTAAAGTTAATTTTACTTTTTATGTTTTCTTTTTATTGTTTATTTTTAAAAAGAATTTATTATTTATTTATTTATTTATTTATTTATTTATTTGAGAAAGAGAGCATGAGCACATGTGCACAAATATGGGGAGGGTCAAGGGAGAGGGAGACAAGCAGACTCCCCACTGAGCAGGGAGCCCGAGAGGGGCCTCCATCCCAGGACCCTGAGACTATAACCTGAGCTGAAGGCAGACGCTCAACCACTGAGCTACCCAGGCATTCCTCTTTTTATTTTTTAATAGAGCTACTAGAAATTTAAAATTTCATATGTGGTCACATTATCTTTTTTATTGGACAACACTGTCTAGAAAGAGAGCTTGCATTTTCTTGCACCACAGAGTTGACCGCTGAGGCGCCTTGCTTGGTTTTTGGTTTACTCTGAGCATGTGATTTCTGATTTTCAGGGTTCCTCTTTACCAATATGCTGCCAAAAAAAAGCTGCATATTCTTGGCCACAGTGGGGCTTATGACCTGGTTTCCTGTCGCTGGCTTTTGCAAGCGAAGTTAGGGTGGACTCCAGGGCCTCCGTGAAAAGGAGGGTTTATCTGTTCTCATTTTCAGCTAATTGCTGTTTGTTCTGTTAACCTTCTTTTGCTCACTTATGTTTGGCAGCTTGATTTGTGCTTTTCATTCTTCAGGAGTTGCAAAAGTAGCAAACTACACCACCCATTGTGGGCGACTGCATGCAATTAGTGCATGCAGTTTTACATTTTTATCACAGTAGGACAAAGGCATTACAAGAAAAGCGCTACATGAATAATTATATGAATAAAATAATCACCAGGTTGTTCAAGAGTATGTAATTCAAAAGAACGTGCAGTTCAAAGTGGGCATTCATTTTATTCATAGACAGCCAGTCTGTAGAAGGAAAGCTACAGTTTTATTTGTCTCAGTCTTTACATGGCCTATCTGGTTATCATATACGCAGCACGGCCCCGAGGTTGTCAAGGAAGTTGAAAAGCTGTTGGACCTCTGCTGCTGCCTGTTCTGTCTACTACACTCTTGGTAGCAAGAAGGACAGAAGAATCGCCTCCATGGTATTACACCAAGAGATGCTAAGGATTACTTGGATCTGTGTTGCTGAGGTTGTACACATACTGCAGGGGATCTGGAAACTTCGGTTTGGAGAACCTATAAAGTGGCATCATCACTTCAGCTTCTCAGAACCTTCCTGGCATAAGTAACTCAGCCATATCTGGCCTCAGCACTTCGTCTAAGCACGTGGCGCTGTCACCAATGCCTCAGTGCAAAGGGACACCAAGGGTGCTTGCTCATTTTGCACGTCCGATGCCCACTGTCCTTCGTGAGTTTTCCTGACACCTTTGCTGATAGAGAAAGGCTGCTTCTGCAGCACAAACTCCCCGTGTTTGGCCCTTGAAAAACATTTCGCCTGTAGCTCTAGGGCTCTAGTACAGCACACTTTTGCGTGGCTCCTATAAGGAAGAGCAGACTTCTCTACTGCCTTGTAACACTGTAGTAATGTCATGTGCCTCTAAGGATGCCCCAAGGAGAGCCCTCAGAATATGAAATAGCCAAACCTCATTAAAACACACCATTCAATAACACCATTTACAAGCACAGACTTTCAACAGGAAACATAAAAGGACTTGAGTTATACAGAATGATTGCCTACTAGAGGTCCATCAAGTTCAGCACTTCCTTTTAAAGGGTTAATAAGGTTGCTTATATGACTGAAGACAGAAAAATAGCTAATATAACTCACCTTTTTAAATGTTCATCTTGCTGATAGACTGAGAAGTGGAATGGCAGTTTATATAAACATTGACTTCGCACCCCATGTGTATTTCAAATGCATGTAAAAACACATTCTCTAGTTTTAAGAAATAATTCCTTTTCTAATTACTAATTCCAGTGAATTTCTAGAAGAGTCAAGCTAGGATATTAATTACGTAGTATCTGCCTTTTTCTCTCAGAATTACTTACCTGAAATCTCAATTATAAATAGAAGAGGCATACTCTTGGGAACAGAACACCAAAGGCACAGGATTTTGATAGACTTGTCTTTCTAATAAAAATTTAACAAGTGTTGGTAGAGGTGGACGGAAAAAGAAGGAATACACTCAGAGGACTGACTACGCCTAACATTTGTCAATTAATTTATGGCTTCAATAATATAGAGTTGACATCATTACATATTTGACATTAATTCTTTGTTGTTATGGCCGGTATCTACTACCTTTCATTCATTTATTTGTCACTCCTTTCTCCAAAAGAATTTCCAAGACTCTGAATTAAAATATATTATGTTTGTTGAGAGCCTACTGTGCTCAGGTACTGTACTTGGCACTTAACCAGCATGGCCTCCTTAATGCTTACAATGATCAGTTCAAGTATGAGCTTCATGGCTAGATGAGGAAACCAAGAGTAAGTGAGGGCAGGTTCCCTAAGGTCACATGACTTGTATGTGGCTCTATAGAAAACTGAATACTGTTCTGCCTTGCAACAGAGCCTGAGGCTTTCCATTAAGCTACACCCTACCATGAAAGGAGTTATGCAACAATAAATATGAAATTTTAGAGATAATGTTACTACTCATTACCAACGGACAGAGTATTAATCCAGGAATTCTGCCTGCAGAAGTCCTCACAATGGTTTTCTGATGATAGAAAATAATGTGAAACCTCTCTGGTGATAGACAAAAGTCTATTTCTCAGTCTTCCCTTCCAGAATTTACGAGATGAAGAATCACAGATATGATTCCAAGACTCATCTAAAGATTTAATGTCCTAACTTCTATCACTAAACCTAGCGTTGCTCATTTCTATAATGATAGACTGTCTTTATGAAATAAAGTTAGTATTAAACTTAAATACTAACTTTAGTATTTAAAGTTAAAGTTGTGTGACTTACTGACTAGCATGACTGTGGCAATTATCCATGAGTGACTGCTGAGGCTGGATTTTCCAACTTGGTGATATTATGATTTTTTTTTTTAATTGCTTGAGATAGCATCTAGATTAAATTTAGGATTGATTTTAGTGAACTGAAATTTTTAGACTGAATAATGTTTACAGTAACTGTTTATCAATAGACAACTAAGTCTTTAATCTCTGAGTCCTTGGCATTACCCTTTGTTTAAATAATGTTCTAAATACAGACGGATAAGGAAAGAGCCAATAAAGAAACTGCCACATGTTTTCAGTCATATAGAGCACAATAGTTCTATATTTTAGTAACATTTAATAAAGCAACAAAATTTTTATTCATAACTTACTCTCCCAACTGTTAACACTAATTTTAAGCAATTTGCAAATAGGTTACCCTAATTATGCAACAGAACAATCTTTGAATCAGTCAGGCAAGAAATGGCATATGGCTGACATTAACTTTGCCATCACTTCAGTCTTCTGTCTGATAATAAACTGAAACACAATTCAGTGAATAACCTTCTATCTAAATGTTGAATTCTCCAAGTTTATAGCCCTCTAAAGGAAATGCTGTAATTCTTCTAGTAATTCATAATTCTGTATGTATATGTCTCTATGTGTATATGTGTGTACATTATATATTATATATTATATGTGTACATATATTATATGTATATATATTTCTCTACTACACTCTTCAGGTAACGTGAGAGGGCATTACAAGGGAAAAAACAAGTTTTATTTAAGATTATTAAGTTAAAATAAGGAAAAGAGTGAACGTTCGTAGTTTATCTCTCTGTCTCAGTTATTGTTTTGAACAGATCATGGATGAGCTGGAAAAGAAGACATTTTTAAAAAAGTTTCATAACAAAAGAATGCTAAATGCTCAGAACTGTGAGATTTCATCTGTGTTTGGTAGCATAGTAAATACTGTATATAACAGACTGTCAAGGAAAATTATTGAAAAGGTAGGAAAAGTAATGCTATTTCTTCAATCAAATCAAAGACTTGAAATTTGAATTAACGTTACAATTCTTGTGATTATTTGACTTATTCTCCCTTTCTTCCCCCCCATAGTCTTATTCTCTTCTCTGACTTTAGTTCCATAACTCATAAATCTGTATCTCTAGACCTTTATGGGTCAAGTGCAAGTTGCCATCTTGCTAGACACATTCACATAAATATATGCAAGTTGCATTTCCAAATTCAACATGTCCAAGGTGGGGAGAAGTGAGGGTGTTAAGAAAATTGACATTTTTATGCCCCTACCGGGAGCAAGGTGATTTACATGCATACAAATTTTATCTGATGACCACCATTCTGATTGTCCTCCTGTGTTTCTTAGCTCAAAGACAGAAAATTAAGTATAACTTCTCTCTTAAATTAGAAACCTAGGAATCAAGTTTAATTTTTCCCTCTGCCGCCTCACAACTACTTCATTTTCAAGTCATATCAGCTGAGCTTCTGCCATGTTTATGAATTCCATCCTATTTTCCTTTCCCACCAGCTTTTAGTAGGATCCTCACCAGCCTTACCCCGAACCACCTGTCTATTCTTGCCAGGAAAAAACAAAACAAAACAAAACACCATATTACATTTCCTTGTTTATTTGTTTCTCTAAAATTCAATCTAATCATATTTCCAACTTTCTCCAAAATCTTTTCATGTTTCTCCTTTATCTCTGGCATTAAAGTCAATCATCTTTCGTCTGTCTTCAAAGGCCTTTATCATATAGATCTGGTCTACTTTTCTAGCCTCATCTGACATTTCCCTACCCTACTCTGATCATATAGGACTTCTGTTCTTGGCCTTAATCCTTAATTCTTGGCCTCTCATTCTTATCTTTAGTCTTCATTGAACTTACAAGTGCAACCTTCCCTCTCCATCCACTTCTGATTCCCCTTACACATTTCCCCCCTACAACATCTCTCCCTTCCAACATTTACTCATTTCTCTGTTTACTGTAAATTTCTATCTCACTGGAATTCAGGCCCCACCAGAACAGGGATTTTTGTCTGTTTCGTCCATCTATGTATTTATCATTGAAAATGACAAACAGTTTCTAAACCTAGTGAGTATTCAATAAATATCTGCTGGATGAAAGAATAAATTCCCTGAAAGACATTGTTTCTTATATTTTCTCTTTCCAAGGCACCCATGTCCCTTGCCTAATTATTCATCCTTCAGCTGGCAAAAAATCTCACCTATCTGTAAACTCATAGGTCTAATATTGCCTTCTTTTTGAGGGTTTTCTTGATTCCTTACGTATATTAATCAATACTCATTCCATGACTCCATAGCACTTAACCCAGTCTAACTTGGGTTATGATTTGCTATCTCTGTATTATCAAAATGAGAGCAATGTATCTTGTCATCCATCCTGCCTTGCAAACAGTAGGAGCTTAATACATGTTCAGTAAACTGATTGTTTAAACAAAGCTGTAGATGAGACATAAACTGAGAAAATAAAACACGGGTTTGTCAACTGGAGTTACAGTAAGGCTACTATTTTAGTTGGAAAACATCAAAAGCAAAGGGGAGACAAGGTGCAATTTCTTAAATCTGTATTGACTCTTCAGGCAGAAAGAACTAGGAGAGATTGAATGACCAGCATTAAGCCAATTACAGGAACTTTGGAGACTCATTATCATCTAATACCTTTAGGACAGCTGACATTAATTTTGGATAGACCTAAAAGGACAAATGCCATCTATATAAGCAAGACTTCTAGAGCATTAAAACAGTCCTTAGTGTTTTTTTCTAACTCCCTTTGTCTATCACAGCTTAGCTTAAAAGATCTAACAAAATCACAGCAGAGGAATTTGCTTCAGGCCACTAGTGAATTCTGTGTGCTTGAAGACACTACATGGTATGTCAAATGTTAATTAGACAATGAAATAAACCAGAGTTGGCATGAGAAAATAGGCAAGTATTGATTTTCTTTTCACTTTTTATTTATTAAAATGCTATAGAGCAAACAGATAAACTTTCTTGGCTCGATATTTACAACCAATTTCCTTGTTTTAACAGGGAAATATGAGTGCCTTCAGAGGTGAATGGAAAGCCTGTCTGTTTTCAGTAATGCTTTGGTTAAGCAGCTTTTTCCCAGGTACAATTGGTTCCTCACAATAATGCCATTTGGTAAGTTTTTTTGCATGGGTTATAACTTGACAGACATAATGTCATAAAATAACTAGGAACTGTAGAAAATGAGAAAATCCAGACTACTTTAAAAAATATGCAAACACACTGTGCATAAGACAGACTTGTCATTATGCTGCAACATTTGCTGAGCCTATAGTTAAAAGAAAGAAAAATATTTCTTAAGATTTGTTATGGTGAAATTGAATGGGATTGGGATTAGACTTGGGGAAAATCAAGTCCTTTCATTATCCTAAAGAATACGGAAGCTGCAGCATAATCTGTAAATTAAGAGCCACGTGTCTGCATCCACATTGCCTGAGTTCACTCTTTAATGCCTGGGTGAATTTGAGCAGATTACTTAACCTCTCTGTTCCTCTTTTTTCATTTGAGAACTGGGGATAATTTTATTGCCAACTTCAAAGCATTGTTATGTAGGTTAAGTCAGTTAATATGTATAAAGCACTGGGAACACAGGGACTATATAGTGTTTGTTAAATAAAATAGTTTTTCATAGAAGGAAGCAAGCTCAAAACCTCACAGCATAGAGCATACAGACATTTGAGAAGCAATAAATCAAATGGGCATTTAATTCAAATTTTCACCCAGCATAACATCTGTTCTCTTCCAAATAAAACATGAAAATGCAATAACCCTTACTAACCTTTGACAATTTATTTATAAACACCATGTTCTGCATTTCTGGGGAAAGGTTTTCAAGGTATGAATCTTTCTGGTTTCTAGATTATAATGCAACCAGCACTAGAGCCTGGACAATTACCCTGTTTTTAATCAATTACCTCTTCAATGCAATGCCTCCTGAAACCATTTCCTAAAACATGTAACAACCATATCACATAATTGTGTAAAACCCAAGATACCCATGCCTGTTGTTTAATGCTAATTTCCTTGAGCTTTCTAAGAAGAATTGCTATTGACTACTTTCATTAGAAAACTATTGACCCTCCTCCAGTGGAGCATCCTGAGAAGAAATTCACTAAACATGCCTCATATTTCATCTCTTGAATATCGAGGTGCAATAGGCACGCTGAAGGATATGGTTTATTTAATCCAAAATTAAAATTTTATAGGCTACATTACCTAAAGTAAATTGCTTAATACATTTAGAAGAACAGCTGTGTTCTAAGTGTTTGGCATCCTGTACTTGAGGCCTAAATTAGGTGAACCACTACAGACACAAGGGCAGACAATGGTCTCCATGATATTTCAGATGTCAAATCCTGTCCTCCCTCCCCAACCACATACACAAAAACAATTTTCAAACAGGAAAGATTTGCTCTATTAGGTACCTTTGATGCCAGAGAGATTTCATAATCTTTCCTCTCCCTTTCTTAGTCTACAAAATTGAGAAACAGTCAAAACTATTTTATGAGATTAAATGGCCTGATTTTCAATTTCTTCAGCCTTGTTTAGGTGCTACTCCATTTTTTATTTAAAGTATTCATGCTGTATTCAAAAATAGATCCAAGGCACCTTACAATAAAAACAGATATAAAACACAGCACTTAAAATAAAGCTGGAACTGGTGTGTGGCTGGAGGTTCGTGAACACAAGGGAGACGTTCTCACTTGGCTTCTACGCAAAGTATTCAGAAATCATTCTATAGTGCTCAGAGGATGAAAATATAATAAAAGAGTACAATCTAGATTTCTTACAGTGGAGTGGAAGAGATGGCACCAGACTTTAGGCCCTTAGGAAGCTATACTACCACATGAGAGGACAGGGGGTAAGAAAAAGGTAGCGGGATTCTGCCAGCACTCCTTTAAGCTAGGAGCTGCTAAGAGCTGATTTCTGCAAAACTAGATATACCCCAGTTCAACTATCTCCTGCAGTATCCTCTGCTACCAATAAAGTACAAGCCACCATAATCTTCTGTCCTTTACTACCATATCCTCCTCAAAGCTCTCTCTTACTTTGACTCCAAACTCATTTAAATAGGACCACCCTCCAACGCCAGAGTGATATCTTAAAAATATAAATGGACACATGCCACCATACTGCTCACAACCTCCTTTTGGCTTTTACTATGGCCTAGAATGCCTTATATTTACACAACCTGACACTAGCTGCCCATCCTTCCTACCACACTCTCCCTCCTCACTCTGTTCCAGCTACTCAGGCTTTTTTGGTGTTCCTCTGAACACCTGCCAGCAATCTCTGGCTTCAGGATCATTTGTGGTTCCTGATGGAACCTGATGGGGCATTTCTCCTTCCACTCTGCTCTCTCAACTCATTCAGGACCCCTCTCTACTATCACTTCTCCCAGAAGCCTGTTGTCTCCATTCTCTGTCTCCTTATTTACTACTCATTCTTCTTTGTGGCCTTTACCTTCACCCAATATTATGGCCTATGTTGATTTGTTAATATGCTTTTTATCAAAGTCCTCCTTCCAACTCTCCTAAGTGTTTATTTCACTGCTATATCCACAGCACTAGCACAGTGACAGGTACATAGTAGGTATTCAGCAAATGACTACTGAATAAGTGAATGGACCTCCAGTTTCTAGGAAATAAATGGCTTAGCTGTTAGTCTATGGGAGAGGGAACGAAAGACACTGACTGCTTTTACAAATGTGGCAAAAGGGTAGAATATTTCCATTAATTCCTTTTTGGCTATTAAACTATGTTGGGCTTCAAAATAAAACAAGAGTAAATACATTATTTCTTCTTGGTTTGTGAAGCAA
Organism: Phoca vitulina; assembly: GCF_004348235.1. Classification (NCBI taxonomy): domain Eukaryota; kingdom Metazoa; phylum Chordata; class Mammalia; order Carnivora; family Phocidae; genus Phoca; species Phoca vitulina. Next base: position 72,851,168 of record NW_022589706.1, read on the forward strand.
TTCTAAATATAATGAAGCCGTTTTGATGACAATCTCTAATCAAATCACCATAGATAAGGTCTGATCTCTGGTTGGTCCCCAATTGTCATCATTTGGTAAATCTGAAGAATGGATTTGAATTAGCCCTTCAATTATATTGTAAGCAGGTTTACATCCCAACACAAATTTGGGGAGTGTGCACTCTAATATTAAGAAAAGAGAAAGAAAATGTCAAAGCAGCATCCCTCAAGGACTGCTCTGAATGAATTAGGAAACTAATCCAAGAAAACAAAGGAAAAAATATGTCAACACAGACCTTCCCCCAACATTTGCAGGACTCAGACAAGAGTGCAAATGGAGGCCCACATACTGTATGTCTAAATATTTCAAGGTTATTAATCAAGCTAACTATTAAATAAAATATTTGTCATCCCTAATCTTGATAAATACACCTTCCAGGGATTTACTATATGACTAAATTCTACATTATCATTCTTTATGGGCTCTGAGTTCCATGTTGAGGCCCTTGGGAGCCTGGGAAGAGCAGATGCATTCTCTTTCCACTCCTGGATCCCTTAGTTGCAATGAGCTGCCATGTAGGCACCCACCCAGATGGTCATCCCCATATACCTGCAGAAGCTCTGTCCACAATCCTTACAAACAGTTGCCCTTGGCCACCCCTTAGACCTAGGAATTTACATACTGGCAGCAAGGTTTGCCTTTGAGAGGACAGACCCAGGGACATGATATATATGCCTTAGAATCAAGCAAGAGCCATTTGAACAGAGAATACTGAAGTCCTGGGTACTCACTGCAAACCTAGACTGGGAGGTGCATGAGGAGGGGCATAGAAGAGCCACAGTGGGAACCCCCTAGAGTGCAAGGGCCAGAACAGTAAGCCTCTAAAGCAGGCTTATGGGTGGTATGGTCAGTACCAGTCAGTCTTTCTACAAAATAGGAAAAGAAGGAAGTAGAGAAGTATGGATCAAACACAGTATATGGGTCATATAAAGTAAATACAAAGTTCAGGGGGAAAAAATCACGTTATTAATCCAGGTAGTTAAAAATGTCTTGAGAGCTTAATTATAATAATACAATAGATTGAATTATAATAGTAAATATTTAAATTAGCACTTCAAGCATTTAAAAGTAGAAATGACATGGCAAATAACAGATTGGAGTAACATACCCTGAAAATACTTAACAGAAACTGAGAAGTGAACATTTTATCTTATTTGTCTTTCCTTCACCCACCTTGTCTAGTGGCTTGTCACGGAGTTGACCCTCAATTAACATTTGGGTAAGAAGTGGATGAACAAATAAAAAATTAAATTAAAAAAATATGAGAGAAGCTGACAGACATAGAAAGTAAATAATCAGGGTTCTGAATCAACGTAAAAATAAATTAGAATTAGTCATTAAGGACATAATTGAAGAAAATATTTTAAAACATAGTTAAAATTAATATGAAGAAACCATTATCAAAGTAGCTTCTCTTAAGGTTATTTAATCTCAGAGAAAAATAAATTTTCTACACTGCCACACAGGGCAACAAAAACAACAGATTATTTTAAATGAAACCATTTTCAAGAAATGTATAGATATTCTTCCTGCAATGAAGAAGAAACAGAACGATACAATAGTAGGAATGCAAAGGTGATTGTTATAAAGAAAATGCATTAATATAATGGGCTTATCTGAACAACAACCAAAACATCATATAATTAATTCGAGCCAAAAAGATATTTGATAACCTTAAACACTCACTCCTAATAAAACAACCAAAAATAAGATTAGGAGGAAAATTTTCTAATAGTAAAGTACCTATTTTACAATGAAAAGCAATGCTCTCAATGGCAAACTCCTTAAGAGAGTCCCTTCAAATCCAGGAACAAAAGAAGAGTGCTCACTATTTAATATTATTTTATGTTATATATAATTTGTAATAATTAAAATATGTTACTTAGTATTTCTTATATAAAAATATTTAAAATAAAGGCAATAAACATAAAAGATATTTGATTCATTAAGTCATTTTTATGAATACCCTTGAGATTTAGATAAATCTTTTTTAAAAATTTGCCTTTGAGATATAGATAATATGTCATAAATATGGGCACACACACACACTTTTTCAGTGAAGGATGTTCGCTCTGCATCTTGTATTGTTGACCTATAAAGTGATTCGTATTTTCTACTCAATGAAACAGGTTATCTGATATTAGAGAATAAAAGGAAATAGACTGTTTGTAAATATTGAAATTGTCCCCATGTTCTACAGGAAAAAGTAGATATGCAGGTGTACCAATATTTGTGTTGGTTTAAAACAGGGTCAGCTTGAAAACCAGTAATCTACTATATTTTTAGAAGTTTTCTTTGTAAAAAATAAAATAGATTTTCTCTATTTTTTATTATGATAACTAAGTTATGAATGTATCATTCTGAAAGAAATTACAGTCCTTGACATTAGATTAAACTTAACACAAAATAAGGGTAATCTACAACTCTTTGATTTGCTTTTCCAAATTTTTCCTTTTTCCTTAAGTATTTTCAAGTTACTTTTCAAATAAATTAATGCTATTGTGTATAATACACCATACATCCATTATTTCATTGCTAGAAATTCAAGCTTGATCATTTAAGTAAGCATTTTTCTGGAAACTACAGTTGCTTTTTACAAATTAAAGGAAAAGTCAGCATAGCTGGAGGGGATGTGTAGTGCCCCTAGACAACAGTTTTGGTGGCCTGTCTCTTCACTGGTGTTTTAGGCTAAACCCAATGAAGTGCTAATATCATTCCCTACTCAGGCCTCAGCTCTGCAGGATTGTTTAACATTATACAGAATTTGTATAAGCAAATCACAATTCGTAATATTCAGGGAACGTAATCAGTTGCTTGATTATATTTTGGAATGCACCCACGGAAAAAGGTCAATCAAACAGCTATGACAAAAAGTAAGTAAGAAGGCTTTGTTGTGGGGGGAAGGTTGTCTTTAATATTCTTATTTTAAAATCACACTTTTCAATTTTCTGCTTTATAATGAACATCAGCCAATTACTTCCCATCAACACTGATAAAAAGAGCTGTCCAACTGTTCAACATTTGCTCTGCTAATTGAATGATCAATTATTCAAATAAATGATTCTCCCTAGCAAGCTCCAAGAAAAGTCTTGGTCGTTGCTCCAGCCCCAGATATAACACAGTGTGGAGCAACAAAGGGACCAAATCCAGATAGAATTCTGAATTGTTAAGAGAAAATCCCTCTAATTGGGCTAAGATTTATGGCACTAGAAACTGCTTTGGCATCTCATGGATTCTGATCTTTTCTGAGACTGCTAATCTCACCTTCTCATAGTCTGTTTTGCTGATTAATTCATTGGCAAGTATCACTATGTTTCTTAAGAACATGCACTTTGTTAGGTAATGGATTTTAATGATTAGTCTAAATGCACTCCTTTCTTGCCAGCAAAAAAAGACTTCTCCCTAAGTTATCTCAGCCCCAAGAGGACTCTGCAGGGAGTGGGGGGGAGTGGGGGTCGGGGCAGTGGCAGGGGAATTCTCAGCTGACAGATGGCAGATGTGTTCTGCATTCACGCCCTACATTTAGATGGATTAATAGTAGCTGAAGGTCATTCTGTGGATTTGCTCTTTTAAAGACAAAATAACTTTTAAAAGACTCAGACTGCCTGGGTAAGCAGATACTATCCATAGTGTTCAGAGTATTCAGAAGGATTCCTTCTCAGTGACAAACTTTAAAGATAAAGACATGCATCCAAGCAAGGAGCGCTCACACCAATGGGAACAGATCTCCCCCCTTCCATAATTACTTTCACACATGAGGCACACACTACTTTCACCCATGGCTAAAAGCCACCTAGTTTACAGAAACACAAGATTTGGTAGTTTATAGAGTGAGTGGCCCAACTTCCATTGCAGGTCTCCTTCCTCCCCAAATTAAGAATATGCTGATGGGAATGAAAATTATAGGTTTTTCTCCTTTCAGTTTTATTGAGCTATAACTGACATACAGCACTATATATATTTAAGGTGTACAGCCTAATGACTTGAGAGGAAATACAGCTTTTAGAATTCAGATTAGTTGGCAACTGAATCATCTAAAGTGTACAGTAAATGCAAAGTATAACCCACTTTCAGAATAGCGGCTAAGAATCAGATTCTCAGAGATATAATCTATTAATGGGGGGAACATCTAAACTGGGCAGAATTTTATCTCAAATCAGGCTAGATTAAAGTGCTGATAAAAGTCCATGTAACTAACTATTTTTATGATATCCTAAGGCTACTATGATGATCATTTTAGGAGCTAAAAAGTCAAACTTTTTGCAGGTCCAAACAAACATGGGATATGTAAATTCCAGTTAGTAACAGCTTCCTGCAGAGAGCTTAGGAGGGATCATTGAAATATGAGCAGTGTGGAGTCAGGACTTTGTTCCAGGGCCTGCTAGTGACTAGCACACCCATAGGTCTCGAACAGATATTTATTGAATGACTGAATGAAAGACTCCAGGTAGCTCTTACTACTTCAAACTTCATTTAATTATTCTTCCATAGTAAATTTGAGGGCAAGCATCTGATTTCAAAATCTTACTAAGTTAGATTAAAAATCACAACTTGTAAAATTTTACCTTACTGACTTCCTATAGATACCAAACATGATAATTTCAGGTTATTTAAGGTTACTTACAAATAGGTGACTCACTGACTTTGTATTGTATTTCTAGAGAAGACACTAAATTTTCTTCATAAAACATAGAATGTTCACCTAATATTTTACTAGTATTTTAAGATGTAACCCGATTGGCCACATGATTGTGTTCGTGGTTTAAGAACTTTAAAATCATTACTCATTTTGAAAGTAGGAATAAATATTCATACTGAGGGTAATTTATTGGTTCTGATACACATAATTTAAAGACTATCAGTAAATAGGGAAAAAAGGATAACTGGGGCAAGGAGTAGAGAGACAATAAAGAAATATAGTCTGATCAATAATAAATAGGATACTAAGAAACACCCCAGAGACTCCATGCCTCCAAGTTCACTTAAGTCTTAACGTACTTTACATTTCAAATCATATCTCACAGAACAAGTGATAGGATTACACTGCTAAATCCATAAGCATTGATTTTTGTCTCAGTCACAGATGCATGCTGTGCACTATTGGAAAATTTGCTAAAATAGGTTTGTGCCATATAGTGACTAGCATGTAGCGAGTGCTATTTCTATAAACTTGCTGAAGTCTTTAATAAGCAATCATCTAAGCTTTAGAAACATCAACAACATTAAATTATGTGGAATCCTCCGAACCTGCTCGTGGATCTTTCTTGATTCTATCATTTTTCATTGTTGTGGAGGCCTTCCTATTCCCCAAGCGGAGTATCCTGCTTTCTAAAAATCACAGCACACATGTGTGAGCTTTCAAAGTGTTTTTAGGAAATATCCCCAGTGGACTCTGGAGAGCTTGCCTTCCGGTCAGAGAAAGAAGAAGCGCTCAAATGGGCTATTATTTTCACTGATAGGTTGACCCCATTCCTTGTGGAATTTTGGATTTAGTTTCACATGATTTAGTTTCACATGGTGGTAGATCAGTGCTCAGCAGCCGTCAGAGTAACAACCACTTGGCTCTTGTGAGGCAGGATAAGGAATCTTGGGAGAAGGCAGGCTTAAGATAAGGAGGTGACAAGATGGCGGTGACGCCTCATGCCCTTGTGGGCTCTGTCAACTACTCCTGGGGAAGGGTTGTTCAAGACTGGGCTAGGAAATGGATAAGAGCCACAAATAGTCCCTGGAAGACTTGTGGCTTGATGACATAAAGACGCGAGGTATTATTATGGCATTTGTTGCTTTTATCACTTCGCTCATTCTCCATTAGAAAGCTTTCCAAAACATCCTCTTTAAAGCATCTGTTTTGAAATTCTTTGTTGTTTACTTTGTTTTCATGCCCTCTACATTGACTTAACTCTCTTTGATGGAAAGCAATCATATTTGGTCCCATTTTCTCATGCTCCAATTTTCATTTTAGCTACATTCTTGTATCAAGTTTCTTTCCATGTACTTTAAATGTATCTTTAAAAAATATTTTGATTTTAGTGTTTAAAATAATATAGAACATTTAAATTTATTTAAAAATAAAAATCAAGGTTATCAATTTACATTTTATATCTCATTAACATGGTCAAATTTGGATGGAATGTAAATAACACATTATAAAGAACATTTAACACCACTAGTATAATTGTAAATACAAATTACTGTTTTTCCCGATATCTAAGACTTTTATATTCCTTATGTGACCATCTTCAACATAACTTCTTAAAATTAGTCATTAATTTAAAAAAATAAAAGCTTGTAAACCAAATCTCCAGATTTGCTGTGATGCTATTTTTCTCATCTTTTTTCCTGTGGTGATGAACAACTCTTTTTTGTGAATATCCTGGAGTAAAACCACACTATTTATTCAGAATCCATTAAACGATCATCTCTAATTTCTATGATTAAGCATTTAGCTTTAGATTTTGCATGTAGCTAATAGCACTGAGCCCACTTTAATTAATTTAACCTCATTAAGGAAAGGTGCGCTCTCCTGGGGACCACGTGACAAGTAAAATGTGAAAGTTCATATTTTGTTCAATTTTACCATACTGATTTAAAACTTTCATTGTAATGAATATTTGTTAAGTATGCAACATGTACTAAAGAAAATTTTTATAGAATATACAAGAAAAGGAAACAAGATACTTAGAATTCAATTATTTTTAAATTCTAATCCCTAACATTATTATTGTTCTTATATAAATAGATTCTTAATGAGCTTTTTATTTTAGAGTCATACGTTTTTGAAAAAAAATTACTGCACTATCATCAAACCACAGGAAACAACTTGAATTTCTTACAGGCACAGAATGAGATGTATGCTTTGCTTCTGAGTATGAACACTCATCATTATTGAACATCCATAGTGATTTTAAAAGAGCCACTTTGAAGATCTACATCATGGAGCTGGATGTGTTGATTGTATATTTCTGTGAAATTATTCATGAAGGTGCTTGAAGTTCACAGCAGATTTGCTGTGAAAAGAAAGTTGTGTCTGTGTGTGGGTGCCATGGCACTGAAAGAAAATGGAAATAGGAGTGTAAAACAACCACCCCTATTCTTCTATCTTCTTATTTAGTTTTTCAAATAAACATGTCTTCTCTGGCTTTCCCCAAAAGGAAAGCACCACCACCATATATGTCTATCTATGAGACAGTAACTATGAGTAGTATTAACTTTAACAAAAATTATTAAATTTTGAATATGTCTAAAGTTTAGATATTAGAATGCCAAATTAAATTAGACAACTTAATTATTTGATACGTTACTTCTAATGTTTAAGTGTTTTATTAATAATGGGGATTTGGAAATACTGTCTAAAATATTGCATATACATTTACCAATGACCTAAACGACAATCTAGGTAACTAGACATTAAAAAAAAAAAAAAGCCCAAAACCCTGCTAAAATATTAGATGAAAATTATAGATTGCCAAGGCTACTAGGATATTCAGACAATGGGGTCTTCTCATGCTGCATGGTATCAGTTTAACAGCGACCGGCTGCTGACCACAGTGCTGGAATGTAGGTAAGAATGTACGTGTGTGTGAAGGTCAGTTGGTCGGTAGCCGCTGTTACTAGAAGAAAAGAGCCAAGCCCAATGCTAGGGTTACTAAAGCGGCCACCTGCAAGTTCAGGAGCCTGAGATGATACTCAGTGAGAATCTGGTGTCCAGGTTTCCCAGCCACACTGCAAGTGACACTAATGAGGTGGTTCAGGTCACAGTGGCTTGTTTCACAGTCCAGCATCCGGACCTCACAAACATAAAGTCCTCATTACCAACATCATCTTCCCTGACCTGCATGAATATGTCCAGGTTCTGTGAGACCTGAAGCTTAAAGAATTTGGGAGGCCATGTTAAGAAGAATAATCTAAAATCATGTATAAAAACTTAAATGCCAAAATATTTTACTTAAAATGAGAAAAGAAGTCATAAAAAATTAAGAATCTGAAAAAAAGACAAGAATTACAAGCATCACAAAATTCAGAAACATAACATTTTTTTCTTCTTCACTGCTTGTCACACTTCCATAATGCTTTTTTTCTTTTCTTTGCATTTGTTCTGCTTCCCACTCTTTATGGCTTTTCCATGTGACAAAGGTCTTGCATTTAGCATGTATTAACTGACTTGTCTCACTTCCCTGGGTGGTAATGAGGTCCCATAATTGCAAGCTTGTAGTCCGTTGCCATGTTGGTCTTTGAAACATTTTTCAATGCTGCTTCCCTTTGCTTTTTACTCCTAAGCACAGGTGCTTGGCTCCGCTTTGGATGGCATGCTGGCATTGGTCTGCTTAGTACACCTGTTAGAGTGAATCACTCTTCCCCTGGTCACACTACCCAGCAGATACGACAATGGGTTTGGTTTCACGGCCACCACTGGCTTCTCCCTGTCACAGCTTTGCTAGCTCTCTTGGCTCCACTGTCACTGGCATCTCTGATCTTTCTTTACTGCAAGTTGTGATATGGGGTGGGGATCTTGAACCTGAAACCTTTTTCTTAAACAGAAAAGAATAGGTGATAACTGTAGGATATGGGAAATAACTTTGTGTCCTTTGCCTAAATTAAAAAAAAAAAAACAAATATAAAAAGTTCACATTCAAAGAAGTGCTCTCCTCATTTGGGAATTGCAGTCATCTTTATTCCTTTTTAATATTTTAACACTTTCTGGCCCACTATACAAGATGAATTTCCATACATAAATGTAATGTACATGTTCTCCAAAGATCTTTTTGCTTTGAAGTCACAAACATCATCTTTCATATCTGATTACTTCTAGTACACTGCATGAGAGAAAATGTTCAACTACCCTGTGTCATTTCGTATAAACCAATCTTTTGGGAACAGATTATACCTTAGCTTTCAGTCACACTTATTAATATATGAGCAAACTGGCACTCAAAAGGAATTCATAAGGCATAGGTGACCCATCCCCTAATTTGGATAAGTACATAGTATAGTGTCCCCAGGTGGAGTAATCTCCTATCTGCCTGTATCCCCTTTTGGCAATGGGATAAATAGCTTTGCCATCAATTGATTCTAAATTGATTCTCCCACTTAGCCACTGCTTTATCAATGCTTGGCTGAATGTAAAGCTGGAAGTGAGCGACTTCCTCAGGGTGCACTGCTTTTGATGGGTTAGCTGTCAAACGCTCCATTGTCCAAATTACACCGCTACTGTAGATTTCCTGCTAAGAAACAATTTACTGTAGCATAGGGCTATCAGTCTTGTGGGCTGTGTTAGTTTTAGGGGATCAAAATCTGATTAACTTACTGCAGATACACAGCAGTTCCCACTGTTGCTTTCCCCAAATTTCCATTTACTGTATTGTTAGCACGATATGATAATCGAGGCCCTATACGGAAGCATTGCTAGGATAAACAGTAAGCAATGCTGCCAAAGCCGTGTGCAATATCAAAGCCGAAGATAAGCGTGAAAAGAACAAATAAAAAAGAGAAGAGGATGAAGAAAAAGAAGCTAAATCATCAGTATGTTCTCATATTTTTCTTCTTCCAAAAAAAAGAAAATGTAAATTGTCTGAGATATACCTAGCACAATACAATAATTATTGGAAGTATATTAAAATATATTAGAGTACATTAAAAGTAACATATATAATATACATTATGTGTGTGTGTGTATATATATATATATACACACATATATTACTTTTAGCCAGACATCTTTTCCAAACCGATGAACAGCTTTAAAGGGATAAGTACTCCAAACGCTATGTGCATGGATTTTCTTTATTGTTGTTGTTAAATACATAAAAAAAAAAAATAGAATGTTACAAACAAATCTCTTTTGGTGACTTAATGTTTTCTCCTTTTAAAAAACTATTCCCATAATAGTCATCCTCAAGATTTCTGTTTGGGAATATTAAGACTCAATTATCGCTTTACTGATTCAATACAACAACTTAATGATGAGTCTGTTTACCTTTTCTACCAGCCTATTTATATAAATACCAAACAACAGCATACCAAGGAGATTTCTGTGATGAGCAAAATGCCAGGTTCTTTACTCCTTATTCAATAGGTGGGAGTTGAATACTAGACTTAATCAGCACATTCAAGACAGGACCAAACATCAGTTCCAGTATTGCATTTGTGATAATATTGACATCCATATTTGCTAACTTAATTGAAGCACGACAACCAGCTTTAATATAAACTTCCCAAGTTTTAATAAGCCGAGACACGGACATTCTCATTACACCGGCAAATAAGGGCACATGTCACCATTTCATCTTCTCAAGAAGACCCACTCCCACTGCCCCTTCTCATCAGGATACTCAGATTTGTCTCTGTCATCTTTCACTTAAAAAAGACATTATTCTACTTTAATACACCAAACACTTTTATCAATAGCATTCACTAATCTACCTCATAAAGGGTCATTTATTAAATTAGTAGCAGAGTGTGAAAAAATGTTTTACTCTAAAAGAAAGTAACTAGAACAGTCCATTTCAAACCCAAATATTTTATTATACATAAATACAACTAATTATATATATCTCAAATATATATGTAACATACATATGCACATGTGGAAATATTTATAGTTGAAATCTATGTATTTGTCAATAGGCTTTATATGAAACCTTGTCAGTGTAGGGCTAAGAAGAGAACAGATCATTGTCCTAACTTTATTTTTTTATTTATTTTATTTTATTTTATTTTTTATTTATTTGACAGAGAGAGACACAGCGAGAGAGGGAACACAAGCCGGAGGGAGTGACAGAGGGAGAAGCAGGCCTCCCGCTGAGCAGGGAGCCCAGGACCCTGGGATCATGACCTGAGCCAAAGGCAGTCGCTTAACCAACTGAGCCACCCAGGCGCCCCTGTCCTAACTTTAAGCTCATCTCTGCCTCCTTTTCAACTTCATGTGGGAAATATTTCTTGAATAACTATTACGTACTAGGTTCTATGCTTGGCTTGCAAATCCAATGTGCATATAAATAGTCTCTGTCCTTAAAGAAGTCACTGTATAATAGAGACAAAAATTGAAAAATTACAAATACGGGAATAATAGATAGAGGTATAAAGCAAAGAGAATAAATTGTGCGTGCAAGGGAAGAGGTCAGAGGAGAGTATATTTTAGTAGAATCTTGACAGATGACCTGGTTCAGTGGGCAAGTGGGTAAAGGGTAAACTTGCCATGCTACGGCCCAAGACAGCAGCTGTGAAGAAGCACAGGAAGTTTGGTAGAGCTGGAACAGAGGTTGCACGTACCTGAGTGTGGATAAAGGCTGGAGAGACGGTAAGGGCCTGGCAGGTAGAAGCAAGAAACTTGAATGAATCCTGGCAAGAAGCCATTAAAGAGTTTTTCAGGAAATAGTAACAGGTTCCAGTTTCCATTTAAAAATAATTACTCCATACCCTATGACTGCAATTGCACTACTGGGTATTTACCTCAAAAATACAAATATAGTGATCCAAAGGGGCACCTGCACCCCAATGTTTATAGCAGCAATGTCCACAATAGCCAAACTATGGAAAGAGCTCAGATGTCCATATATATATGATGGAATATTATGCAGCCAATAAGAAATGAAATCTTGCCATTTGCAACAATGTGGATAGAACTAGAGGGTATTATGCTAAGTGAAATAAGTCAATCAGAGAAAGAAAATTATCGTATGATCTCACTGATATGTGGAATTTAAGAAATAAGGCCGAGGATCATAAGGGAAGAGAGGAAAAAAATAAAACAAGATGAAATCAGAGAGGGAGACAAACCATAAAAGACTCTTAATCATAGGAGAGAAACTGAGGGTTGCTGGAGGGGAGGAGGTAGAGGTATGGGGTAACTGGGTCATGGACATTAAAGGTGGCATGTGATTTAATGAGCACTGGGTATTATATAAGAATGAAACCAATAATACTTTATGTTAATTAACTGAATTTAAAATAAAAAATGTTTAAATGTTTAAAAAATAAAACATATCTATTGAGCAAAAAATAAAAATAAAAATAATTACTTCAGTAGCTGTGTGGAAAAGGAATTCGAAGAGGTAGAAGACAGAAAAGGGGATGAGTACGTAGGAGAGCACTGCAAATCTGCTGATATTATGGAGCCCGTACCAAAACTGTGGTTTTGGAAAAGATGAGAAAGAAAATGTAAAAGATCCTTCAAGGCTCAATTGAGAAGATGAGGTCTTTGGTTGGATATGGGTAACTGAGGAGAGGGATATGTTAAGAATGAAGTGTCTGACTTGACCGAATGGTGCCACCAATAAAGGACAGAGTTTAAAAAGGGGGAGAATGGTGATGAGTTCCCTGGCATTACATCTGTGCCCTGATGGAAGACTGGAGCCCTTTTGGCATTGTCAGTGGGAGATCTCCCAGAGTGAGGCAAAATGTCTTCAACTGCTGGAACAAGTATGGATTCCCTGTTTATACCATCTATTCCCTTAGTGCTTTGTAATTAAAGAAAAAAGAACTTTCATCCTCATAAAGACCCCATTTTATTTCAAACATGCTTTGGAAATACAACTGTGCTTTTTTATGATTTTTCCCTATTGTACAGATATGTTGAATTGCTCATATTATAAAAAATTGCAGATTACAATTTGTAAAAAGAGAACATTCAATGTCGGACTGCTCAATTTCATTTTATTCTCGTAAAGAATTTATATTTTCATTAAAATTCGTTTTTATCATCACTAAACAAGTAAGAAATAAATCCAAGGTATTTCAATGATGTTTCATAGAACTATAAAACATAGAAAGATGGTTTTTAATAGCACAGGGTATTATATTCTAGGGTTCTGCAATTAAAAGTGTCAGAAATTTCCATTGCTATTGATAGCATTGAATTGAGTTGATGGTTCTTACATTATTAAAAGGAGGAAACAAAAATGTCCTTATTAACTTGCAAATCTTCCTATTACAACAAAATGATTATTTCTGCTGATGGCTTGCCACACTTTACCTGTGCGGGCCAGTGGCTGAAGGTGCGGTCCCATGATGACAACTTCCACTAGGCAAGCTTCCTGCATATCCTCCTGGGACCTCAAATTACACGTGTTCAGAAATGCACCTCCTTTTTGAGCTCTGATATGTTCAGAGTTCTTTTATTTCGCTATATTTTAGTGATGAGCTGAGAAAAATCAGGCGCTAAAAGGATGACGATTGTTGCAAAAGCCAAAGTCTAAAAGTTGTTTAGAGGCTGAACCACATTGATACAAAGTTGAAACATCAAAAAACCTCAGTCCTCTCTAAACAACATCTAACGTTCTCTCTATATAAAGCTTCTGATTACGGTGTCACTGTTATTGCTGGTATCCACTCTGAAATTTGTCTTGACTCATTTCTAATCATCCATCATAACCTGCAGTGTCTCTTCCTATAATTTCTCTAATGTTTCTCCCATGTATTTCTTCCACCACCACTCTTGTATTATTACAACCAATTTCTAGCTGGTCTCTGACACCACTATTATGCCTTGATACAGTTTCTGCATATACTGTTGGTTAAGCATTCACATGTCCACATTTTTTTCAGTCTTATCTTCTTTCCTACAACACTGATCTTTCAAATACTTCTTTCTTCTGAGCACACAGCACAGCTGCATGATTTGGACATCACTGCCTTTGATTTTTCTGAAGCTCACTGTGCTTCTCTGTCTACTGCCTGCTTATCCTTTGAGATGCAGATGATTTCTCAGTCTCCCTGATGCTGATGTTCTCCCTAACAAACACAGACAAACTTCTGCAGAGCTGTGATTTGCTAGTCTGTCTTGAGGACAAGAACGTTGACAGCCAGAGACACCATGGCCACATCCTTGCCTTTTTTGGGAAGGACGGATGTTGGACCTGTTCTCACTTTCCATCAAAAAGGCCCTTATCTTGTGCTCCTCTTATGCTTAATTTTTATTTATTTATTTATTTATTTATTTTATTATGTTATGTTAATCATCATACATTACATCATTAGTTTTTGATGTAGTGTTCCATGATTCATTGTTTGCATATAACACCCAGTGCTCCATGCAGAACGTGCCCTCCTCAATACCCATCACCAGGCTAACCCATCCCCCCATACCCTCCCCTCTAGAACCCTCAGTTTGTTTCTCTTATGCTTAATCTAATGTGGTAAAGTACTTTTTTTTTTTCTCTGTGAGGATCTTCTTGTGGATCTTAATGGATATTCATATGGGTTATAATCCAAGATTAGAAACCTATACAAGATGTCAGCAAAATAAAGGGTATTGGACATGTCCAATGCTTGGACACGTATGACAATGCTTAAATATAAACTCTGGTCTTCTACATACGCTTCTCTTTCCCTCCACAGAAATAAAATGTGAGATTTAAAGAATGTAAGTTCAAATCTGGAAGAAAAAATATGTATTCCAGCTCATTAAGAAAGAATATTTTAAAAATACATTCATGTTTTATGTGACCCTGTGTCCTATTTGTTTGAATTCAATATATTTAAAAATAAACAGCCATGCCTCAAATAAAATATCCTGACATTTCTAATTTTGTGCCAATTTCTGACCTAGTTCTACTTTTAAAATGTATAAAAAGTAAGTGCTCTGAAATTCCATCCACAGACAGAGCTAACAACTCAATATTAATGGTTTTAAAAATAATGTCAAATATTTCTAAAATCCTGCGTTTCTGTCATGGCTGACCCAACTATGAACCTCTGTAACTAGCTTTGTCAAAGAACAAAGTAAGTTTTTTTTGTTTGTTTTTTTTTGCCTGTGATAATGCATCTTAAACATCAGTTCAGTATAGGTTTTTACTTAGCTGACAGAGACCCACTTCCTAAAATATGTTTACTTGTAATAACCTGATTATCTCAAGGAGTTTGCTGTTTAGTAGAAACTGCCTAAATGATTGACTGCTTCCCAAAAGTACGCTAAAGATTTCCAAGCCCTATTTCCAAGGCAGTTAGGTAGATAAGCAAAGCCCATAAGAACTCTGTTCAAGAGATGGATAGTTCTACACTTGTTCCAGAGGGATGTTTTTCACAGTGAGTAAGCACATTTGCTTTAATACTGAAAATTACCTACCAGAGATGATCTATTTTTATGCAAACACGATAAACATTACACATGCCACATTAATAATAATCATACAGAAAAGGGATCTGAGAAATAGGAGTCCAGGAACATGAAGAATAATGTAAATTAAAAAAAAACAACCAACAACAACAATTATAAGACAGCAAAAAAGTACACTAATTTACCAATCTGGCACTACATAAAGTAGCAAATGTACTTTATGATGTTTATCTTTGCTATAATTTTCAGAACATAAAACCATACCTTGATTACAAGTCTGATCTATTATTCACAGAATCATTTTAGAGAATTTGTTTATAAAGTCTCGTTTCAAAACAGATACAAATTAGTTATCCTGGAACAGGTAGGAAAAGCACAATTCTCACACAACTGATCAACAATTGCTTTTGCTTCTTGACAGAAAGACCCTGCACACTAATTAAAACAAAAAGAAACAGGGGCGCCTGGCTGGCTCAGTTAGAAGAGCATGCGACTCTTGATCTCGGGGTCATGAGTCTGAACCCCATGTTGGGTGTAGCACTTACTAAAAAATAAATAAACTTTAAAAAAAGAAACAAATAATAAACAACAACAACAAAAAAGAAACTGGAGAAGAGGCCTCTGACTCTCCACTGTTCAGGTTTCTACACTTTGACTTTACTTCACCATAGTCATGTAGGGCATTTGCTTTTTCTCTTTTTAACTTTTGGAGATGGAATTAAAGTGTGGCCTATAGTTCTAACAGTCTTGTATAAGAATATTTCATATTCTGAGCCCTTACTCTGTGCCAGGCATAGGGCTGAGGATATATTCTCATTTAATTCTTTAACATCCCTGTGAAGTAGGTCCTATTCCTATCTCCATTCTAGAATGAGGAAACAGATTTGAAAATGTAAAGTAATTTTGCATAAATTCACATAATGTATAAGTGGTGAAATCATGATATAAATACAGCCAGCCTGACTCCTGAACCATGCCTTCAATTTCTTTGCTATACTATCTCTCTATATGACCCAGGACATTTGCTTTTTTTTTTTTTTTTAAATTAATGGTAACAAATAAGCATATATATTAGCTAAATAAGTATTTTCTAGAATCTGCCAGTTAAGAATCCATCGTGCAACTGAACATTTTTTTCTAAAAATGTTTGGCCAGGTAAAGGAAATGTTGCTAAAAGCTGCCCTAAACATATTCCACAGATCTTCCAGTTGGCAATTTGATAGACCTGTTATTATTCAAACACACTTGTCCTTAACCATACTAGAGCAATCAAGTGAAACAAAGCAGGTTACACTGAAAGTACTTATAAAGCTGGGCACATGGTTATACAAACCCACAAAGCATTCAAAGCTGTTGGAAAGGAAATCTGGTCAATTCAAATACTAACAATCACAGTTAAGGCAATTTCCCAACATTTATCTTCCCATCAGTTCTTATAATGGATGTTTTACTATTTGGTTTGAAAAGAAAAATCTAAGTATTTACTACAGAAGGTATATGAGAGATGTTTGCATAATAAAATAAAGCATTAGTCAATGAAATGAGATAAAACAGATTGTTAGATGGATTTTTGCCCCCCTTTTCTCCCACATGCATAAGGATAAGCTAAAACATGAGCACTGCACGGTCTTCTAGAACTGTGCTATCCTACACAATAGTGGCCACATGTGGCTATTAGGCACTTGAAATCTGGCTAAACAATTGATGAAGTGAATTTGAAATTTGTATTTCTATTAATTGATTTAAACTTAAAATTGATTGAAACTCAATTCAGTTACTGGAAAATTTTTAAGTATCTTTAGTGTAACTCAGGTAGATAAATTTACTTTTTCAAATGCAAATTCTATGAAATCAAATACAGATCATGTATTTCCAATGAAAATTTAGCATCTGAGTTGAGATGTGCTGTGAATATAAAATACACACTGGGTGTCAAAAACATTAAAAAAGAGAATGTTAAATATCTCATCAATAGTTTTTAAATATTGATTACATGTTAAAATGATATGTTAGATGTACTGAGTTGAGAATAATGTTAACATTAATTTTACCTGATTCTTTTTATTTTTTTAAAGTGTAGTAAGAAAATTCAAAATTACATAAGCAGTATCCATTATAGCTCTATTGGATATTATTCTAGATAGTTCTATTGTTTTAGAATTTGAAAATTCACTGCTTATCTTGAAAATAGTTTAAAAGTGTACCCCAAAACCTATGAAAATGACAACATTATTTCTTAATCAAAATCTCCATTCCACTGTTGGACAGTAAGAAGTATCATTCTGATTCTTTATTAAGTAGACTCAGCAAAAGATAAATCACTCAAATAAAAAGGGACACTGAGAGATCCTTTGGGGTGCCTTACTCCATTTCTCCAGACCCCACTGGTGGGTTAAAACAGGATTTGGTAAATGACTAACTGAAAACTGGCCAGGTGACTTATGCAAGGTACATTTCTAACAGGTTCCAAAACAGGCACATTCCCTAGAACTTCTAAACAGGGGAGTTTGCAACTAAAGCAATCTACAGCATTCTCATTCTTGGCTTCTACATTTTCAAAAGAGATAAAGTTACAACCCTATGCTTCTTACTGATCCCAATGGTATTTATCCTTTGGGCTACCCTCTAAAGGTAAATATACCCAAACCAAGCAAATAAACACACAAGTAAACAAATAAGATGGCTCAGTGTGTCCAGAGATCTGAATTGAGGGTCAAGTCCTATGTGACAGAGAGCAAAGGTCACTACCTCCCCTGGGCCTGTTCCCTTATTTCCCAAATGGAAACAGGGAGATTCATGATATCCAAAGGTTTCTCCTAGCTCTAAAAGTTGGTGATTCTAAATGGATTCTAAGACGCTAACTCTTACAGAATGTTTTCCATTTTTCCTAGCACCTTCCATATTTAATTCACAACAACCTGGTGATAGGCTTCTTAACCCCCTTTAATCAAGGAGAAATCTGAGATGCAAAGAGGCTAAATGACCTCCAAACTGACACAGTTTTAGAAACTGGGTAGCCTGGGACTACAACTAGTCTAAATTATTTTCCCATATATTATACTGATTGTCATTTTCTGACAGTTGCAGAAAACATGCTGAACAATTTTCATACATTAAATCATTTACGAAAGATGGGCTAGACAGATAACTGTCATTTCTTTCTAATATATATCTAACACTCTTTCTTTTTCTTTCACTGTCAAACCACTGATTTGAAATGTAAACTCTTAGAATTCAGTGAGAATATCTATTAAAGATGGACAAAATGTATTTACTAGATAGTGTCATAACTATCTTGATGACAAATCTCAACTTTTTTCAACTATAATGTTGTACAAATTATGAAATGAGCGATGTTCTCTTTGTGGGGAAAAAGGTATTTTTGGATCAGTACTCATAATATTTTTTAATGTAGGTTGAAAAATAAATTAAGATTTTTTTAATGGAAATATATCTTTGAGGCCTAAAAGGACTAAATAGCTTAAAAATTTACTCAATTCTCAACCAAGAACCCCCTCCCCCCAAAAGCTTGGTTCATTATTGAGTAATTAGTTATTTCTTCTGTGAGTCAGTAGAAAACAATTATATAACAGATAACATTTTTAGGCCAAGAGAAAGCATTCCAGTTAAAATGATTAGTCGTTAATTAATCCAAAATGTTACAATTTTTTGGCATAATTTAAACAATTGGCAGAGCAATTTTTAAGAGAGTTAATTATATAAACACTTTACTAATAGACGACTATAGAAATCTTATCACTGCAAAATGATTTAAAGTGTCACAAGATGGAAAATAAGAGAATTTTAATTTATCAGATGTTTTATAAACCAATTCAGCTAAACATATATTACTGGTTCAGAAGGACAGGACTGGGGCCATATTGATTTAACTGTGACTATCTAAAAGTAAAAATCTCCCAGGAGACCATAAATAAGATATATACATTCCCTCAGGGAAATTCCTTCAGATCAGCATGCACAGTATTAGATGTCCACAAATGCACCCTTTAACCTGGAAACAAAAGAGAAAAGAAACAGAAGGGATTTCTACACTTGGGGAAACATAGCAGCCATTGGCTTAGATTTATTGTATTCTGCTCTGCTATGTGTCACTTCATGATACAGTGTAAGGTGGGAGTAGGAGAGATGGAGGAGTTAGATGGTTCAGAGGGAATCTCAAAGTCACGTCTGTGGACTGCAACGTTACCTTCCCCACCAGTGTATCAGGAGTTATTATTTTAAAGAGGTCATAGAGTAAAACAAAATGTTGAGTAAATGTAAGTAAGTCGAATTTTCCAAGATGGAACCTTTGTGGCCAGATCATACTAACTGGCTGTAGAGCACTGTTAGAGGAATCAATGGGTAAATATCAAGAAAGGAGGCAAGAGACTCCTGGTAAAATGCTCATAGCACACATGCTATGTGGGCTGGATTGATAATCCACAGGAGACTTACTATATCTTAAGGTTCTCTTGGAGTATTTTCTAAATTAGAATCATTCCAACTGGCTCTCTGGACTTGATTAGGAAGTTCTATTGAGTACCATTAACATTTCCAAATACTTTTTTCTTCTAAATATTGAATGAAGATATTATTTCTGCAGTCTAATTACCAACCTCCCACCTCTGAAATATGGATATGGGTGTAGTTTTACCAGGTTTATCTGGAGAATATTTAGCATGCTGATATTTCCTTCCTGTGATCATTCATTTGAAATTAAAAACCAAAAAGGGGCATTTTTCTGATATTTTATTATAGCCAGTGGTTCCATAAATTACAAAGTTGCTTGTTTTAAAAACAGAATTCAAAAAGCAATCTTAAACAACCTGCTTTTTTCAAGATAGCTTACTATATGTCTCCCCTTTAGGCATCGACCCTGGAAGACACTTTTGAATGTAAATAAGATTAAAGTTATGATAATGGTACTCAGCTTCGAAAACCTATTCTCTAATAGTTTTATTAAGAAATAGAAAAAACAAATGAAGATGTCTGGCTGGGTAGCTAAGGACATCTTATCTACAAACCTGCACTGAGTACTGTTAATGCATTGCCCTTAGTGGTGCTTTTGATGTACAGAAGCTCGTACTCTGATACCATAAAATAAATCTACTGTTTTCTACAGTATTGTTACTCCATTTGTGTTATTTTAAGAGTTAGCTAAGCCTGACTTCTCTATGCAGCTGCTTTCTAGCTATCTCAGACTCCTTTCCCTTCCTGAAGCTTCATGAATAATTTGTGAAGGCAACTTCAATCCTACTAAAGCAATTTTTGAAAGGCAGTAATGAAACCCCACAAACTGGGGGAGCTAACTGTGACATCTGCCCCCCCCCCCCCCCCCGCACTATGAATAAAATGTCTCTACTTGGAGAACTCCTTGTGGTAGAACAGGGATTGACCTACCCTGACTGCCAAAGGATGGAAACAGTAAGTTAAAGAAATAAATAATGTAAGTAAACAGAGTTCACTTTAGCAGCAAAAACTGTAAAGTAATACATATTTTTTTTCTGTTGACTTCCAGAGACAGGTAAGGAGTTAGGCCTGAAAAGTTCAATGGTGGGACAAGTGCCTCCCCAAAGATTACTTTACATAAATCAGAGGGGATGACAAAATATACAGTCATAATTTTGAAAAGGTATTTGTTTATATATATATATGTTTTTTTTTTTCCCTCATCTGTCATTATCTGGGATTATTTCCATCCTTTGTGAGTGTTATCCCACTGTTTGCCAGAAAGTACGCTCTGGAGCAAGATGCTGGTTTCAAAGCAATTCAGCAGCACAAGCAGCACTAGAAGAATTGATGAAAAAATGGAATAGGAACCAAGAAAAAAACCTTACTCTCTTCTATTACTGACACCTAAAACAACAGGCTGTGAAAATGGTTTCATTAAAAAAATAACAAGCTTATGCTCACCAGAGGATAGATTGGGGCAAACTGGGGAAATCAAAAATTCCTCAATCATTGCTCAAGTAGGTCAACTAGAATTAATTCAAAGGGCAAAGATTCATAGTGAGCCCCCTATTTCCCACCAGTCTGCTTCTTTAGCCCTCCTCGCTGGCCAGGAGGTAAATGGTTGGAAGGAGCCCTCCATGATGGGTATGTCTTTTGGCCAGGTCTTTCTTTACATCAGTATAAAAGTGGCCCCTTGACTCTTAACTATAGAGAACAAACAGATGGTTACCAGAGGGGAGGTGGATGGGGGAATGAGTGAATCAGTGAAGGGGATTAAGAATTCACTTATCATCGAAATGAACACTGAGTAATGTATAGAATTGTTGAATCACTATATTGTACACCTGAAACTAATATAACACTGTATGTTAACTATACTGGAATTAAAAAATAAAAAGTGGCCCCTTGTCCTGTAGACTATTAGTTTGAGCTCTGCAAGTTGTCTACTTTGAAATGCTAACAGACTGCTAATTAGATCCAAAGTTATTTGCCCTTTAGCAATGTACTTCTGTGTTTTGTTGTTGTTGTTGTTGTTTTGTTTTGTTTTTTACCTTACTTTTCCAATACAGCCATTAATTCAGTTGGATGGTTAAACGCTGGTCTTCATCATGGTGAAGCTATCTTAGTGTCCTCTAAGACCTAAGGGTATAGCTATCCCAAAGCAGGCCTTCTCTCTTTCGCTGGCATTGCAAAGCTAAGGAACTCTCTTCCTAAATAAAATGCACACGCTGGTCTAAAGAAAACACAGTTCTCATTGTACTGACTGAGGGTTTTACAGTCCTGAGTTTTGCTATTCAAATCATCTCACTTCCTCCCATGCAAAGCAGATCCGAAGTTTCCTGAGGGCCCAAGGATTTACCATAAAGATCCACTGCTTCTATGCAAGACTGACAAGATAATTTGTAAGGCCAAGAGGTCATAAAACGTGGAATTCCCTTGTTCAAAACATACTAAAAATTTCAAGAAAGCAGCAGCCACAGGGGCGCATTAAACTAAGCATGGGGCCTCCTAAGGGCTATAAGGCTTCCTGGTGCCTACCTGGGAACCACCGTCTCAGTCTCCCACTGAGCTGGAAGGAGCATGGGGGCAGCTTTCAGAGCAGGAGTTTCTCTGACTTCATCATGAAGTAACTTCTCTATTTTTTTTATAATCAGCCACTGTGTTATGAGACATAGGAAATAATATGCAGACTATGATAGATAACTGATGACCAGGACAAGGAATTTCAGCTTAGGATAAACCCACATGATATTAATCGTGGGGTCTGTGCCTGTAGGCTCTTGGGAAGCTTCAGAGAAGCTTTCTACTGCATAGAAAACATGTGCTGACCTTACAGTTACCAGAACACTTGGATTCAGGATCTGGTGCTCATTAACTGGCTATGTGATCTTGTTTGTGTAAGATATTCCAGCTCTCTGGATCTCCTTTTTCTCACTTGTAAAATAAAGGTGTTGGATACATGATCCCGAGGGGCCCTGGAATATTTACTAAGTGTCTGAGATGAGAAAAAAAGAGAGATGACCTATATTTTCTTTTCTCAAGTAGGGAAACATCTCTACTTTTAATGGGCATTTAAATTTTATAGAAGAATGATGATGATGATGATGATGATGATGATGATGGTACTATATGTTAAGCTCTGTTTAAGTACTTTACATGTTACATTTGACTAATTTAGTTTACATTTAGCTCATCTAATTTTCATAAACACTTTATGAAGTAGGTACTATGACTATTATATAGGTAAGGGAGCTGAGGTCCAAAGGCTTAAACACACTGATATTTACTAAGCTTCTACCATGTGCTAGGATCTATGGCAGAGCCCATTGGATCAGTGCATTCAGGCTCAGGGAAGCCAGGAGCTTGAGCACCAGAGAATGGGCAAGAGAAAAAAGAAAGGCACAAAGTCCTGTGTGTGTTGTCTGGGGACCCCAACGAGGAGTAGAGTACAGAAGGGAAAAGTAGGGGTTTGACAAAGGGAAAGTAAGAAGAATTATCCTGAACATAAAATAGATTCCATTCATGTTTCTGAGAAATACAAGTGCTTTACACAAAGTGAGAAAGTTTAACCAATTCCAAGGTTAATAAAAGGATGCATTTAAACCTTTGCCAATCTGTTATATATTTTCAACTAAGCAAGCATGCATATGAGAACTCACATTTGTTTTTCTTCCACCAAATGATTTTTAAGTAGTAACATTAGAGAAAAGTTAGTAAGAAAACACTTAGGCACCTATAGGAATTAGTTAATTATGCCCTAGACAAAGAACCTGTTTCTTTATATCCCCAATTTTTTATTAGATATTATAATAACAATTAGTTTTCAAATAAATACCAAATATATCCTTCCCCAATGGGAAAAAAAAAAAGCACATTGGGCAGGATATACTGTAAATAGAAACTTATGTAGCTTTTTTGATATATTTTGTCTGTGTCATTAGCTGCCCAGGACATAAATGTACCCAATGGGGCCACTATCATCCTTAAAACTCAGTTCCTTGGACAAACGTCCATATACAGAAGAAATAATGTATGAGTTTTTACTGACTTTCAAAATTTTAGACACAGACCTCAGGGAATAAAGCACATTTAAATTAGCTGTGCAAAGCAGAATAGAGATCATCTCATTTTACATCGAGACAACTATCAAAAACATTTCTTTAAAATTCTCATCTATATTTTAAAGCAGCAGTATTATTAATTGTCTGCATTCTGCTCCATCTTCATAATTCAATGTGTCCACTTCTACATCTGTTTCATAAAATTGGCATCTTTATTGTACCCTTGGGACACAATTTCCCAATAAGAACTAGCCAAATGTAGCTTTTTTTGCTTTCTATGTAAAATGCTACAGTGGGTAACATACATCCTTGCTCTCAAAGGGCAGGAAGAAAATTTATATCACTAACCATACGCAAATTGAAACAAAGAGTTTCATGGCTATAATCAAAACCATTTACCTGGGTCATCAAAATGACATGGGCAATCAGAAGAAATTATTTCCCCAGAATTTTAATGAAAGGTATCCTGTACTTCTGAGTAATTGGATCTATTCTGCATTTTACTTGTTGCAACCAAGAAACCATCATCCCCAGTAGTGACACCAGTCCTGCCCAATTCTGGTGGCCATTCTCTGCAAACTGTCCACCTAATTAGTGGGAATAATAGCTGCAATTCAGAAGTCTAACTTCATTTAATCACTCATTATTCATTCATTCAGCAATTATTTGAGTGTCAGCTAAGCAACAGGCAATCAGTAATGTCCTACCATAGCAGAGAATTCTCCCTATTGAGTGTTTGGATCATTCTAACTATTGTTGACTTGCTAGAACTGTCCAACTGAAAATAAAAGCTTGCATTTTAATTACTAGTTTAGACAAAGCAATAAATACACACCTCCTCTTTCTTGTTTCTGTTGTGTATTACGTATTTCTAGAAGACAATAGGGTATTGATTTTCAACCACAAGTAAACAAGGCATCTGGATTTTGTCTTAATGAGATAAAGTTTAGTCTGTGCTTTCTCAGTGGGATGGTTTTTGCTATTTAATTGGTAGCAAAAAACTTCAGCAGCGTGTCCTTTTTCCGCCAACAGTGAATTCTATGTGGGAATGAGGTTGCTGCAGAAGGCTTTCAGATATAAATGCAGCTTTAGAACTAATTAGATAAAAATCACAGGGAAAATACCGGTTATTACTTGAGCAGAAACTGAAAACGTTATTTTTCTCCATGAATTCCCTGAATAACACAGGAAAAAATATAGCGCTTCACTGGAACCTTCCAAAATAAGGTCAATTTACTTATAACATGCTATTTATATCAAAGGTCTTTCTAATATCTTAGACAAAATTAGGATAACAAATATGAAAAGAAGTATGTTACTGCAATGTTATGTTCCTAAAATAAAAATATAGTCACTAAAAAATAAGGGAAAAAAAGCAACACAAGACACAGAAATTACCAGGCCAAAAACAATATTCTAAAAATGTTAACTGAGACATGATTAAGTACCAATTACTTTGACTTAAGCAGGGCCTTCCCCAGAGACTACCAAGGAAACCTTGTCAACAACCTCACAAAAAAAGTATTGTACAGCATACAGCAGGCGAGAACCCTTTCATGTCACTGAGGATAAAAAAATGCAAAATATTTTTTCTCCATTAGTGTTTTCAAACCAGATCATGCCACTTCCCTGATGAATACCCCTCAGTGGATTCCCACTGCATTTAGAATAAATGTAAAATCTTCAACATGGCCTGTAGCTCCTTTCTACCTCTCCATCTTCATCTGTCTACACTGCATCTCTTACAGGTACACTAGACTTCTTCCAGTCTCTCAGATAGGCTTAGTCTTTCCTGCCACAGGGCCTTTGAACTTACATTCTCCCTACCTAAAGTTCCCTCTCTTCCTTCCCAGATAGCTACTAGGCATCCTCTAGGTGGTCAAATGACATTTCTTTAAGGAAACATGCCATATCAAATCTAGAGTACATTTTTGTTGTTATCCTCTCTAACACCCAAGTGGGTTTCCCTCATTAATCTTTTTTCTTAACCCTGCTCCTTTGCAGTACTTATAAGGAACTATAATTATGTATGGGAGTAGGATTTTTGCTTGTCTTTAATATATTAGTCTTCCCTATTAGAGTATATGTTCCTCCACTATAGGGACTGTGTCTCCATTGTTTATCCCTAGCATGACGCCTCCATATATTCACATATATTTCCTAAAATAAAAGTTAACTTTTCAATCATCGGTCTTGGTTCCTAACATTGCTACAGAGAAAAGTAACCAATCTTTTACATATAAATAAACTGTAACAGGCAAAACTGTTGTAGGAAACATATGCTAAATGCATCCCAGTGAGTAATTCCTTGTGTAATCCCCTTTCCTTGAGTACAGAAGAAACCTGTGACTTGCTTCTAACTAATGGCATATGGTCAAGGGGATGGAATGTCACTCCCATGATTAGGTGACATGACTTAAGACTCTGCCTTAGCAAATAGAGACTCCCTACGTTGGCTTTGATGAAGCAGGCTACCATGGTCTGAGAGGGGCATATGGCAAGTAGCTATAGGGACACTGGAGGAACTCAGGGCAGACCTCACCAACAGCAGCAAGAAAATGTGGCCCTTAGTGCTACAGCCATAAGGAAATGAATTATTCCAACCACCTGAGGTAGCCAAGAAGTGGATCTTTCCCCCCTCCCCCCACCCCCGACACTGACCCCATCGAGCCTCTGATGAAAACACACACCTGCACTGCAGCCTGGTGAGACCCTGAGCAGAAAATCCAGGTAAACAGTGCTTTGACTCCTCACCTGCACAAACCGTGAGGTAATACATGGGTGCTTTTTTAAACTGCTAATTATGTGGTAATTTGTTATACAGCAATAGAAAACTAATCCAACTGCCAAACTGGATCACCTCAAAGCCAAATTGCCATCAAATGCCCTTTTCTTCTTTTTTATTCTGATTTTATCAACTGAGTTTTGGATGGTAGGGTGTTTTCTTTCCTTTTTTTTTTTTTTTTTTGAGATGATTTCTCACATAAAAAAAAAAAACTTTCTCCCCACCCCCCGCCCCTGAGATAGAATCTTAGAAGTAGTTTTCTTTTCTTTTCAACATACCTAAAGAATTTTGTTTATAAACTAAGTGCCTACCGTGTGCACTGAAGGATATATAAGTCGGAGTACACTTTTTGGGGGGCATACTGAAGCTATTGGATAAAACATAAAGTCCAATAATATAATACAGACCAAACAATAATACAAAGAACTCAATATACTCATTCAGTGCCTCTTCATGATATTTTTATTCCGGCCTCATCCCTCAGAGGCTGGGGTGGAGCTGCTGCTGGCCTCAGGGACAGAATAAGCAGCAAGAGCCCAAGAAAAGTGAGGTTGATTGGACGTGAGCACTTCATGTCTGATACACTCCCCTTCCATATGAGGCCAGGAACGATATTTTGTTCACCTGTGTATTCCCCAGATGCATAGTTGACCTTCAAGAAACACTAATTTTTAATTTAAAGCCCAAAAGATATTGGATAATATGATGGCGCATGTCAAGGACGGCTTCTTGAAAGTGGTCTTATGTTGGTTCTTAAAGATGTAGACAGCCATTATCAGCAGGGAGTGGAGGAAAGCTCTTCACCTGTCTTTCTGCAATTTCAGGTAGGAGTTACCTAGTTTTTTCCTAAAAGCTGTTTCTAAAAATGTATCACTTGTAGTTTTATTCATTTTGTGACATGTAATGCTACTAATGCAACATCTTCATTTAATTTCATTTCTACATACTTGTAATTTTGTTCCAGAATGCTTTCTAATCAATACTATTATGCCACTTAAAGAGATCATCTATGTTTCACTAAGCTGGTTAAAATTTTTAAATGACTCCTACCCCTGTATAACATCCGTCAGATGTGCGTTTCCGGGTTTCTCTCTTCTGCTAGGCCTGCTGTCCTGGTACCCCGGAGGCCTTGACAAGGAAGAAAGAGCTCTGGGCATGGATAAAGAAGACCTGTGTTTAAGTCTGAGCCCTGTGATCAGGCGCACTTCTCTCAGGGACTTATTTTGTATAATGGGCATAATCATTCTCCATTTGTTTATTTCTTGAAGAGCTGCTTAGCCTTGAGGGGAATAAAAGTGCACGCAAATGGTTCCTCCTGTCTCTGATCACACAAGACCAATAGGGGAGAGGAATAAATAGATAATCTCAGAGGGTCTTAAAGGGTTATAGTACCTAAGTGTTCCAGGGTGGTTTTAAGGACAAAGATAATATATACAAAATGATTTGCAAGCTATAAAAACCCTCTATCACCATATAACTATAGTATAACAAATATTTACTATTTCATGACTGTACCCTATGTTTTCCTCCTCTCCAGTCCAGTTAGGCTACTTCTCTAGACTGTTAACTCCACTTAGCTAAACCTTTCTAAATCTATCTGAAATTCTGGTTTCTTGGCAGCAATGTCTCTAGAATTCCTTAGACTACAGAGATTGCTCCTTTCTTCTAAAGTTAGAAACAAATCTAAAATCTCTTTGAGACAGTTCTTCTGTGGTCCTAATACTGATTAAATTTTGGGTTATTTACTTTTTTCATGTTTTATTTTTTTTTTAATTTAACTTAATTTTATTATGTTATGTTAGTCACCATACAATACATCATTCGTTTTTGATGTAGTGGGGAGAACATAGGCAGTAACCTCTTTGACATCAGCCACAGCAACTTCTTTCAAGATACATCTCCAAATGCTAGTGAAACAAAAGCAAAAATAAACTTTTGGGACTTCATCAAGATAAAAAGCTTCTGCACAGCAAAGGGAACAGTCAACGAAACAAAGAGGCAACCCACGAAATGGGAGAAGATATTTGCAAATGACACTACAGATAAAGGGCTGGTATCGAAGATCTATAAAGAACTTCTCAAACTCAACACCCGAAAAACAAATACTCGAGTCAAAAAATGGGCAGAAGACATGAACAGACACTTCTCCAAAGAAGACATACAAATGGCTAAAAGACACATGAAAAAATGTTCAGCATCATTAGCCACCAGGGAAATCCAAATCAAAACCACATTGAGATACCACTTTATACCAGTTAGAATGGCAAAAATTGACAAGGCAAGAAACAACAAATGTTGGAGAGGTTGTGGAGAAAGGGGAACCCTCTTACACTGTTGGTGGGAGTCCAAATTGGTATAGCCACTTTGGAAAACAGTGTGGAGGTACCTCAAAAAATTAAAAATCGAGCTATCCTATCACCCAGCAATTGCACTACTGGGTATTTACCCCAAAGACACAAATGTAGTGAAAAGAAGAGCCATATGCACCCCAATGTTCATAGCAGCAATGTCCACAACAGCCAAACTGTGGAAAGAGCCGAGATGCCCTTCAACAGATGAATGGATAAAGAAGATGTGGTCCATATATACAATGGAATATTACTCTGCCATCAGAAAGGATGAATACCCAACTTTTACATCAACATGGATGGGACTGGAGGAGATTATGCTAAGTGAAATAAGTCAAGCAGAGAAAGTCAATTATCATATGGTTTCACTTATTTGTGAAACATAAGGAATAGCATGGAGGACATTAGGAGAAGGAAGGGAAAAATGAAGGGGGGTGGAAATCAGCGGGAGAGATGAACCATGAGAGACTATGGACTCTGAAAAACAAAATGAGGGTTTTAGAGGGGAGGGGGGTGGGGGGATGGGTTAGCCCCGTGATGGCTATTAAGGAGGGCACGTACTGCATGGAGCACTGGGTGTTATACTTTTTTCATGTTTTAGATATCAATTCTTTAAAATACACTGTAAGGGGTGCCTGGGTGGCTCAGTTGGCTAAGTGGCCATGATCCCAGGGTCCTGGGATTGAGTCCGGCATAGGTTTCCTGCTCAGCGGGGAGTCTGCTTCTCCCTCTCCCCTCTGCCCCTCCCCCCAGCTCATGCTCTCTCTCATGCTCTCTGTCTCTCAAATAAATAAATAAAATCTTTAAAAGAATTAGAAAATTAAAAAAATTAAAATACACTGTAAGGCATTTAATAGAACTTTTCAATTTGGTGGTATAAATTCCTTCTATTCACAGGAGGATGTCAAGAACTTCAGTCTTGGAGGAAGAAAGAGGAAGTTGTAGACAACTGTGGCAATAATTACTAAGTGGAACAGGAGTAAGTGCAGGAGGCATTAAAGATGAAAGAAGAGCAAAAGATTGCATCTGGTTGGGGGCGTCAGGTAAGGCTTCTCAGAGTAAGGCCTTGAAATAAGCCTGTCGGTATTAATAAAATTTCCAAAGGCAGAGACTAGGAGTCAGCTGGGAAGAAAACACCTAAGGAAACAGCACCAGCACAAATGTGTTGATAGAGCAACACTGAATCTGTTCTTGAACACGTCCGCTTAGCTGAAATACAGCCCCCATGCGGGAAGAAGCTCATCCCCATGTGGAGATGAAGAGAAGGCATTTAATTTGAGAGACAGTGGGAAGCCATCCAAAGCTTCTGTGCAGCAAAGTCAACAGCCCTCAATAAGTAGGTACTAAGATTTTTTCTAAATTTCTACTACTTTGCAAAGCCTTGTTTCCCTTCAGGAGCCCTTGTGAATATTTTAGATATAATACTTTTATTGCAGAAACAAAGTAAATATATGTTTTCCATATGCATAGTCCGCTGCAGATAGATCACTATTTCCCAAGTCCCTTTCTTCTGGTCCAAGTCCATCCCCTTCTATTTCCCTCAGTCTCCATGTCACTGTACTGTTCTGTTCTTTGCTGTTCTGTGGATCCTGGGTTTCAATGATTTGCTTTAGGTCATAATTAAATAAGGAAACACTGGTATTTTTCCTTGGTAGTGTTTCTTGAGTCAACTTTTAAAGTTTTTTCTTTTAATCAATAGGAGGATATTTCCAAAGAAGCCAGCATGGCTCACAGATGGATCGCTTTCCAGACATAGAAAGCTACCTTGGGGGAAGGAAACTACTTAGCCTCCTGTGTGGCGAGTACATTAGACATATATAACGTGATAATTAAATTGATGAACAGTCAATAGACTCTAAAGGACTGGGAGGAAAAAACAAACAAGAAAATCCCAGCACATAAACATTCCCCTTCTCCATTTTTAAGAATAGCTTTTATTTTACATCACCAACTAGAAAAGCAAATTAATAATGCAACTGTTTACAATTCTGAAGTAGTTTATAATGTCTGCTAATCTCTATGTTTCTCCTGGAAGGGGTCTGATTATACCCCATATTTCATTTAGATCTAACCACTAAAGGGAAAATACATATTTTTGGACAAAATTACCCAGAGTATGTCCCAGAAAAAATTAGTAGCATTGAGTTATTTTTATTAGCTGCTGGTATTGATGAAGCAAGACACATGATTCTTTAAGTGCATACTTGGCTAAGCCTTGTTTCATTTCTGTGTTAGATGTAAAAAATTTCAGCATTCAGGCATGACCTTCACTTCTTACAAGCACAAGTTTGAGAAAATCATATCACAAGACCATAATGATATCATATGAAGAGGATCAAAGTGGATCCAAGGTTCCAGTGCATAGTCCAAGGATCCAAGTAGTTATTTGCCCCTAACTACTCAGCTATATAATAATGAGCCTCATAAGTTTTCTGGGACACTTTAATTTTCTCATTTATTAAATGAGGGTTTAGCAGTGGGTATTTGTCTTTATGTTCACCAAGGGTACTACTAGCTCTAAAATTCTATGAAACAAAGTTAGTCTATTCTTTAATAATTCCTCTGTTCCTTAGTGATGGCTATCATTAGCTGCT
The DNA here is from genome assembly GCF_004348235.1 of Phoca vitulina. Classification (NCBI taxonomy): domain Eukaryota; kingdom Metazoa; phylum Chordata; class Mammalia; order Carnivora; family Phocidae; genus Phoca; species Phoca vitulina. The sequence goes on from NW_022589706.1 coordinate 72,882,520, forward strand.
TCAAAATTTTTCACTACCCCCAATTTATCAAACCAAAAACAACATATATATATATATATATATATATATATGCCAGGAAAAAAATCCTTGAAATCTAAAAATTTAAGAAATATGAGGGGTTCACTATAAGATATCTGGTCCAGATTCTCATTTTAGATGGAGAAGTTAGATGACTTGCCCATGTCATATGTTTCCTGTGGGTAGAAACAAAGTGCGCCTTCCATGTTATGGCTCTGTGCCAGAGTTTGCTAAATCTCATTTGCATGGGCTCCATGTTCACAATTTGATATATTTGCTTACTATTTATTATCTGTGAATTTTTTACTGAAATCAATTTATGTTTTTACTTAAGTATATTTATTACAAGAGGAATCGGCCTATCATCACAGTAAACGGAAACGAGTATCAACTGCCGTCAATAGAAGGTTACCTTAAGATGTAAAAGGAACACAAAGCACTTAGTTCGATACTTCTACTTGCCATAGGCCTGGGGCCTAAGGCGGCCTCTTTGTTAAAAATGTGGATTAGCAAATGTTAGGATAAGTCAGCCAACCAGCAAAAAACTGACTCTCAGCTTAATTGAATGAGGTCCAAAAAATAAAAACAACTTTACTTTCATGCTAGATCAAGGTAGGATTCCAAGATTACCTGCCTTCCCGATATCTTGACTTCCAACTCAACGCGCACATGAACAATTTGCTAGTTCTATTTCCCATTTCTCTGCTTTCTAACACTCTGCTGCCTATCAGTAGGAATACATCATGCATATCAATGTTAAGTTAGTTAGACAAGAACTTGCCTGTCTCTAGTTAAACTACTGCATTGTCTAGCACAAGCTTCCTGGAGACAATGCCATGATCCCCAGAACTGCTTCAGGCTTTTCAAAGACCTTGAAATCATCTGAAAAGTTATTGTTTGATTCCATTAGGGCCAGTCCAAATTTTCAGAATGTGGCAAAAAAAAAAAAAAAAATAGGTTATATAACAAAAAATAGGTCATAACCTCTGACTTCTTTTACTCTTAATCCTTTCAGCCACCCTACTTCATTAACAAAGTTTATTCATTTCCATGTTTAAATTTCTGAGTATAATTTATAAAGCAACTCAAACATTGAGAAATAAAGTGATATGCTCCTAGAGAATGCAAGTAAAAACAAACCTTAATGCTTAAAATTGTTAAGTAAAAGTAATTTTTATATTGTTCAAAAGATGTTTCACTCCAAACTATATTTCAGCTATTTCATTATTTAAAAAATATGTCCATTCCAAAAAGTAAACATTTGCTTTTAAAATCAGAATAATTCAATGATTATAGATGGCAAATCTAACAAATATGATGTTATATGGGCATATTTTAGGGGTTTCATGAAGGAGGTGCAACTTATTATTTACACGTGAATGACTGTAACTTGTTCCTGAAATTCCTAATTCCAGTAAGGAAAGAGAAAAGCTACAAACACGCAAGAACAAAGAGAATGGGAGAGTAGACAATAGAAGATGAAGGTTGTAACAAAAGAAATGAAATATGGAAATAAGATGATGAATTATTAAAAGCTAAGGTTTTAGATAATAAAGTTCTTATCCAGAATTTTATATGCGATGCAGTATCAGTTGACTATCTGAAGAGAATAAAGATATTTTCAGATACACAGAGGGCACTACAATTGCATCTTTCACACTTTTGTATTCTTAGGAAGATGCTAAAGTGTGTGTTTCACTGACACTGCAGGGTAAACCATACAAGAAGATGTGAGGTATTTTCCAGAGGCAGAGTACCCAGCAAAAGTGAGAGGTAGAGGGTTATTTCCAGGGCAACAGGCAGGAAAATCTCAAGTAGACAGCTGTTAAGCAAGCCTGGTGTGGACCAAGAAAGTTGGAGCTGGGGTGGAGGACAGAGAGCTCTGAAACAATTGGGTCCAAGGGACAACGGATAGATTACATAATGCGTATGGCTTTGCTGGGAGGAATTTTAGAATTTGGTGGAAGCATTTGAGGATACGTTAATGTTAGCACTTAGAAATTTAAGGAGACAGGAAAAAAGACACAGAGAGGTGCAGAGAGGCAAACATTAATTTCAATAAAAACAAAATTGTACAAGAAAATAGATTCATATGATGATACTTACAAATTATGAGGCTATCAACAATATTAATTTAACCCCAGTGTTATATTGCTATATTAGAGACCCGAGGGAGGGGAACATATGAGGTGGAAAAAGGAGTTATAATAGAGCTAAATTGAGATTTGCAATAGTTATAAGTCAATCATAGATGGCTAAGGTTGTTACGAAATAATGGAATAAACAGTTCAGGAAAACATATGTAAAAACCGAAAGAAACAATTAAAAGAGTCAAAAGTGGTTGGCTCAAGGGTTTGAGAGGAATGGATAAAGAATCATTTAACTTTTAAAAATGTCACATTTGACTATTACTATAACAATGTATTACATATTTAATTAATCTGCAAATTAAAATAAATGCCTCTACGTTGTTAAATGAATTGTTAAACACATTTATTATTAAACAAACTGTTAATTTCTGTAAATATCTCAAAGTAGATATTTTATACCACTGAATGCAAAACTGTAGCAAGAATATTTCAGTCATAGAATATCCATGTTCTTCTAAATATGCATATTCTTCTAATCTCTGTTTTAAATGGTTTAAGGTGTTTTTGAGACTTCTGAAGAATAAAAATGTTTCCTGTTGTCTGTATAATATTCTGTATACAAGATACAAAGGATTTTCACCTGTAATCTTCCTTCTCTGTTCTTTATCACACAAATGTATTCAGCCTGTTTTCATTAATGCTTTTGCCATTGGAGTGACTCACTCTCAGTTGAAAATATTAAAGACAGGGTAAACTGTAAGAGCTTCTTTGAATTGCTGATTTTCTGTATGCTAGAATTCTAAAGGACATCTTGCCTCTCTCAATAGCAAACCATTTGTTTCCAAACATAAAAAGAAGCACAGTCAATATTATTTGAAATACACTAATTTAACACTGAACTGTTTAATAAAAAGGGGGATCAAGCTTGGCTATTTAACACAATGAAACATCAGTGCTTTAGCACATTGAGATATTCCTCATACAGAAAATTATCCGGAAATGTCTCTCCGAGATTCCATGGTATATAAGGGGATGTATAAAGGAGAAGAAAAAGAAACATTTCTAGCTACTTCAAATATGAGAAAGGGTCAAACTTCGTTCATAATATTTAAGTCGGCTACACTGTACAACCTCCCTAAAGATGGGAGGGTTGAGGGTAATGATCCCTTTCCTTCTTGAGCCCATGACTTGACCCACATTCACATCATTTAGAGAAATGGACACAGGCTAAAGCAGCTGATGCCAACAGAGTTCCTCAAGATATTAATCCTGGAAAAGGCATGTGAAGTGGGTAGTCTGACAAAGTACTTTTCAAAACAACTGAATTGTATTCTAAATTATTAAATTCCTTATTGCTAATACTTGTGTCTTTTCATAGTTCGAAATGCTCTGCAAGAACTTTCCTATCTGTCAGATTAGTTCAACCTCACACAATCATGAAGAGGTTAAATGACAGATGTTATTACCCTCATTCCAATAGTGAGGAAACAGACTCAAAAAAGTTAAGCGGCTTCTTTGCTCTTTGTTTAGTTTCTGAAAAAGGAGAAAATAGGCTTCAGGTCTCCTTTCTTTTCCACTATTGTTTGTTTGTTTGTTTGTTTGTTTAATTTCTCACTCCATCTGTGATTCCCAACCTGCTGGTCTCAAGATACCTAAGGGATTCAGAATAATTTTGAAGTGTCTAAATCCTCAGATCCAAAGGCAAACCTGGCATTATCTTCAGAAGAATCAATAACATGTCCTACGTATCTGTATACTTCTACCTTTCAAATGTGCATTGGTGTCACTCTGATAAATAAAACATACATTTGTGTGAAAGCTTTTTACTGAATTCACAATAGCCTTTTATCTTTGTGTATTCTCAAGTCAATGGAAATTAAAAGTACAACGACTTATTCCGTGGAGCGGGTCAAACCTGTATGAATAAAGTTGGAAAGACCCCTTTCTCTCACAATGCTCTCAAGAGACCCTCCTTGATCAGCCGAACTAAACTAAACGCCCACTCCACCCACTCTTCTCTATCTGGGCCCCCTTTCCCCTTCATTGCACTCCTCACACTCTCAAGCATTCCCTTTATCTTTTGACTTGTGCTGGAGTCAGCTCTGATCCACTCCTCACTTGCCACAAGAGGGTGCAGTCCCTGGGGACAGAGCCAGTGTCCCTCTTAGGTACTGTGGTGTGTCCCTAGTGTTGGCCTGGAACAAAAGAGGGGCCCCATCCAGCTCTGGGGACTTATATGGAAGGGATGTTGCTACACTCACCTGACTTGTGGTTCTACCCTCTGAGAGCAGATGATCACAGCGTAAGTTAAAAAACAAACAAACGAACAAACAAAAAACCCCCAAAAAACCAAAACACCAAAAAAACAACTCTGCCAGTGAAAAGGGTGACTCCTATTGGTGGGTTTGGGCTATTTAGCACACCACGTCAGTTCCTTACATACGTTTTGTATTTGCTTCCTCATCTGTAAGAAGGGTATTGTCACCTCTACCTTGCAGACAACACAACTGATTCTCAGAGGAGGCAGGCACCGGACCCTGGGCCACAGCAACAGGTGCCGATGTAGCTCTTAGTGATCTATGCACGTGCCCAACAACTGTCCTAATCCGGTGGGTTGTACTGTCCCTGGTATCACTCCAAAGGCATGACAGCCCATACTGGTCACAGCCTCATTAATAAAAAAGAGAAGACCAACAGATTCCATCAGAGGGGCTACCTGTGCTTTCTTACATTTGTGCATTCGTTAAAAGCTCGACTCCTTCTTTAGGATTCAACAGATGTTACGGCATTAACTAAAATCCCCTATTATATTTTCAACTCCTGGAGGAGGGGAAAGAAGAGGGAAGAGAAGCGAGATGTTCACAAAGGGAAGTCTGTGATATTGAATCAGCCTTAGAGCTGAAGCGCAGGCAGGAGGAGGCTGCCACCGCCCAGCGCACATGAAAGAGCCACTTTGTTAGTAATGGGGGACAGTGTTAGGGGACGCACCGTTTAGCTAGAAGAAAGTCAAGCCTCAGGCAGAAATCAGGGCAATTATTGCACAAATCTGGGGGCATCACATTCACTCTGAACACTAAAGAGATGATGGCCTTCTGCTCAGAGCCAAATGACAGCATTCAAATGTGTGTCCCACCCAAATTCAGCCCCCACCCCCTTTACCCAGTGTGAAGAATCAAAGGGAGTTCTCAGTTCAGCCAGGCTCTGCCTCGGGGTTGACAAATGTGAGATCAGCCCCTCCTCATCACCACCTGGCTCCCTCTGGACCATCTAATGGTTCAGAGGGCAGAGGAATAATGCAATTTGTCAGGAAAGGGACAAATGCGGCAATAACAATGTCCACGTAAACTGAGCAAATGCTTGGTTTAATTGTCTCTACAAGTCAACCTTGCAGGAGTTCAGCTGGGAAAACTGATGATCCAAAAGAAATTATTTTCTTATCTTTTATTGAAAATTTCAAGGAAAACACATGCCACAGCCCCTCGGGATAAGCCAGAGAATTGCTGGACAGGGAAGATGGATGTCTTCCAATGTCCTGACACATCTAACTTTAAGATATTGAGGATGCTATCATAACTTTCTGCCTTAAATGTCTTTATTAGAGAAACAAGATTTATGCTTTTGGTCTAGGGGGCAAAAAAATCTTGGATGTCCATAAAGGGTCCTGTGTCAGTCACTCAGCCTATCTGCTTAGGGGCACATAGGGCAGAATTATAAAGAGAAAGTTATCTTCCTTTGGGTGGCCAGGTTTCTCTTCCTCGCAATTTACTTTTATACATTCCCTTGAGCTTTCTGGCACATGACTTTTTTTTTTGTTTGGTTCTATTAAGAGTTCTTGCAGGAAATAGTAACGCTTCCAGTTTCCTGATTTTCAAATATTAAGCACACGTGTGTTTAACATCAGGCTCCCTCATATCCACCCATAAATCCACACACTAGAGGAAAAATACATATATTTTAAATAATTCACATAACGCACATGAACTCGTATTACACTGAAGGAAATCAGGCAAATGAAAAAGTCACAATTAAATTGGATCTCAATCTCTTCTCTTTATTCATAAGTTTTAAATCCTCCTAGCCAGCTAAGTGATGTCTGGGGGAATAGAGCTGGTTATTAAGTTGGACCTTTTCTGATGGCTTTCAGCAGTGCAATCATGGATCCTGGACCCAGTCATTATTTTCCCTCCAACTGATCCCCTCCTGCCTATATCCACTGGTCCTGCCTTCATTAAGGGCCTTACCGTTCCTTGCTTAACAACCGCAAGACCCTCCTAACTGGCTTCCCCTGGCCTCTTGTCCCTAATCCCTCCCGCCAGTTCTCCATACTGCTGTGGAACGTTCTTCTCCGAAGCACAATTATAATCATGTCTTAACTGTTTCCTCGTGCCTTCAGGATGCAGATGCCAGTCGCACAGACTGGCATAGGGTCCTGCGGGCGCTTCTTCCGTCTCATCTCTTGTGGTTACCCTTCTCTCTCCCAACAGCTCATGGTTAAGTCACGCCAAGTGACTTGCAATTCTTCACATGGACTGTGCTGTTTTAAGCCTCTTTCTATTCACACATTTCCCACTTCTAAAGACTGCCCTTCTCAATCCTCTTCACCAGGTTAACATCACTCCTCTACACGCTATTCAACTCAGCCGTCTCATCAGGGGATTTCATTGGGATCTGCTTTTCTTTCCTCACACTTGATTGTAATCTTAGGTTAGCTTTCCCCCACCCCTTTTTTGGACTGTAAGCTCCTTGAAGGAACTGACCTTTAGCTTGCAGTTGTTTTTCAAGTCCCAAGAGTTGTGCCTGGCATGCCTTAGAAGACGTTTGACAAATGTGCGCTGGATAAATGAATATAATAAGAGTATATTGAGTTGAAAGTCACCATATTTGGTATAATATGAGAAACACTGGAGAGTCAAACATCTCCACAGACACACAAAAAGTACCGATGCCTGAAAATCTACCATTCATGATTTATTCCATAAATGATTTATTGCCTTATTCCTGGGAGACTATTAAAATGTAAATACTCAGGGGCACCTGGGTGGCTCAGTCGTTAAGCGTCTGCCTTCAGCTCAGGTCATGATCCCAGGGTCCTGGGATCGAGCCCCGCATCGGGCTCCCTGCTCCGTGTGAAGCCTGCTTCTCCCTCTCCCACTCCCCCTGCTTGTGTTCCTTCTCTCGCTGTGTCTCTCTCTGTCAAATAAATAAATAAAATCTTTAAAAAAAATAAAAAATAAAATGTAAATACTCATGTGAGAGTTAGCACAATGAGTCACCAACTCCTGACCTTGAATAGGTTTTTAGGGTCCCACTGTCACCAGACAGAACTGAAAGCACAAGACTACAAAATAGAGGTGGTAAGAAAACAGGCAGATGGCAAAAGGGTGAGGTCAGGTTACACAGGGAGCAGAGAGGAGGAACAAAAATAAATTTATCGGCTTCATAATTTTCCTTGGCACCAACTCTCACCTTCCATCTACGCGGCCAGGATTCTCCCTGTTTCTTTCACTTACGGGAATTGAACACAAGCACATGGACAATTTTTCTATCATGAGTACAGCAGATCTTGGTAAAGAATGGAAGAATCCCATGGGACCCTCTACTAAACCCACTTTCCTTTTCCACACACTCAATTCCCCAAATGATATCCCAATGCCCTTTGCCATACTGTGGCCTCCTGGTCTTACACTTCCTTGATTTTTTGGAGTTATTACTTATTTTAATATACCTGAGGAATCTCCTGTTCATGTTTTTTTGTTTTGTTTTGTTTTGTTTTGTTTTTGTATGGCCTCTCCTATGCTTCCAATATCTCTCATAACACCACTTTTGTAATCTAAATGGGCTTTTGCTTGTGCCCTTTATTTCCCTGCCTACCTTGTCAGCCCTTCTCTCTCAAGGGCCACCCACGGTGGAGCCTGGCCTCCAACATTTTCCCACAGAGGGCTCCACTCCTTTCCAGAATTGCTATTTATCAACCTCATCATTCAGATTGGATCTAACATCTAATTATTCTGATTATACCACATTCGTGTGGAGGGTCTCATTACCTTTCCACTTTATTGAAGACAATGAGATCCAGAATCATCACAACTGAATTCATTCTCCCGAGGCGGGGAGACTAAGGTCTTAAAGCTACACAGTTTGGGGAAAGTGTCTTCTGGCACTGTCATATACCTCATTTTCACTTTTGTAAAAATGATAATTTCTGCATTAAAAACATGTTTCTTCCGGGGCGCCTGGGTGGCTCAGTCGTTAAGCGTCTGCCTTCGGCTCAGGTCATGATCCCAGGGTCCTGGGATTGAGCCCCATATCCGGCTCTCTGCTCCGCGGGAAGCCGGCTTCTCCCTCTCCCACTCCCCCTGCTTGTGTTCCTGCTCTCGCTATCACTCTCTCTGTCAAATAAATAAATAAAATCTTAAAAAAAAAAAAAAATGTTTCTTCCAAAGAGTTGAAAACCTTTCTTCCTAGCCTACTTGTGAGTCTATGCAAGAGCCAAGGAAGCAGAAAATCATAAATTTCCTGTTCCTGAGTTGTTCTACTCCACAGCTCCCCACTGCAAACCCTGCAAATGTACAAGTGTTCGATGAGCTACAGAATGGCTCCCTGGTTGTCCTTTCAATGCAAGAGACACAGCCTGCAAATGGGAAGGATGAGTCCTCGCCCTCAGAAGAAAGCGGGTTTCTAATTTGCACTCAGGCCCAAATGCACTGTCAAATTTCTCTATACCTTATTAAAGAGTGGAGGCACATTAGACAAATGCCAATTTCTTTTTATCAGATCTATGCATCACCGCAAATAGCACACCAAGTTAACTTACTGAAGAGCTCATAGGATTGGTAAGAATTCTGAAATTAAGGAAAGATGCTTCTATCAGTTCTTTAGAATCCCCTGAAATTTCCTGTTTCAGCTTATACCTCTTTCCTACCCCCCCCCCCCCCCCCCCCCCCCCGAGGCCATCGCCTTTTTGGAGAGAAAAAATTTCCAAAAAAAAAAAAAAAAAAGAGAGAGAGAGCGAGAGAGAGAGAGTGATAAGATGAAACAATAGAGGGTCATATACAGAAATCAGGCAAGTATCCAAAGGTCTACCCTACCTGCAAAGTTGACTCTATGTCCCAACCCCTCCATGACTGCTCATGAGTTTCCCAATACACAAGCCGAGTATGGAACTCAACCAGCTTTGCCATGAGGACTATCAGCAGCGATTTGAATTCTGTGAGGCAAAGGGAGGTCTTACTTGAATTTATTGGCAGATGATGGCAAAAAGCAGAATATAAAGAAACTAAGCAACTAAGGTACTTAGATCCAACTGTTTTTGTATTAAACATGAACGTAGATCTTATTACTGTATAACCATGTGATTACACTTTTGAGATGTCAGTTTTTTTCTAATCCTGAGTCCACATTCTATTCTAATAAAATATACCATGTAAAAGATAATTTAATAACCCTCTGTATGAGAATATCAGTGCCTATGACCTTATCTACATGATGTACATGGGCAGGTAGAAATTCCTGACCTAATATTTTAAGGGAATTTTTTTCAGGTTCAGTAAAATGCCTTTGAACTTTAACACATTTTCTTCAAGGAGGTTATATAGTGCAGTGAAGGAGAAAAAATGATCTGGATAATTATGCTGAAAATATAAAGAAAAGAATTTTGGAGATTATTGTGACCTTTCTTTTGCAAGTGGGAAATAAAATAAAGCCCAAATCTTCAGTACAATAATATTTACTTATCATATTAAATTCATATAACCTTAAGCCTCTTCCTTGATTATAAATCCATTTCAGTCCTGGCCACCACAGTTAAGAATTTCTCTTTTCTTATCTTTCTGTTACTTTAGCCTGAGGTGTGACAGGTCCCATTAACTCTTAAAGGTTGTGCCAGGAACAGGAATGTAAAGAAACCAAGTAAAGAATTGTTTTAGGGGTGTCTGGGTGGCTCAGATGCTTAAGTGGTCTGCCTTCAGCTCAGGTCATGATCCCAGGGTCCTGGAATCAACCTCCAGCATCAGGCTCCCTGCTCTGCGGGGAGCCTGCTTCTCCTTTTCCTTCTACTGCTCCCCCTGCTTGTGCTTTCTCACTCTGTCAAATAAATAAATAAAATCTTTAAAAAATAATTGTTTTAAAATACTAGGAATGCAGAAGTTTCATTAGCCATTAATATTTGTCTCAGGCTGGTCTACCTGTCCTTACACCCTACCTCATTTTTAAAGTCACAACTTTTTAGTTCAAAGTTCCCAAATACATTTCTACGATGATCCCCAAATTACTTGACAAAAGGAATCACCAAAGTTGTCAAACCTGTAGCTTCCAGTCTTAAACTTGACTTTCAGAAGCCAAACCTCAGATGGGGCTGAGAATACAGATGATTTATAACAAACACCCTGAGTTTCTCCCAAAACACAGATTCCTAAGAAAACCAAACATGTAAAAGAAGCAAGTCAATGAAAAACAGAATAAACATGCCAAACTGATTATTCATTGATTGAGTTGATATTTATTGAGGGTCTCTTATGTGCAGGTCACTTTTCTAGTCCCTGGGCATTATTTATACACTATGTGTAAGATCAATTGCCTGGTTTTAATAAGTTCAGTGCCTCATTTTCCTTAAGGCAAAGCAGATTATTTTTAAAATAAGGCTTTTACATGTATCATAACTTATTTCCAAAACAACGTCGATGATGAACAACTTTGACCGGTGTCCATTACAAGTAATCAGGAAGTATGGGATAAAAAGGGTGGGTTTATTGTTTTGAGTTCAGGAAATGCAGGTGCTACAAGGCAATCCTAAGTGTGACGCTATCATTCTGAAAAGAGACACTTTGAGCCCAGTTTTCAAGTTCTTCGAAAATCACTTTAAAATTCTTGAATTTTCCTCCAGCAATCACTGAAAGATAATAATATCCCCTCTCCCTCCCGTCCTTAACTTCAACTTCATCAGACTATGTAAAAACATTCCTGGAATGGGCATGTGAAGATTAAAATAGGATAAATCACGTGAGAGAAAGGGGTCATTAGAATAAATTTATTTGTGAATGTCCAGGGGGCAGAAATAGAGCGGAAGTTAGAAAGATTTAAGTCAATGTAAGGAAGAACTTCTAAGCACTTATTTTATGGAATGGACTGGCTCACCAGCGGACACAAGAGAACCATCTGTCAGTGTTTCTGGGGGCAGCACTCAGACTACAGGTTTTAAAAGATGAGGGCCTAACTATGAGTTTTTAGAGGGAGGAAGCGCTTGAAATGGTGGTGTGCACTGTATCTTCCCTAAAGAATTAGAAAGTTTAATTTAAGAAAAGTCTGCTCATCAGTCCGTTCCTGAACTGTGTCTGCTTTTAAGAACCAAGTGGAACACCAAATAATTAGAGACTATCCCGGGGACAGTGATTTAAACAAACAAACAAACAAGCAAGCAAAAATGAGTGGAGAAGGGTGCAGATATGATACAAATTCTCTGCTGTCATGTATAAGTGCTATCAAATTCCATGGCTCTAAGGGACAGAAAGAAAATGCGCAAAAATTAAAAGGATATAATTCGATTCAGGATAAATGGGATTTTTCTGGCAATAGGAATAATAAGGTCCAGTTTGCTTAAATATGCCTAAGATGCTTAAATATCAGCATTTTAAAAATATACTTTCACTTTCAAAACTATGGCATTAGTATCATAATGTCCACATGCCATATCCAAGTCACAGGGCAACAGAACAAAATATCTGACATAATTAAACAGCTTTTGCTTCTTAAAAAAGTGAGCGTTAGGAGTGCCTGACTACACCTAGCAGAGTACCTGCCACAAGGTAAACACTCAATAAAGTTGTATGGAGCACACTTATGAGAACTACATGAGTGTAAAATTAGCTCAAACTCCTGTTCTGGGAACTTAAAGACTATTTAATCTATTGTTTCATTCATTTCTTAGAAGAGCCCTACAATGTAGATTCTATGACACCTCTCTTACTGGTGACAAACTGAGGCCAAGCAACTTGCCCAAGGTAAGTGCTAGAAACAAAAACCCAAGTCTGTTTAATGCCAGAAACCATGTACTTACCACTGGTAAGTCTGAGCTGAGTGATCTCCATATACTCCTTCTGCTCTAATATATTGTTCTTTTTTTTTTTTTAAGATTTTATTTATTTGAGACAGAGAGAGCGTGAGTGAACAGGAGCGATGGGAAGGGGCAGAGAGAGAGGGAGAGAAGGAGGCTCCCCACTGAGCAAGGAGGATGCAGGGCTTGATCCCAAGACCCTGGGATCATGACCTGAGCCCAAGGCAGAGGCTTAACCCACTGAACGACCCAGGTATGCCCCTAGTATATTGTTCTTTATACATTTCAGAATGAGCCCCGTCAAGACCTCTGTAGTATGAAGAAACTATAGCTCTAACGGCACACAGAAAAAGAAATTGTATATGAAAATGACTTGCCAGGTGGAGATTTAATACATCGTTTTACATAAATTAGCACTGTAAGTCCTGAATGTGCATAAAGTTGAATCATTTGTTTTAAATGTGTCTCCCACCACACACAGCTCTTTGACCTATATTCTGCTATTTTCATTATTAATAAACTCCCAATGTTTGACATCATGTACTTGTTGCATAGTGATTTTCACATTTAGTGAGCAGAAAAAAATCATCCTCTTGATGACCATTTTGTAATTCTCCCTCAAAATGCTTCCTTGGGATGTTGTTCAGATTGATTAAAACTAATTTAGAGGAAAAAGGAGGTAAGCATCCTCAGTTCCTAAGCTAATTAGCATCATATGAAGTCTCCGTAATTGACATAACATTTCTTAGTTGTATTTCATCATTCATATGGTGATTATTCACGAAGTAGAGCCAAGGCAGGAAGGAAGTGGGGACAGCATAAAGGGAATGAGTAGGTGAATGTGCATGCATAAGACTGAGTGTATGCCTCTGGCATTATGACAAGTCCAAAAAAAAGATATCTGACATTTTGTCCCCACCACACTAGTTACTTCTTCTCCCCTAACCTGTTAACAAGCACAATTAAAACAACTATATATGGAGGCGCCTGGATGGCTTAGTCAGTTAAGCGTCTGCCTTGGGCTCAGGTCATGATCTCAGGGTCCTGGGATCCAGCCCTGCTTCTCCCTCCCAGCTCATGCTCTCTGTTGCTATCTCTGTCTCTCTCTCTCAAATAAATGAATAAAATCTTTTAAAAAATAATAAATAAACCAACTATATATGAACACAGGAAATGCAAAGTGAATGAGACAGTCCTTAAAAATCCAAGCATGCTCTATCAATTTTATGTAAAGCACTCTGTGTAATGTGAACATGTTGGAATAAGCCATGCCTGTTTTGTCTTCCATAACACCAACTGCAAAAGATTAGAGATATACATTCAAACATACCCTAAGTAAATACCTATGGTTTATCTATGAAGTTAGCTAAAGGCTTTCCGAGTCTATATGTTTAGCTTTATCTCCTCAAGAATTATAATCTTCTACTTAACCTAGTATTTCACTTTACTTGATTTAAATGCATCTCTCTCTCCTCCAAACTTCTTAGAATGTTTCCAAATTCTAGAATTTCACAAAATGCACTTATATTCTTGCGATGGGGTCAATTCTTGGGGAAAGTTAAGGCAACGGAAATTTGTCTTCCCGTGTTTTCTTGCCTGCAACTTCACTCCTCCTTCTAGGCCGTCTCTCCCTCCACGCACTAAATAGTCTCTAGTGGCTTCGTCTCCCAAAGAAAATAATTTACTGATATTTAATGATCATGCAAAGTGATTGGAAACTTTATTATTACTCCTTCTTTAGTGCGGAGAAGTGGTAATTTAGGAATACGCAAGAAGTCAGCAGAGAACTGTGTTCTGAATGGGCTGCCTGCTCCAAAATCATGTCATGGCCAATTCCTCCAGTGAGGGGCTGGAGAGGTAAGGACCCAACCCACCTACCCATGATTGGAGATGATTGTAAGCTGCAGTCTTGCTGTAGTGAATGATTTACATGCTTCATAAACAACTGTGTCCTCCTTTGAAATATCAGTCTGAGGTTATTGTCCTTTTTCAGAATTCAATTGTAAAACTCTACAAGTGTGACCAGAAATGCCATGACAAGAGGTTTTCACTTTGATTTGTGGACAGTTTTTGAAACAAGGAAGAGGTTTTTTTTATTTTTTTAAGATTTTTATTTATTTATTTGACAGAGAGAGAGAGAGCACAGCAGAGGGAGCGGGAGAGAGAGAAGCAGGCTCCCTCATGAGGAGGGAGCCCAATGTGGGGCTCGATCCCAGGACCCCGGGATCATGACCTTAGCCAAAGGCAGACTCTTAACCCACTGAGCCACCCAAATGAGGAAGAGTTTTATGTGATCTTTTAAGCAATTTTCTGAATAAACCTAGTTGGGGATTTCAAGAAACACAAAATGAAGAAAGAAATGAAAAGAAAATGCATTACAAATAAGCATGCCGTGATCAAAAATGTGTATCTGAATAGGGATAGCAGGCTGTGTAATGGAAAGTACACCTAGTAACCTGAGGCCTGTCTTCTGCTACAAAAACAGGAATATTCCTCACTGGACAAGCACCAGCTGCCCATGGCTCTGACTCCTGACTGTTTAGAACGAGAAAAGGCCAGCATTATGGAGAAAGAGCAGTTCGGTGCTACTAAGAGGAAATCGGACTTTCCATAGAAAGATGAGCAATGATTACAGAACAATCACAGGCCAACCCCAGGTGAATATCTGAGACTGACTCCACTCTTTCCCCGCCCCCTGCCTTCTATGACTTCAGAATGTTTTAGTGCTGCTCACTCTCTGTATCACTGCCCTTAGTTTATTTGGGGAGTACCCATCTTCTTCGGTGAGACAAAATAATCTCAATGTTTTGGACATCCTTTACTTTTTTTTTTTCTTATAGAGAGCTATTTGGGGTTGAGATAATATAAACAAAAATACAGACTTCCTTAAAGTCAGTATGCTGACAGCTAAAACATTAAGATATCAAATTTGTGAAAAATGATTGATGGTGATAGAGTAAACTATATCCCGGTGGTTCATTGGTTGGTTTCGAAATATTCCCTCAAGCTCACCCAGTTTTATATGAAGGAAATTCAGATGACAAAGTAACCTTACCATTATATAAACAAAGCGAGAGAGAAGGTAATTCTTAATTTCTTTACAGTAATGAAAATCACTAAGAGCTCAAATAATTATCTAAAATCCTCATATTTTACTCCATTGGTCTTTTTGCCCACAGATTCTTTTTTTTTTTTAAGATTTTATTTATTTTTTTGACAGAGAGAGACACAGCAAGAGAGCGAACACAAGCAGGGGGAGTGGGAGAGTGAGAAGTAGGCTTCCCGCTGAGCAGGGAGCCCAATGTGGGGCTCGATCCCAGGACCCTGGGATCATGACCTGAGCCGAAGGCAGACGCTTAACGACTGAGCCACCCAGGCACCCCTTGCCCATAGATTCTTTATGATACTATGCATCTCTTTTCTATTAAGCCATTTTATCAGTGATCGGAACGAAATCATAATGGGTCTTACAGCTTGAGTCTGTCCTTTGAGCAAAGGTGGATACTAAAAAGAGGAGATTGTATTCCCTCCAAGTCCAGGGAGAATATGTTATGTGGTTCTCTGCAGCCCTAATGCAGCTGGCTGCCAGCAAAGGATTTCTGGGAAATGCTATTTATGCCCACTCAATTAAAGTAAACGGATCTTTATTGAGCGCCACTGCACATAAGACGGAGTATGGCGGTAATGTGTTAATGCAGTCACCACCTCACTACCCTAAAGACCCTCAAACTTTTCTGCGTTCAGAGCTCTGCACCCAGGGAAGTCAGTCCTTGAATGGTGCTTTTCTGGCACATGTTGACCATTTATGAAATAGTAACTACGCCTGATGCTATACTGGATGTACTGGATGATATAAAAAACCCCAAACAAAGGATTCTTGTCCTCTAGAACTTAATTTCTAAAATAGAAGCTCAGAATAGCCCAACAGTTCTTACAGAAATGGGGAGTATGGATCTTATTGACAAGCTATAAATAAAAAGGACTTGATGTGCAGCACAATATTTCCATAATTTCTGATGGTCTTTTTATGAAGAAATAGCATTTTCAACATTTCTGCTTGAGAGGTCCTGAGAATTACCATAAATAATCAGGTGTAAAAACAAAGCCTTAGTAAGCAGTTAGAATTTGTTCATTTATTCTGCACTTACGGTGTGTCTGAAAAAATGTGGATCCATTTAAACGATGAGTCTTATTTGAGATGTATTCTAAATCTATACTCTCCAAAACATGATGAAAACTCACTAAACAGGTACCAAGACAGTATCTGTAGGCTCCATTTCCAGTTATTCTTTGTTGTTACATACCTTGGAGGTCTCTGATATAAAATCCAGGCAGACTTAGTCTATTTTGGAAGCAGTTTCATTGAGAATGTCAGATATATTTGTGTCAAAGGGGGAAAATAACAAATCAATATTTTCATAAGTCTAGAGAGTCAACAAATTTAATTTGTTCTAGCTACTAGCACTTGCATACTTTTATCTTTTAAAAGGGGATTGATAAATATTTCCCAATAAAAGTTTATGCAACTATATTTTGCTGATGCATATAGAAAAGTATAAAAATATTTTTTAGAGTTTCAAATTGCTTTAAACTGATTTACTTGTTCATTTTGTTTTCCTTTCTTTTAAATAAAAGAATCTCTTTTAGATTTTATTACAATGAGCTGCAATACTAAAAAATTTTAAGCAAACATTGCCTTCCATACAAAGGTCCTGCAATCTTTCACAAAGGCATCTATATACTGTCATTATGAGCAACATGGCGAAGATACGTAAGACCCAAAGAAAGACCAGAAAAGGGAAATTTAGATAATTCAGGTCAGGTTTTTAAAAGAGCTTAAATGAAGAAAATTCTCCACTAGAGAAGAACAAAAGCTACTTAGATGAAATTCTACAAAATTAAATGATTAGCACTTAAATTAGCAAGCCAAATCCCAGGATTTAATTCGAGGTCTACCACCTATTAGATGCTGAGATTTGGGGCTGGTTCTCTGAGAGATTAATTATCCTCATCTCTATAATGTTCTAGCTCAGTCTTTTCACTCCCTCTAGGTAAATGTAAGCAACACTTTTCCCTCTTTCAGTTATCAGGCATGTATTTCCCGCTCGTTGCTATTTAAACAAATCACACTAATTCCTAAAACTTCCCTATGATCTTTTTGGAACAGACCTTCCCAACTCCACTTACCCTAAAAGTCTCTTTACTCTCAAATACCATTTTATAACTGTAGTGTGTTCTTCATAAAGATAGAGAAAGACCTAATAAACTACGAAGGATAATATCTGAATCAACAGCTTTGCAGACAGACAGAATGAAACAGAATAGTGGAGACCTCAACAAGCCCCCCTTTCTCTGTCACCCATCTCCATCCTCCATTTCTGGAATTTATCTATTTTTCAACAAGGTTAGGGAAGTACAAATAAATTACATTTGACATATTTATTGGACATCTATTTGAATGCTTAGTATCATTTCAAGTACTATGGTAGATCAAAACAGAAAAAAGACATTCTTTTGGTTTCTCCTCTTATGTAATATACCTATTATTTGATATTTGACCCAACATAAGAATCAGAAAGTTAAATCTGAAACTACTTCATACTCATTTCTACTACACACTCTTTTTCACACACACACATGCAATGTTGTTAACATAATAGTTTTCATCAAAATATAAAATATAATGGTGTTTGGCACACAAATGTTTATGAATAATTTAATGTAACTATTTCAGGCCCCCCAAAGTAACTCTTTTTATTGTGTTTTCTAAAGCTGTCATTAAGCTAATCATGCTGCATGGAAGAGTCCCCATCACATCCCCTAGTATGGATTTTATGGTTCCTTCTACTGAAACCCTTCTTCCCTTCTTTATTGTGTAGGATTTGGCTATCTTTTCCTTTCCTACCAAGACAGGAAATCAAGTTGCTAATGTCGTATGGATCATAACAAGTTCATCTACTTGCACGGGTAGAAGATCTGTGGGAACAGCAAGGACCAACTGAGCACAACATGTCAGATGTGCTGACTGATCCCAAGACAGCAGGCAACATGCGACAAAAAAAGAGAAGTTCAAGACCTCACTGACGACAACAAGCTGCAGCAGCAGCTTCCCAGCTGAGTGACATGAAGCCCATAATGGAAACATTACTCATTTAGGTAGCACACATGAAAGATTAATTTCCTGGATTGTCTGCATTTGCATAGTAATAATAAGTTCATCTTCTTGGCTTGTTCTGGCCTCAATTAGCAATTCTACTGTCATACCTGAGATTTGGGGAAGGAAGGAAAAGAGAAGGCTGTAGAAAATGTCCCCCTGGAAACAGCAACACTAATGGAGTTTATCACTACCATCATTAATTTAAACAAAAACCTTGAGGCAGAGGGCTAGAGCAATCTGTTAAGAAAACATTTTCTAAAATGAGAGTGCTTCCCATTTCAATTAGGGTCTTGCTCTTTTTTTTTTCTCTTTGAGACATGCTTTTTCTCTTTTTTCCCCGACCCCACCCCCATTCCTGCCACTGATTAGATCTGCAACTAGGGGCTGTATTTTTACTAAGGAATGTCTTCTTGCGAATCGACAATTTTACAACATCCCTCTCCCCTAACCTTCTTAACTGACTTCTTTTATTTTGATGACATCTCAATTAGTTCAGACCCACTGTGCCAGAGATAAGTTCTTGTATCTCAATGAGAGAATACTCTAGAGAAAATGGAGTTTGCTTTACCATGTGCATGTTAATATGCTATTCTCTTTAATTAGTTTTACAGATAATGGCTGCGGGTGTGTTTAACACATATGTATGGTTAGGTGTGTTTCCTTTCCCGGATACAAAACCAACAACAACAACAAAACCTATGAGGGAGTCACTGAGAATGAGATTCCTAAAAATGAAATCCCAAAGATGATTACAGGTATCGTGCATATAATACAGAAATATCAATTTGCAATTTAAGAATTTTAAATTTGTTGATTTTCAAACCTCAGGAACATTATTATTCAATATACATAAAGTGGTAGTGGTCTCAGCTCAATGAATCTTCTCCCTACTACCCTCCAAGGAGTAACCTTTACAAATGCAGACAAATCCTTTGACAAGCCCCATTGGAATGATCAAACTTTCTATATGAAAGAATTATATTTTCTGCTAGAGAGAATTTCCTGAGCTGAAAATCATGCAAATATCTTAACAGAAGTATCTCTCTGGGAGTTGGAGGAAACAGAACTGCGTTTCGGACCTCTGTGACACTAAAGACAGACCCCATGGGTACCACCTCTACCTGTGTGCACTGGCTGCTGATCCCAGTGGGTGTTTTTATATGGCAGAAGGAACCAAGGTGACTGCTCTGGGCTCATCTTTCCCAATAGAGTTATACTTTAAAATTTTAAATAGCTATAAGTTACACGGAATTATGAGGGCATGAAATTGCATGGAAGGAATTCCATCTCTGGACCACTACAAGATCTGAAAAAGCTTTCACAATAAAATATATTCAGAAGACATAAAAGACGGTTTTATAGTGTTCTTTTCCATCCAAACAAATACATTTGAGTTTTTTCTGTCTTCATTTCCAATATGCAACATTTTGGGAATTGGGGAAGATAAATGACAAACAAAAGATATTTTGTGAAGCAGATATATTCCAAAAATATTTTAGGGAGACATGCCCTTTAAAATGGAGAGTAGACATCCAAAGCCATAAGTAATCTCCAATTTTTTTCTTTAAAAAGTGAAAACCCCTACCGTGGGTCAGGGACAGGAGCCGGGACAGCTGCTGTGCATCTTCAGAAAACCAGGGAAGGTCCCAGGAGGCTTAGGGAATGGACACCTGTCTCAACCACGCATTCTCTGAATGGTGTAAGCTGTTAGTATGTGTTCAGAGCAGAATGTCCACAGTAATTTAATGTACTGCAAACTTGTAAAGACTTCCACCATGTGAAGAATGTATGTAAATTAAAGTTTTATGTAATGAAAAAAAAAGGTGAAAGCTCTGTGCCCATTCCTCTAGCCAGGCTCTAGTAATTTTATTTATTTATTTATTTATTTATTTTTATTTTATTTTATTTTTTTCAGGCTCTAGTAATTTTAAACTAAATATTCCCTCACACCTCTATAGTCTTCAAAAGTTGAAGACACCCAGGACAGTGAAGCAAGCATTTCTGTATAGTCATTGTAGAAGGAATAGAATTATGTTCATGGTCTAAGCTAGAAGGTCTTAACACAGTTAACTATATAACAAAATTAGTTTCCACAAACATTAAATACTAAGTAAAAAGGCCAGCATTAATTCACATGTAAAAAACTGTCATCCCTTACATGAAAGAAAAGTTATAAAGGGCTTTCTTTTTTTCTCTCTCTGATTCATGAAATTCTTAATAAATCACATTGGGGGATGGGAAAGCTGGTGAGTGACTACTGCAGGTAGTAAGATATGAATAAAATAAATAAGTAAATAAACTGGAATAGCCATTAACATACCTCTCCCCCACCCACCCCAAACATACATACATGCCTATCTATAGAAGCCAAAGTTAAAATACCCAAATTGTCATATATAGATATATATTTTTTTTTAATGTGTGAAGAATAGGTAATATTGATTTTCCAAATATATCAGGAATTCTGGTGACTGCTTTACATTATGTGAACGTGCTCAGTTCTCTCAGCAAGCTCTTCAGTACCCTTTGACTTTTTCGTGTCAGGAGACTGAGGCAAAGAGATTTACAGAAACCAGAAGTGACTGGACTGGGATCCAAAGAAACACACTTTCAACCAGGAACTATTCTCTACAAGGTGGGGGAGAACTGGAATAAGGTTCAGAAAATTTTAATGAGCTTGTCCATTATAATAACTTGCTGAATCCCATCTTTTCACTTATTTTTCCCCATTTTTTCATTTAAAAAAATGTCTAAATAACCTGAAGTCTTAGATTTCTATGTCACTTTTCAGCTCTAATCTACATAACCCTTCAAACTGTAACCCCTCCCCACCCCCACGGGAAGTTCAATATAGAAAGTGCATTTGAGGTCCCCAAATCCAGGCTCCCTCCCCCCATTAAGGAAATCCATTTTATGATATCTCTGATTTACAGTGATTTTTCTACATAAAGTATTCCTATGAAGAGCATGGCTCATAGGTCATGAGATATTCTTAGAAGTTTAACTGTTAGAAATATCTTCTTTTTGTTAACTTTATCTACCCATATGGTCTAAATATTGACTCACTCCTTTTCTTTCTTGTATCCTTTGCTTTTAATATAACTTCCTATAGACATAAAGAAAACAGGTTTAATTTATAAAGTTTTGAAAAACACAGGAATACCACAAAAAATTAAAAAACCTATAATTCACCCACTCCAAAAAATCCACTGAAAAAGATTTCTTAGCAGTTGTTTTACTATATATTTCAACTTTAAAAATTAAACTAAGATCTAGTGATTTTTTTTTTTTAAGTAGGCTCTAGGCCCAGTGTGGGGCTCGAACTGATGACCGTGAGACCAAGAATCACATGCTCTACTGACTGAGCCAGGCAGGACCCCAATCTAGTTATCTTTTACTCAACATTATAACGTGAACATTTATCCTTGCCATTAACTATTCTTGGTAAATACAGTTTTTAAAGTGTCTTCAGTTTCTTTATATTTTTAATTTTTTATTATAACTTTTAAGAAGTTTTGAATAATTTAGATATTCCTTCTTATAACTATCAACATTTCTTTTATGGTTTCTTCATTTGGTATCATCCATTTCAAAACCAAAAGAAGTTAAATATTTGCTTCTATTTTTGTAGTAAATTTTATTTTTTTTAATATTTCTGTTATCTCTTTAATCCATCTGTCCTTTATTCTGGCATATATTTTATGGTTTAAGGAACTATCAATTTTGTGAAGCCTCACAAATGATATTCTTCTACATAACAGGCCTTAGATATTTGAAATCTGTGACCATGCCCATCATTTCTCTTCCATCCTAATCACAAGTTTTTTCTGTGTTAAATACGATCAACTTCTTTCTTCAAAAGGGTTTGAGAAGTAGTCTCTTCTGTATGTTCTCAAATTTGCCAATTTTGTTTGGAAGTGTGATGTTCACAACAGGGCACAGGCTTTTGTTTTTTGTTTTTTGTTTTTTCTTATATGTGCAATCACTGTCCATGTATCTTAGGGCAGGAAATTATAATTCCATAAATGCAGCTAAAATTAAATGGGGTTGTTGGCTACCACATCATACCCTTGGCATGTATTCAACTGGTACTTAACAAAAATCTCCCAGATCTTTTTCATGTGAACCACTGCTGTCAAGCCCTATTTTCTGAAAATACTGGCCATTAATCTACAAGGCTTTCATCTACATAGCAGTATATATGCATTTGATATACATTGTGCTTTCAAATGGTGATTGTGCTTCTGATTTAAATGCAATTACCCAGAAACAGAAGGGGGACTCAATGACTGCCTTTGATAAGACTGATAATGTGGAGTGTAAGATGCTGGGTCCCTATTCAGCAATTCTTCCTCATCAACACACTCGGTAGTCTTGCTTCTGCATAGGGAACCTGGTGGCCATATAGTGAGCAATGCCTTCATTGAAAACACATACCTACGGTATGATAATAGAGATTTCAAGGAATCCCTTTAAGGATACCAAGAAACAAACTTAAAACTCCCCAGAATAAAAGAGGAGTTTCAGGCACCAAAAGAACTGAGCAGACCACTTTTTTGCAAAGCCCTTTGTGATCTTCTTAAGTCTATCTATTCAGAGTAAAGGTCAAGTGGGCAAACCCAGCAATTCTATTTTCCCACAAAGCTGCTACAGTTTTCTGTCCCCTGACAGCCCCATCACTAGGAGTCTATTATCTTCCATTCTGTTTCCAGCACCACCCAGATCCTTAACTGGAAACCCACTAAACAGCTCCTTTCTTTCAGGGGTTGACTTTCAGCTTCTTGTAATGGTTCATGTTATACATCTAAAAGCTTTCTTCCCTTGCTCTGTTTGTTTAAGGAGGGCAATCTGAGAAAGCAGAGCCCACCCTAAACAAGTCTTTCACTACTCAGTAGACCAAATGCAAGTAAATTTGCTAATGAAGGCCTTCTCCAGTTCATTAGAGGGCACTTTAAAAGTTGCATTTAGATGCCACGTCTGAAAACTGTCTTTAAAGACTATCTTCAGAATTTGATTTCTACTTGAAGGCGCACTTTGCATTTTCCTTTAAATAACAGTTAGTGATTGTTTAAAAAACAAACAAACCAAACCTAACATAACTTGAGTTTACTGTCTTATATGGACTTGAGGTTGTGTCTGCATTCTCTGGAGTACTCAGGGAGTAAAAGATTTTTCTTGCCCCAATACTTGTTTAGATTGGTAGTTGTTTTCTTGTTCAAGTTTTAATCCAGATCAAAAAATGAAACACGAGGAAATAAAATCTAGTTGCTCTGTGTTGACAGCTACTTGGCAGATCAAAAAATCAAATCCTCCCATTTTCGAAGTTAAATGGAGAAAAAGGAAAGGGGGAAAAAAATGCTTCCTGGCAGGCTCTAAGCTTTCCCTTTAAAGGTGTTTGTACACTGACATGATCAGAGGGGGACCAAAGAAGTCACATTCACAGCAGCAGAGTCAACACATCTCGTTAAAGCTCAAGGTAGCTGTTTTCTTACATTTCAGGGCATATTTTCTTGCCATTTCTCGATGGGAAATTCTTGACACTTATATAAGCACACCTTTAAACACACACAATATCCTTAACCAGAAAGATAAAATAAATATGAGTAACTTAATGAAAAACTAATGGCCAAAAGACAGGAATATGGGATTTCTTTAGTCCGGAGATCAACGTGTATCTTAACATTATTTTATGGAACAGGATGGTGATATTTATTTATTTATTTACATGTCACGATAAAGTGTATTCACAATGAATGATTAAAACAAATGCTTGGCTTAAGGCGCTTGGGTGGCTTGGTTGGTTAGGCATCCGGCTCTTGATTTTGGCTCAGGTCATGAGCTCAGGGCTGTGAGATCAAGGCCTGTGTCGGGCTCTGTGCTCAGAACAGAGTCTGCTTGTCCCTCTCCCTCTGTTCCTCCACCTGCTATCTCTCTCTCTCTCTCCCCCCAAATAAATAAATAAATAAATAAATAAATAAATAAATAAAATCTTAAAAAAAAGAATGCTTGGTCTACCTTCGGTTACCAAGTAGAAAAGAAATGCACCTAAAAATACAGGCCCCGGACCCAAAGAGCAGAAGTTTAGGCCAGTTTCTTCCTTTTATCTTTGTCACATGGCTTTCTTTTACCAGAGTGCAACTGTTCTTGTCCTAATATTTATGAGACAAAGTCAATGAAGAGAACAGTCTGAATTATCAGGTAGCAGTTATCGTCAAATATAATGTATTCAAAAAGCCATTCCTCATGCACATTACATTATGACCTGTTATTTCTGTAGTGTTTCCACCATTGGAAGTTGCAGTGGAAATGGCAATTGCATTGAAAGTAGCTGTCTTATGATGATGATGATAGACCCAAGGTTATAGGGAGCCCAAGAACAATAAAGAGCTCAGGAGCCGTGCTAAGGGTAAAGAGTTTACAGGAGGTCTGCTGGTGGCTTCTAAGGTGTTGCCGTAAATCCTTGACCTGGCTACAAGGTCTCTGTACTCTAATCTCAATCCCTTCTCCAACCTCATCTTTCTGTCATGCCTTCTCAACCACTCACACGTCATTCTTATCCAGATAGATCTATTTGTAGACCTCGGAAAGCACAGTTTTCCCTCTAGTGCCCTAATGTTTGCACTTTAATTTACTTCTGCCTAAAATGTCTTCATTCTCCCATCCCCATTCATCCCAACTACCCGACTGGGTAACTCCCACTCACCCTTCAGTACTCAGTTTGAATCCCAGTGCTACCATGTTGTCAATTTAGGGTCCCTTCCTGCACAGTTTCATAGTACCCCTTGCTCACCTCTCTAACACTCTGCAGTGGCGGTAGAGAGCAGAATTTTTCAAAATATTTCCAACGTTCACATGCATTACAATCTCCTCTGAGAATTGTTAAAACACAAATTTCTGGGTCCCACCATGGTCCTACTGAATCAAAATCTCTGGTAATGGAGCTGAGAAATCCTTAAATATGTTTCCCAGGCAATACTTATCTATTTCTTAGCTTCAGAACCACAAGGAAGGGAAGTACATTATTTGGAAGAGTGAAAATAGA
This sequence comes from Phoca vitulina, assembly GCF_004348235.1. Taxonomy (NCBI): domain Eukaryota; kingdom Metazoa; phylum Chordata; class Mammalia; order Carnivora; family Phocidae; genus Phoca; species Phoca vitulina. The sequence goes on from NW_022589706.1 coordinate 72,907,875, forward strand.
GATTGAGGGTACTTTTGCTTTTTAAAAAGTATCAAGAGGGGGGGCGCCTTGGTGGCTCAGTTCGTTAAGTGTCCAACTCTTGATCTTGGCTCAGGTCTTGATCTCACAGTTGTGAGTTTGAGCCCCACATTGGGTTCCATGCTGGGTGTGGAACCTACTAAAAAAAATATCAAGAGAATAAGGGGTAAAACATAATGATATTTTTAAAATGGAATATAACTTTTGCATGAGGGTAGAACCATCTACATGTCTGAAAGTCACAATTTCTTAGCTGATTTTTTGTTTCCTTTTCTAGTCTAGAAAAATGAAGTCGTGCCCTATACATGTCAATTCTATTCCTTCCTGCAAGACATAGAATAATGACTCCTTTTAAAAAGACAGGAGCAAAAATGTGTGTGTGTGTGTGTGTGTGTGTGTGTGTGTGTGTGTATTCAAGAGAAGTACTTTTAAAAGAGACATTTTAATTAACCTCAACTTAGTAGACAATGCTGAAACACAGGGGACTTCAGACACTCCTGACCCATAGCTTTTTAGTGATAATGATGGTGATAAATGAGGCTGCACTCTCCAGTGTAGAAATACTTGCCACAGGCATGATTTCTCAACAACTTGCTTCCCTCACTTCTCACTGCCCCATATCAAGTAATAATGATGTTAAGCACAAGAACAGAAAACTGAGGGAACCAATTGAAAGAGATGTAAAAGGAAATGAATATAAATGAGGTTGTGCAGCTCTGGAGATGTTTTTTAAAACTCAAATTCCAATGAAGATAGGTTAGAAATTGGAATGACCCTCAAGGTTGGTTCTGCAATGAGTATCCATGTTTCCTGAACAATTTTGGTGTTGTTTCTCAGGTTTTAATTAGCAGTGGTGCCACCCTAAGAGGATTCTCAGCAATTTCTCGTAGACTCCAGGCCATTTACTCTCATTATGAAAGTCTGCTTTCTTCATTTCTGCCTTATCATTGATCTTAGCACAGTTGCTAATGCCAACAATCATCTAATTATTTTCTGTATAACATGGAGAATAAAAATAAGTTCCTCTGTAAAAGCCTACGACTTATTTTATTTTTTTAATGTCTGCTGGCTTTTCAGAAAAAGGGAAATAACCATACAGTTTTCTAAATGCTAAACTATTTCTTTATGTGAGTCAAAAACATTGATCTTGGCATGTTGCCTACACCAAGAAAATCAGTGCTTTGAAGGCAACGAGTGACTGACTACTTACACAGAGCTTGTTATAATCTCTCACCCCCTACCTTCTTGGAAAAGCAGAATTCACAGTGGTTGGTCAGAACCCTGTTTGGGGCTGGAACAGGCCAAGACCACTCAGAAGTTTCTAGAGCCAATTAAATACCCCTGATTTACTGATTTAATAAAGAAACTCTGTCTTCTGACCTCAGAGGGTCAATAAGAACAAACATCAATAAAAGGGAAATGTTTTCATTGAAAACATAGGGAGATCAAACACAAGGTTTCCAATGTGATTTTGTGATGCACTAATTTATCAGTGAAATGGGCATGGTGGGTAACAACTCATCAAGGAAAAGAGATCTCTGTTCCACAGCCTTCAGACTATGCTACTTAAATTTTTACAGTCAGGTTACAAGCCAAACTACTGAGTAGACCGAGACTCCTGGGCGCATTTAGCTAACTTTCAAAGAAACAATAGTTCTTTCTTTTATGTTATTTAAGTCAATCATGAACCTGAAAAAAAAATTTAAGTAGCATCTTTTGCTGATAGCTGATCATCACACTAATAGACTTGTGTGTGCTGATCTCCTTTCTGCTACACTGATAGGTCCTGTGGACGGTTAAGGATTGATGAGATCTCATCTAACAGATCTGTCTTTATACTTACTTAAAGAAGAACCTCATCAGAAGATTTGATGGTCTCAGTGACGTGAAAACATGCAAATAATCTGCCATGTTTTTAAAGCTATTGGATATGCCTACTATCATAAAAGCAGGTACCGAATTCCATTAAAATAAAAATTTATAGAAGAAGAATCAAATGGTAAAGTGCTAGAATAATCCTTCCTTTTGGTTGTGGGATTTTGCATGATTATTATATCTTTCCTTATTATCATTTTTGAGCATTTATTTATTTTTTCCAAAGGTTTATTATGAACATTAATACAAACATATGGCAAAGTTGAAGGAATTTTACAGTGACCATCTATGTATCTACCATCTATATTTTATTAGTAACTTTACTTGTTTTATCACATTATTATGCATCTATCCATTCCTCCATCTACTAATCAATCAATCAATGAATCACTTTTTGGATGTATCTGAAAGTAAATTACAGACCCTAGTACACTTTCCCCCAAATATTTAAGGATGCGTATCAGGAAACAGAGTTTTTTATTTTAATGTAATATTTATACAAATTAGAATTCGTAAATGTTAACTCCAAATTCACTAAATTTTGACAAATGCATACAACCTCATCCTGACTGAAATGTGAACCCTCTACCAAGCATGATCTAGCTTCAGCCTGTTTCTCTAACTGCTGCCGCAATCCCTCATGCCCAGCTCACTCATCTCCAGTTGAAACAGCCCTCTTTCTTGCTCTCATACAACTGAGCCCCTGTTGCCTTCACAGCCCAAGCACAGGTTAATCCTTTTCTTCTGGCCCCTCCTCTTTCTTCAATTGCCACTTTTAAATATCACTTCTGTAAAAATGCCCTTACTTAGCATAATCCTCTCCAGTTCCATCCATGAACACTACGACAAAAACTTACGATGTACTATATGCTGGCTAATTGAACATAATAAAACAATGCCCTTACTGCTTCTCCTTGTGGATTATGTCTTCCCAGTTATGCTCCATAATCATTCTTATCGAACCTCAAATTATACTTTATGGTTTCTTTAGGTAATGTCTGTGTACTTCCCTAGCCCCTGAGCTCCTGATGGCAGGGACTCTATATTTCTAATCCACTATGCCATCTAACACAGCGCAACATAGTCGGTATGCAGCACATAACTGCTGACTGAATGAATTATTGCCTTTTTGTGTGCTTCTTTCTTCGACACTACTTGTTCATTCTACCAGAACATGCCTTATTATTTCTTAGCCCATTTGTATGTTTATCTTTTTTTTTTTAAAGATTTTATTTATTTATTTGACAGAGAGACACAGCAAGAGAGGGAACACAAGCAGGGGGGAGTGGGAGAGGGAGAAGCAGGCTTCCCGCTGAGCAGGGAGCCCGATGTGGGGCTCGATCCCAGGACCCTGGGATCATGACCTGAGCCAAAGGCAGACGCTTAACAACTGAGCCACCCAGGCGCCCCTGTATGTTTATCTTTTATCTCTTCCTGTAGACAGTGAGTTTTTGAGTTCTAATTCTTATTCACTCATTCATATATGTTTATTAAGCACCTACTCTACACCAGACATAACTAAACCCTGGGGCACTTAATAGGGAATGAGACAGAAATGTTTCTGTCCTCACGCCACAACAGGAAACAGAAAACAGAGAAATACAATGCAGCCTGAAAAGTGCTTTGGCAATGCAAGAAGAGATACCTAACTAGGATCAGAAGGGTAGGAAAGACTTACCATTGAAAGTATCCTCCAAGTTGAGACTTAGAGTAGAACTTAGTCTTACTATACTTCTTTTTCACACTAAAATTCAAGACCACCTTCTCTCTTATGTGTGAACTCCCTTCACTTTTATCAACATGGACTGTGGAGCACTTTTCCCAACTCGGAGAAAGAGCTAGTAATAATAAGGTGTCAGAGTGACTCTCACTTGGTTTCTGGCAAGTAAAATCCAGGACAAGTTCAAAGCTATGACTATATTATCTTTCTCCCCAAATGGTCTCCTTCTTGAATATCCCACAGTGACTATGATGTTTCAGCTCAAAGGACTTATTATTTTTCTACTCTGTGCACTGGAGTCTAGCTCCAGAATATGAAAGCACATTTCAAGGGCCACAGAAGCACTGAAGTCTGTCAAAGCCCGTTCCTCTCCAATATTTGCTAACTTTTCTCGAAGTACAGGAACACATCACAGGAGATTTTTGTCTTGCAGAAAAACACAACAGGAAATAGGATAGGTTGAGTACATTTTGCATGTTCCACATTTTCACTTACTCCTTTAAATCCATTCATTCGTTAAATGAATACAGAATCACATGCATGTTTGTCCTGACTGGTTTGGTAAGCACAAATTCCAGAGATAGAGAACAAGAAAGCAGACAAACGAAAGAGTTTTAAATATTACATGAATACTCAGCGGTCTTCCTGATTGTGATATCCCTTCTAGGTAAGATGTTATTTCTCAATACAAAACAAATTCTAATGAATGGGTCAAGTTGGACAGAGAGGCTGAAGTTCACTTTTGCATAACAGTAGATGGAGAAAATCAAGATGTTGCATATTAATCGTACTACTGTTAGTGACAAAACTGAACAGTCACCTCTTTTTACCATGGCACTCATCATCTTCAATGAGAAAGTTAGTGTGCCCATTTTTCAAATGCATAGTCAGTTCCACTATTAAGTCTTGTTTTGAAAATGCGAATTCCCAACAGGGAATAATTTCCCACTTGATTATACATTATTTTTTATGTGACAAACAAGAGATGAACACAGAAAAGTACGTAACTGAACCTGCTACATAGGAATACACAAAAATTCATATGCGTGTACATGCGTGCGCACGTGTACACACACACACACACACACACACACACACACACCCCTCACACATCTACCAGCTATTTCAGTTTACCACATGTGTTATGATCCACATCTGGTGTTCCAGGTTCCTGTCAGATTTCAGATAACTCTCCTTCTACCTACTCATAATAACTTCCAAGCTGCAACTCTTTCATAAATAAACTTCAGGTCTCTTCTGTAAATAAATCCATATTTATTGTAGCATTTATGTATTTCTTAACCATGTACATGTTTAAAACTACGCTATTATTTTTATTAGGTTTCCATCTTTATCTGTGTGCATGCCTAATTCAAATATTGAGTGTTATGGCCCAACCCCATTTTTCCCATAAGTACTTGTGATTTTTATTTCATGATTTTGCATCGTGGGGTGAGGTTTAGGATCACATATATTGTGTTATAGCAGAAACTACTGTACAATTATCCATTGCTAAGTGTGTTTTGATGAAGTACCTCTCCATAATTTAAAAGGGCCCTATGACATCAAATGCAAATTTAACTTAAAATAATTTTTATTCTAATAATTTCCTGTGATTATCCATTTACAGGATTGATAATAACTAGGGATATAAGAAATTATAACTTGTTTGATGAAAAAAATTTCCAAGGAGAAAACAAACTGGAGCAATCTTTAACTACTAGATTAAAAATAATAACCCATAATCTGTTTCTCCGAAATTGAGAAAATGCCCCTCTATTACATAATAGTGTCTTCAAAAAGTCCATGAGTTATTTTCTTGGAGGTAGACTATTAAACTTTTCTGAAGCTAGAAGAGATTCCTCAGTATAAGAGAGTGGGAAGAAAACCACAGTCATGAAATTAAAGGCGAATTGCAACCACAGTGACTGTTCAACTATTACACTGAATAGTGCAAAGATATACAGCTAACTACAGAGACTACTATGGATGAATGATCTAGCTCTTGTTCTGGCATTTTTGAGTCAGCCGTCTTACTAAAAATGTGACAACGGCTTACTCATGACAAAAGGTCCTAGGCTGTCTCTGTTAACTAACTCTAAAAAGAACTTAAGAGCTAAAAGAACACTTTCAAGCTACTAGTATAACAGAATATTTTACCAATATATCCTAGAATAGTGCTAGTTGCTCTATAACCAATAGAACTAAAGAAAGAGATAACAAACCAATTAAGGAAGGGTGCGGGGCTACTGTCTCCATGACATTATGCTCAATTTTTCCAGAACACAGTCAATATTATGATTTTGGAAATAATGATCTTTAATGCAATTTCATGGCTTATGTATTTTCTAGTGTCTATTTTCTATGAAAGATGTATCATGGGATTTTTATAATGCTTCAGTGAAAGCAGGAAACATTTTTTTGAAGTGCTCATAAACTCTGAATAAACTGCCTTTAATCAGACTTAGATTTTTGCTTGCCTTTTTCTTTCTTGTAAAAAAAAAAAAAATAGAGACTTAATATAAGACAGCAGGTCTGCAACTTTCTCACTAAGGAAATAAAGGGAAAAAAACCTGACAGAGCAAATCCAAACCAATTAAGCAGAACAGAAACCATTTTAAAGTGAATAAAAGCATAGCTGAACATCAAATATAGGTCTAATATTGATGTGAATAAATTATGCAGCTCTAATTGTGAAATTTACATAAGTGTATCATGTCAATTCTAATACATTCATTATATTTTATTAAAAATATTATTAAAAGTTCATATTTAGGTGGCTCTGAATACTGGAACTAGTGGTTTCACATTATCATAGTTCTTTCGGTATAATCTGAAATTCTCAAGGATTCAAAAATGCAAGAGATTTTAAATTATTAGGGTCAATATCTTTATTTATTGAAAATTCACAAATCACAACATTATGTAAGTGAGGAGATCAAAGCCTGTCTTTATGCTGTGGGATATTGTATTAGGAACTTGTAGCACAAGGGAAGAAAAATCTAGAGTTTTATAAGAAGTGTTAAATAATTGACAATAAAGGGTATAAGCCTTTTTCTCCTATATAGATACTGATAAAACAAAAAACTATAAAAATAAACTACTGGAAAATTTTGATTAGCATAGATCACCATATTTTGTAGTGGGTAGAGTAGATAATAAGGACCAGTCCAAAGCAGAACTACAATTAGTTTTCTTGCAACACTGCAATTTAGCAGAGATGTTACTGGATCATTAGAATGATATAGCATTAATGATAAGGTCTCATGTGATGCCATATAATTCTGTAATAAAAGCAAAAGCCAACTAAGAAAACTTTGCTGAATTGTTTTTGCAGTGTCAAAAGAAATAAAATAGAGTGGCAGCATCCTTATCAGAGCCCAAGACTTTAGTGTGATTAATTTCACAATTTAGCTATAGTTTATTTCGGTGTAGAGATAAAGGCAGAGCTGCCAGTAAACTTTGCACATTCATGCTTCTAAATTCATTATTAATCTGCATGGATTTTCTTTTCTATCACTGTAATAGAATCCATTGTAAAAGAAACTTTGCAGTAAAGGAATTCCATTTACAGACATTGGCACTGTTCTAGTAGATCAAAGTTATAGAGAAGCCTATCAACATAACTAAATATCAAATTTGTTCTTCCAGAGATCACTCTATTTTTAATGAGACATTTCTCATAAAGATAGTCCTGGACCTGAACTTGGAGATTCTACAACCACTTCAAAGTAATACAAGTGAAAAATCAAAAACTGTATCTCTTCTTCCTCTAAAACAAAGCTCCCAAATAACCACCTATCACCATTTAATTGTGCAGATTAGAAGAATGAATTCCATGGCTTTGGAGTCAAGATGATTGTCTGGGAACAGGTACCCTCTTAATAATTCAACCATGTAAAAGTCTCTTTTTGAAAAATCTGTAAATGAAATCATAAAAAATATATTAAGAAGTATTGTAGGGAGCAAAAATATACTTCTCAAAACAAAAGATAATTTGCAGAAAGTACTTTTAACTTTTCCCTGATAAATAATGATAGCAAAAATGCAGTTATCACTCAAACATCCTTAAAAAGATAGGTATATTCTTATTATCTGCATCTTGCATCTGAGGAATCTAAGCACACATTATCTAAGGTGTGCTGGAACAGCACATGCTTACCTTGTGCAGAGCTTCCTAAACAGCTGGATTTATTTTAAAATTTAAGAACAGTGGCACTGGTTTCTGAAGATACCTAGTTTTCCAGAAATGAGCTACAAATACCTTCTCCTTTTCATGTTATCCCTACACAGTGAAGTCAACCGGCAGTAAACTGGGGGCCTGTAGTAGTAGGGTCATCCTTAAATGCTGTGTCCTTCCTTCTTCCTATGGGAAGATGACACAAGGTATGTGTCTATGTTTATAATCCCTAAATCCTCAAAAATTCAGATTTCAGTCTCCTTCTGCTTTGTCATGTAGCAAGAAAAATTATACCTCTGGTGCATATCCAAGTTCACAGGCCACGATCAGCTTATTTTTCTTTTACAGGCCCTTGCAATAAGCAGTCCATTATAAATAGTCTTCTTCATCAAGGCTAGCCCTAACAAATACAGATAAATAATGAAACATCTTAAGCTTCTAGAATGTAAAAGATTTATAAGCATGGCTGGCAAGAATGATGTGAAGAAGGGTTCAGAGGCCATTAGAACCATAAACTCAAGAGGAAAAATCTGAATCATTTAGCAAAAATAAGAGTGTTAATGTGAGTTTTTGTTTTCTTTTTTCCTCTTCTCCTTTCTATGTTTTAAGACAAAGTTTATTTAACAACACACAAACAGCCCCTTAGTTATCTGATATGGTTAGGGTCATACATATGCTTCTGATAGATGAAAGAGTAATATTTTCAGAAACAAAGTAATTTTTATTTGAACTATTTTTGAAGGAAAACTTGTAAAAAAACTATTATATATTTCCTTGTTAATGTGGTATGCTGAAAATGTAATTAAACCTTGTTTGATTTTTTAAAGCATCATTCCTCAAAATGCATTCTATGGAACACTGGCTTTAGAAGTGGGATGTTAATGGTATTTCAGAAAAAAAGTGTTCTGAAGTCAGATTAAACTTAGGAGATGCTCATGTCAATGTGGATTTTCCTAAAACAATGAACATTCTCATTTTGACTGGCTAATTGGGGGAAACATAAACCCATATGTCAGAGTGTGTAGTGACCCCAGAAGCACCAAGAAATGGAATGTCAATCTTTCTCTTATATCTCATGGCACTACTCCTTCACCAACTCCTTACTAGAAGTTGAAATGTGAGAAAGGGAGAGAAAAGGAGAGAGTGTGCAAGAAGAGAGGACGAGCCAAGAGCATACATTCCCATGATACTGATTGTTTTCTCTTATTCATATTTCTTTCCTGTCTCCCAGCTCTCTGTGGCCACAGTTTAGCCAACTGTTGCTATTGTTTTCGACTGGCAGTTCGACCACTTCTATTCTGTTTGGCCAGGTAGCTAGCTACCCTCAGCTACTTTTGCTGGTATTACTATACAGACATTTTAAAATCACAGATAGGCTTACCACTGTTCTACTTGGGTAGAGATGCCAGAAAGATATGTGATGGGATAAAGGGAGGCACCAAATTATTTTCAGTGGGAGATGACTTATCTGTGTGTTTACTGGCTTTTTAATTTTTTCCCTATGAGTTAGTACTAGAGAAGGGAATGGAAATGAAAAAGAGATAGCCCAGATGAATTTAGTCACACTGAAAAAAGTACTTCGCTCTCTAAATGTGAGAAATTCAAACAAGATCACTTTTTTTTTTTATAACCTTCATTAATAGTAAGTTAGTAGGGATAACTCCTATCACTTACCATGAAGGGAGGATGTAAGATTCTCTCCAATTATTCAGTAGTCTCATAATTATTTCAAATATTGGTATGATTTTAATTGATAAATAAATAATTCACTGAGTATGAGTAAAAGGCTCTACTTATTTCCTTACAGTAAAAAGACAATAGTGCATCAATAGTAAGATTCACACACAATTTAAGGTATTATATATAGGTTTCAAAATGGTAGTAATGGTGATGGTTAAAAAAAGAAAATTAGAATTCCTAAGACCTGACACTAAAAAGATTAAAAAAGAAGAATAAGAACGAGGAGGAGGAGGAGGAGGAGGAGAAGAAGAAGAAGAAAGGGCAGCAGCAAGGGAAAGATTAAAGATTCCTGGAGTGTTTGAATAACATTTCACCATGCCTCAGTGAACTTTTGAAAGGAGTTCAGTGAAATGAAATTTAAAAGTGCTCATCAGCAAACAGGTCTAACATGGTTTTCTTTAATAAACTTACACTTAGTGTTTACATCACGATTTTCATCTTCAGGGAACTTTACAAACATTAAGTAATTTTTTTGGCACTCTTGAGAATTAACAATGATATTTTGCATTTATAGAGTCACTCATTTGAAGAACTTAAAAGAACGTCACCAATATTAAACTTAAGCCATACTTAATTGATTTTTAAAAAGAGAAGAGGAAGAAAAACACTAAGAAAAACTGGTGAGGCCATTGGAAATAGATCTGATACAACATTAGAATTTAGAACACTTGATACCTAAATTTGGTTTTTGACCACACAAAAGCATTCCTTCATGAAGGCAGTTTAAATTCAAGAGTGTTTGAGAAACTGGTTGAAAAATGGATACAGAGGGTTATGTTCAATTTAAACCCATCAGACTTCATTTTGGCATTTCATTTCTATGCACTTCTTGAATGGTCAAATGCGGCCATCTCATCACTATCCAGCTTAATGAAAGGAAGCAATAGCACTGCTAAATCAAGACATGATATAAAAATCATTCATAATGGGCTTTAAATGAATTTATTACTCTCCTTGCAGTAAATTTAACTTTTAAAATTGTATGTTTCAAAGATAATAGTGAAATTGTTTTACATTGAATTAATAGTTGAAGGAGAACTCCTTGGTTAGTGGTAAGAAATCTATCCAAGGTGTTTTTTTCTTAAATCAATATTTAACTAAGAAAGACATTTCTAAATTACTTTGGCTAGGTGTTATTTGCTTAATATGTTACTACTCAGTTTTTGTTTATCCTCAATAACTGCAAACCAATGCTTTAAAAATCTTGTAAAAAATAGGTGTAATTCCTATTTGCATATTTATGTGTATATATACACATATATAAATTATTTTATTTAATGATCACAGCAAAAAATAAGTAGTGTTATCACAGTTTTATGGATGAAGTAACTGATGCACAGTCATGTAACTTACCTAACTAGGATGATATATCATCCTAGTGATGTAGTGAATGGTATAGTCAGGATTCAACGTCCAGTCTGCTTCAGGAGCATGGGCTCTTAAACACTGTTTCAGAATAAGTCACTTACATGAAGTCAAGTAGTATAGGAAACCACCAAGACCAACAGATGCCAGGCAAGTAGATGAAGGGATAATCCAGCACAGAGGAAAGAAAGGCAGCCTGGGTAAGTCCCTTCAAAAGCCCAGTTTGAAGAATGGCTTATATAGTCTACTAGACATGTGCTTCTGTGTACTATATCACTATTTTGTGTCTCATTTACCTTAACTGTACAACTGCATGACTTTCCCAAAAAGAGAGGGAATTAGAAAGTCTTGAAAGTCCCTACTATTTGTAACAACATATATTTATTTTCTTCTGCCCCTGTTATTCGCAGTTAGAAAAATTTTGGTTAGGAAAAATAATAGCAAGCTTACAAAGAATAATTAGCAATGTATTCTAAATAGTTTGCTAAATAACAGTCAGTGTACTAAATAACAAATATAGATAGAGGTATCCTTTATTTTTCTCTTAGAAGTCCCAGGCATGAGTATATGCACACACATACACACACACACACACATTTATACAAAATATCTAGTACGTGTAGCTTCTTCTTGTGCTATTTACTCTGCTGATATGTCTGGAAAGTGTTCCCTAGGTTTAGAGGACATAATGATGAACCAGACAGTTCCTGCCCTCAAAGAGCTTACATTCCAGTGGAGAGAACATGTAAAGAAATATGCTTATTGGAGATAGAGTGAGTAGGAAGCTGACAATATTTCAGTGAGACTGGTCAGGAAAGGACTAGATGATAAGAATAAGGAAATATTTTGCCAGGAGGGGAACAGCTAATGCAGGACTTTTGAGCTGGGAATTAGCTTGGATAGGCCAAGAGACAGCAAGGAGGCCAGTGCAACACAGGCAATAGGAGATTGGTACATGACCAGACTAGAGGGGCCACTGAGAGACTAGGGAGGGACTCAGAGGCCTTGGCCTGTTTCTGTTGTTATTTTTCAAGTTTAATTAGAAGCTACTAGAGGGTAATAAACTACTTATTTTTATTGCTCACAGTATGAATTAGTGTTTAAAGTACTATTTCCCAAAGACTTCTTAACTCTCAAGAGATTCCTTCGAATGGCCTAATGAGACCAATCTGCTAGCCTAAATACACTTAGATTTTATATGAACAATCAAAGCTATTGGCCAGTCATCTTTCTCCCTCAGGCTTCTGTAAAATCCGTAATCTTCAAGAATTTAAAAAATGCCTCCTTTTGGAACTTAATGAAAATTTTATATTCAACAATATTGCCCTTTTGTTATCTTATTCTTCAATTTTCAGTTTATACTTTTTTAGAGATACAACATAGAAATTGATGTCTCTAAATAGAATTCTACCAACTTAAAGTGTAGCAAAGTTTATTTGAACTATTTATTTGTTGTCTCTATTTAATATTGTTCCTTATGGGGTTTCTGTGGGATTACTGAATTTTAAGTCTAAGGGATGATAGCATTTGACCTGTTCCTTATTGTATGATACAAATACTCTATTTTTCACTAAAGATTAAATCAAGCTAACTTTACTAAATTTTTAATTAAATCATAAATGTTTTATTTTATATATAACGGTATGTTAATCCATTAAGCCCGATCACCCTTTTCAAATACTGACAGAATGAATTCCTTAGTCTTCAATCGTGGTGATGGCTATTAAAAATAGTACATCTCCATATACACTGATAATCTACTAAAGTTTGATGGAACAAAACTTTCTCCATACATTATATTGGAAATAGAGAGACAAGCAACCGAACTGGGGTTAACCTTGTTAACATGGAGTTCCACAGTGAAAAGAGCACTGGTTAGATGGAGACCTGCTTCTTATTAACCTCATTTCCCTTATTCACTGTGCGATCTTGGGAAGTCCACTGTGGGCCTCAGCCGTCCCATTGACGCAGTGAGGATACTTGCCTGACAACAGGTAGGCATAATGGACTGCCTTATGAAGTCCTTTAGGAACCAGTACAATTAGCCAAGAGGACATTACATGTACCACAGGCTTAAGGAGAACGGTCCTCAGAACTGGAGCAGTGGACTAATAATTCTCTCCTCCACTGACTTCTGCAGCTCAGAGTCTAGCTCGGCTCTTCATGGGTCTTAGGGGGATTATCATCACTCTGCAAATCCAAGATTGTGCTCCATTAAAAAATTAACTGAAATATTATATTGAAGCAGTCTTCAATTACATTTAGAAATGTACAGAGAAGCATATAAATAGCGACTCTTGGTAGATTTATTCTAATGGAACCTTCACTGCAGGGTTTAATAACGTTGGAGGTAACTAAACTGACAGCTGTGAAGGCACAGCCTTGGGTGCGTCATTCCGGAAGAGAAGGAGAGAGGGAATCCAATTTAAAAAATGACAAAGCTGTCACCTCACTCAACTTATTTTCATTATTAGTTAGTTGCCTTTTGCTTTTCTATTTTTGCAAAGGAGAAGGTTTAGAGACAATTCATATATCATGTATGTCTCAAATTTCAGAGAATGCTTTACAAACTAAGTTACTAAGGTTTATGTTTTCCCTCCCTACTTATAAGGATGTATCATTTTCATCCTTACTTTCTTTGCTTCATTCCATATGTCCCCCCTCCTTCTTTTCTTAGATACATTAATTATAGGGATGAATCTTTTTTTTTTTTCTTTTAGGTGAATAACAGTGAAAAAAGAAGGGCAACAGCTGAATGAAGTTTAGGTTTCTGTTCTCCTCCACCTGGAATCAAATAGGGCTTTTCTCTGTCATCCTGTGATAGCAACAGTCAGCATGTAGGGTTTTGCTTTGTTTTGTTTGGTTGTTAATCGTACTCTGTGGCAGACTCAGAGCACCAAGTATGCAAATTCGGTAAAATGATACTCCTAGTAATGCTGCCTTATACCATCTAATCAAGCAATCGATCCGTAAATATTTATTGGTGTAGCAATAATGTATCTAATACAAGGGGCAGCACTTCAGGGGAGAATGTATCAAGTTTTTGACAATTTTCTTGCTAAGATAAGCTTAAAAGCATTATAAGACAGAGAGCATATAATAAGGCAATAAATGAGTTTTCTGAGCAATCTGAGTTAGAAACAAGAATACATTCTCTTTTTTTAAGATTTATTTATTTTAGAGAGAGAGAGAGTTCGTGTGAGTGGGGGTAGAGGCAGAGGGAGAGACTCCTCAGTCCGACTTGTCGCTGAGCACTGAGCCTGACCCGGACTGAATCTCACAATCCATGAGATCATGACCTGAGCCAAAACCAAGAGTTGGACACTTAACCAAATGAACCACCCAGGCACCCCAAGAATACATTCTTCAAGAGGGAGGAAGTAAGTCTTAAGTTGGGTAGTGCAGGATGGGGGTGTTTCGCTGCTGGAATGGAGGACAGGGCACATTTGGGATGTGAATCCATTTTACCATTAAGATAATACCAAAGAAATTACTTATCAGGAATATCAAGTTTCTGGAAGATAACAAAAGAACCTGCAAAAAAGAGACTGGTTTTTAGAAAAGCAGATTTTATAAAGTATCAAGAATGAAGGAAGGATACACTTCTCATGAGAGTACCTAAAAGAGATGCCCTCATTCAGAGCCCATCTGTTCTTAAGTAACCAACAATTTAACTAACAAGTTATTTACATTAATTTACTTTCATACAATAGATAAAATATAGTAAATAAGAAGAGCAGAGTGCAGGAAGAAGTAGCTAGAGGGCAATCTGGCAAATTGTGAAGATAGAAGAAAAAAAATCTACAAAATAGTAGATGAGAATCCAAAAATCATTGTCTCAATCCATTCAGGGAAAATTAGCAGCCCATATGGTGATACACTCTGAGGGACTACATAGTATAATATTAAAATTCTTACATAGAGTAGTTACTCAATACTCAATAAGCTATGCTCAAAATGATGACTATTTAAGAAAATCTTACACAATGCTTAATATCAGAAGTCAGAGTAAATCTAGAATTACTAAATTAAAAAACCAGTATGACATGCCTGTCATTCATTATATTTTGTACAATAGTTCAAAACACTTACCATATGACCCAGCAATCCCACTCTTAGATATTACCCAAGAGAAATGAAAATTTATGTTCACACAGAAACCTGTACATAAATGCTTATAGTGATTTTATTCATAATTACCAAAAATTGTAGGCAACCTTCAACTGGTGAGTGGATAAATAAACCATGCTACATCTATAAAATGGAATACTACTCAGGAATGAAAGGAATTAACTATTGACATATACAAAAACATGGCTGAATCTCAAATAATTATGCTAAATGAAAGAAACCAGAGAAAGAAACTACATATTTTATTATTATTTTTATATGACGTTCTGGAAAAGGAAAACCTATAGGGACAGGAAATAGCTAAGTGTTGCTAGAAGCTGGGAGTAAGGAAAGTGACAAAAAGTGGACATGAAGAATATTTTGGATGTGAGGGAAATGTTCAATGACATGCTGGTTTAGAGTGGCAGATCCAGGTTTAAATTTAGGCCCGCCTAATTCCAAATTCCTTAACTGTGTTGGTACACAACTGTGGTGGTTATATAACTGAATGATTTGTCAAACCTCATAGAACTTTAAACTAAAAAGGATAGTTTTGATTCTATGTAAATTATACCACAATATTTAAAAAAAATCAGTTCATTTTCTGGTGTATAAATGGTGGCACATTAAATATGTATCTTGCTTGAGTAAGATCTGGGTGCCCCGTTCTACCCATTTTCACTGGATGGTCCTCACAGCATTTCTCTATTATTCCTACTCACACAGTTATGTAGACTGGGAGAAGCTTACCATCATTTGTGCTTATTTGTTTCTCTGTCTGACCCAGTCAAGAACTGACTCCACATAAAAATTATTTTTAAAATATATTCATAGTACCTTGAGCCATGGAAGCAAGATAAAAAAATTAGCTCCTCTCTAGCATGTTGAAAATGTTGTATTTTATCTAGAAACATCTTCTTAGATTACTCTGAATCTAGCTTGTCCAGTAATCACTGAATAGAGATTAGATTAGATTAGATAGATAGATAACAGATATTCACATAAAATTCAGTATCCAACTACTGTGCCAGATTCTTAAAAAGATGAATATCTGAATTAAACTCTAGTGAGAATCAAAGGCCAATAATAGTTACTATTTATTGAGCATTTACTATATGTTATATATTTTGCAGAGATACTTACATATTTTAAGCTTGAAAACTCCCCTATGAGGTAGCTGACCTATATGTAGACAAGGAAAGCTCTACTAGAAAATTTAACCACTTGCCCAATGACACACAGCTAGTTATAGTGGCAGGACCGAGATTAGAAATCAAGTCTGCCTTGGGGCGCCTGGGTGGCTCAGACGGTTAAGCATCTGCCTTCAGCTCAGGTCATGATCCCAGCGTCCTGGGATCAAGCCCCGCATCGGGCTCCCTGCTCAGCTGGAAGCCTGCTTCTCCCTCTCCTACTCCCCCTGCTTGTGTTCCCTCTCTTTCTGTCTTTATGTCAAATAAATAAAATTAAAAAAAAAAAAGAAATCAAGTCTGCCTAATTCTAAATTCATTAAGACACAATGATAGACAACAGGAAGTCTACCACAAGGCAGACTGTAAAGAATATTGTAATAGAGGTAAAGAAATCTGCAGGAAAAAGGATCTTCCAGGAAGAAGGGACTTGGAGCTAGCCCTTCTAGGGTAGACACAACTTTGATAAATTAAGGTGGGAGGGACTTTATCAGGAGAGGAACCACTTTTATGCTAGCACTCTTCTAGCTAACGTAGAATTGCGAGTGTGATTTCTCCTGTGGTCAGGATTTGCCCTAACTCAAAAAAGAGACCTAAACCTGATTTCTGGACACTGTATTATGACTTCTATGAACTGGGGTTATAGGTCCATATGCAACACTTGAAAATCTTGTCACCAAGGACAAAACATACAACCTTGTTGGGCCTTAGTTCCCTCATCTGTGAAATAAGTACAATAACAACATTATCTGTCCTATCTACCTCTTGAGATTGTCTGAAGAACAAATTAAATTATATATATATATATATGAATTAAATTTCAAATTCTAATAATAGTATATAATGGAGCTATTTAAGGAAAGACTGTCAAAAATGTCTCCATATCCTGCTTTCCTGGCCTAGCGTTACCAGATACACAGTGCAGAGAACAGCTCTAACTCAGTGTGGAGCTGACAGAACGTGGTGGCAACAGATGCAGATCTGCTCCAAGTGTTCATAATGTTCAACAGTGTGAGAAAGTGTGAAGCAATGGAATTTCCTACATATTTCCTTTGATAAATTACAACTACCAACAATGCCTGCAGATTTTTAACATGGAAATATGGTATGTAATAACACCTGGGACATACACTTTTACATAGAAAGCTGTTAAGATTAACATTTTATCATTTTATGGTTTATATTATTTAAAAAGAAAATCGACATTTTACACACTGACACTTTAGACCTGGCAGGGCCCAGAGGGAGAAACTGTATCTGGTAACAAAAGGAAAAAACACTGTGACCTGGCCCATCTCTAAACAGAAAATCAATTAAGCCCCCAACTTGATGAAGTTTTTATCTCTGGAATTCTATTTATTTACACTGTGGGTCCCCAAAAGCAACGAGAGAAGCACTGTCCTTTTCACCAACACCAGGATGGTTATGAAACCATCCCTTAAATTTTCTATGTAGCTATTTTAATTATCATGTCTAGAATTAAAGTAATTCCTTTTTTCATTCAACAAATATTTACTGAGTTCCTATTAATTTCCAGGAACTGGAATTAGACTGGGGGCTAGCAGTGACTCAGACAACCATATTTTTCCTCATAAACTTGGAAACCGGCCCCCCCCCAAACTAATGTAGTATAGAGAACATATGTAAAAGTGCCTAATATTTGGCTTGACACATAATAAATATGTAGTGATGAAACTTAATGGTATTAATATTGATTTTATACAATATAAAGACTACATTTGACTCAGTCATAAAACTATGAGAAATTTATAATCCAGTCAGTTAGTTAGGCATCTATGACAGGGTGTTTGTAGCATTTAGAATTCTCCTTAAATCTCAATCTGGAAGTCTTGTTACTTTGATCCTGCCCGTAGCAACTGAATCAAATGACACATCTAAATAAATGGATCTACAGAGACCTTATTCAAAATGGCAGGCGTTGCTGATTTAAATGAGGCTTGAAATCCACCATAGCAACTTGAAACTTTCCCTACTTACAGCTGAGTAAAGTGATGTTCATTTCCAGAAAAGAAACACTGACAGAAGCAATGTCATTTCTTTTTTTTTTTTTTTTAAGATTTTATTTATTTATTTGACAGAGAGAGACACAGCGAGAGAGGGAACACAAGCAGGGGGAGTGGGAGAGGGAGAAGCAGGCTTCCCGCCAAGCAGGGAGCCCGATGCGGGGCTCGATCCCACGACCCCGGGATCATGACCTGAGCCGAAGGCAGACGCTTAACGACTGAGCCACCCAGGCGCCCCAGAAGCAATGTCATTTCTGAAAAGCAACTGAAATAAACAAACAAACCATCAAGCTTATCCCTTCATCTCTGAATCCCTCAAAATGTAAAACTGAGACATTAATGATGCGGCAGTAATGAGACACTAATGTCACTAATGGTAAAATAGAAGAATTAAAAATTCTTGATATCATAAATATACATCAAGAAAATACACAAAGGACCTTAACATCTGCTAACTTTTAATAATATTTAGTCTTTTATTATTAAGAAAATACCTTACTACTTTTGTTTGAAATAAGATGGATGACAAGTAATAAAATACTTATAAAAAGGGCACTGTTTTATTTCTCATCCTAGCCAAGCCAGAAAGTAACTACATTTTTCAAGAAAGAATTCTTTCAACAAGCATCTCATTAGTGCTATTATTAGCATTGTAATATACTGAGGTAAATGTTAAATATAACTATTTCAGAAGCTGTATTTATTTTCCATCATATATGTCTTAAACACTTAAAAAATTTTGACAAAGAGTCATGTTTTCAAAATCAATGTGACAATGATGGCTCTTGAAACATTATTCAAAGTTGTAAGTCAGAAAAAAATGTGTTGGGGAAAATAAGAAAAAGCAACCCCCAAATTTGGCGATACTATCTTTAGGCAAATAGTTGTGATTCTTTAGACATAGTACATCAGTTAAGACAAAGTGGTAATGTATATGGTACATTATTTTATAACTGTCAGTTCTAAAACTTTGCTTCAGTGCTAGATATACTTTGTTGCAATATTTTAATTTTTCACCAGAAGTATCTCTTCCCTCTAAACCTGTAATGAGAAGTATTGGTTAACACAAAATGAATGTGCTGTAATACTGTCTTTGAAATCGTGCAGTCAACTCTTTGCATATAACTTTCTAATAGAAAAAAAAAAAAAAAAAGAAATCCCACATACTTCATTTTCCCTAAAGAGCAGCATGAGATTTCCAATCCTCTGCTTGAACACATAAAATATTAAGAGCCAATTTTCAGCTGCACCTCTGTCACTTCCATTATCATTCTACACGTCCAGAGGTGATAATGGACTCTGTAAATTGCAGTCTTTCTCCATCCCAGACAACTGAGGGTTTCACCAGGGGACAGTTCCACACAAAGGGTGGCCCAGATGTATGTTAATGGCACTGAACAGCGAGCCGCAGACACCCCCATACAAGATAATGTGATGTGTTACCCAGAGGAAATTCAAAATGAACAGAAAACAATTTCCTTAGGAATTCAGTAAAATCAACAATGACCTGTTCTTGCTCATAAATCAAACATGTAGCACTATCTTCACAGAATCTTGGAAACAGAAGATTAAAATACTCTCCTAACATCCCACCTGTAAGGGAATTGTTTGTCTAAACCAACAAGAATGAAGGCTCATGGACACTGACATTTAAAGAATTATGGAAAAGGCTGTTATTTCCCATTGACTTTTTTCAGACATCCCAAACAGACCTGCCAGTATTAGCAGAATTATCTTCCAGCAAGAAGTAAAAAAAAACGATGAGATAAAGGAAAATGTTTATCTTATTATTCATTGCTGAAATGATACCCACCATGCTCTATGGTGGGCAATCTGTCTATCAGAAGCAAGCTGTCTTGTAGGAAACTGAATGGGGTTGACACTGGGTTTTTAAAAGATTAGAGTTCCCACTATGTCATGCAAAATAAAAAAAAACAAATTTTAGGGAAAATATACAGGAGGAAGTGATTTGGATACAGTTTTGCTCCCCTTTCCCTAGGCACTATTCTAATGATATGTCTTACTCTAGTACTGGGTGAGTATTCACTAAACCCATCCACTGAGTACTGATGCTTTGGGCAGGAGGTGGGGCTAGGGGTGGAAGACAGATTGTGCCAAGAGGAAAGAATGCCTAGACAAAGAAAAGAGACAAAATAAAATTAGGTTGCTTTGCCCAGATAATTAAATGTAGCTCTTTTACATATTACAGAGTAATACACATATATATAGACAATATAGACAAGTGTATATAGACAATATAGATAATACACACATACATAGATAACATAGACAATATTCATGACAATGTAGACAATAATGTGTGTATACACACACACACATAATCACTGCTTATATGCTAATAAAGCTAAATGTTGGATAACTTAAGGTAAGGTCAATTTAATTCTACAAATACACTTCATGGCAAATTCTGTATTTTTCTTTCTTTTTTTTTTTTTTTTCAAATTCTGTATTTTTCGAAGAAAGTTCAGGAAAGGCATACCTCAAAAACGACACACACACACACACACACACACACACACACACACACAAGCATACACAAAGGGGGGAAAAAAAGAAATGAAGAAAGAAGAAAAAAGAGAAGACAAAGAATCCAGTATAATTATTTCCCTATTTATTAATCTAGGTAAAATATTATCCGTGAGCAGCACCTCTTCTCTTCTCTCTCTTCCCCATCCCTTCAACAAACAGCAAGCACGCAAATGTTATGAGGGCACCGTGCTAAGCACTAATACTACAGAGATTCCAGCCTTCAAGAGGAGACAGACAGCAAGCAGGTCATCCAAGACAGTGTGGAACTTGCTGTGAGAGAGGTAAGAGAGGGATTCTTTGGATGACACTTTGCCATCTTTTTAGTTTTCAGGATTTATTCTTAGGATTTTACATCCTTCCCCTCCATATCTCTTTCCACAAGAAAAATGGGGTATAAAATCAAGGCATAAACAGAATTTTAATTTAAGCACTGAAATCCCGGATAAGCAAAACCACAGACACAGGAAGCATATTAGTGGTTCAGGGGAGTGGGAAGGAAAGAATGGAGAGCCACTTCCTGAAGGGTACAGAGCCTTCTTCCAGGGTGATGAAAAGTTTTGAAACTAGAGACACATCTGTGAAGGCACTAAGAGACACCAAATTGTATAGTTTAAAATGGTTAATTGCATACTATGCGCACTTCACCTCAATTAAAAAAAAATTGAAATATTTCATTTGGAAATTGTGGTACTGTTTGAAATAGTTGTTGTGAAGTATCAAAAAATGTACAGGATCAATCATCAGTCTCTTCTGTTTTTCTCTTTCTTACTCTCTATATACAGAAAAGTGTATGATTCTTTTTGGAAAAAAAAATCAGAAAATTTTGATATAATTGGGTAACTATAGCAAAGTTCATGTCTTTGAGATACTTTTTCAAGTTTGTAAGATTGTAATAATACAGTAGCATAACAGGAGGTACTATGATTACATATGTCAGTCTTCTCAAAAACTTTCTTTTCTATGAATTTTTAATGAAGCAAGTAATTTTTCAAGGTCATTAAGAGAGCAGGCAGTTACTCAGACATTACATTTGTTCACAGTTTCTTGGCAGCTTTGTAAGAAAACAAGCAAGTGGGATGTGGAGGAGGAGAAATGACGTACTGAAGAAGAGGTGAATTAGAAGTACCATGTAATTAGCTGTGCATATACTTGACTGACTTTTTAACCTGGTAGAATATACCTAGGTATGCTTGAACATAGAATGGGACTTAGAATTAATCATCTTCTGGTTGCAGTTGTCTTTAATAACATATACTTATATTTTTAAATGTCCACATCTGTAAAATTCATTTCTTTTTTTTTTAATATTTTATTTATTTATTTGAGAGAGAGATAGTGAGAGAGAGCATGAGCAGGAAGGAGGGGGAGAAGCAGACTCCCTCCTTGCTGAGCAGGGACCTGGATGCAGGGCTAGATCCCAGGACCCCGGGATCATGACCTGAGCTGAAGGCAGATGCTTAATGGGCTGAGCCACTCAGGCGCCCCTGTAAAATTCATTTTCTAATGATTTCAAAGTGTCAGTATCTAAATATCCGCTAGCCATTTATATATAATTTTATGATTAAGTTTATGGGAAGGACATTAAGAAATATACACATCAATATTTGTAGACCAGAATGAGATATTCCTTAAAAACCTGGAAATAGGGCGCCTGGGTGGCTCAGTTGGTTAAGCGACTGCCTTCGGCTCAGGTCATGATCCTGGAGTCCCAGGATCGAGTCCCGCGTCGGGCTCCCCTGCTCAGCGGGGAGTCTGCTTCTCCCTCTCCCGCTCCCCCCCTTGTGCTCTCTCTCTCTATCTCATTCTCTATCTCATTCTCTCTCTCAAATAAATAAATAAAATCTTTAAAAAAAAAAACCTGGAAATAACAAGAAATTATATTGCCTTCTTAATGTTAAACTATAAAATGGAAATTCAGTGGAACAAGAATGGGGTAGCAAAACGTATGTATGTATTAAAAAGAGTGTCTCCATCCCTAGAGAAGGCAAAGGACCATTAATCATTCAGGGGATTACATGGAAAGGGGAGTCATAGAAGTCAATATTCAAAATATCTTTCAAACATCGTTCAAGGAGAGTATGAACTTTGGGCAATAAACTTCAAGAATTTCTTCCCACTGGCAAAGTCATGTCTAGGCTGGAGATAGATGGAGGGGCTTATATTGTTCCCTTTCCATTAGCAAGACCTTCTCTACTGCATTTGGTGTCCCTCTGTAATGGCCCAAAGCCATATGATTTATCTAATTCTCCTTGCCCTGATTCCAAACAACATGTATTACTTATTTTTCTATGCACATATGCTTACAAAGAGAAAATGCTTTTGTCATACAGACCATGATATTCTTGTCCTTGAGATATTAGTTCTTACTGTACATGAATAACTTGGCATTCCATATGATTTTATTTCCCATGTATCTAGACTACGGGGAGATAACGCACCACCATGGTCCAGGGCAGTATTCCACTCCATGTAATGTTCATGGTTTCCATTTTAAATTGGAGTTTTGGTGGGGCGCCTGGGTGGCTCAGTCAGTTAAGCATTTGCCTTCAGCTCAGGTCATGATCCCAGGGTCCTGGGATCGAGCCCCACGTTGGGCTCCCTGCTCACAGGGAGTCTGCTTCTCCCTCTCCCTCTGCCTGCCTCTCTGCCTACTTGTGCTCTCTTTCTCTGTCAAATAAATAAACAAAATCTTAAAAAAAATAAAAAAAATAAATTGGAATTTTGGTTTGATATCTCAGTAAGCCCATGAGAGATGACTGAATCCACTGGTGTCTGAAATCAAAAGTGTGAGGGCCAGGCCCTAGATGTTAGTTTATTTGCTAAGAGAATAACTGCTGCCCCCTGAGCCTTGTGGGTGACAGTTGTGGGCTTTATCCCAGAGGAACAACATCTAGCCCCCTATACTCCTGAGGGACTGCACAAAGAGGTACACTTTTCCCTCGATTTTAATTGCCGTATGACGGTAATGATGATAACAAGGCAGTTAAACCTTAGAGTATAATATTAACAAATGGAGCAGACCATCAGCTATCTAAGAGAGATAAAAATCACAAAATTAAAGAGAAAATCTACTCAAGATAAAAAAAATTACAATGTAAGTTAATTTTACATTTAAATTCTCTAGATATGAAAAAGGTGTACGAGTAGGATAAGAAGATTGCAGGAAAGTCAGTTGGAAGGATAGAGAGCTCACTGAGTTGAAGGAACTTAACCATAGCAATGGTAGAAACAGACTAATTTGCTTAGATAAACTCAACTGTCATTAGTCTGTGCATTGTCATGGACTGTGTCATTAGAGTTTTCTTAATTTTTGTATGCAAAAGATTAATTTGGTTCTGAAGTGAAATAAATGGCTTTTTTAGGTTTGATTTTTAGATAAAAGATACTGCCTGATTAAAAAAATCTTGGAGCCAAGACATATTAAGGAAATTAAAAATATTCAAAGACTTATCCAAAATTTGGACATTAGAAATTTCAGGTGAATTGAAGAAGGTGAAGTTATGTACCTATGTACAAAGAGGAAGGTTTCTTTTTTAAAAATATAATTACACATTCTGTTACATTTAATGGGCATAACACATTCATTGATAGTTAAGCAAATACTATTAAAAGATTATATTTCTTATACAAATAGAAGATAGAGATTTATTTGTTTAGAAAATTAAAAGCAAACAAGAGTATTTTCTAAGTCCATAAGTACTTAAAACCAAAAATATTTAATATAAGTAACATAAGCAATAAAATACTATGTTCCCGAAAATACTATGGACTTTATATACATGATACTATTGAATGAATTCCAAATCAGTTGACATAATTTAAAAATGCCTTCACTTACATGTTTACATACACATTCAAAAATAATATAAGTTATGCTTCTTGATAATGTTTTTTGAGTTCATTCAATCTGAATTCAGAAGCATTAGGAATACACTCATTTTTCTGTTATTTCCCTTCTTCAGACCTGTTATGTACGTGGGTTGTAAATAAATATTTTTTATAAGAAGAGAAAGGAACCACTTTCCATATAGAGCACGCATTTGTGATATACTCTGAAAAAATGTGTTTCTTAAAATAAACAAGCATGAACAAGAGAACTTTCCTTTATCCTCTTTATCCATCCGCTCTCAAAGAATTGTGGTGACCATAGCAAACATTCTGGTTTTTTTTTTTTTCCTAAAGACTTATGTATTCATTTTATAGAGAGAGGGGAGAGGGGCAGAAGGACAGGGGAAGCATATTCCCCACTGAACAGGGAGCCTGATGTGGGGCTGGATCTCAGGACCCTGAGATCGTGCCCTGAGCTGAAAGCAAGAACTGGACGCTTAACCCCAGCCACCCAGGAACCCAGACCATATCAAACATTCTTACCACTTCTGTCACTTTTCATTTTTCTGGGAAAGGCACAAGAGAAAATACTCCAAGAAACCAATGGGACGACAGCACACTGCTTAAAGCCTTCTGGTCTGCACTCACATTTCCTATTTGTGCATTTAATGCTGTTGATATTTCAGCACAAGTGGTAACAGGATAAAACTGATACTGTAATTCCGAATCCTTAGTCACAAACTTTGGAGAGAAAGAAAGAAATTGCGATTTACAGTGAGAGAGACAGAGGTAGAGATTCACTTTGTAAGAACTGACAGTCGGCAAGAAAATGGGGACTTCAGTCCTACAACTGAAGGAGCTGAATTCTGCCAATAACCAAAGACCTTGGACATGGGCTTGAGTCCCAGAGGGCATTATAGCATGGACTGACACCTTGATTTCAGCCCAAGGAGACTCTGAACAGAGAAACTTGCTAACCCAATTCCAGAGTTCAGTCCTACAGAACTCAGAAATGTGAACAGCTTTCTTTATGGGGCTAAACTAGGAGAGTTTATCCTTAGAAGTGAGTCCAAAATCTCCAGTCTAAGATCAGTTTGTTTGCTTCATAAGGAACAGGAGGAAAAAAGTGAATAGTATATATAATATAGCATTTGGTGTCTAAGAATATTTACTTATGATAAAGATATCCTTGTGTTTTCATCCACATGTTCTTTGTTTTTTTCTGCTTGAACATATGGGGGGGGGTGAGGGTACTTTTTACCCCCTTACTTAAAAATTTTTTATGACGTTATTTCAATACAGCTGATAAGAAAATGAGGCTCCAAACTGCCATTAATCTAGGCCAGAGTTTTTTTTAGAGGTTTAGGAGTTTCAAACTAACAAAAGTGGAACCTAGTATGAACAGGCCTGCCCCATAATACTACATTTGAAAATATTACCATAACATTTCTGCTTCTGTTTTGGCCATGAAATAGAGGCCACTGAAATAAAGATTACATTTCTGCTTCTGTTTTGGCCATGAAATAGAGGCCACTGAAATAAAAAGATGGTTGAGAGGATGTTTACATCACATCTTTCTACCAACAGCATTTTTTGCTGGGTGTGATTTTTCAGTCAGGTAAAAAATAAACATGAAGACAGATATTTCTGCCATTTCCTTTATGTATCTGTTTCTCTTTTCACAGAAACTAACATATAGTTTCATTCTGCCTTTTCCATTTCTTCCTTTTTCTTTCTAAAATTACAAAATTTGTCTCTCATTGTTTCCCTCTCAATCTCAAGATATACAACCTCTTACCAGAACTAACTGAAGACAGGAAAAACTTCAGTGAGATCGCTTCTAATGCCTTTCAAAGTTAAAACTCTCATTTTTTTTCAGAGTAGGTTGATTATAAAAATATACCTTCTCTGTCACACAGGTAATTTTGATTTAAATGAATAAATGAATGATAATGATCTGATTTTTATTGAGTCCTTCCTATATAGTTTTACACATGTTAACTCCTTGAATCCTCATAATGATTCAGTAAGTGCTAGGATTACTATTATTTAATAGAATACTGAAGTTCATAGTAGCCCCCAAATGTAAATGATATAGTAGGAATTTATATCCATCAATTTAACTTTTATCCCAAGATTTTATCTACTAATATATAAACAAATGAATTCTAAAATTACAATTTCCTTTGGCTTGCGCTAAAAAGATTTCTGAGTTCTCTTGCAATTCCAGAAAAGTTATGTGGACATTCCTAGCACCTTTTGATTTATACTCCAGCCAGCCATGTAGGAATTTTCCTGGGTTGTTTACTCACTACATCTCTTTAAAAAAAAAAATATAAAGTTAAAAAGAAACCTGTGTCCCATTTGAAAGTGTTTCTTCGATTATAGGCAAAAGTACTACATGGGTTTAGTGTTTCTCCTGTTCCTCCCAACTCTTGAATTTCCTTTCAAATCCCTAGTCTTTTCCTATATTTAATATAGAAAAATACACTTGGAATTCAATTCAAGTCCTTTCATAGGCATTGTAATTGTTGTTTTCTTTAAGAACTGACTTTGGTTTGTATATAAAGATTAAAAAAAAAAATCAAAACATACAATATCATTTACTCAATTGACACTGTATCATGCCAATATCTGTGTATTAAAAGTCCTTAAAGGCCCATTAAGGCATCAGACTATCCTGGCTCCAAACCTGCCATTGTCTATTTTGGTTCAATAATGATTATGCACATGTCATTGATTGAGAATACATCAGACCCAGAAGTCACAATGTAAATGGACAAAATACAATAAATGTATACAAATAGACTATAATTACAACCCAGTTCGATGCAATGGATTTGATAAGCTTCTTTGTAAATTGTAAATATTCTAACAACCTTGTGAATGACCCTGCCCACAGTTTTATCAATGATAATAGAATTGGAGGCACAACGGTTAATGTGGGCTCCAACTCCATCTGAAGTAAATGGGGGACTTGAATGTGGCATTAACTCATCTCATATTGCAATGATGGTGGACCATGTGATCCCGGGATGGCCTAAAAGAATTCCCCTAAAGGACTCTTAATATCGAAAAGCAATTATTTATTGTGATAGTATGCACTGCAATACAGTGTGGTGAACATTCATTTCTTTAAATAACACTGTTCTCAATTTTGCATGCAATTAGCATTCTTAGAAATATCTAAGTATTTTTCAAGAATTTTCTACAGATGCAACATTATTTATTCTTATTTATGCTTCTGGAATTTGTATGAACTATAATTCATATAACATTAAGCACCTCACCAATGATTTTAAATAGCAACTGCAGTTATTTTTCATAATAGCAATGAGTCAAAAATACTAAAACAGGTACTAAACTCAGATTTCATTATTTCTTGTGAAAGTGAATTTTTCTTTGGTTCAAATATAAGAAATCTGTGTTTTTTAAAAAGGAGGAAGAGTAACAAGTTACCAGGGAGCCCCCTATCAGGACTGTCTTGGGTAACTACACCTTACATGCCTGCTTCTAAAACTGTCTGTATGAGTGGTATCAAAATTTAAACTATTTTTGTAAAGTACAAAGCATGTTTTGTAATATTTCCTTGTGATAAACTTGCTTTTTGAAGAGTTCTGGTTATACATATGGATACATACATATTAAATTTAGAGTAATCATAGCTTTATATTATAATAGTTAAAATTTATATATAGTATATTTATAAACATATTAACATACAATGTATAAACATATTTTTATATATTAACATTTAATAACATTATAATAATACCTTTTCTCTGTGGAATAAGTTAAATAGCAAACGTGATTATTTCTCTTTTGGCCAACTCAGTGTCAACTGTTTATGGATCTTAATTATAGCTACAAAATCCCTTTTGCCAAATAATGTAATGATGATGGCAGTTATATCCCATCATATTAATGGGTCTACTCACACTCAATGGGAGAGGATTCTTCAGGGTGCTCACACTGGGAGGAAGTATTTCTGTGGGCTGTCTTAGAATTCTCCCTACCTTTCTTGTAGATGAAAGATGCTTGTTATTTACAAAAATTATAAGCACATGATATTTTCTACATAGGCACAATGGATGGTTTTAAATATTTCAGATATTTTCTGATACTCTGGAATACCACATTCTGAAAAGCCACATTTTATTATTACAGAAAATATTCACAATTCGTAACTTTAAATGACTGACAGGAATAACTATTCCACTCAGTTAAATACTCTCTGATGATATAAACAGGTCCTCTGTTTATTCTTTCAGAAAGACTTGAAGGGAAGACTTCTTAATGCAAAACATCTCTTCCTCCAAGGATAGCATAAGGCATGAATGTATAATAACTCACACACTGTTAGACTCATTCTTCCCGGAAAGTTAAGAGGCAATACAGTCCTTTTCCAATATAGAGCAGAAGGCAAGAATGAGCAGAACTGATGTCAAAAGAGGAAAATCGGAGAAAGAAGTCATTACCCTCTTTGTGATTAAAATACTGTATTATAAACACATTATACTCAAATGTAGGTATAAAAATGTTCTCCTAAGTCAAATTAGAAATTGTTGGCTCATTCAAAACACAATTAAAAAGAGAGAATGCAGGATTCCCATTCATCTGAAGACGACTTCAGTTTTACCTTAGAAACATTATCTCAAGGTGATAAACGGGATTCACGGTAGTGTTAAAAAATGATACATTCTCACTATTTTCTGGTCAGTTGAGTTGG
The DNA here is from genome assembly GCF_004348235.1 of Phoca vitulina. Taxonomy (NCBI): domain Eukaryota; kingdom Metazoa; phylum Chordata; class Mammalia; order Carnivora; family Phocidae; genus Phoca; species Phoca vitulina. The sequence goes on from NW_022589706.1 coordinate 72,937,201, forward strand.
TTTCTGTCACATTATCCTTAGTCTATTTCTATAAAAAAGAAATCACTAGCAACAACTCTGGGTCCCTAATGGGGCAGGTCCACCTTCCGCATGCTGTGGCACAGCTCGAACCCGGTGTTTTTCTCCTCCCTTGTGTGACCTCATGCTGCCACCGAAGAGGATATCAATCGGAGGGGACAGAGTGGGTGCAGACGGAGATTCCTGACCACGCATGTGATGCTGCTGGTGAGATCACAGCGCTTCCCCAGCTGGCTCACCATAGCCTTCCCCACACGCAAACGTGGCCGAAAAAGAGGAAACCCTTCACTTCTTCGGATTTTCTCAGTTTTATCTTGTGGTGAGATGACTGGCAGTTGGAACTATTTATCGACTTTTTACCTGTTTCCCGATTCCCACAATCCTTTCCTCAATCAACTCGATAGAACTTTAGTTATTTTTAGGTGAGGGAATAGAGGGAAAAAAGGATATGCTGTAAGACCATAAAGAAAACCATATTCAAAAATAGCTGCCGGGGCGCCTGGGGGGCTCAGTTGGTTAACCACCTTCCTTCGGCTCAGGTCATGATCTCAGGGTCCTGGGGTAGAACCCCGGGATGGGATCCCTGCTCAGCGGGGAGTCTACTTCTTCCTCTCCGCCTGCCCCCCGCACAACCCCACTCATGCTGTCTCTCTCTTTCAAATAAATAAATAAAATCTTTTTTAAAAAAAGGCTGTTGCTACTCTTTAACTGTTATTGGATGGGCAAAGTACTTCCCCAATACTCCCTCATTTCTCCCTCCCTCTCTACATAAATTGCTTCTGTCTGACATTATGTATGTGTATACTGATCATACCAAAGTGGACACACAATAAATAATTGTAAATTTAGACAACAAAAGAGGGAAACATGGAACATTCAAATCAGCCACAGGATACTGGTACAATGTACACTATGAATTTATTTATAAGTCCAAGAAATATTCACTGAGTGATAAATATGTTCCAGATACTATATTAGGCATTAGGGATCGAATCATAAGCAAGACCCATTCCCTGCTCATAAAGGCCCTTTTTAGTCTAAAAGCATCGTAGTGGAGAACACAGTCAAGTTAACCTTGAATATAAAAATGAAATCCTCAGGAGTAATTCCTAGTTCAAGGGTAAGTTTCTGTAATATAGAAACACACAGGAAGTAATTCTGTCTTAAGGGAAAGTCAGAGAAAGCTTTCCGGATGAAATGAGAAGAGGTAAGATCTGTAGTATTTTAAACCTTTCCCAGAAAAACTTACAATCATTATTAACATGTATCCTGGGTTTATGTGGCAAATTTAAAAACAACTTATACGGAGGATTTTCTTCCGGTGTATTCAAATAATTAATGAACGGCCCTCCTCTTGTTGACAGCTATAGTCAGGAGATTTAAGTGTATATGTGAGCGCACTCTTTGATTTTCCAGATTGCTTGGTTAAGGGAGACAGTCGCATCGCACACTGTGAAGTCCCCTCACACTCAGGCGCTTGAACGTGAAATAACACACGGCTGGCACACAGTTAAGGGTCACGAAGGGGTGAGGGCCCTGAGGCTACTCTGCCAGTCTTCAAACCTTGCAGGGTGGCAGGGTCTTTGATCTGTCTGCCTTGTAAACAAGGAAACCCGGAAATATCTCAGATGATCATCTGATGTGTTTCTGTTGGGGCAGGTAGTCCTCCAGCTGCCACCTTCCAACATGCTGTGCCCTCCCACAGGCTAAACCCTGGGCTTTCATGTCGGAGAAAAACCAGGCTTCCAGTCACATGGAGGAGAAAGAAAGGGCTGATGGAAAAGGTCAGGGATTGGAACAGCAAGCAGGCTGAGGGATCAAACTGCCACCTTTGCACGGGGACATGTGGTCCCAGGGACCGTGGAGCCGCTAAGTGTGCAGAAGCATCGCCAACAAGTGAGAACAAGAGGCTTCTGTTGCCAAGAGGAACGGTGCTCAGGAAGAAGTAGGGCCAGGAGAGGTCTCAGCGTCAGAAGACACCAGGCTCTCCTGATTTCAAAGGGGAGGAGCCCAACTGTGGTGAACGTAGAATAAGGCACCAGCAGAGGCTGAAGCTCCGACAACAAACCGTGAGGCAGAAGGATACACACACCCATTCTAAGGGGAAGCAGGAAAGGGAAGCATAGAGCAGAGCACAGGACTGCAAGCCTAAGAAGTCACAGCACTGAACCCACCCCCGCCCCCCAGTAAAAACTGATAACCTGCATCATGCCCATGACTCAGGGGACAAAGAGGCTCATGACAATGGGGCATACTGTAACCCTCGGAGTACTGCAAATGCAAATCTCTGCCTATGCCTTGTAGCAGCACTGACCCACATTTAACTAGCAATTCATTTACTCAGCAGACCTATGTTGACTCTATTTTCAAGCCCCAGTGTTGGGTGCTCCACACACGAAGATGAATAAGAAGCAAGTGCTGCCCACTGGGGACAGTCTAGGGGACGGAAAAAGATATGTGAACAAAATGGAGGTTTCTGTCCTAAGTATTTTTAAACTCTACAACTATATTATTAAATCATTAATATGCAGTGAATAATAGATTAAGGAGCCTTTTGATAAAGCGATTGCTAACCCTTACCGTAAACGAGCTTTCTCAGGAAGTGCAAGATTAAATATATTAATATAAATCCTTTTATAGAAGCTGAAAATATGAGCTTACATGGAGGGCAATACAACTTATAATTCCCAGGTACCATTTTTATCAAATCGCCAAAGAGTGCGGGATCTGTGGATGACAAGAAATACCTCATTTTAGTGACCTAATCAAATCTAGCTGGAAGATATTAATACTGAACTACAACATAAGGCTAATCTGAAAAGCTCTGTATTGGTTTACTTTTAAGGAAAAAATATTTGGTGAAGGCTACGTGGGCCTGCTGGGAGGAAGTGGAAAAAGGGGGCATCAGTAGCAGGCTGCATAATAATGAAGTGGTTCCTACGGAAATGAAATTGTTACTGTTCGTTTTTGTCATTTACAATTGATTCATGTGCTGCATCTGGCATTTTAATCTTAGCATTTGAGAGCCATTCCATCTTTCTTTAAGACATGAGAATTAGTCAAAGACAGGTAAAAAGGACAAGTATTGAGCACAGCACCATTAAGAAGAGTCTGATTAGAGAAGTTTCTTTCCAAGCCTTAGGAATTGGTATTCGACGGTGTTCTGTATGGTATGTGAAAGGCTTTTTTAAGCCAGCAAAGTAAGAGAATCTAAAATAGTGCTATTTTAAATTCTTTAACTTATGAACATAGTCACATGTGCTCATGCATTATCCACAAGAAAGTAAAATTAAATACAGGATAACATTTCACTAATAATACTTCCCAATGTCAAAGACACATTTCTTAGTTATAAACAATTCACATCATTTTGCACTTGAAATAATTTATGGGAATTACTGTTTGAATTTCTCTTATACGTGACTGTCTTATTTTCTTTCTTTTTTTTTTTTTAAAGATTTTATTTACTTATTTATTTGACAGAGCACAAGCGGGGGTGGAGCAGAAGGAGAGGGAGAAGCAGGCTCCCTGCTGATCAGGGAGTCTGACATGGAACTCGATCCCAGGACCCTGGGATCATGACCTGGGCCGAAGGCAGACATTTCAACTGAACCACCCAGGTGCCCGACTGTCTTAATCTCTTACCATAAGCATGAAAACAATTCCAAATAGGCTTTGTTTCAACCTGAGTCTATTGAGGCTGTCTTCCTACCTATCTTTTGTATAAGTTATGAAACTTAAAAAGGTAAAAATAAATAAATAAAAGAATCATTTTCAGAACTTAGAAAATTTACTAGTTTCCTGAATGAGGTTAAGTGCTACATTTCAACCTTGGGCAAAGTAAGTGAACCTGAAGAGTTTTAATGTTCAAATGAAATACCATAATCGGGTGTTAAATAATGAAAAAGAAATTCTTTCGGAGCTTTTCACAGGGAGATAATCCAGGCGGAGAGTAAGTACGTCCCCAGTGATAGAACCAAGTAACTGCCTGACATCCTACTACAAAAGCACATAGTTCCAAATGAAAACTGTATGGGTCACCCGCAGGCTATGTTAAGTAAACAATAAAAAATTTAAAACGAACAGCCACAAAGACTTAGGAACACTGATGAGTAGAAGCGGGTAAGTTATTTTGAGGAGAGTCCCTGTATCAACCATTCCTGTCAGGGGAGAGCTTTTCATGCCACACTGCCGTCCATAACTTCCATCTCCCCAAAAATGAAGGAATGAAGACATTTAACTGAAAACTGTCATATCGGCACAGTTTAAAGTAGATAATTATCCAAATTCTCTGATGTGATAACAGGAGATTAGAATACCTGGTCTCTGAAGCACCTCTGAACTCTGAAGGTATATGAATCATTGTGTGGGGTTCACAAAAAAGTTCTAGTTCCTCCGTACATACTGACTTTTCTTCCGTGTAAGAAGGAAGCCAAATAGTCTTTCTCTTACTCCCATCCTTTCTGAACAGATTTAGTGGTTCTTTAAGGTAGATCTGCACCATCATTTTGGGTAACATGTGGGATGGATAAAAATGAATAGAGAATATTCAGTAGTGTATTTTAGGATCTACAGCAATTTATATCCTAGAAATTAGAAAACCTAATGGTGACAAATTTATATATAAATGGATCCAAAGCACCCAGGATTTAAAAAAAAAAAAAAAAAAAGCAATAGTTTGGATTTGCACATTTTATTTCCTTTCTAATTTCAGGACCAGAACTACAAATGAGTGATTTCTCCCATGTTGCAGGGCACGTGCAGATTTCCTCCTCTTTGCACCTCTTCACAAGTTGTCAAGGCTTCTCTCGACCATATTTTGACTGTAAAATTGGACTTCCCCATATCTCACCCTACCTTTTCCTAGGTGCCAAGATGCTAATCAAGTAAACTGGGTTATTCCCATGGGCCTATATCTGGATAGCAGCTGTAAGTGTACATTTCAAAAATAGATTTTTACATATAAACTGAAAACTTTAGCTCAGAGACAAGGAGAGATATTTTGAAGATCTCCAAATAAGTATAACTATGTCTAACTGGAATTTTTGCAAATGACAAGTTAAAGTTTTGACATTCTTAGCTCAGTGAATATTTTTTTCCCCTCAGTGAATATTTTAATTCATTTAATAAACGTTCATTGAGTACTTATGCAAGGCTGAACAATACCTTAATGCTGGGGATCCTGCCTTGAACAAAACAGGCAAAAATCTTGGCTTTTATGGAGCTATGAAATCTACTTAAAGGTAGGCAATAAATATGTGATAATAGGTAATCGACATACAACATACTCCCCATAAACTCCACATAAGTTTGATAGTAATTAGGAGATAAATTGGGGCACTTGTAACTTTCATAACTAATCTTTAAAATTAAAAGAAATAAATTCATTTAATTCTATTTTCCCCTAGGTTAACATTACTGGAAGCAGATCAAGAAGAATAAAATATTGGCAGTAAAACTTTAAATGTTTAGGAAACATATCCCAGCCTTTGGAGACATTGATTAATTCTACAGTTTTCAGCACCTACTGGTATCTGCCAAAAATCTATGTTTGGGTTGAACTATGGATACAAGGGCAAATAAGATTAAAAAAAATCTAACCCTCAAAGGAAACTCCTACTATTGTACTTGTAAAAACCTTTAATAAATCTCATTGTTGTGTTAATTTCAGTGACTAGAGATATTTTCTGTCTTAATAAACATGGTGGTTTTAAGATACGTCCACAAGTTCTTTGGTGCATTTTAATTGTGGACTGGATCTAGTGACTCTCTTCCAATGAACAGAATAAGGTGGATGGGAAGGTGTGGAACTTTAGAGAGTTGGTTGTATAAAAGGCAGTATGGTTTCCTGCTTGACCTCTTGCTCTCTATGGGATCACCTGCTCTGTGGAAGCCAGCTGTCACGTGAGGATACTTAAGTCATGATGAGTGAGTACTCAAAACAAAGTAAGGTTATTTCATAATAGGTTTTGAGATGGCCCAGATATTTATCAAATTTTATGCTTAACAAACGTTTATTACTACAGTAGGAAAATAAGCAACCTTCTGGTTTGTTAAATATTTTAAAAAGTTGCTGGAGAAAACCTATTTCCAGCAAGTCCAAATTACCCTTACGGTCTATTTGCTTAGCAAGGCAGAAATTACTAATTATTCTGTTTAAATTTCAAGGACCTGCACTGTTAAAAAAGAAAAAAGAAAAAAAAGAAGTATGAAATATTTAATCTCTCAACAAGATAAATAGTGCTGAAAAAGTTCTAGCTATCTACTGTGAATGTCGGGAAACACTACAATTTTTTTTATCCTTATCAAAGAAAAGATACAAAGATAAAAACCATTATCCAAGTAAAATAAATGCAAGTTAGAAAATTTAAAAAAATCCTTCATTCAACTTCTTAAATTTAAATATAGGAAAAATGACTGAAACTTAAAAATGACTGATTATTTCTATGGAGGCCAAGAGTAGGAGAGGGACAGACAGTAAGCCAGGATTGAGGAGGCTGAAATTAAAAGCAGAAAAAAACATTTTCCTTGGAAATGGTGATTTTGGTTTAAAATTGGATGACTAAAAATAATACAAATATATTATAACTATAAATAAATAAAGGCCTCAAGTGTCTGTTAAATCTAAAAAAAAATCTAGCTCTGCAGAAAATAGAAATCACAGAGCATATTTTGCATATTCTGTATTTCCTTAAGAATAGGAATATGTGTCATTATTTACAAACCTATTCAAAATTTTCAAAGCCTTTGGAATTTGAAAACATTCATGTACATCAAAATATCTGCTGAAGGAATATCAAACCAAATTTAATAAATAGACCAAAATGGAAAATATCTTGTAGCTTCCATTTAATGGCTTTGCTGTAACAGTCTGTCATAGATGTGTTATTTAAAGAAAAAGATATTTTCCACGCTAACGTATTTTAATTAATCCACACAAGTGTAAATTAAATTCCTATGATGAAGGAGTGAAAAGCCTTTCATTTTGCATTTCTATCATGAGTTCTACTTTTCTAATTAAAGTTTCCAAAATATTCTTATATGAAGTAAGTTCTAAAGTATTTAATTTATCTGCCTTTTTTTTGCCAAGATCCCTCAGATATGAGGATTGTGAGGGATACATGACTATTCATGTCTCAACTATATTACTTTTATGCCACTGATGCAAAGCAAAGTTGTGTTTTTTAGCTAATAGTTTTGCCTGATTATTCTCCATCTATTTAAATATCATATATCTCTGAGTAAGGACACGAAAACTAAAGAATGGGAAATCCAAAAGGAATGGTTCATTTTATCCTTTGGAGCATTTCACTGCAGCTGTCCCCTGTGCGGAGCCCCATGATACACATATAAATTCACCTTTCAATCATTTGTGTGGGTTAATGACACTGAGTAATAGCACATTAGCAAAGTGCCATTCCAGACACCAGCCAGGCATGCCAAACAGATAATCTGACAATCGTTTCAGATTCATTTTCCACGAACAGAAACACTGTTCAGGCTTATTAACTGGCAAATCTGCATAAGGCAGAGCATAGAGCACAGAGCCTCCATTAAAAGTAGCAATCTATCTCATTAATGTAATTTACAAGGATATTTGGCCCATTCTATTGTTGTAAAATTAAAAAAAAAAAAATACGTTCCTGTTCAACAAAGCTGTCATTTATTTGCAGCAAATTCTTATCATGTCCCTTATGCTGCACTGAAATAAAAAGATCATAAATTGTTTAGTAACAAAACTGTTACTCAAATATCATATATTTTGCTGCCATCAGAACAGAGCATTTGGAATTTAACTCCTAATATGTTCCTGGAAATATAACCTGATGATAGGCTCACCTGATGGTAATTCGTTCCAAAACCTCTATTTTTGTGTTTTGACTCTGTACTCACAAGTTGCCTTAAAAACTTCCCCTTGGAAGACCTGTTGTACTGCAAATATCTGCAACCTGATTTTAATAAATATACACTTGCCTGAGATTTCTGCCCTATCTCCATCTGTCGGAACGTGGGGTACTGTTTTACTTTTACACCTGTGAATGGGAAGTTCATCTGTGAATATTGAAGATCTCATTATATAGCATACCTTGCTATGCCCTTTTTGTCTCTTGAGAGCTTACTTCTTCTCTGTGCTTTATGAACAATGGGTTGTATCCTTCTTTCTCTTTACTGGGAAATTTCCCTGCATTTATCTTTAGATTTTGTAAGAAGAACAAATTCCATTTAGAATCCATCTGTCTTTAACAATGGTTTAATTTTCTTTCATGTTCTCCTGATACTTTGCATTAAATTGAGGTGACCCATTGTTAAGTATTCATTTTCAAAAAAGCTATCAAAAGATGAAGTCTTATTAAGATGGTCACATACAGACAGATTTTCAAAGGCAGTGACCTATGCTGAAATTACTTAAGAAATACTAAATCTCCACTCCTCTGTGGCATATTCCAAGTCTAATATCATTTGCACTGAAAACTTCTACATGGGGAAGACAGTAGCCATAAAAGGATTATAAGAGGGTGAGGTCAGCATAGAGTCTCAGAATGGCAGAATTCTGGAAGGGAAATGTTTGTTTGGGTAATAGTTCCCACCTGAAAATCTGTTTCTTTTCAAGGTCTAACTCCCTTACATAGATCACAGGGTTTTTCAACCCTGGTAGGCTACAATCACACCACACATTTTTCCTCACCTTCAATTTTCTCTGTGTTGAAGACCATGGTATTTCATATAATCAAATTCCTTGCTTATATCACCTAAACCTTCAGTGATAAATTCTTCCTTCAATGGTTCTGTACTTGATATTTTCCTTTCATTCAGAAACCATTAGTGTTATTATTTTTTCCCCACTTTGTTTATATTGCACAAAAATGTGCTTGCATTCCTCAGAGTTGATTTGCCTTCTGTGACTGGCCTTCTGCCACAAAGGTGAGATGCAATCAAACTGGGCTTCACACACACACACACACACACACACACACGCACTCATGCACGTATGCACTACACACACACATACATTTTGTTCATACATAGAGTTAAAAAAAAAAGACATGGAACAACTAGAAACTGAAACCTAAAGACCAGAAATGTACAAACAGAAATATACGATAAACAAAAGGATAAAATACAAATAATGTATCATAAGAAAATACTGGGAAAATACATGGATTATAATGTAGAGCTCATAAAACTGACAAACTGAACCCATGTGCCTATCCAGCACCAGACCAAGAAAGAGAATTTGACCAGAATCGCAGAAGCTCCCTTGTGCTGTTTTCCGGGCACTACGCACCGCCCCCAAGGGTAACTGCTGTTCTGACTTCTAACACCACAGATGAGTTTTTCCTGGTTTTGAACATTTTATGTTTGCTTTACAATGCCTTGATATTTAATAAATGTCAGTATATCTATATCGCTGAGCACATTCCTGATGAAGGCGTTTCCGCCACAGCCCGCTTTGCGCTTTCACTCACAGCTCCATCTGGGAGTCATGTTGGGCTTCTACCTCCTGCTCTGAGCACTGGCAGCTTAGGTCAGACGTCTCGCTTTCCCGAAGATGAAGGCATAATCTAATTTTAAGTTAAGAAGTCCTCTGAAAATTGACTTAAAGAGGATGAGAAACCCTATCCAGTGACCCCATGAGGGAGCCACGATCGAAGGGAACGCTTGGGAACATGGACTCTGAATCAGAGATCCATTTGGGGTCTTGCTTTAGTCATTCCCACATCTTGGCTTCAATCTCTCAATCTACAAAGAGGAAGTGTTACTGACACCCAGTTTGAAGCGTTGCTGAGAGAACTTCGTGCTGGCATCTCGGAGACATCCTACAACAGGGGCGCTGATGAATCTTTGCTAGGATTTTTCTCTTCACTTCTATTCTCTGACATTCAGCATGCATATATATATCTATATAATCTATATATAAAACACAGCACATCTTGCTCCTAGGAAACCTCCGTGGTCAGTATTAACTTTTTATGTGATTAAGTTATCCTTTTAATTATTTTAATTTTCTCTGTGTCTCATTTGTTTTGTTTGCCTTTTCATTTTCATTGATAACAAAATGTTTCAAAAAATATCGTCAGAAGGTACCCAGAATAAAAGGCATTTTGCATGATCAAGGCAACTAAGTTCACTGTCCCTTTAAACTCACAGAAGGATTTTAAAAATCAGTTTTCCCATTCTAAAACAAATGGCTACCCACTGGGGAGACCTGAGAACTTACTGTTAGCATCTTGTGTCAGCTTTTCTTAACTTTTAGCAAAACCAAATTTTAAAAAATTTATCTTTCTTGCTTAATGCTGAAACAAAATTATTATCAGCTTCTTCATTCCCTGTTAGGCAGCAAGATCTCTAATGATAACAGGAAAGTCCCCAGTACATTTCTCAGAGGAATAAAAGGGGTCTTCAAAGGTTCACATAACTATGCCAGTTACACATTGTTTCCCTGCATTACTATATACCATCAAGTACCGGCCAACATCCTTAGTCAGGTAGGCAAATACTCCTGAATGAAGGCTGTGTGAGGTCCTGTCATAACTTACTAATACTCAGTAACTTGAGTCAGTGTGTCCAACCTTTTACTTCAAATATATCATTCCATCTAACTCCATTTCTTGGCCTTGCCTTTTAAACACATCCTTTCTAGAATTAGAGAACTTCCCTCTGGGCTCCTTGCAGATTGCTCCAGTAATGAGCCCTATTTTCAGCTGTTAGTCATGCTCTCTTTCTTCAGATCTCTGATACATGGATTAGCTCCTCAGTAAATATTTCTGTTTGAAAACTGCTGGCCTCCACTCTTTGTAAAGTCTTAAAAGGCCTGGCATCTACCAACTCCACAGGGTACTTTGCAGTTGTAAAAGAGGAATGTCACAGTTTGGAGATGACAGACAGTGGGCGACTTTCTTTTCCCCTGAAAATGATGGTAGATTGCAGTAAAACATTACACAAATTACATTAAATCTCACATAACCAAGTGAAATATGACTTTTTAGAACTGGGGATGTCATTAGTTTTGTCAGAGAACATTTCCTTTAACTTTACTACCTTTTCTAAATTGAAAAACAAATTATTTTGATATGGTTTCTAAGATGTTATGATTTCTTCATATGCTGTTAAGAACCGTACATCTCACATTAAGCAAAATACAAAAAAAAAAATCATATAGGAAATAAAAATTGCACAGGCTGAAAGTAGCTGATATACTGAGAAGGACCGAGTTTTAGAACCAGGCCCTTCCTTGCTGTGGGAACTCGGGCAACTTTCTCACATCCTCGTTCATAAAGTAAGAACAGTAAGACTTAAATTGCAATTTGTCATGAAGATTCAGCAACAGTTTATTTACCCTTTGATTTACATGTATAAATACTGTCACTAAATTGGGAACTTAAAACCCTCTCTCATGACATGTGTGTCATTCTTGATTTCAAATATTCTATCCCATTATCTGTCTGTGTACATTCTTTCTTGTCATGCATCTCTATTTTTGGTTAAAAAAAACTGTGATCACTGTTCTTGTGTGGGCTTCTATGATATGGAATTCTAGGCCACTGGATAGATCCTTTAGTGTGTTATTAAAGACCATGCCACAAGCAAGAGATATGTTTTGTATTTACATGTGGGAAAGACACTCAGTTACCCTTAAAATGAATGACTGCTAAGCGCTACAATCAAGGCATAGGACAAAGAAATTAAGGTGTGCAGAGATACTCCTCGGGCTTGTTTTCCTAATACAACTCCATAAGGTTGAAGCAAACTCCTTTAAACAAACTGCTTTTTGTTTCTTGAAGTTGTCATGCAACACTAGAGTTTTAATCATCTTTCAGCAGGGAATAGAATTACAAGCCCAATCTGAACTCAGCGGTGATAAATGTAGAGGATCCCTGAGTTGTCCAGCCCTATAAGCCTAGGGAGTAATTAGGGAACAGTCAACCACAGAAGGACTTTGTGAAACAATGGTAGAGGTCAGAAACTCAGAAGTACTTACCAACACACCCCATAGCAGCAGCCCGGAGACCCAGGAATTGGCACTTACTTGACAAAGCGCAGACATTACAATCTAAGGAGGTAGATGGGACCTCCAGACAATATCAGACAACACAGGACACTTCCTAAGCAGAAGGCAATTCACAGTAAAGGGCTGCTCCATCAACTCTGGTTTATGGAATCAGGGGTTTTCAATCCTGGCTGCCCATTAGGATCACCTGGCGGGCTTTTACCAAACACAGATGCTAGGCTCCACCCCAGTGAATCCAGATTCAATTTTTCTGGATGGCAGCCCTGGGATGAGTATTGAAAGCTCCCCTAGCTGATAGGAATGTGCTGTCAGGATTGAGATCCTGCAGTGTAAACCACAGCGGAGGACAGAGACTGTGTTATTGTTTAAGTGAACGGTATCTTCCCCCTCAGTTACCTAAACGCATATTTAAAACCACAGAGAGGTTCGGAAATTAACTACAATACCCAATGGAAGGCGTGAAATGCTAAATGAACTATCTTTAGCAGACATAAAAGTCCTCATATCCTTAAGGGTTAATTTAGTTTATAAGGGACCCAAGAAAGTGAAAGTATTTTCCATCCAGGATCCCTCCCCCACTTCAAAAAAAGTAATTTACTTTTCACAGGTGTGATGGTTAATTTTATATATCAACTTGATTGGGCCAAGGAGTGCCGTTATTTGGTTAAACATTATTCTGGGTTTGTCTTGGAGGGTCTTTCTGGATGAGATTCACATTTGAATGGTAAAGGAGTAAAGCAGATTGCCTTCCTCAATGCCAGTGGTTCTCATCAAATCTTTTGAAGGCTTGAATAGAACAAAAAGGCTGAATAAGGGAGAATTCACTGTCTCTGCCTGTCTTCCGGCGGTGACATCAGGCTCTTCTCTTGCCTTACACTCAGACTTGGACTCGAACTTTATGCCACTGACCTTTCTGCTTTTCAAACCTTCAGATTCAGCCTGGAATATTACTATCAGCTCTCCTGGGTCTCCCGCTTGCTGACTGCAGATCGGGGAACTTCTCAGCCTCCATAATCACGTGAGCCAAATCTTTATAATAAATCTCTTTATATATATATTGGTTCTGTTTCTCTGGAGAACTCTGATATACAGTGGGGCTTCAGTTGATTATTTCTGAAATACCCATTGCGGTAGGAAACAGTTGCCTAAAAACACTAGTTTCCATGTCCTCACAAATGAGCAAAAAATGCTATCATTTGCATGCACATATGATGGAATCAGGTTGCAAATTTTCTCAAAGACCACCCCTGTCATTTTTCTGCCATTGCACACAGCCTGCTTGTTATGTCTCAGATAAAAAAAAAGGGGGGGGGGAGGGTTTGGAATGTTAGGATGACCACAATGGAATTCACTGGAGTAGCAGCAGGGAGTTCTAGCAGTTCCCACAAACCAGCCCTTCGCTACCTTATTTACAAGACCTCCTGCTAACAGTAAATGCCTGGGTTTTGGTTCTGGTATATTAGACTGTCCACTGGCAAAGAACTCAAGTTCCATTCAGGCATAATCAATCATCAGTCTCACACTAGCAAATAATTCACCCAGACTCCCTTCTGTCTTCCCTTCTTTAATAGTTCATCTCCTGTCAATTGAACTTTTTAAAGAGGGTATGAATATTCTTCATTTTGCAACTATCAAAGTCAGATCACCACTTTTCACATTATGTTATTAACTCTTTCTCTTTATTTTATAAATACCCACTCTTTAACTCGACCAATATAAACGAGGATATGTATGCGTATTTTTCTCTGCTCATCATGTTGATAAGGCAACTGTCCACAGAAATCTTAAACATAATTATAATGCTAGAATATGGCTTTAGTATAAAAAATGGTAGCCCTATAAAAACTTTTCTCACTTTAACAATCAGATACAGTCCTATTCTAAGAATGAATAAAATAAAACTAAAAAGCAGACCCACTTATGGTTCTATATTCTGTTTTTTGATTCAATGTGAGTCAAAAGCCACCCTAAACAACCACCCCAAATCAGGCCTCTGCTGACCTGCAGGTTCCCTCTCCTTGACACAATCTCTTAATAAAGTAACTGTACCTCAGGTTTGGCTGCAATCTCTCATTTTGACTGTTTTCAACCTGGACCTCATTAAACCTGGGGCAAGTCCTTGTATGACTAATTTTAGTGACACCGTCAGAAACAAGGAAAAAAAAGAAAGGAAAATAAAAAGAACATGGTTCTTGAAGCATAATACATGAGAAACAAGTTAACTATATAGAGGAAATGAGAATCCTAATATAGTTCTTGGGGCATCCTGTTCATTCATTCATTCATGTTCTACCATGTCAGGCACCATTACAGGCATTGAGGTTAAAATGACAGAATAAACAGTCCTTGACCTTTTGTAGTTTACATTCTAGTAAGAGGAGATGATAAATGGACAAAACCAATAACCAAGTATATTTATTAGTATATTAAAGAATGGTGAGTGCTGTGGAGAACAAGAAAACAGGGTGATAAAGAAGGGTCTCCAGTAAAGAGACATACAGGAAGGTACATAGAGAGGCAGGTATATGTTTGGCTTTGTGATTCAGAGTAAGCACATTGGTTTTTGCTCTGAATGAAACAAGGAGCCATTCAATGATTCCCAGAAGAGAAGGAACATGATCAGACACATTACAAGGGTCATTTCTGCTGCTCTGTTGAGACTGTCTTATAGAGAGGAAGGGTGTGAATATTCCAAACTAGTATGAGAAATACCATTAGTGCTCAGCAGTTTCTGGTTCCCCTTTTTCTGCCTGGGCATACAAAGGGGTCTACTTCCCAGCCCCCTCTGTTGTTAGGTGGGGCCACGGGACTGGTGTCGGGCAATGAAAGATGAGCAGTAGTGACACATGTCATTTCCATGCTTAGGCTTCAAGATTCTCCAGTCTCTGTCCTTCCCCTGTATTCAGCTAGTGACATTGTGAAAGGCACAGATCTCTGAGTGACTATCAGAAGCTCCCTCCAGACCCCTTAACCTTGCCAACATAAAGTAGACATCTGTGAACAAGACATATCAATTTTTTTGGTGTTAAGCCACTGAGGTTTGAAGAATTGAGAGCTACTGCTCAAAAGCCTAGTCTGTTCTGATGAAATCAACTAGTTAGGGGGCTATTACAGTAACTCAGTCAGCGATGACAGTAGCGTGGACCAAGGTGAAAGGAGTGGAGGTGAGATTCTGGATAAAATCTGAAGGTAAAACCAAACCATTTGACAAATTCCTGTTATCTTTACAACAAATTACTTTTAAACCTCAAAACACTTTCCAAACTTTTGTCCTTGGTTATAAATTGTTTAACAAATGACAAATATAACCCATCTAAGCATATATAATCTCTTTGGGCCGATGTAACATGTAACATATCACTATAAATGGTCTCAAAACGAATGCAGGGTGAGCATCTGACATTTATATTCTGCCTTCCTGTCTTTAGTATGATCATATATTTTGAGAAAATTTCTATAATAGAACATGGTATGTTATTAACTATATGTTTGCCAATAATTTCCAATTAAAAGACATATTATATAAAAAAAACTCACTGCACTATCAACTGCATTGGGAATTACTAGGAATTATGCTAAGACAGAATATGGCAATGTCTATTAGAGTGATACTAAATGAGGTGTGCTTAAAATTGTACCTAAGTTAAAGATATACATAAAATTAAATTCCATAAGCTATTTATTAACAAACATATAGTAATAAAACAATGATGTGCGAGAACCTGTCTAGGCACTTGCATTATGATAAAATAAAAAAAATATTGATTTTCCTAAGACCAATGCCTATGGCCCCAAGTAATCCATTTTGTAGTGTTTTTAAAAACACCACATATAAGGACACTCATATGGTCCCAAAGTAAATTAATAGAGTCATAATATTATATAATACAGACACCCTCCTCACAAATCAGTGAAGTAGTTCATATTTGCCCTGTGTATTTCACAGCACAAGTACTTGAAAATTGAATGATTATTATATTGATGATTATAATGTGGCCCTAAATAATATAGGCCAGATATGCAATATATCTTGATTTTAGTCTTAAATGGGAAAGTTAAAAGAGAGATGATTTTGATCAAAGCTTGTCATTTTCTCCTACAATTTACTGTGACATTAAATCTTGGCTATGATTCTGAAAGGGTCCAGGGTATCAGGTAGAGTTCTGTAATCTATATTTCTGCTATATGCAGATGGTCACTTTTATGAGTAATATTAGTAAGAGAATAACCACAGGTTCAACAATGCATTTAATCATACAATCTTCCAACATCTCTTCAATTATGAATATTATGATATTTAAGAGACTGTTAGATAACATAAGAGCATTTTATAAATTTATGTTGGAAACAAAATAAAAATATTTTTCTAACATCAGGTTATCCAAGGGTCAACATTTTGCTGAAATATTTTTACTGATTTAATCGGCTTTAATTTAAAAAAATTCATCAGGCTTACCTTTTTGGTTTCTGATTTGTTCAAGTTCAATGTCAAAGATGCATAAAAAAATAAAATGTATAATTTCAGGCCTTATAGCCATTACAGAAGTTTTTTATTATTTTAACGTTAAGATACAAAATGTTCCTGAAAATACTGCATACTCACCACTGACAATATCCCCTTTGTCTAAGTTTTAGACTATATGTAAGTATCATTTTCTGGGCTATCATTTCCTAACCTATAAAATTCAAGTATTCATCATCCACAGTCCCTTTCCTCTCTAACATTCTTTGACTCCATATCATTGTCATGTCAACACTCTTTGGCATCCCTTCCTCACATTGTTACTGCCACTGCCTTCATTCAGGCTCTCATCATCCTATACTTGAATAACACAGTGGTCTCCCAAGTATGCGGTGTTCTTAGCTCCAGTCTAGATTCACGCCCACCAGCCTCTACATTGCTCTCAGAGTTATCATTCTCAAATGTGATCATCTGAATTACTCCTCGGCTTAAAAAGTCTTTAATGTATTTCCTCTTCCAGATCCTGGAAGAATCCAGATGGTCCTGGATCCCACCATCTGATTTGGATGTTCTTCCACCATGACCCTGGCCCCCCAGAGGATTTCTGTTTTATAGAATTTATTGCAATGTAGTATGATGATTGATTTATTGCCATATTTTCCTCCAGGCTCCTTGAAAGTAAGTAAAGCATTTGATATAGGATCCTTTGTGTTTAGTACATTGCTTTATACCTAATGGTGAGCAGTGTGTGCGTGCTGAATAAACAAAGGAGTGAGTGAATAGACATCTCTAATACCTGAATGCAAGGTTTCATTAAAGTCCTGAGGTAGCATATTCTCCAAGACTCTATAAATATTTATTCCCATTTGAAAATATGCCCATAAATTTCTAGCACATATTTTGCCACAAGAGATACAAAAGGGAAATGCTATATAAACATTAAACTCTGTGGTATACTTTTTAATATTCATACATAAAATCATTCAAAGCAAAACATTACCTTTTGCCTAATTTATTCTACTTAGACAAAGAAACCAGACTGGTTAGATTTATGACATGGCTAAACGTGCTATGTATTGATTTACACAATTACAAATACTTATGTTCCACCAAAGTTTTTCGTTTTAAGAAAGAAACTACAAATGTTAAGTGATATATTAGAGAACTCCCTCCTACCACATCCTAGTTATTTTAAATGGAATCTAAATTTGGGGTCTAAATTAAGAGAATATATATAAGTTCCACACAGCATAATTTAGAACAGGAAGTTTCCCTGGTAACCACATATAAGTTGGCAAGCAGCAAAAGAAACTATAGCCTTAGGTTTCTTGTTTAAAAAAAAAAAAAAAATAGCAAGAATACTTTATGACCTTGAATTCGTTGTTGGTTAACTCCTTCCTCCTGGGCTATGGCATAATTTTAGGTTTGTCTTTTTCATTTAAGTCAACTGTTTACAAGTGGGTTGAAGAGAATTTTAGTAAATCCCATCCCATTTTCTTCAAACTTTTCAGATGTTTTGTATTAGGACTAACAATAGCAATGACCTTTCTTTTTTCTTTGGTTAATACACTGGTCCAATCAATATAGCAATCCTTAGCCTCCTTCAGTCAAACTACAGTGAGCTCAACTGACTTTACACTCTATTCTGGAAATGTTCTGGAAAAAACCATTAAGTCATTAGCAGGAATACTGATGCTAAATTTATTTCTTAAATGTAATTTCTATAAACATAAATAAAGAACTTTGAAAACAATGTAGTATTGAATGTAATATACTACCACTATTATTCATTGCATTATTATTCATAGTAACAAACAGAACTATAACATTCTAAAGATAATTTGGCCTTAATTTACTTTACATAAATACAAGAAAAGAAACAGACGGATTACTTTATACACTCCCTAACAGCAATAATCCAGGTCTCCTGTACTTTGTTTTAGCAGGTTTTTAAAGAAGTTTTTCTTAAGATCAAACAGTGTACTACTTTCATAGCTTCTAAAACTTAGTTCTTTGTTAAGAGGCACACCTAACATGTTTTTAAGTACTTTAATGTCAGTTCTTTGGTATCTGTGATTCATAGCAACCGATACTCTAATTATTATATATGATTTAAGGGGAAAAATGCATGTACAGGCACATTCTACCATTTACAACAGGAACTCATAACACAAATTAATGGTAGCACATGCCCCTTAGTGGTTAATATAACATTTACAAAAGCTTTTTGTTAACTGTAGCAATATTCTGAAACTTCAGGGCCATCTGGAAATAATTCTATTCACAGTCTATGGAGAAGGCAAGAGTTGTTAGCACCGAATATTTCAAATATTTAGATAACTTTAGATAACCATAATGTTAGAGAAAGTAGTGGTTCATTCTCACGTGGACATGTATGCTCTCCAGCTTTCAAAGGTATACTCTCAGAAAAGGAAGGATCAGTTAGAGAAATGAGAATTTGACTAAACCATGCAGTTTGGCAGATACTTATTCTCTGCCATGTTAAACTGTGTTATGCACAAAGGGAATGATGGTATAACAATGTAATAAAAATGAAAGATTCAGGGAAAAAAGGAAGGAAGGGAGGGACAGGAGAAATAAAAAGAAATCTACTTTTCAAGACCTGAGAAATGATAATAGAGTGATGCAAAAGAGATGCCTGCTAAGAAAGCATAGGTCATTGAATTTCTGGTGACAGGACATTTCGAACAGAAGAATCAAAAGCTCTATGGTGGAAAGTGCATTGGCATTTTGAAGGGACCGAATGAAGGCAAGCAGAGCTCCGTAAGAGATGAAGTACACAGTGAGAAGATGAGGAATGGGGATGGGATGCAGAAGATGAGTTTTGGGGTGAAGAAAGGAGGAGGCGAAATATGATATCATATCAGCCAAAAGAAACAGAGAAGATGAAAAGTGTTGCCTTGGTCAAATTCAAATATAGCAAGTTACCAATAATCCTTGCAGAAGTAACTAAAAAGAAAAGGCATTAAAAATGTGACAATGCTAAAGTTTTGAACTTTTCAAGATATTTCTGGTAATAAACTTCCTAAAGTTCATAACAAAATAAGCATTCAACCCACATTTTATTGCTTTTCTGAATTGCTGATCCCATTGTGAACTTTTAATTAATATATAAAAGGAGCCCCTACATTAATTTATTCTAATCATTATAAAATAATTAACATTTTGACTATGACTCAGATTCTGCAAGTCTATGTCTATGAAATAAAGCATAATTAACACTTGTATTAGATTCATCATCTGCGTTTTCGTGAGTGACCTTATTGCTTCAATAAAACCTTACTGAAATGTCAGCATCACCAGATATAAACGGAAAAGAAAATTACCATTCAGTAGTTATCTCTCAATTTTCCTACCAAAGGGAAAATTTCGTTTCTGAATACATTTATCCATTAGTCATATTGGTTAAGAGAACATCTAGGATATAATCCATTAAGTCTCTGAAGTTTTTAATTTCTGCTAAAGGATAAATAACAAAACACTTTAAAAGGTAAAATATTCTGTAAATACAAAGTGCTTTAAATTGAACACCTACTGAATTATTATATACCCAGGCTTGTCTCATTTCACTGCATGAGATCAACTATAGAATATAATTTATTTCTTATACTTTTTATATGTTTTCTGTTTCTCCCACTAGATGAAAGGATCCTCATGGCAGGGACTGAGTTTCTTTAATTCTCTAATGCCTAACTCATGGAATAAAGGGGGAACTTAATGCATATCCAGTGAATGAACAAATGAAGGGGCCGGTGGTAGCACAAAAGTTAGATAGGGAAATACACAAAACCCCTCCTTTCTAAAGTTCTAATATCGGCAAGTAAAACATTTTTCAAAGACTGGCCCAGAAAGCATATATGTATGTAGGTATGTATGTATGTATGTATGTATGTGGAGGATATGCGGGTGTAGGTGGGTGTCTTAATCATTTGCATGAAACATGGAAGGAAATGTGAACATGTAAATTACTTAACTGGAGACTGACAAAGTAATCACAGGTCCAATAGCAAATCTTTTCAGTTTAGTACTGTACTGCCATTTTAAAGATAGAAAAGGGACAGAATTTTGTAGAAGTGATCATATTCACTCACTGATAGAAAAAGAATGCAAAATTTAGGAAAAGAAACAGGCAAAGAGGCCAATTATATGCTCTTTTAATGAATATTTTAAAGATCTACATATGGAAAGCTGCCTACCTGTAAATGGACAAGTCGGCAAAAAATATCATTCTATTTCTGGGACAATTCATGCTGTTTACTGTGAAGCTGTGATAGAGAGAGAAGACCACTGGACAGGTACAAAGAATGTATACGCAAATTCTGATTCATTCGCTCATTAGGGAAACTGTTTATCAAGCTGTGGGGTTAGAAATGATAATAATTACCACATAAGATAGCTCCAGAGATCAAATGAGGTCTTTTATTTGAAAGCACTCTAGAGATCATAAATATTAAAATGTGTTAATGTTGTGTTCCAAATAAGATGATTTTATTTCTGCATTTTGTTTTCTTCCATTTTTTTACTAAGACATTCCTGAGACATTTACTGATTTGTTCTACTCTCGAACAGAAATTTCCATTTGAATGTCAATATGTGTCCAAACACTGAAATGGGATTGTCAAAGGCATTGTTTAGAGAACATAATGATTAGCCAGAAAATTTTGGCTTATAGCAAAAGTTACCTTTAAGATAAAGAAAATATGCCCAAACCCTTAAAATTAGTACAAATTAGTTATCTTGTTATTATTTATCTTGTAAAACTTTATAGGATTCTGGGCTGTGTCTGTGTGTGAAGGAGAGTATAGTTGTGAGAAAGAGAAAGGAAATGGATGGCAGATATAAATATCTAATGTAAAATGGGATCTATTTCCTATGCTGTTTAAATAGGAATGCATAGGGTTTGTTTTTGTTTTGTTTTGTTTTTTTGGATGAATTATACTTTTATGCTTAGGCACACTAATAAAGTACTTCTTTCTTGCACTATCTGAATAGCCAAGATTATGACAGTTCAAGACACTTTATGTATGTTTGTTTCCATCATGTTTCTACCATTTACTGCTGATTTAAAAAAAAAAATTAGACTAACATTTTACAGCACTTCGTTGTATAATTTAAAAAGTTGTTTCTACTTCCTGTTAAATTTTTTAAAGATTTACTTACTTATTTTAGGGGTGGAGGGGCAAAGAGAGAGGGAGAGGGACAGAATCTCAAGCAGACTCCCGGTTGAGTGCAGAGCCCTTGGGGCTCCATCCAAGGACCCTGAGATCATGACCTGAGCTGAAATCAAGAGCTGGAGGCTCAACCAACTGCACCACCCAGGCACCCCGCTGTTAAATTTAATATGTAATCAATTTAGCAATTTAGCAGAAACCATGAATAGTTCAATGTTATAAACTTGAATCATCTGCCCTTTATTTTCATGATACTCTTTCTCGGGATATATACCAGATAGCTTAAAGGTTTTGTCTTCATGTTTCCTTGCACATTAAACACTTTCAACCAGATTTAAGATTCAAAAATACATTTGTAGAAATGTAGAAAAAAATCTAAAATTCAATCATTTATCTTTGTTTCACACACACACAGAATCTCAACTTCACCTTTAATGGAGATGAGGCTACTACTGGAGTGGCTTGTGGTGACATCTACTATTGCTCTAACATAAATTCATTACCTAATGAGTTCAACAAAGTAAATTCTTATAAAGGCACTGTTTAATTTAACAGGACAAACTTTTCAACTAATTGAGGTAAGATTTTTATGTTTGTTTTAACTCATTCTCATCTATGTATTAAAGCAGTTGTCTAAGGATTCTTATTTTGTGATACTTGGCTACTGAGTCATATTTTTTAGTAGTGAATAGCTACATTTATTTTAAATTAATAAATAACCCTGATTTTGATCAGTTCAGACCACTCTTTTCAACTAGAGAATAGCTCAAAAATCATTATTCAACTTCCATTACATTTGGATATATGTCATAGAGAAATTATAGTGCATCTGACATATTTGGAGGCAGCTTTAAATTAATCAGCATTGTTAGAAAGTAATATAAGCTTAATCTCAAATTAGAATAAAGATAATAATTGCAATATAATTTCAGGTAAATATGAAATGACCATGGGCTGGAGTTGTTAAGGATGAGATGTGTCCAGAACTAGAATCTCAGACTATAAGTTAAAAAGGTGTAAGGAATTCCAAACCAAGAGTAAGGGTATATCTTTGAAGGAGTCAACCACAAGACCTCTTTGGAAAACTGTGAGTACAACAATCTAGTTGTAACGCAATATTCATGACTGGAAACATGGTAGAAATATAAGTTAGAAACAGACTGTTAAACCCTGAATTTCAAACTAAGGTGTTATCATGTTCACTATTCTTAAAGAGGGTTTTCTAAATATCTTTACCCAGCGAAGCATTTTTTTTAGTCAGTAGATGGAAACAATAGATAGTGAAATTTGTTAAACTTTAACAATTTTTTTAATCTGTGAAAAAAATCAATAATACTACAAAAGGTGAAAAACACGCTGGCGGTTTTTCAATAAATCCTTCTTTTAAATTCTTAAATTGTGCTTAGCTATTCATTTGCAACTACAAGACAAAAGTTGTCTACGTTTTTAAGGCATCTAGTAACTGGGTCAAGAATTTTTAAAATGTTGATATAAGCTTGCTGCATATTCTTGCTTTTTTCAGATAGCTTTGTGAATCACTGATTTGTTAACCCAAAGTTAAAGATGGCTGGCTGAACAACAATATTCCAACCCAAAGGCCAATGCTAACATTAATAAACAATCTGAAGGTAAATGATAGATAGTAAATCTCCACTACTATTCCCAATTAATATTTTATTTCAATTACAATGTCATTTTTTTAGTTTTAAAAAATTGGATGTGCCAAAAATGTCAAATATATAGTACATTTTATGATTAAACCAAAACCATGATACCAAAATTCAATAAAGAGATATAAAACTGTAAGAGTCAGTTAACTCACTCTAGGGTTCTTAAAAATGTTCCCCAGATTAAAAAGGGCAAGAAAGAAAAATCAGTTGTATCATCGGTGAGTTAAAAAAAAAAAAAAAAAGACTGGCTGACTATATAGTTAAATCATTGGCTTAAGGACTGGTGCTATTTGGTGAATGTAGAAGCACAAATCAAATGATATTTGAACCCATTTACATTTTATAAAAGAGCAAAGCATTTATAATTTAATGACAATGCCAAGGGGGAGTCTGTATGTTCAGATATTCAACCAGCATAGTAAGAATTGCATCTTGTGACTGATTCAAAGATTTCATAAACTTTAAAAACACTACTCACTGATGAGATTTTTCAGCTGTTAAAAATTAGACTGAAGCAGTCCCATAATTTGCTTAGGGCTTTAGAGATTCTTTCAGATCTTGTTGCCACCTGCCCTTAAGTATAGCTAACAGAATTTATCAAAGAAAATATCCCTCAAAGATGTACCTCTGTTTAGAACACCTTCCCACATTTAATGAAATTCTCAAAATTGGAGATGTAAAATTTAGATGCATAAAAACAAATTTGGTGGAGGAAGGAGAGTGTCTTCTATTTCTAAGAGGAAATGTTAAAATTAAAACTCACTAAACTAAATCTTAGCTAACATTAAAACTTATTTTAAAATCCAATTTAAAATGAAGATGGTCATATAATGTATTTATTCATATCCTCTCAAAGTGTAGAACTGATACAATTTTTTTAAGTCAGTACCTTTTATGAATGTCTTCATTAATGTTAGCACCTGGAAGTAATTCATTATTACCTTTCTTTAAATTTGATTGGAAAAATTAATTGGGGAAAACTT
Organism: Phoca vitulina; assembly: GCF_004348235.1. Lineage (NCBI taxonomy): Eukaryota > Metazoa > Chordata > Mammalia > Carnivora > Phocidae > Phoca > Phoca vitulina. The sequence continues at coordinate 72,961,536 of NW_022589706.1, forward strand.
GACTTCATCATAAATTGGAACATTTTATGTTTATATAGAGATATTTGGAAATTGGATTTATGTAGGATGTTTCTCTAAATGTAATGAAAGTGACCCAGTAATGTATACTTGTGCATATCATTTATGCAGGCATTTCTAATTATTGTTAATGGAAGTCAGCTAGTCATGAAGCTGGAAAGTTTTTCTCTTTTCCCCCAATGTCCCATATCCATTTGCATTTTCCTATTTCAGAGGAGAAATTATTCCTCTCAATTTTTCTCTTTCTGCATAAAACCTTATTTTCTAAGCCTAAGTGAAAGGAAGACTGTAACACATTTCCCACTCCCCTCTCCCAGGGATGTTCTTAACAGTAGGATATGCCTTTTATCATCTGTAACCTTTGCTAGATTTAAGACAGACAATTTGTACCAGTATAAAGATCAGGTTCTATTGGTCTATAAAGGCTGCCCTGAAATTGACAAAACTGTTGTCTCTCCAGAAGGGAAGAGTTTGTCAAACTCAAGATGAAATTAAGCGCTGATCTTTCTTTGGCACTGATGGAACTTTGAGGAAAGAGGTGGATATTATGTGGAGCTGAAATCCACATATTTATAATAAAGAGATAATAATTGATATGTACATATCATAAAGAGCACATTAGCTTCACATACACTACTGCTCTGGACCTGCACATCCATCTCAGCACACAGGTTATAATCCGTATTTTATGGACAGGGAGCTGAGGCTCCCACAGAGTAAAGGGCCATCCAAGGTTAAACAGCTATTACATGACACACCTAGGATTTAAAATCCAGAATTTTGACTCTAAAGCTCCGATGCTTTTAGTGGCCAACTCAGTCACTTCACTTATAAATTATGAATTTAGTGGAAATCTCTTTGTTGATCACAACATAAAGGGCCAAAAAGGAGGAGAAGCTTAAATTTGAAGATCTACCAAGTTCAAATGCCTGACAGAAGATCCAGAGTCCAGGCAACAATCTACTCATATGAAGAAGTTAGGAATTATTCAGGGACATAATATTAATAGCAACACTTTTCATTTGTATAAGATGTCACACTTTTCAAGGCATTTAACCTATTTATATTGCACATAAGAACAATTCAATAAATTCTAGTTAAATAATTTTTTAAAATGGGAATGACTACAACTAGAAAAAATGAAAATCCACATACTAGGAGATTATACTATTCTGGAGAAATATAGTATTGGCCATTCCGCATAAATCCTTACTTATCAATTTAGCAGCAGAGTGGCATTCATACTACTTATATATTTTAACTCTTTCTTGATCTTTCAAACCTCAGAAATAAGGATTTACCCAAAAGTGCCCAATGACTTTGTTTCTGTTTTCTTTCAAACTAGGTGAATGACTTAGGTTGGCCAAGAAGAGGTATTTTAGTATCTGGTAGGAAATTAAAGGTGTTGACTATATTTTGAATGGTACCACACCTGAATATTATGGGGTGTTAAGTATCTGAGAAATACAGAATGAGAAAAAATTATAGGTTGTTTTTATTTTAATTAGGAAATTATTAACTGTCCATCCTCAATCCATTTGTAAGATTTAAAATATTTTAATGTGTGCTACTAACAAAGAATCATTTTTAGCCCAATCTGGGTTTGAACAAGAGATATTACTCCTATCTAGGAGAACCCTAATTTGGTCAAGTGATATAAATATCGGGCACTAAATGACAACAGACCCTGAGAACAGTACAAGAAATAATATTTAAAATATATTTTAAGATATAAATCCATACTGATACAATCATGTAAGGCATTGATGAAAAATTATATCCATTAATCTTATGCTTATTCCACAAACTGTGTTATTAATGGGCTTTAAGAAAGAGCCTTATTTATTCAACAATCATTCACCAGGGGTTTATTTAGTGAACACTATGGGCCAATCATTATGCTGGATCCCGGAGGCCATACTCATGTGGAAATCGCTAATGGTTTCCTAGAGCTGTAAACAAACTGTAAGACTTAATGTAATAAGTATAAACTCATGGCAAAAAAGGCACACAGGTAACACAAATAATAATATTTCCCACACTCATTTATCACTGAACCATTTTATTCATTTATTATTTAAAGATAGTATTTATGAGTAATATAATTTATAATGGTATTGTGGAAAGTTTAGAAAGAACAGCAAAGGAAAAAAAAACATAATATAAAAACTATTTTCATCTTCCATGTTTTTCCCCAGTCTTTTAAAATATATGTATTTTATTACATTCTACATTTTTATTTACACCCTCATAAACATTTTCATATAATCTCACATAATTTTATGATAAACTTTTAACTAGGTACATCACATCCTAACCCGTGAGCAGATATATCACAATTATGGCATACATAATACAAAGACCACAATCTTTCAAATCTCACAGACCTGGGCCAAGATTTAGATAAGTGCTCCACCACCATTTTATTAGCCTGTGTTCTTGTCTGTGACATGGGAATGATAATGTATACCTTTCAGACTTTTCAACCATCAGAGACTTATACCTTATAAAGCACCTCTAACAGACACTAAAACGCAATACAGAACGAAGAAACAGCAGCTATTGCTTATTACTCCCTGAATGTTGCAGAATTATATTACAAAATTTCAAATAATTACTTTTTTTAGATTGTTTTCTTCGGTTCCACCCACAACTCTGCCTACCACTTAGGAAAATCCCTGAATTTCTTATTTTCTAACCTCAAATCAGGAATATATTATAGCAGTTATCTTGGCAAAAGGAAAAAATATTCAGGGAGCCATAAGCAAAAAAGGAAAAGACTAGCTTATTTTTAAGTTCAGGTAGGTGACAAGTATTACATAAGAAGAAAAGCGTTCTATTCTAAAAATATCATATGAGATACTATTTGTCAAAGTGTTCTAAAAATTTAAATATGTACACAATTGTGAGCTAATACTATCATTTAATTACAGGATTTTTTATTCACCGATTGGTTGTAGCTCAAACTTTGAGCCGATCTCTTCCATGCTTAGGGGGAAAAAACAGTGGAAAATCCCTTCTGATGTATCAGATATCCCTTCCAAAATGTTTTCAAATTGGGAAATATATTTTTTGGAGGTCATGTATCATTTTAACTAAGTTCAGATTTTACTTTTAAATGTTTTATTTTGGAGTTGATTTATATGAAATGTTATGTAACACTTCATGAAGTTTCTAAGGTAGGGCAAGACACAAGAGAATTATTTAACTCCTGATACTTTGCTATCTTTTGCTGCAGTAAATCTATTGTCCTAGTCAAGTAAAAATGCACTTCTTTATGCTTAGAGAAGAAAAAAAAATGCAAGTTTACAACATTCTCTATGAGTAGAGTGTTTTGATAATGAAAGCTCTTTCCCATCATGGAAATCAAGAAAAGGACAGTTTTTCAAGGACCAGGTGAAATGCACTCAGGTGAGGAAAATATTTTCAGGCATTCAGCTTTAAAATATACTTCTTATTCTAGGTCAGATCCCATTTGTTATGTTATTTCCAACTTGAAAACTAAATGAAGTCCAGGGATCCTCAGAGTTCAAGGTGGAAGGAATATTCTGCATACAATAGGCAGAGGCTGAAAAGCCAGCTTGACACCCTTGGGCAACGGAGGACCTGGCCACTGTCCGCTTCAGGAATGTTTTGAAGGCCAACAAACCACTCAACTGCTGTCTTCTCTTTATAAATAATTCCCACAGACTATGGACGAAGGCTGGATGTGGCTTTCAGCTTCATTATGGTTTCTTGAGAGTGTGCTCAGGTCCTTACTTCTGCACAAGTGGCCTGTGCCTTTGTGGGAAATCCTAGTGATCTCTGGGAGTGCTTGCAAGAGCAGGCAGCATGAGGGTTTTCTTCCCTGGAAACCTCACTCCTGTGCACTTTTCATGCAATCAATCATGAAGGAAAGGTCAACAGACAGCTTTCAAATAACTGACTCACTTCACTTCTGACAGTGATCTGGGGCAGAGAAGTGAAGCTGTGGGAAGATGAAGGCAGGAGCACCCCACTCAATCACAAGAAGCCTAAACTCCTTTAAGTCTTATAAAGAGACTAAACACATTCCTGTGGGCTCCCTCCCCTTAGCCACAGACATTTGCCAAAGCCATTAAGGTAAGTCTACACTGATGTCTAGTTAGAAGTTGGGGGTACGCGTGTGCACATATGGAAGGTGGAAGCACTGAGGAGGAAAAAACAGGAGTAAAAGGACAGTCGTTCACTGTGATTAACAGGACAAGACAGGGCCATGTTGCAGAAAGGTTAACTGGCTACAGCCTAGGCCATTAAGTGCAGACCTGGATTTCAGAAAACAGAAGGCACGTGAGGATGAACCCCTCCACCCTTTGGACATTGAATACACATTTAGCGTCTGTCTCATTAGTAGCTGAAGCACTCTTCGGCAGTCTTGTAGAGCCAGTTGACATGGAGACTTAATATAAATGATAAAATCTGTGGAGATTTATTTTGCTTTTGGAGCAGTCAATCCTTGAAAACCTAGCTCATGGAAGTGCTGTAATATTTTCTTTTTAGTAGAAAATAAATTTAATTTCCATTTTGGTTGCATTCCTAGCACCTTTTCATTCCGCGAAGAACATTTGTGAGAGGTTCTCTGGTTGCAAAAGAGGTAGGAGTTGCTACAAGCCCTATCCTACCCATTTAGTCTCCTCCCAGACAATAAATCTCGTGATGACAGGGCCCATAAGTGCTTTACTTACCATGAGAGCCCTACTGATTACAGCACAATAACTGGCCCATATGAAGTCCTAAATAAAGAAGCTGGTTAATGAATAGATGACTTCCCAAGAAACAGTGCCTATCACAGTCCCGTTAAAGTTTCCCCCTCCCCAAACTTTCTATATTTATTTCATTGGTCATGTTTCTATGGGTTACTTTTGATTTGGCATCAAAATAATGTAATAAGCACCCTTGATCCAAGGTTCCTCAGCTGGATAAACAATAACTTGCTCTTATTTTGATTAAAGAGAGCCATTACATGTTTTTCCTCAAGCTATTAGTCTACTAGGAACATGCTGTAATTTATAAGCCCTATCAAAACTTTCCCTTTAATGAAATGAATAGGAAATTAATGCAGTCAGGCAGAAAGCTCTTTTAGCTAATAGTGTTTAGCACTTTCTTCTTTGAAATGCTAGAGAGCAATTTTCATTTACTGGTTATTTAAGGAGGGGAAAATACAGTCCCACGGATATCACCTACATGGAGTTTATGTACAAGTGTGGTATATTCCTTCCCTTGGGCAAGCCATGTTCTATAACATGGAAAAATAAATGTTCCAGCTTTCCAACATTAACAGCTATTATAAATGGTATTACATGACTGACCACTAGCAAATAAACTCTTAGAATAATATTATTTCCAATGTGTTAATAAATATTTGTAGAATTTAGGTACCATACTCATAGGCATTAAAAGAGATGTGATTCTAATTCTGCCTTGACACAGGTACAAATTAATCTATTTATTTTAATTCTTGGAAAGCGTTTGGTGTTTGAAATATCAAAATAGATGACAGTACAATTAGATTTTAGTTTTTAAAGATAAATATGCAGTTAGTGCTCTGTTTTGTGTGGGCCTCTCTTTAAAAGGACTAGCTGGAGGCATATTTCATTGGCTCAGAACTCTGAGAACCACACCCAGTACTTAGAGCTTTTATTGTCAGCGTGAGTATCAATCATTCCATATATACAGTGTTCACATATAATTTTACTATTAAGAAAAGCTGAAAGGAGTCTGCTTCCTAAGAGGGTTAACTGTCCCCATTTGCAATGTATTTTTCATTACTAATTAGCTTAAACCCTTTCTTCCATAGCTGAAAGTCATTTCCAGCCTATCATATGTTAGTATTATTACACACTAAAGAGTGTGGAGAGCTCAATTACTGTTGTGAGATTAATAAGTACCTTGAAACATATATAGCTGAAGTAAAATAATTTGGAGTGAAATAGCTTTCAAAATAACAAGCTATAACCTGTACAAATATTAAAAAGGCAAATCAGAATCCTAAGAACATGCACGGGACCAAGGATCCTTTTGTCTATTATAAGTCCTTTTTCAAGATTCAGCTTTGAGGCAGTTTTGAATTTCACATCTGATTCCACCTTTGAAAATATTCTCACAGTGATGAATGACCTCTTCCAATGTAAAACAGGTTTTGAAATATATGTATATTTACCAAAGCTTCTTTCCTCTTATGTTGGAAATGTTTATTTCTTTATTGGAAGCCTGTGGTGATACAGCCACAGATAAATGCTACTGTAAAAAGAGAGAGATTTATTTTCCCTCCATTTATAAAAAAATGTCAAGTAAATACTACAAACGAATCCTACTCTTACATTGATAAATCAGGCTTCTAAGAAATGGCCTTTTATTTTTTAATTCAAAAAATGTGGTTCATTTAGTTTGAAGAATACTTCTTTTTGAAATTCTTACCATGGTCTTATAGTCCTACTTCATGGCTAGTTTTGACACAAATTAATGAGCATTTACACTTGATATTTACCAAATACTACTCTTCCTAGTTTGACTGGTTGTTTCATTACATTGGATTTCAGTCAGCCCCCCTCACCTTGTAAAAACTCAGGATTCGAACTGTGTTAGAAATGTAACAAAAATAATTCTCATATAAACATTTTCTAAAACTTATACATAATTACAGTTACGCGGCCTAACTACAAAACAGTTACATGACAGGGCCTAATGCTGAACACAGGCTTGACAACCTGGGAATAGCACTCAGTATATGTTGGTCACCGTTTTTATCATTATTCACAATATAAGTGGACATTTATATTGTATGGAATTCTTAATAAATGTGTTCCCTATAACTTCCTTTCAGGGCAAAGCACTGATTTTAGTCAAATTATTTTGAATATTTAGCAATAGACAACATTACCAGAATCCTTAAAATTTCTGCCCTGCCAAGACTTCTACACATCTCCCATCTCAGATTTGCAAATGATGTTATCTGAGATTATGATAGCTTTACATTCCCTCATTCTTAAAAAAAAAAAACAAAAAAAAAAAACTTTTGACTTTTATTAATATTCCCAAAATATATGCTATATCTTAACTTCCTATTGAGGAAAAAGGTTTAATTCATATGTCTTCAATTATCTTCAAATTCATAATTATTGGACAATGTATCTAATTTTTCCCTTTCTTAACACTAATGGGTTGACATTCATTTTGATTTTTATTATAATTTACTGCCTATTAGAGTCATTTGACATAATTCTTCTCCTAATGCAATAAATTCAGCTTCTTTTTTCTAATATTGTTTGGCTGCTATTAGGACACAAACCTTCTGAAAGTTATTGAAGAATAGAAACCAAATGAAATAAAAATGTCAGCAAATGTATTAAGAGTCACTAAAATGATAGCATAGTAGCCATATAAGTTATGTACTTTTTATTTCTGCTCTTTTTACTTGCAGAATATGCAAAAACCATATAACCAGCTTTTTTAAAAAAAGCATAAAATAGCATCGCCCCCAACCCTCTAAATTCTTTAGTGTTGACAGACATTTAACACTGCTTCTTTCCTCTCCCATTTCATTTTCTTATACCCAGTGGAAACTTTTCACGGGTATCCTCGATGTAACAAAGCAACTTTAGTTTCAGAGACCTGTGGCATTTTCTTCTCTTTCCCCTCAGTCCCTAACCATCACTTTATATCACCCTAAGAGGAACTGCAAATTAATGTCATTAATCAATCACCACTATCTAATATCACTAAAAATCCTGAAAATTTATTTCCTACAGTTTTTACCATGTGCGATTTTATCTTAACTCCGATCGCATTATACAGTGAAACAAGACTTGTGTTCTCGAAGTCCCACTGACGTGTTCAATGAAATAATGAGCATTCAATGGATGGTAACAGATAATGGCACTTCCTGGTTCTCAGCTCCTGAGAAAGGTTCTCCTTTTTTCTCTGCCTTTATACGCTTGGGCTTCATCCCCTTTCTTACTGCAAACAGCATTCCCCTCTGAGCAAATTTACCTACCACTCAGTTCCAAATATAGCACCAAATAAACTGAAAACTTTTAGCATTTCTTTAACCTCCTGTCTTTAAATCCCCAGTTGTCCATTTGGGGCACTCATCATTTCCTCTTGACCCTAAGACTGTGGCAAATATATATAAAGAGTGGATACACTTGTTATGGGAACCACATCTTTGTGAACCTAACTTCTTAGTAGTGCTCTTGAAAAGACCAGCATGAATTATAATCATGGCCATGACAGTGAATAATTTAGGGAGTATTTCATTACTGATTTTGCCTATTATTTAGAGGTGAATAGAAAAAAAAAATTTTAATGGGAGAAAAACATACAACACTTCCAGTCTACAAACATAGTAACAAAACTGAGGTGCGATTTCAAAAAAGATGCTGACACAGTAGAATAGGGAGTGAAAAATCAATCCTTCTGCCAAAATCAAATTAACAGCTCTTTAAAAAATGTTTGTTTTTTTGTGTGTGAAGATATTATATGTGCATATGTGTGCAATACCCTCACTTATATGAATCACTGGCTAATGTCTTTGCCTTATGACATCATACATTCCAGTTTAAATTTGGGGGTGGTCTTTGTATGATCTTATGATACTATTTAATTTTCATTTTTTCACAATTACTTCCAATAATTTCTATCTTATTTGAATTATTCAAATTCAACTAGTCTAAAACTCAGAGGTATAGCCTTATTTATTCAAATATTCTTGATACTCTCTTCAAAAATAAAAATAACAATGCTAGATATGGCAGGAAATCAAAGAGAAAAATCAACAAATGTTCACTTCTTAATTTCAGAATTTTGCTTCCTGCTTCAATTGGTCCGTTGTCAGAATTTTATTTTAATTATTCATTAACACAGAACAATTTATTGATTAAGAACAGTAGCAAATGAACAACTTAAGGCCCCCAAAGTGTTACCACCCTGGTACAGGTCAATAGAACTAGGCAAACAAGAGGCCAATTCAAGAGTTCCTGCCCAATTTCCTTCCACAGCCAGGTCTTTATGAGCAAGCAGTCATGGAAAAGATCCTAGAAAAATAAACTGTGGAAACATTTCAGCAACTTAATTGAGATTTTGCAAGGCTCTCAAAGCCGGCATTGTTATAGCCCACTCTCATCAAAGACCATGATTCAGCTTTAGAAATGGTGCTATTCAGACCCTGCCGTATTAGCCATATATCTCAGGAATTTACTTCCTAATTATGCAGTATGCCTTATAAACACTTTTTTTGTTGTTGTTCTGTCATTGGGTGACATAATATTTAAAGCAAGTGAAACAAATTGGTTTGATCATTATTATGAAAAGTTCTTCCTCAACACACGTTAAATTTAGGTTATGGGAGCATACTGCATTTGTGTTTTAGAAACTTCAGTGATCTCCAAATGAATTTATCACTATTATGCTACTGGAGGGAAATATGTGTCTGCATAACTTTATATCTAAAAGTGAAACTTCTGGCCTTCAGATTGAAATACAGGAGATGTCGGAAAGGCAATACCATAGTTTCTGCAAAGAGTAAGAGATTATGCCTTCTGAATAGAGGAAGTACTAAGGTCTCAACTTTGATTTGGTCCCTGTCTCTGAGGGAGTCCAAGAAGGGATTTAAAGAACATAAGACTAAATTCATTTCAAGATTAAAGAAAGAGTGAGTCTAAAGTGCCTTTTTCAGGGGAGTGCTACCAGAAGACTAGGGTATGTGCTGATTTGTACATTTGTCCTTTCTCCTAATATCTGGCAAAAAGAAAAAGATGAAGAACATGTTTCACTTACTGACTTCATCTAATTTTTGTCTTCATTGTAAATTCATCCTAATCTTAATAAGTGGCTAAATTTATTTTTGTAAACTTCCCAGAAAATATATTCACAGTAGACAAGATTCTGTTATATGAAAATAATCAAAAATAATTTGGAAGTAAAATCACTAGGTAGTTGCAGGATATTCAACTCTGGGGCAATAAGTTCAAAGCAATAGTGGCTATGAGAGTATTTGTACTTAGGATGCTGTTTTTATCTGTCTCAGATGAGTAATTATCATAAATTACTACATTTGACTGATGCCCAATAGTACAGCACATTCCAGTCAAAATATGTCACCAAACCACCAACATTGCATGATGGTTTTTGCCCCTAGGTGATGGTGATGTTAACCATAATACTCAGTAGTAATTTATCCTGTCACTCACACATTTTAAAGTTGCTATTTTGAATGGTTTTCGATGTAATAATACATTACGTGTTACTTTACATTTTTTTTTTTTTTAAATCCAGCATGTTGAGTAAGGCTAATTGCCACAGAAGGAAAGAAGACCTAGCAAAATGACTATGTAGTCAGCCTAGACAGATGGTAAATCTAGGAAAAATTAATCAAAAACCACATCACCAATCTGAGTTTTTAAAATAACTGTACTGTATTAATGAGAAGAATGAAATTGAATAAAATGCTTGCTTTTGAATATGGCAATGATAGTATCCAAGATACATCTGATTTTCTTCCATAATTATACTCTTCTAATGCCTTAACTCTTTGAGGGCAAGTATATTATTAAATGTAATACAAACAAGGTATAATATGAGTGACTTAAACAAGAAATGGTAAACGTATACACAAAACACACATATACACTAGATGATTAGAAACTGTGCTCTGAGCGGACTGAAAATCATTGTAATTTTATTTTGAGGTCCAGGGTAGGAACTTAATAAATATTTGATGACATAATAAATGGGATGCATTTTTAAGTTTTTACTCTCATGAATTTGAAATTATCAAACATACCAAAAAATATTAGAGAATAATCATTTTCATTTCTTCTTTAATATAATGTCATACTGAGCAAATTGATGGACAGATACAAAGGAAAGTGATTATCTATTTAAGCTGACTAAAGAAAATGAGCTAATGATACACCAATAGATAATGAGGATAGATAAAGGACAGCTTGTAACTCTGGAATGAGTGAGATCTTTCTAATGACAGCCAAACAGAGCAGCCCAATGAAAGGACTTAACCCTTCCTCCCTCATTCTGGTTATCTCTTTTTATTTATTTATTTATTTATTTATTTAGTCCTCTTTAACAGTGTTGGGGTTCATCAAATGTCTTTTTCTATGTGGCCTCTGTCACATTAGAGTTTCCGTTTTCTACAAAATCTTAATTTCTTTCTCTGATATTTTTCTTTCACAGACCTGTAACACTGAGCATATCCCAAGACCCCTTCCTCTAACCTCATCATTTCTTATCTCATACTTGGCCTTAAAAACTCATACCTTCTCCAGATCTCAACCCTCACAATGGTGCTGATGACTCTAATTCTCTCTGTATAGCTATTTCTCCCTCCTAGTAGGCAATATCACATAATTCTAGGATGCTGACATCATTCCCAACTAAAAGTCTTCACAATTCAGGCTCTTCTGTATGAGTTTCTCAGTTTTGTGGGTATCAAAGACTTTCCCATCCTCTGGTTCAAAATGCCACAACACGGCTATAACTGATATAGGGACTCCTTCACCACCCCGGATTGATGTGAAGCCATCAATTAAGTCAAAAATGTTTAGCATTAATGTTTCCTTCTTAGAACCTCTAAATTTCAACGCTTCCTGTCCATTCTCACTGCCATCACATTAGTTAAAGATGTTAGGATCTCACGCTTGGTTTACTTCAAGAACCTCCGAACCAACAAATTTTTCTTTCGGTCTCCTTCTCCTTCGATACACCCTTCAAATGATTCCAGGTTAATCTCCCTATACAATGCTGCCTTTTACCACAGAACAGAGTTTAAGGGCAAAGGTTCTGGAATCACACTCGCTAATGATACATTCCAGCTCCAACTTTTACCAGGTTACCAGTCTTGTAAAAGTTACTTAACATTTTGTTGCCTTATTTCTTACCTACCACATGGGGCTGTTGAGAGAGATAAATGGGTTTACACAAGTAACACACTTAGAAAAGTCCCTAAGATACGTGATCTAGAAATGATGGCCATTATTACTGGTACTATTATCATCTTCCTCATTAAAAGCTTTTAACAGTTCCCTATACACTGTGTGAAAAAGCCCAAATCTCTTAACCATGGCAATTAGGTTCTGTCCAGTCTGGCCTTTATTAATGGCCCAGGTTAAATGGATAATATTTGCCGATATGAGTTCTCCGGTCCACTCAGGGTGAACTAATAAAACATACTTTGAAATTATGTTTTCTTTTTTGCTGTGACTGACTCATGCTGTTCCTCTCTTCCCTTACTGTGTTTCTTTTTCCCTCCACATTTACTGTTGCTCATTCTTCGATGTTCTCTAAGAGGATGGACCATATAGAATTTCTTGCAACCCAAAGTTTCTAAAAAAAATGGTTCCTCAAACTTGGACAGAGCGTTGTGTTATAACCCACCTTGGGGATTACAAATGAACAGTAATATTTAATGGGCTCTGAGAAGTCCTATGATAAACAACTTTTTTTAAACAGTGCTCCAAATTTTACTTGAAGATGACAAATATTTTTTCCTTCTAGAAACTATTAGAAATCTGGACATGAATATTTCAGAGTCAGGAAAAGAACTGAAAATCTTTCTCAGTTTTTAATCTTTTTCTATTTTTAAACTGTGTTATATCCATAATATCTTACTATTATTCTAAATATCAAAAGTGAGTTCAAGTAAATCCTGGAGAATTGAGAGTGTAGAAAACTTAATTTTCAGTCAAGTGAAAGAATCGACATATGATACCCCTGGAGTAACAATAAAAAATGTTTAATAACATCAAATTAAGTTTACTTTAGACTTAATGACACTATATCAGTTAAAAACTTTGTAAGTCTAGAGACAGAATTTTTTAAAAGCTTTTTCTTAGTAATCATAAAAATATCTACCCACATTTTTCAGTGTAATTATAGTGTTGTATCTGATGGCAGTTAGTCAAAAAAGTATAATCCAATGTTGATTAAAGTTTTATTTTAAGCTTCCTTATCCGTGGAATGATTTCTTACAGACTCTTAGTCTAGAATTCTATGCTCTTTTGCAGACATTTCAGCCTCCAACTCCTAATTTCTAGGCCCTGCCTTGTAGCCAGAAAAATTCCATCTTTTTTTATTATATAAACTATAAACTGAAGCAAAGAAAGGAAAGAAGACGCTGAAATATCAGATACAAATAAGAGGAAGAGATTTAATAAAAATTTGAAGATTGGCATCCAGTCTTGTATAATAACTGATACAATCACTGCTGCTTACTAAAAACGTATGTAACTTGTTATAAATTTAATTAAAAAATAATTGCAATCATGTAGGCTAAAGACTATGATGAGACAACTCGATAGTTGTTAAGAAAAAAAAAACATTCTTCAGAATGTAAGTTTTTATCGATGTTCATTTATTTTTATATTCATTTAGGTTACTAGAATAGCAGGCCATTTTTTCCCCAAATAATTATTTGCATAATAGTAACCAAATATGAATAGAAGTAATAAGATAAAAAAAACTAAGTAAGTATTAATCAGCCACACTGGTATCTAAATTGTCCACTGTCTTCTAAGTAGCTGTAATCAGAATATTCCCAGGAAGAACGTGTTTGCATTTAATGTCTATAATTACTATGCTCTGCTAGACAGATTTGGTTTTCCACCTGTGAAATATTCGATTCTTGGAAGACCATTTAAACTCTACCTATATTTTATTTAAGGCACAACAAATTGGAAGTATATCTGCCAAATATATTTTTATAATAATATCAGGTTTAAGGTACCACTGTCACACATAAAATATCTGCATCTTTCTAAAGGGTAAAGTTCTTTTATTTTTGGTTTCCCAAATTCTCCTGGAATGTTTCACTGCAAAAGTTTTAGCATGGACAAAAGAAAACTCCATTAGACATATATTTATTAAAAATGAAAATCCCCCTATCATCCATTTATAGTACTTTATATTATCAAGTAAATGTTCATCTTTTAAAAGCTAGGTTGAAGTTTTATTTTCCTATTCCATTGATATAGACCACTAGAGGGCAAGCAACACTCTGATCTCGGTTATAAAAAAGTAAATGGATATAGCTCCTTAAAATAACTAGTTATATCCAATGTTCATTCTTACTCTCCTTCCTTCCTTTACTCTTTCATTCAACAACTATTTTTTTCCAGTGCTTATTGTGGACCAGACACAGAATCCAGAATTAAAGCAACCAAATATGGCTCGCTCTCTCTCTACCCTTGGGTCTCTCTTTTTCCATCTACATATATGCATATATATTTGAAAAATCGTGTATATATATGTATTTTTTCTTTCCTTCATAATGTCTTATCTTTAGAATTTTATCATAAATACAGTGTGCTATAGCAAAATCAGATATCCAGACTTTACCAGACAAGTTGTAGGAGAGTACCTTAAACATCTCCAATACTGAAAATCAGAGAGCAGCTCTGGATATAAAGTATATTAATAAATAGACTCTACAGCTCATAGAATGTTCTACAACTCTGTCCAAAATTTGACTCAGCATTTTCCTAACTCGGTTTCTCCCTTCTTTTATTAGATGGCCCTGCATTGTTATACCAAGAGAAAAGTGGTAGAGCAGTTGTCAGAGACAATTAAAGTCTTCTCCGGGTCCCCATTAGCCAGTGCCCTGAGAAACAAGCTGAATGATTTCATAATTTCTGTTGAATATAAAAGGACACTGATACCCTGGGGATATTGATCCAGAAAGACAGAAAGAATAGCTGGGAAGCTCTTTCAGTGATACAGAAGTTAATGATTTTGTGATTCACCCAAGAGAAAACCCTTACAACCTTTGATAATTGCAAGACAGAGAGTGCCACTGCTGACCTCGTCAAATTAGCAGGAGCTACGAGTTCCATGGCAGAAGCCAAACCCAAATGCCACAAAAGAGAGTTTAGCAGTACTCACATATTTTTAGTTGCGTTTGTATGCGTCTGTTTTCTCTAACACGATACTGCTTTTAATCGTTGTTAATCTCTGGGTCAAAATGTTTCCTAACCTCAGCACTTCCGTGGCGAGCTAGACATGCCTGGCACGCTTTGCCAAATGAGTAAGGAAAACGGAAATTGCTTCTCTTCCATGTACCAAAAATAAGGCACAGAGAACTAATGTTACGAGTGTTAAATATTCACCTTAATTAAATTACATAGGAGAAAAAAAAACAAACATGATATAGAAATTGACAGAGAAATGTTTAGCCAACAGGCAATAATGTATATCTGTTTAACGAGTGGTTTCTTCACTTAATATGTATACTGATTTATTTCTTCAGAAGATATTTACAGAGCTCCTATTCAGGCTCCTTGGATACAGAAGTAACCTGATCTGCTGTCATGTCCACATTCTAGAGAGAGAAACTGCACTGTGCCCGCTAGATGCAAAGCTATAAGGTTGGGCCAAGGGTCCCTTTCTTTGAAGGGTTTCCTCTCACATGTAGAAGAAAGCCATCAGGATTCAGACACCGTGCAGTAGGAAAACTGATAAAAATAGAAAATAGGTACCAATGACTGTGGAAGTGCAGAGGTGGAAGTTTTCTTCCGAGGAGCTGGGAGTGGGGGAGGGGGGTAACATCCTAGGCACTGACTGGAAGAAGACGTGAGGGAAGAAGATTGCTTTGTCAAGATCATCTTGTTTTGGAAGAAACTTGAAGGATGAGTGAAGAACAACTGTTACACAAGTGGAAAGCAGCATGCCAGGGACTGGGCACCAAGTGGTTGAAAAGGATGGCAACACAGGTAGAATATGGAAATAAAAATGGGGCTGGACAAACTTTCCAGTCAGAGCCAAAAGAATGTCTACTAAGTAGGACTACAGGAATTATAAGACTTTCAGAGCTGAAAGGAACCTTGGAGATCATGTGATGCAACGCTGGCGCCAGGCATTACCTACAGCCTTTTCAAATACTTGTTAAATGAACTAATCCCCTCTCTTTGCAAATGGGGAAACTGAGACTCACAAAGGTATGGATCCTGTCATTTCTGACGGAGCGTTTACTGAATTTGAGAATTGTGACTTCAGATGAGGAGGTTACATGCTTTTATTTGGAAGGACCAGGGCTGCTGGGGTTTTGTTTGATGTTCTAAATTTTTCGGTATCTGCTGTGCATTTATTTTCTTTGCAAAAGGCAAATGAATATTTAATGTTAAAAAAAGGGGCTGGAAAAAGAGACAGGACCCCAATGTGAAGGGCCTAGCATGCCCCTTGCTCACAGGGAACTGTGGCATAATATAGTTGGTGATAAGTGACCATTTAAAGATTTTAAGCAGAAAGACAAGCTTGAACTTGACAAGGGAACACATGAAAAATATGAAAAAAATCTAAAAGAATATATGAAAAAATCATTACTTTTACACTTCCCATGCACAAGAAAAGTACTGTGATGAAGGTATGAAGGATGGGTTGGAGTCAGGCAGTTCTTCGTCCACTTACAGATCAGGATATAAACAGAGAAACTGGATGGGCTATTTTCAAACAAGCATGGATAATTTCTCATTCACAGATAGCAACCATCTTATCCTCTCCCCCAAAACTATACAGTAAGGGAAACTGGGCATGGTTCTGAAAAGAGTTCATGTATAAAATAAGGCAATGAAGGAACTTCACCTTATATGCTCAAAATCCGTGGGCATTCAAGTCATCTCTGGGAGAAAACTTTCATAGAAATAACTGAATGATGTAAGTACAATTAAATTGATACCTGCTTACATATAACAATAAAATCTAAAATTGACCATTTTTCACACTTCAATAGGGTCCAAAGATTCTCTACCTGAATTATATTTGTTTCGTTAATGACTATGATAAATTAGATTTTCAACTTCTTCATGCCGGGTTTGTGGAAACAAGCTCAGGGATTTGTTACTACTACTTAAAAATAATTTTTTAAAATTAGGTTAACCGGTAAGAAATCAAAGCAAAAAGCCATTTTTCAGGTAATAAAAATCATTTCTCAGAAGTGTTGACCCAGTAATATAGTCAGTATTTTTAAGGACTTAAAAATCCTTAACAAATTAATTAATTTACCTTACAGATGCTGGGTGTGTATGTTCTTTACCCTCAGCAAAGGTGTCTCTCCAGGAAAAAAAGAAAGAAGAAAGAAAGGAAGAAAGAAAGAAAGGAAGGAAGGAAGGAAAGAAGGAAGGAAGGAAGAGAAAGAAAGAAAGAAAGAAAGAAAGAAAGAAAGAAAGAAAGAAAGAAAGAAAGAAAGAGAAAGAAAGAAAAAGAAAGAAAGAAAGAAAGAAAGAAAGAAAGAAAGAAAGAAAAGAAAGAAAGAAAGAAAGAAAGAAAGAAAGAAAGAAAGAAAGAAAAACTATTTTCTTGATAGAGGTTAGCATCATGCGGCCACAAGTGGTTTGACGAACCTAGCTCTTGTCATGGTGCTAAATATGTAAATCACGCTGAATGACCAAGGCTAAAAGCAAAGTGACAGTTGACTGTGACTGCCATTAACCATGGATCACATCCCGGCATGTAATGCAATTATATGGCAGGAAACAACTAATGTGGGCTGCCTCTGGTGGGAGAAGGGCGAAAATATTGAATTTTTCTCTGTAATCTATTTACATCTTGCAATGGGGGCATTAGTCAGATTAAGGTTCAGAATGCCAGGCGCACACAGGTCTGGTGTGCTAAGTGGTGCCTCCATTCATAATGTGCGAAGAAGGCAACGGTCAGTACAGCAAATGCATTATGATCCCACTGAGTCGGGGGGGGGGCAGTTTTCTCTCACAAACTCCCCTTGCTGGTACACTGTCTCAGAATATAGACATCTTTTAGATATTGAAAGATCTGCCAACACTAAGTATCAGCACCAGTTTTCCTTTTCCCTCACGAGTAGACAAATTTAATTTTAATAGTAATTCATGTGAATTTCCTCACAAAGTTCAAACTTAATATAAATTATCGAGACACATGAACCAAAATTATGAAAATGTACATCTCCTAAAATACTTTATTTTTATAGCTGGATATATTAGATCACACCAAATTTAAGACAGGAACGGGCAATGTTGGGTGGGAGTACTACGGCAACAGCTTCAGAACAGCTTAGCAAATCCCTTTGGAATATTCTGGGAGTTTGAAAATTCAAGCCTAATATGTTTTTCTTGGATGCTCATGTATTGCCGATCATCATGACAAGCCACTTAACTTGTTTCTCCCTGTTTCTCAAAGCAGCTTTCTGAGAGTAACTGGTTTTGGCAGTCTCAATACGTTTTCCCTCATTTTTCCGTGGTCTCTTCCACAAGGTAGTATTTATATAATTGTTCAAAAATTATAGATATTATATAGTAACTGAAGATTGAATCTGTTACAGATAAGTTTGATTAGCTAAGAAGTAACTCAGCTAACAAAATATGAATTTATATCTAAAGGGAATTTATATTAAGGGAAGAAGAGAAAAAATCTGTATTCCTAATTAAGTACAAACACAAATTAAATCCAGACACTTAAAAAAATATGTGTGACCTTAGTATGCTTTGACCAATTTCCAAACGTTTTCGTTCTATTGGCCCTTGCAGCGGATGGGAATTCTTTTATGCTAGGTTAATTCTTAGAGAGTCTTCTAGGTGTCAAATAACCTTCTCTAAGAAGCCTTCCTTGAGAATCTCCACAAGTTGTCATACGTTTCTATAATTTACTGTACCCTTCCTTCAAGGCACTCACCACAATTTCAATTAAATAGTTTTCTATATCATTCTTCGCTTATCTCTTACGCTAGCCTGTGTGTTCCATGAGGGCAAGAACCACGCATCAGTTTTACTTACACTAAATCTTTAGATAGAAGAAAGGTACCAGGATGGGGGCGCCTGGCTGGCTCAGTCCCTTAAGCATCTGCCTTTGGCTCAGGTCATGATCCCAGGGTCCTGGGATGGAGCCCCACGTGGGGCTCCCTGTTCAGCCAGGAGTCTGCTTCTCCCTCTCCTTCTGCTGCTCCGCCTGCTTGTGCTCTCTCTCACTCACTCTCTCTCTCTCAAATAAGTAAATAAAATCTTTAAAAAACGTATTTTTTTTAAAAGGTGCCAGGCAAACAGTAAGGATTTAATAAATATTTATGGAATGAATAAATATATGAATGGTGATTTATTCCTTGATATTTCCCCATGTTAATAATACACTATCTTACATGAATCTAATTTCTTATTTCTGAAGCAAGCAATTCGTACTTGTAAACTATATGGTTCTAACAACTTCTTGAGGTATTCCTAAAGACTAAAAGACAATTTATAATATATAGATAACAAGAAAGAAGCCCATTTCTTTACATAAGTAAAATGGAAAACTAACAATTTAAAAATAGCATCAAAAATATCTCACTTCTTACTTAATATATATTCTAGTATACATGTAATTAATTTACTAACTGTAATTCAATCCCTAATTATCATGCATTCACAGAACACACTGCTTCCACATACATTGTCTCAGTAAATTATCACAAGGGTCTTAGGCTGAGTTGTTATTGTTTCTATTTTATAGATGCACAAACTGAGGCTCAGAAGGTTAAGGGTCCTGCCCAAATTTAAACATTTGGTAGGTGATATTGACAGAATGGAATCTGCACAGACTTATATTCTGAACAAAATCCCAGTGACAGAATTCTAAGGGTGTTCCACAGTTTGCCTCTTAAAATAAGGTATATGTGCTTAGCATCTTAGGTTTTCCTGGTAAGCCAAAGTTTTTGTTAGCCGAATAAAAGGGATAATTGAAAGCATTTCCTTTATGATAGAGAAATAAATGAATGTTAAGCATGAATAATGCAGTTAAGTAGCTCTAATCATCTACTATGCATAGCCAATAGTCAACAGATGTTCAACATAGATCTAAGGGGGAAAAAAAAAAAAAAAACACCTAACACATCTAATAGGATTTTTTAAAAAAATAATGCACCTTAAAATGAAGGTCAATTTTCACTCAAAAAAATCAATTTCAGCAATTCTTACTTTTAGAGCTCACATTTTCCTGTTCTATAGCTATATGGTGACTTCAGCCAAGTAAAACTTGGCTGTCTAAACAGTATATATAGATGTTGCAAAATTTTTATAAACATATACCAAACAATCTGTAAATGATGTGATTTTGTGCCTGTATCCATATTAATTCTAGACATACATGTATGTATGCACATGTTACATTTTATATTACAATTTGTAACTGTGTCTCCATAGGACAACGCAAGTAAAAAATGAAGTAAATGTAACTGTACATAAGGTTTTGCTGGCTCACCCACGCAGAAAAATCTCTTATTTTCTTTCAGTACTGTAGTGGTAACGTTTACTTATATTTTCAAACCTAATCCTTAAAAGTAATTCGTTACAGTCCTTTAATTTAGAATTAAAATAATAATATAATTAAAATGAGACATATTTGATACTTGACTAAAATATGACATCTTGAATTGACCCCAAAACATAGCTCCTCACAGAAAATTCTTGAATGTGAATCCTGGACTGGATGTGTGTGAAACAAATGAAAACAAATACTAACAGGATTAGAATATTCTATAGTTTGGAATATCCTTCATTCATTCAACCAAAACATACTGAGCACTGAGTATGTGATAAAGAGTAAAGACACACATGGCCCTCAGTTTTAGTAAGACTGCTGGAACTTGGGCCAATATTTCCGATTATGGAGATCAAATGCCTTTTTTTCCAAGACCACTGGCTGCTGGATAGTCAAAGTTCAGAGACAAATACGTATGAACACCCGGTGGTGGTCAGCTATCCTGTTCAGAGGAGGCACGTGGGCCCTTGGAGTGTGGGGACTGATGGATTTGCAGAAATCTCTCCCTGCTCCCCAAACCTTCCCAAGTACTGCGTCTGAGTCCTGTGCCCCTGTAATCAAAGTAACATGCTCATCAGCCTGGATAATCGTTGTTACTTCAGTGTCTGCATCTGGTGTTTATCATCTTGGAGAGCCAAGCAACAGAAGGCTTCATTTCAGCCATGCATTTTAAAAATCTCTTCTTGGAATGACACTCCCTGTGTGCCCTAAAGGACCTACAGTGCATGCCAAGTTACTGTGTTCCCCATGGAACATACACATTGAGAGCGCTCCGAAAAGAGAACTGAAGTGCCCAGGATAGAGGCTTGGAGGCTGCATGAAGTCACCGAAGAGCATAAAAAGGGGACGGATGTATTCACAGCTCAGTCACTCACTGCTCAGCTTTCTCTTCTGCAAATTGAGGGATAAGATCCACTTCTCCTTACTCAAAGACTAATTATGAAGGTTAAATGCAATAACATATAAACGTCTTTATAAACTGGAGAGCTGGATACAAACAACTATTAATAATGACAATATGAAAGTGTTATTCAAATGCAAGGTACTATTTATTGTCTTCTTCCTTATACCTAACTCAGACAATTCTTGCTTCCTCCAAATATAATGCTTACTTCTTTGAAAGTTGTTGTTCCCTTATGTTTTAACCTATGAATTAGGGGGTTTCTAAGCTCTCTATGACCTTCTGTTAGAGTCATGCTTACTACATATAAATGTTTGTTTACCTGAGGTAGGGTGGCTCGAACACACTGTAAAAAGGACAAAGAAGGTGTTTCAGCCATATCATAAACACACATACACACACACACGTCTAAAACACTGAAACAATGCAGACATGTGGAATAAAACAAAAAAGGAGAGCCATGACAAAGTGCTTCTAAAAATATCCTGATAAAGAGAACTATTTTGAGAATTAAACTATTAACTCAATACCACAAAGATACACTCTTCCAGGTTGGGATTATTCTATTTCTATCCCTGTACTGGAAAAGGAAAATATTTTATGGTCATGAGAAGTTGGAATTGAGGCACAGGAAAAAAAAAAAAAAAGGGATACCATTAAGAAGAGACATCTGGTCATTTTGGCATGATCATATTTCTGTTACAGAGTGCAAATACATTCTTTATGAGAATGTGCCATTGATTACATACTCTGCATTTTAGCACTGTTTCTAAACATACTGTAAATTATGTTAAGTAACTCACTGAGTCTCTGATTTAGCTTTTTTTCCTCAAGCAGAAAGATAATGTTTGCTCCAAAAAAGAATAAACCAGTAGGCAAATCACATTTATAAACTCTGCAAGTGACGTGAGTGACGTTAAAACATCTGGGAGACGTTAGAGGGTGCATTAACTCTAATCATGGATCACATTATGGCAGAATTTTTTTCCCCCTAATGAGGAGAAAGACTGAGATAGTGAATGTGTTACTCAACATAACCCTGAAGTCCTTGTCCCAGAACTGATAAAGTACCAGAGAGAAGGCCTTGGCCCACCAGATTTCCAGAACTAAGGCTACACAATCTCCTTTATGTTTGGCTTATGTGTCACGGGTGACAGTGCCTGAAAAAACAAGGCCGGTTTTCTCACTCCAAATAAATCAGAGGCCCCCAATATTTACATTGAACAAGAAGATGATCCTTTCCCCTCTCTTCTAGCAACACACCATTTACTTGATAATTGGCCAACCCAAAGAAGAGGTCACCACAGACAAGACTCCATATACAGTGATAAGATTTAAACTCTGAAAACTATAACATTCATTGGGAAAACCCAATGTAGTACTTACGCTACAAAATATAATTAAAATGTTTTTAAATATGCATATTTATAGAGAAAACTATATGAAGATCCAACATCAGGTATATAAATATGGAGAAAGGCCTAGGAAATGAACTCCAACTGCAGTAGCTCACCTTGGAAGAGCTTTATTTATCATGTTCGATACGCAGCACGATCACTTCACTTTCAAATGTCTTTTCAGCCATTCAGTCTTTAAGAATTATATTTCTATTTCGTTTATAGGAAAGCAGTCAAATATCTGCTTGGTTTACTTGGTAACTGAGTTGAAGAATTATTGAGTAAAGTATGATTTTCCCTTTAATAAAGAGGCTGCTTGCCTAAGATAGACGTCCTCATAAGTAAACTGTTGTAATTTTTTAAAGGAGGTATGAATTAGGCACTTGTGAGAAATATAATTTAATATTTAAAAATATATTTGGCAACCAAAAATATTGACTTGGGTGGCTTAGGGCTAGAGAATTAGATTGGTTGATAGTATTATTTTTAAGTTTCTTATCTGAAATTCATTTGGAAGCTGAGAGGGAGAAAGAAAGAATTTGATGAGAGAAACAGTTCCTATTTTCTAGGGATCACACTTTGGGAAACGTTGCTTCAATGTTAAATCAACATTTGGGAAATGTTGCTTCAGGACACAGAGGAAAAGGAGTTAAAGAAAATTTTATGATGATGCTTGGGTTCATTGTTAAGCTGCAAGCAGCTGGTTAAGAAAAAAAATTCTCAGAGAGTGGTAATTGACACCTGAACCCACTCACAAGTGGAACTGGGCGCTTGGATTTAGAGCAAGGACAGCATGGGTTTGAATCCCCCAGAGAAGTAAGAATCCATTTGGAGCGAGAAATCAGAGATCTCCCTTCAGGCCATCACACCACTCTATTATTCCAGGGTGATTAAATGATTCCCTTCCTTTATAGACCATAGAATAGACTTAAGATTATTTCATCATCACTACTTACACCCAATGACCCAAAATATTGCTACATTTACTAATTCAGGAAACTTCAACAGAAAAGCAAACATAAATACTCCCCCTGACAACTTCCTTTTTTTCTTTTTTTTTTTCTTTAAAGCCTTTCCTCCTTTAAGTGTTAACTGAGGCAGTATTTTGACTGGAACCCACAGGAATGAAATACAATCAACTTACCTACCTAACTGTCTCACACCAAATGTTTTCCTATGTCAATACAAGTGATAGATTAGCTGCGGGAGCATTCATTAAATGTTTTAATTGTCCGGAATGCATAGGGAACAAAAAGGGAATGCATAAGGGAACAGAAAGAGGAGACTTTTTATGAATTCCCATTTATTCCACTGTCTGCCCTACTTACCTTCAAACCTAAATTGCAAACATAGCTGAAGGTATTTTTGTCTTGCATAGCTGTGAATGCCTGCATCTTTAATAGAAATGATTTATAAAGAGGTTTTGGAACATGCTGACTTCATAATGAAGAAACTCTACTCCCAGAGGAGTCGTTAACCCAGACATCACTGGTGCCCAAACCACTGGGAATCACACAAAACTATTCTTTGAGCAATGCCAAGAAGATTCTTAGCCTTTCAAATAAGCTGAAGTATACAGAGATCTCTATCAACCCCCAAAAGTGTTGAGATGGATGAAGAGATTGAGGCCCCAGAAAGGGAAAATGACTTTCCCAGACTCACAGAACTTCTCAGGTCTCTGGATAACCCAAACTAGAAAGAGATCTTTAGATCTCTTTTCATATCACACCACAACCACATACAAAATAAGAAACACATTTATAGATGTATCACTGTTTTGTTATGTCACTTCTCTAAGATATTTGCATTAATACAAGACAGAAAGAGTTATGGGAGTTATCTCAAGACTTAAACCTAAATCAAGAGTAAAATTCAAGTCTTACCTTTTTCATTTTTTATGATTGATTGACTCACTGTATTCACGGAGGTTATATTAGTTACTCTAACAAACTCCAAAATCCAGAATGGTGAAAATATGGCAGAAGTTTATACCTGAACTCTGATATAAATATTTTGATCTAAAGAGATATTCATTATCTCTTTGGATAAATGACTAAAAATGGAATAACATGAAACAGATTTCTTGAGTCACCACAGAAGATGCATTTAAAACACTTTTTCAGAAAGATTTTGAAGTATTTGCTCCTTTTTGATAATTTGGGTACCTGGTGCAACTATGTAGCCTTATAAAGTAATGATTCTCCCCTCTGTCTTTGTATCATGAGTAGAAACATCTGGGGGAAAAATGTGAGGAAAGGTACTGAGATCATCATAAATTTTCCAAAATACCTCATAAAAAACATGGACTCCAGAAAGAAATGGTCATATTTTTTTAAAGAGTTTATTTATTTATTTGAGGGAGAGTGAGTGAGAGAAAGAGAGAGAGCACTAGCAGGGGGCAGGAACAGAGGGAGAGGGAGAAGCAGACTCAATGGCTGAGCAGGGAGCCGCACGGGGGGCTCGATCCCAGCACCCTGGGATCATGACCTGAGCTGAAGGCAGATGCTTAACCGACTGAGCCACTCCGGCACCCCAGAAATAGTCATATATATATATATTTTTATTTTATTTTATTATGTTATGTTAGTCACCATACAATACATCATTAGTTTTTGATGTAGTGATCCATGATTCATTGTTTTCGTATAACACCCAGTGCTCCAAGCAGTACGTGCCCTCTTTAATACCCATCACCGGGATATTTTTAAAGTTCCTATCCATTTTTATATATCACAGAGTACAAGGGAAAACAAAATGAGTAAAATTATGAAAAAGCAAACATAATTTTCTATTTAATCATTCAAGTTGGTCTTGGCATGGTGAATGAGAAAACTGGCAGTTACAAATTGTGTAATTCAACTTAATGAGTATCAAACTGAAAATAAATGTCAAAAATGTGCATTTTTTTCTCAGGAAAAAAATGACCAAATTCCTTCCAGTAATTTGTTTCTGGATTAATTTAATATTACATACTAAATCATATTCAATTTTCCCAGATCATCTACAAATATGTCATATCCTTAGCTGAATAGTTTCATGTGAAAAAAGATAGTATTTAAGCATTTTATAAAGGTATAGTTTTCATATTTGATTTCCAGATTCTAAGTTCTATGTAAAACAATGTTTGGGAAGTACCTTTTCTATAAAAGAATTAAAACCAAAAAAACCCCCAAAACCCTCAGTTGTTATATATTGGTACTCTACAAATGGCCAGGGGTTTTAAATAATCATTTTTAAAGTGCAATGCTAATATTTCTTACAATAAAAATAGATAAGGCTGGATGAAAGCCATTCAGAAAGAAGGTAGGAGAGAGAGAGCAAAAGCATCCTCATATGTGTATCAGGGAGGGAGGAAGGGAGCGTGAAAAAGACCAAATGAGGATAAGGGAGAAGGGAGGGAAAGGGAGGCTTTATTAAAATTCCAACAATTTAATCTTTATGAAGAAGTTATTAACATGAAAAACCACATACTAAAAAAATAATTTTTTTCAGCCCATGGAGAATAGAAAGTGTCCTGCATTTTCAATTAGTTTTTTAAAGTTCAGAGTTGAGAGGCAGCCTCCAAACTCTCAGTAGATCCTGTTATCACCATTAACTTTCAACACAAAGGGCTATTACAATCCCCAGCAGGATTCTTAAAATCACTATGGTGTTTTCATCTTATCCTCTTCTTTCTTTTTCTCTTAATAGTGAATCTGTATCTACATTAGAGACTTCTGGGGAGAGTATCCTCTATTCTTAGCTGTATGTTCTCATAATTGTTCTATTCAAAGACCCCAAAGTCTTCTATGGTTTCTGGTTTTGAAAACCCCCAGGAACCAGAGCAAACAGTAAGAAATTAAAGGGCCCCTGACTTGTAGGCTAATTTTCTAGCAAATTACAGTGTATTTCAACAACACTGATGGGTACTCCAATGTCCATCTTTGCCTGGATTCCTTCAAAGACGAACTCAACACCTGGATCGGGATCCCATGCAAGTGACAGAAGCAGAATAGGGCAGAAAAAGAGCTAAGCAAAAAAAAAAAAAAAGTGTTCTCAGCTGTAGTCAGGCTTCAGCCTCTTAGAAAGTGATGAACTGCCCCACAGTTCTGTTCCTACCTTGAGGAAACCTACCAGGCAAGGCAGCTCCTGGTTCTGCAAAAGGCAATTCTTTGGAAAGAGGGGAAGCTGTGAACCTTTAAGCACCAACATCACAGTAGTTGGGGGATGCCTGTACTGGGCCAGGAAAGGAGATCAAGACAGAGAACCAAGAGCATCTACTGTGGTGCCCCTTCCTTAGAGATCTCCTATCACCTCTCATTTGACATAACTGATCATCTCCACATGTAGCAGAAACAGATGTTAGGACAGACGAACAGTTGTGATTGTAGATGGAATCAAGTATGGCTGTGCAATGGATTGGGGTGTACCCTGTGAAAGCATGCATGGCTACACTGTAGAGAGAGAGGCAGAGAATAATAATAAAAGTCTAAGAAATTAATTTTTAAAGATGATCCCACTTAGTTTCACTAAACTGACAAAGAGGCTCCTGTATTCAAATTTGAAGGAAAAAATAGTAACAAAATAATTAATTTTAATAACTGCAGTTAAAAGGATGTAGTATAAAAAATCAAATGGAAATGTAGAGTCAATTTGAGTTCCAATTCCAAATACATAACATATCGGATCGAAACAATGCTACCTTTAGGAATAAATGTCAAAAGTATCAGTCCCCTAATAAGTTTTTTTTTTTTAAAGCCTTCATATAATCTCTATTGCAGGTATACAAATAATTTATTGATTTTTTTTCCAGAAGAAATATATGTCAACCCAGCTAGGAACCAAATAAATAAGCAGTTAAAAATTCATTATACCACTTGGGGTGCCTGGGTGGCTCAGTCAGTTAAGCAGCTGCCTTCGGCTCAGGTCATGATCCCAGGGTCCTGGGATCGAGTCCCGCATGGGGCTCCCTGCTCAGCAGGAAGCCTGCTTCTCCCTCTCCCTCTGCCTGCCACTCCCTCTGCTTGTGCTCTCTCTCTTTCGCTCTCTGAGAAATAAATAAAATCTTTAAAAAAAATTCATTATACCACAGATCTGACTTAAATTCTAGAAATTACCACACGCCATGTTTAAAATAATTATTAGTTTACATACTTGGCTTTATCAAGCTTCAGGCAATGTTACCCCACATCTTCAGAGTACATCGTGCTTTTTACATAGTGGAATTCAATACACATTTAAAAGCTGAATTGCCATGGACTTTGGCAAACTCTTACTATAAAGATTCACCAGTAGCTTTACTTCAAGCAGTGATGGCTGGACCATCCCAGAGGCTGAAGAGAGTGAGGGTAAGATGAAAAGCTACAGGGCGCCTGGGTGGCTCAGTCGGTTAAGCATCTGCCTTCAGCTCAGGTCATGATCCCAGGGTCCTGGGATCGAGCCCCGTGTCGGGCTCCCTGCTCAGTGGGGAGCCTGCTTCTCCCTCTCCCTCTGCCTGCCGCTCCCCGTTTGTGCTCTCTCTCTCTCTGCCAAATAAGTAAATAAAATCTTAAAAAAAAAAAAAATGAAAAGCTACAAATCAGAAGGGTCTAGGCTTCATTCCTAGCTCTGCATTTAGCTGTTGGACTTCGGCAAATTATTTCAAACAAAAAGAGCCTCAGTTTCCTTATCTTCAGTACTTCTCTGGCTTGTTGAGAGGATGAAAAGAGAGGATGCACAACCCGTGCCTTGCATGCTTTAAGCAACAGGACCTATTTTTCCTGCTGCAGTTCGGGAGATGAGAGCGGATGGCAACTGAGGGGAGGTGGCACTCTAGCAGGCAGCTAGCAAAGGTCCCCCTGCATTCAAGTTTTCTTTGGCCTGCCCTGCCTGAGAAATTTCAAAAAAAAAAAAAAAAATTGAGAGTTCTGGCTTTTCTTGGCACGCTGGAAGCTCTTACCATATCAAGCCCATCCTCCTGCAGTCAGGACCTGGAGCTTTCCATGTAAGGCAGGACGCATGCTGTTGGTTTGCCATAGTCCCCAGCAGTCTGTGTTACCCTCCACTCAACCCATGTACTTACGTAACCTCACTGGTCCCAGTAGGCACTAGGGCTAGTGACTGTTGGGTTTGCCAAGGAAGACTAAGACTCAGAGACACAAAATACAAATCTACATGGGGGCAGCTGAAGACACAGGGTGGCATGGTAGAAAGCAACTGGATCCGGGAGCCAGGGGACATGAGCTGTAGTCCCAGTTCTGCATTAACACTTGAGTGAACTCTGGGCTCTATAGGGGTCTGTTTCCTCATCTGTAAAATATATGTTCTGGGTAGGTCAAGTTTCTGAACACAAGGCAAGGCAGTTCCCCATCTGGGTTTCAACTTCTCATGTGTTCTTTTTAAAAAAATGATGCCAAATTAGTGGGTCACTGAAGCCTGGCGGAATTAGAGAAAGCCCTCCCACCACATGCCCCTGTCAAAAAGAGAAACATTGCACACAAAGTTGATGGAATACATTTGGAAGCTCAAATGCCAAAAGGAAGTATAATATACATAATAGTAGCAATTTTGAGAATGCCCTCCCCTGTGTTGCTGGCCTTGTGCATTAGTTCTAACTGAGTAAATATAACTAATTGTTTCCCCAAATTTATTCCTGCTAAAATGCCGATGCAGGCTCAAGTACTATAGTAAATTAGATCCGCTTTATTCTTCTTAGGCGAAATTCCAACCTTATCCTTTTATGACTTTGCAGAACTACATTTTGAAACTCAATGGCTATGCGTATTCAATCATTATATATTCTTTTTGTGTTTTTTGTCCTAGAAAATTTTAATTAAATGACCTTGTAAATTCCCCAAAATAAAAACTTGTGGAATACATGGAGCTCAAAAGGTCTCACCAAAATTCTCACCCCAAATAAGCACTTTTTAAAACATAACCTTATGTAATGCTCCTATCAGTGAGCTAAGACACACTTATAATAACAAAGACATATGTAGCAAATACATCTTGCCAATGTCCAAAATACTTGTTTGGAAAGATTACTCTTTTTCAGTCCACAATTCCATTTCAGTGCTTCCAGTTGAATTTCTGTATGCTCTGAAGTAGAAACCAACTAAGATAAGTAAATCAACTTACAGAAGGTAACTGTCAAGGTGTTCTGTGTTCTGTTATTGAGTAGCTGTCGAGCTGCCCCAAATGAGCAAGTTGATAGAGCCTCTCAAAGGGGATGACCGTTTGGTGACAATTCCCAGTAGGAAAAACGACAAGTAGTAAGAATGGGAGAAAACCGGGCAAGATCAACCCTGGCAAAATGTATTCTAGGATTTTAAAAACAAATCTTGACTTCTACTTTAAAAAAGAATAAATGTTTTATTGGAAATTAACTGTTTTACTTCCTACAGTACCTTTAATAAAAAATGCAAACAGGCTTCACGAAAGGAACGTGCACAGGTAAAGGACATGTTGTTATTCGACAGGGAACAAAGTAGCTGTTCTGGCTACTCAACTATTCTCTTCAACTTCACCAGAGGGTAATAACTTTTCAAAGACATAAAGTATATTTAACTCTAAAACCACTGTGACTATGAACTAATTTTTTTTCCTAGTGATTTAAAAGGTATTGCAGGATCTTGCGGTCCTCCTGGTAGGGTGATTATTCATCTCATTTCCTCAGCACAAACACAGTTTATGCTTGTTGTCTAGGCACACTTTTTAATAGCTTTCCCATTCACTCACAAAAATGACCTAATTTAGGCAATAATTATGTGGCCTCCCTATCTCTGGGTCACTATAATGCATCTAATCTTCTATTCCACACACTGCAGATAGATGGACAATGATAAGACTGAATCTAATTAAGAAAATGCTAAAAAAAAAAAGAGTTTATAGTACTAAATATAAATAAATATACTTGTACACAAATGTTAGTCAAGATATACTTTAAATTTGGGTTTGTTAAATAATGAAAAAATTTTAATGAAGAATGGTCAAAAACAGCTAAAAATAACTGAACTAGTGATACTAGAACCAATGTGTTACAGTATCTATGACGTTTTAAATTTGTGTGTTAAAATCAAAATTAAAGCCCAAACTATGTAAATAATCACCGCTAAAGAAAAAAAAAAAACAATCACCGCTAAAGAACAAAATTCCAAACATAGTATAATGAAGTAATTTAAGTTAAAAGAAAAAAAAAAAAGTTGACTATGAGCCCAACTGGGCCTCTCATTTTCTAAAGTTGAATATTCTCATAATATGTCAATTTTGCACAGTGTTGGATTCTCTGAAACTACCTATATGGATTGGAAAATGATCCTAAGATAGTTATATTACCAACATTACAAACTCACAATAAAACACAAAAGAATAATTATTTGCATTAATTCCTTCATGAATAAAAATCACTGAGAGTGCATTTGTAGAGTTTTGAGTTTGTTTTTTTTTAAAAGGAAGTGTAGTACTGAGAAAACCAATAATAGGAACCATAACATGTCTTTAATACAGATACAATATCATAGCTTTTTAGGATAAAATTTCAAATCAAATGACATTTAAAAATCAGTTAAAACTCTACAAACTCAAATAAATGAAATCAAGTGGCAAAAATCGAACTCAACTCTAGCAATGCTGAAAAATTTCAATTGCAAATATTTTAATAACTAATGATAAACACGTTCACATTAATATATAAAATACATCAGTATTTTTGAAATTTTACACCACTTAGGACTTTTCATATTTCTTCCTGCCTTTGGCATTGTTATTCCATTTAATAAATTGTATTTACTGAGAAATAATAAATTGACTTTTAATCATCAAGATAATAATTGCACATAGGGCTCCTGATGAGTGTTATCAAATTGAGTTAATAAATTTAAATCAAAGAAGGGCCCTTGATTCTTACTTCTTAAGCTGTACAACCTTAGGTTTCTTAAATGTTGGAGTAGCTCTCACCCTCCAAATCTTTTTTTCATGGTCTTCAAGTTGGCATTCTACATAGATATCAGTCTCAATATATATTTTTATATATATACACTTAACACAGTAAAACATAGATTATTATAGAAACATATTATTTTCATATATTTTAGGAAAAATGAATTGTCTATTTTCACAGAGTTAAAATTAGTAGGTCAAATGAGAAGAAGAGCATTTGCTAAACATCAAGAAGACTTCATTTGAGAAAATATGTAGTGATTTTCCTATCAATCTAAAATCTGATGCTTCCTTACATATATTTTAGTCCAACCATTCCAGAAACTTTAATAAGGTCCTATCACATGCATGGCTGTGATATTATACTGCAGAATCACTTTACACTCTTCTCACACATTCTTCCCACCTTTTTGTTTTCACATTTCTAAAACTGGAAAATACCAGAGCTTCAGAAATATTCACTGGCATCGCGCATACTGTTGACCCCAGTCATACTCTTCATCTCTCCAAAGGACAGCAGGCAAAAGAAAAAGTTAAAAAGTTCTTTACCAAAGGGAGAACGA
This sequence comes from Phoca vitulina, assembly GCF_004348235.1. Lineage (NCBI taxonomy): Eukaryota > Metazoa > Chordata > Mammalia > Carnivora > Phocidae > Phoca > Phoca vitulina. The sequence goes on from NW_022589706.1 coordinate 72,993,593, forward strand.
CAAAGTAAGAACACTGCACCTCTAAAAATTATTACACTACCAAATTTTAAATCAATATCTATCGATTATCTAACTATAGTTTCAAACTTATTTGTGAAAGATGTTAATTAAGCAAAGCATTCTGATGTCTAATTTAAAATCTAAGTCTCGTTATTGAATTTAAAGTTACCTGATGAATTTAAGTTAATTACAGAAGTTTCTACAAGTGTCTCTGAAGTAGTACCAGGTTGCTTCTGCTGAATTCTATCCATTTGCTCACCCAGAGAGACTCATGGGACAGGTACCCCTCCCCTTCACACAGCGTTTACAGAGACAGGGAAAGATCTAACCCAGCAATCCTCTACCTTCAAGCACTGACATCATTTCATAAACATCAGAGCACCAAGGAGACCATTACTCAGTATCCAAACAAGTTTTGAAACATGTAAAACTGTATTGAAAAGGAGACAACGAACCTGCACAACTTGACAAACTCCAACTCTGTTGTTGAGAGATGCGGTCATGTCTGGCCTAAAGTAGCTTAGCTACAGAGTATGTAATAAAACAGCTAAATTTGGATTGGAGAGTCATTTTGCACTGTCAAAATGTAATGCAGCCCGAGAGAGAGCAAAGGCAAAGAGGAACTCAAGAAATCAGAGACCAGGTCTCTGTAACTCCTCACTTCAAGGCCCAAAGACAAGTGCTGTTAATAGGAGAAGCCAGAGGGAAGAACTCTCAAAATTGAAAGGGGAAGAAAATTGGAAGAGGGGAAGAGAGAATAGGATCTTGCACAGCTATAACAGAACATTTTCAGTGGCCTCTAAGTTAAGTGAGAGTGGTACTTTAAAGGGAATGAGAGACACTGCTTTATTCCTTTCTCAAAATTAGCTAAGTTTAATCCAGCAGAAAGTTCTAGCACCAAATCACATTTATCTCCTTTTATCTCTTTCAAAATATTTTTGTTATGTCCGTTTTCCAACTTGCAGTTTTATATATTTTATCTGCAGCATTTTATCTTAACAGGATTCTAAGTTTCTTAAAGACAGGTACCATATGTTATATTATTCTAATCCATTTATGTCTATGGGATATAGCAATTATTACTTCCTAAATTTAGTTATTCTCAGCTGTACTGCATTTTTTTTCCATAAAAAAATCTAAACTGAACTGATTTGAGAGAATACACTACATGTTAAAATAGAAATATATTCTAACTCCCAACTCTATCAGTTCTCGTCACATCTTTCTCTCCATGTAAATTTTAAATTTCACTAGTGAGAATGCAGGCAACTATCTGGATGCACCGTTACACCTATGTAAATTGTAGGCCCTATGTCCAGGCCTAGTTTAATTTACTTGACAATCCAAAGAAAACTCCAAATAAGTCAAAATATGCAGATAAATTACAAATCATAAAAATACTGTCCCCTGTTTTTTTGTTTTTTTAATCCATCTGTTTCTCAGTAATTCTTGAATCTCTCTTCCATATTTGGTGTCCACTTTGAAAAAGAACTAAGACCCTCAGAACTCGCATATATATTTTTGGATGGAGTTATCTTAAGCATCATGCATCAAATGTGACTTAAGTTTATTTCGATTTAGCTACAGAGATCTTTTCCTTCACATTTTTTGAGGGCTGGTCTGTCTTGGTAAATTTCCAGAATAAATCTTATGTCTTCCTTTTAAGTGGGGCAGGATCTTGACATACAACTACTGTGGAAAGCTGAAGGCATTTCTGGCAAGGGCAGCGAATGACTGACTTACCCAGTTGTTTTTATAGTGATAAATATATGGTTACACTGGGCAGGAAAACAAATATTCCCCAAAATACATGCTAAGCACATGTGAGAATGAATGGGGCCATAAGATAGATCATGATTCCTCTCTCCATTAGAAGGTGTTTAGTTCCATGAGTTTCATTCACTCCCACTACAAAAACAACAACAAAAAAACAGCCAAAGTGTATGCTTACTTGGAAAGAAAATAAAAGAAAATTCTCTCTTTAAAAATGTAAAGCACTACAATGGCAATTATAATTATATTTTGTTGGGTTTCTTCAGTCTATCTATGCGTTCCATAATAGAATTTCCTGTAAGTTAATATAAGCCATAGTTTAAGATGGAAGAAAATACTGAAATAATAGTGCAATATCAAAACAACTTAGTTACATGCATGTCTTAAGAGGGGGCTGGCAATATGTCTACATTTAATGTTTTTTCTAGCTTGATTACAAGTTTTTATTGTATATACTTTATTGCTTGGGTCATTATTCTAAGTCCCACTTAGAAAGGATGAGGATATTCTATTTCTTTTAGAAAAAGGTGTAAATTAAAAAATGTTATCACTGAAAGGTGAAATTCTGTGTATCAGTTAACAAATGTCTAATAAATTAATATATAGTAAACTAGTAAAACTTTAAATGTATTTGAAAGTTTGGGATTCCATTAAGTAGAGTTTCTTTTGTTTTTATTCTCCAACTTAAACATGACAATGGAGAAGATTGTTAACTTACATAATTGAAATAAAAGTTATTTGTCATATGTTTTTATGAAATTATGATTTGATGTTCTTTGAAGCTATATAAAATCATTTTAAAAAGAAACTAATTTTTCATTCATTCAATTTGTCATGTGATAAACTGTAATAAATATGTGTTACTTATTAAAATAGAGAACAAGAGCAAAGCTTTTGTTGACAACTTAAACCTTTTAATAACCGAAAAATGTCTACTGTTGTTAAATCATCCCTTTTCTGAAGATGGAGTCAAGTCTTGTTTAGATTCATATCTTGATAGTATTTAGGCATATGAAAGAAGAGGATAATTTGCATAAAGGGAATTTATTTCATTTTCTTTTGTTTCCAAAATAATATTCTTTTAATACTGCTTTTGAGCCAGTTTTTATTTAGATGTTGTTTGGTCTAAATTGACAGTCTTGAAGTCCTTCCTAAAGTCATATTTGCCTCTTTAAACATCTCTGTGGCATTCCATTATGGGCACCTGCTGCTGATAATTACAGGTCTGTCTCCTAACCACTTCCTCTGCTTTATGTCAAGGCAAGGTTCAGGCTGCTTGATTACAAACAACTACCAGTTAAAGACCACTGCACAGCTCTCTGCGGTAATTATTCAGGACAAGTCTGGTCTGTGTTTACCGAAGTCTTAACAAAAAAGAAGCAGTTACTTGTTATAATTTCCTCTTTGCTGGCAATGTAGCATAATCCAGAACATATTTTGGTCACCTTAAACGTGCCTACGAGAATATCTGATTCAATAATGCTTTATATAATGATGCATTTCACTACACTATTTTCTAGTCTAAAAACCATAATCAATTACAAGGAAACAACTAGGTTTCCTATGCACTCCAAAACAGATTTAATTTTCTTGAATCTGGGCCACTCGACCCACCCCCAAACTCCTCCCCACCACCTCATACTCACACTATCATACAGCTTTGTCTGAATGTTTGTGTCCCCCATCTCAAACTCACATATTGAAATCTTAACTCACAAAGATGATGGTATTCAGAGGTAGGACCTTTGAGAGATGCTTAAGTTATGAGAGTAGAGTGTTCATGAATGGGATTAGTGTTCTTTTTTAAAAATATTTTTATTTATTTATTTGAGAGAGAGAGAGGGAGAGCTCTGGAGCATGCAGGAGCGGGGGGAGGGGCAGAGGGAGAAGCGAGGGACAAGCAGACTCCCTGCTGAGCTCAGAGACCTAGGGAGAGGGAGGTGGAAGCAGAGGCTGTTTGATCCCAGGACCTTGAGATCATGACCTGAGCCACAGTTGGATGCTTAACCAACTGAGTCACCCAGGCGCCCCAGGATTAGTGTTCTTATAAAAGAGATCCCTGAGAGCTCCCTCACCCCTTCCACCATGTGAGGACACAGAGAGAAGATGACCATCTATGAACCAGGAAAGTCGGTCTTTACCCACATGACCATGATGGTGCCTTGATCATGGATCCCCAGCCCCCACAACTGTGAGAAATAAATTTCTTTTTGGTTTAAGTCACCCAGTCTGTGGTATTTTCTTGTAGCAGCCTTAACAGACTAAGATACATACAAGAGGCTGGTTTACCTTATAGTGGAAAGAAAAAAGAAGAAATACTCTAGAGGGCAGTTTTCCCAACAACAATAATCCTAACATAAAACCATTTCATCACATGATACAAAAATCAATTTATTTAGCAGTATTCCATATGACAGAATTCTATAATTAAATAATCAGAAAGGTTCTCAGGGATTCTGGGGTGCTATTTGACTTGTACACCTTTTTAACTCCCCATTCTGTGTTTTGGCAACTTGATCAGACCAGTTAGAGTCCAACTGTAATCGCATTGCTTACTCATCAATTATCTGAGGTTTATTTCCTTCAACCAAGTTCTTCACTACTTACTAGCCCTGAATTACAGGGCAGACAATATGAGTTAGGAATGAATTTCTGAAGGAAGGGTAAGGAGTTTGACTTTGTAGGTAGCCTCTAAGAGATGGTGAACTTTTACTCCCGAGTCTGTCCTCACTTTCCACCTAACAACTTCATATTCAGCTCACTGTCCAGTAGCTTTCAGAAGTGGATGATGAAGAGAACCTGGAAAGTTCCCCACTAACTCCACCACCATAAGTCATCACCAAAAGCCCCTCTAAGATGTGTAATTTATGCATAAACAAAATATGTATTCATCCAACATCATCGAAAAGATCTGTATCACATGCCAACTGTCTGTGTCGAGCACCATGTCACATGCTGGAAATTCCATGAAGAACATGGTTCCTATCCTCCTCATGCTGTCATGCTAGCTGGGGGACGAACGGAAGGGAAGATTGCTACAGTTGGATTTGGAAGGTAGCTTCATGAGGGAATAAAGATCTAAACTAAGACAAAAAGATGGAACAGAAGTCAGCCAAGAATGGATGGAACATGAGGCGTGAACACTTGTTCACAGCAAAGAGGATAAGCCACCATGCTCACTCGCTGCCAGCTTGCTAAACAATCTCTGAAGGATGTTCCCTCCTAGAGCTGCACTGGAATATCCGGTGCCAGATTTGGGGGAGGTGAACTGTCTGAGGAGACTATAACATAGAGGAGTTTCAGTAGTGAAGTTAGAAGGGTAAGAACAAATATCTGTCAGCAGCATTAAGAGTTTTAGATCTGATTCTAGACACAGTGGAAAACCACCAAAGGGTAGCCCTACTGAAGACATTGGTCAGAATGTGCCTGACATCTGTGTGGAGGACAGATGAGAGTGGGGCAGAACAAGAAGCAGGAAGAACCTCCTTCAGTGATCCAGTTGGGAGACATGGACATATGTGAAGCATATTTAGGTAATATATATCATCTTTTGTAATAAAACATCATTAAAGGTTTGAACGTGTTTGGGGCACCTGGGTGGCTCAATCCGTTAAGCCTTGGACTCTTGATTATGGCTCAGGTCATGATCTCAGGGTCCTGGGATCAAACCCCACCTCCGGCTCCGAGCTCAGCAGGGAGTCTGCTTGAGGATTCTCTCTCTCTCTCCCCCTCTCCCTCTGTCCCTCACCCTGCCTGCGCAGGCACGCACTTGCACACACTTTCTCTCTCTCAAATAAATAAATAAATAAATAAATAAATAAATCTTTTAAATAAAGGCGTTGAACATGTTTAAATGATTGCAAATATAAATATATAAAGTCTTTAAGTATATATGACTCTATGAAATAATTTAATTTTTATTTGTTTGCTATAACAACTTGGTTTTCTGAATTGCTCCCTTCCCCACCACCCCGCAACAAAAGACTAGCAAATAAACACACATTCTGGCACAAAATAGATATTGTTCATATCAATTCCTTTAAACAACCCTCATTAACCACACAACAGAACTTCCTAAGATAGTTTAATGTTCAGAAAATTAGAGTTTTGAGAAGCTTATGTTTACTAAAAAGCAAGCAACAAACAACAGGGATAGCCTAGAAGAAGGGGTTATAAAAAACAGTCTCACCTTTTTAGTGGAAATCTTTAAAGGAAACTACTACAAACCAAATGTTACATACAGCAAAACAAAAACAAATAAGCAGTTTAATCAATCATTAAAAACATTCTAGGCTGCTTCTGTAGGGTTCTTTAAATGGAATAAGATCCTATAAATACAAGAGGTTTTTATAATTATGTTGGGACTAAACCACACTGTTGATTCCAGAATTATTATTTTTCCCTGTAAGAAGTTGGATGTTTCCTATAGCACAAAACTTGAGAAAGAGAGGAAGGAGGGTTAGTGTTAAAAAATAAAAATGTTAAACTTTGCTTTCCGGTTAAAGAAAATGACGAAGGAATCAGTGTTCTACATGTCTATTTAAAATGTTTCCTGTGTGCATATCATTTTGGTGCAGTGAATGAGTTACCCTATTTGTTTATTTAGTTAATAATGCATGTATTACATTCTATTTGCTAAAGGTGTACAACTGCATTGTTTGGGGTTATTAATGTTTGGTTTATGTTCTTCCTATCAAATCTGACACATCTTGATAAAAAAGGTTTTTATGTTTTGTCTTATTTTAATTTTACAATGAAGCATTTTAGAGAACATAAAACAAAAGAACAAAAGGGATTATTTAATGTCTGTGAACTAAAAAATATAATACTGAATTTGTTTGTAGCTAAAAGCATTTTCTATGTCCATATTTTTTTTTCCAAATAGGGTTGTTACTTAAGCAACTTTCATTTTTTTAATACATGCCGGAAAACTTTTTTCAAACAGAACTGTTTTGTGAATCCTGTCCCCTTTCCCTCCTTATAAATCATAAATAATACATGTAATACCATTGAGAAACTATAGAATTCAGCTACAGTTGGTTCATGAACTAATCCATTAGAAAAATACTTTATTAAATTCAGCATTTAACATAATTAATAAATGTCAGTCACAACATATATATTTAGGAGTCTGGTATCTAATTAATTTCTCTTTTTTGCCTGTATTATAATAAGACCCTTGCACATGTAAAAACTTTGACCTTGCTCAGAAAGTTGTTTAATAAATTTTGCTTCTACCTTAAGATCAGTACATGTTTTGGTGTGTTAAAATTTCTGACATAAGTGAAGAAATTTAATTGCTTCTATTCCTCCAGACAGAATTTAAATGTTAGCAAAAAGTTAAGAATTTGCTTTTTTTTTTTCCTAGCCTTTTTACCTATATTTGTCTTTACAATAAAGTTAATTATAGTGGAGGAAAATATGAACTGATTTTTTTCATTGAAGTTTGTTTAATACTAGCTTTTTTTTTTAAGATTTTATTTATTTATTTGAGAGAGAGGGCACGCTCAAGGCAGGGTGGAGGGAAAAGCAGAGGGAGAGGGACAAGGAGCCTCCACGCTGAGTGTGAGGAGCCAGTCTTAGGCAGGGCTCGCTCCCATGACCCTGAGATCATGACCTGGGCTGAAATCAAGCGTCAGATGCCTAACCTACCAAGCCACCCAGGCACCTCTCGATACTAGTTTTAATAGAATATATTCTAAAGTCAGAATTTGGCACAAAAAAATACGTTAACGTGATTGTCCATAAAACTGAAACAAACATGTGCTGACTTTCCAAAAAATGTTACTGTGCCATTAAATTTTCATAATCGAGGATGAAAATGTGATTTTAAAATCTACCAATTTCTTGTAAGAATTTTACCTGTGACAGTTATGTTTTCATTGGTTCATCTGGCATTTTCTCCCCCGATGGTACTCCCAGCTGAGTGCAATCCTCTCTTTCTTGTGATATATTGAATTAGTTTCATAGCAGTGCCAAATGACAATCATTGTACAGCATAGACTTATGTAATGAAAATGCGACAGCAACAGCAACAGCAATTGCTAATGTACATTAAATGCTTATCTGGTGCCAGGCATTGTTCTCAGTTACTCACTTTTGATAACTCTGTACACCCTCACAATTCTGTGGTGGAAATACTATTATTATTCTGATATTCTACTGAGTTTCACAGTTTATTTCCCTTCACCACGAGATTGACATAAAAGCTGCTGATAGTATTTCCCTAGCCCAGTTACCACATGAACACTCTTGGTTGTAGACATCCATATTTTTTCAGTGAATCTGGATTAATTTCCTATGTCAGGAGATTACTGAGTCCACACATATGCATACATCAAATATGTTTTTAAGTCCCTGACAGTCAAGAAAAGGAAATGTAAAACTACAAAACAGAAAAAAAAGAGAAAGCTGAAACCATTCACCATTCTAAACAGTCATGATAATCACACCAAAGAATAGGCATCATCAAAGATTATTTTTTTAAGATTTTATTTATCTATTTGAGAGAGAGAGAGAGAGCATGCATGAGCAGGGGGAAGGGCAGAGGGAGAAGGAGAAGCAGACTCCCCGCTGAGCAGGGAGCCCGATGTGGGGCTCCATCCCAGGACCCTGGGATCATGACCTGAGCCCAAGGCAGACGCTTAACTGAATGAGCCACCCAGGCGCCCCAGAGATTATTTAAAGAAAAAAAAAAGTTTTCCAAGCATAAATAAATTCAATTTCACACCAAGCCATACTATTTATTATATACACTCAAAATTTTTTAAATGTAATTCTTCATACCAAAAAAAAGATACATTTGTACAGGTACCCAAGAAAGCAACAGTGTATTAACATTGCAGGGTTGCAGGGTAATTTTTTCTAAATCTATTCCAAATTCTAATATAATAATTGTCCTATTTCAATCAGTCCAGAATCATCTTATTTCCAACATAATTTGATTTCATAATACTGGTTCCTAAATGTTTACAAAATTTCGTGTGGCCAAATATCACGATATTCTTTATCATCTTGCGATAGAATTAAGTTTTATGATGGAAAAAGAAAAACATACACAAAATTATCACTTTTAGCAGATGTTGTAGTCTGAAAAAAATAAAGTGGGTTTAGAATTAAAAGCCAAAGCCATTGGTTGAACTGAGGCATATTTCCATCTATTATTAATATTCGAGTTACACACTAAAGATGAAATTAGTTATCAAGTCCCTCATGCAATACGGTGGTAAATGGGATATTGGTTAGGAATTTAATTGCAGAAACTCTGCCCATGTAAGCTTCCAATTCATTCAAAACAAGCCTTTACAATGGCCGGAACCGAGTTAAAACAGTTAAAAACACCAAAAAAAATACTTCTTGACTTTATTAAGTAATGCTTGCATGAAAATCTGAATGAAAAGGAGATCTCTGCCACCCCATTAGGATTAAATAATAGTCCTTCTTTTCCTTTTTTGTCTTTTGTTTCTTTTCATTGTCAAGCAATGCAGGTTTATGTGAGGTGTTTTTTTTTTTATCATTTAAGAAAAACTGACTTTTAAAAATAAATAAGAAAATAAACAAATGATGTGATGTCTCAGATTTGACTAAAATTTATAAATAAATGTCTCAGGGTAGACTTAAGTTTATGAATAAATTCTCAAATTTAGAAATAAATTGATAAATAATGCTGAGTACTAAAAGTGTTATGAGAGTCCAAATGACCATGTGAAAATATACGCAAAGCTTATGCCCAAGTGACTGAGGTTATAAGCTTTAGCAGGGCTCCCCACTGTTGCCTGAGCAGTGTTTCACTAATGGTCTGATAATGGGGGGTCGTCATGGAGGTCCTTGTAATACTTTATAGTTGTGTAAGCACGGCAGCCACTGATAATTACGGCCCTGTTCTCAACTCAACACACTAGATTACTAAGCAACCCTCACACTTTATTTCCACAATGGCTTTATAGTTACAGAATGCTGTCTTTGAGAGTTCTTTAAGACGACTTATTAAAGATTCTTGGATTCTAATATAATTTGCAGTAAAACATCTTATCTTTCAGATGATTAAATGGAGATTAGAAAATATCCAAAAGATGGAAAAAAATGGGAGAGGAGGGTATAAAATGGACAATTTAACTTTTGATTTCATTACAGGAAAGATCATATTGCTTTTAAAAATAGTATCATAGTCATTACCTTAAAATATTAACACTAATTTCATCTTTAGTGTGTAACTCGAATATTAGTAAACCTTAAAATAGTAACACATGTACCTCTGTTTTCACTTTTTCCCTGGTCTCTTTCCTCAACCACCTTGTGTCCCCCCTACTCTCCCACACGTCTCGGTGCCTAAGGAGGGGCCTTCCTGTTGTTTGAAAATGCACCGAAAACCTAAACATTGTGGCTAATAGTAAAAAACAGAAAAAATCACATCACTTAAAATGAGTGTCTCAAAGCAGGGCACGTTATTATGTGCTTCTAAGGAAACAACTCTTTCTGGATGTCAGCTTAAGCTTCTATGATTTTTCTCAGACTTCCTTTTAAAACCATCACTACCATTTATTATCTTCTTGTTATATAGACTGTTACTTTTGTTTCATCACAAATCTTTGCCTGTTTATTAGCAGCCCTGCCACTACTATCAGATGACATTTGTTTTACTTAATGTAGGTAGTTTTAGAAAAAAATTATAGAACTGCTCTTACTGCATTATATGAAAAAATTCCAATGTACATTTAGCTGACACTGCATCAGCTGCTATTTAAACTGGGCTTAGCTAATGGACTTTTAATGTCAGAGGGGTTATGTGCAGTTACTGGCTATTAGCAGAAATGGCTCCTTTCTATAAAAATCACTTTTCCTCAAGTGTGTTGTTTGAACATTCCTTTCCCTAATTTAGTGACTGTCACTGAATGCAAAACAAACTCAAGGACTCTGGAATCTGCTGTTATCTTTAAGACCCTCTTTTTAACCTTGCAATTCAGCATTAAACAGGCAACCACCCTCATTAGCATGTAGGCTTGTAATCACAAAACTTTGTGAGGCATTATTATTTATTTTGCCATTCTTAGCAGAGTCCTACATATTTTGTTATGAGAACCCCATATCATCCAAGAATGTATGGCACGTATGATAAGAGAACATACAAGACAATATTCTGAACCCTAGCATTTATTTGCACCTTTTAAAATTCTAGTTCAGAAACGCCAAGTGATGTGAAAATGTATGGCAATAATTAATATGTATTCATGTGTTGATGTATCATATAAGTATTTACATATTAATCTGCATTTAATACAATACTGAATATAAGTAAGGAAGTATATTACTCCTCTATCTGGAGTGAAATTCTGTGTATTTTTTCATTAGTAACAACCTTTCCCCCCCTCAGTTAACTTTATATTTTTGTTCATTTAAATAAAGTTTTCAATGGATGTGATAGAGATACCTGGAAATAAAGCCACCTGCACAGCATCTAAGGGAGTCCAAGAAAACCAAAATTCTGCAGTCTGGAAACATAACTCCACACTTGATTAAGAAGCTGAAACAAATCATCACAGAATTCAAGGAAGAACCACACAACTGACCTCTCTGTCGATCAGCCCACAAGAGAGGTCACCTCAGGCAGGGTGCTTATCAGTGAAATCTCTCTCCCGGAGGGTACCTGGAGAGGGACGCACGCATGTGGATGAAGATTTTACCCGTTCACGCAGGGAAGTTATTGTTCTCCCTTGGACAACAAATTATAGTCCACTGGGTAGGAAACAACGGGAATTTCTCCACATGTTGAAATAAGGCAGTGAAAGTGGGTATCCCTTAGTTTCTGTCACTTGGAAAATAGGAGGAAAAAAGGAAAAAGAAAACTCGTTTCTATAGATAAGCCACTGCGACAATGAGACAGAGGTGTCTCTACTGGACACTATGTAAATGACTTAGCACCTGGCGGGGAGTGAGGAACTTTTGCAGAAAAGTAGAATATAATTTTTCAGTTAGAAAGCAGTGGTGAAACTCGCTTCCCCATTCGATGACTACCTTTATGAATTTATTCTATAAGTAAGTTTTATTTTCATTTTTTGATAGGTTCTCTTTGCTTTCTAAAGATATTGCCAAAGCTGTTCGAAAAAAACTCTCCTAAAACAAAAATAGTTACACACACACACACACACACAAATTTGTGCCAAGGGAACTACTGAACTGTATTTGTCTATTCCTTGTAACTCTTCATTTCATTAAGACTCTGCCTGGAAATACCCCGTAGGAAATAATTCTATAGTTATTGAATTCAATAAAAAATGACATGTACCTTTCATGTTATCATCATTTCTAATAAATCCAATAAACTGATTACCACTACCCCACTGGGAAAACAAACATATCTATTGTTAAAACTTTTCCTAGTCATCCTTTTAATTTTTTCATTATGTTACAGTAAGTAAACTATAACTCTCTTCACTGTGGTCCTTCTAATTCTACATAAATATATGCATGTGCATGTAAAACGAGACAAAAATAAGTATTTTGATCAATATATGAAGACCAATATATAAAGATCAATATATAAAGACATTGGTGATACTTTCATAAAGATAAAATTCCACTTAAGCAATTTTTCTGTTGAAAAACTGTCCTTAAGAACTCATACATAAACTGGGTGATGGACGTTAAGGAGGGCACGTGATGTAATGAGCACTGGGTGTTATATAAGACTGATGAATCACTAACCTCTACCTCTGAAACTAATAATACATTTTATGTTAATTAATTGAATTTAAATTAAAAAAAACAAAGAACTCCTACATAATTCTAAAAATGCTATTGGATTTCTTATGTACATGAGATTTAAACTACGATGTTCGTATTCTTATTAATGACAATATTTAACAGAGTAGTTCAGGAAATGAGAGTGCATTTTATAATGACCACTGGAGGATTAATTATATATTCTATTACTAGTGAAACAGACTGTCAGACACCATATATCAGTATCCCACTAATTAAGTCTAGATTTCTCAAGCACATCCTGCTCAAACAAGTCCAAATAAAATCCAAACATAATTTTTTTCAAGTATACACCTTTTAAGTACTTTCCAAGTTCTTCTGCTGTGTTAACTGAAATCAGTGCAGATCAACACACTTCTTTAGATAAAAGTTGCAAGTCAGAGGGCTTGTTGAATAATATTATGATGAAATGTTGATCTGAGGTCTCTATTCTGGATAGCAAAAATAATAAATCATTTGAACATGCCTGTTTTTCCTCAGCTTCTGAGAGCAGTTACTGAAATGGGCTTCTGTTTTCCACCAAGCTGCATGCTCTGTTGTTGATGGCTGTGGTAGCCTGGGAGGGAAATGTCTTAGGCTCTTTCAATCCTTGAATTTGATCCCTAATACATTTTAAAGCTTATATTCTTTCATTATCTTACGGAGACCCAGAAGGAAGAAGTAAAGTTGCTAAAGGAAATGACAGTCATAATTACTGTTTTATTTAGGATGACTTCAAGATTGCTGCTTGCTAAACTTGAGCACTTCCACTGGGTGGCTACGATGTGTATATCTGGCAAACTCTTCATTCAGGGGAAGATAAAATATATCATTTTCCCCTTATCAAAAGCTAAATTAAAGTGTCAACATATTTCACACAGACATAATGCTTAAAGTGAAATGACCATTATTTACTCTATCTTCCCAATCATAAAGTTTTTGTTGTGGTAGTAATTTGGTTATTTGCTTGGTTTGCGTCAGATATAGTACAGGACTCTGGAAATCACATATAATAAAACAGCAGTGCTTTTGTCACTGACGATGGTTTTTAGTTCCTGCAAAAGTTAGGGAATACCACTTGTTAGCGAGAGTACTCTTTGATCTGGTTGTAGAAAGGACATTTTTTTTTTAAGTTCCGGAAATTCCAGAAAGATAGGAGAATGATTTAAAATATGCAATTTGATTACAAGGAACAAACTTGCAAATTCAGAGATTAGATTTGTCCAAAATTGCTCTCTGTACTTTTATACACGAATGTAATTCATTATGCTTATAGTTGTAAGTGGATATTACCGCACCACACACCCTATCACCTTGCACTAAACTTCCATGGTCTAGGAGAATATACATTATGAATTAATTTAAAGTGATTACATTTCTATGCAAATGGCATACTTTACTTCTATGCTACTCTTTTGTATTTTATACACACTAATTTTCTTGAATTTTTAGAAACACCTGCATTTCCATTCATGGACATATTTGCCCTTATAAGTGGGCTGCAGATGTATTTTAATACAGGTATTTTGATATAGGTATTGATATGCCAGCACTAATCTGTTTTTTATTGGAAAGGAATGCTCATATATAAGGTTTTTCTTCCGAACAGGAAAAAAGAAAAAAAAAAACCAGAAAAGACAAAAAAAATATAGTTGAGTTCAGGCAGTTCATGATTAAATAATCAATTAAGACACTGACTAAAGGGGCACCTGGGTGGCTCAGTCATTAAGCGTTTGCCTTCAGCCCAGGTTGTGATTCCAGGGTCCTGGGATCGAGCCCCGCATCGCATCGGGCTCCCTGCTGGGCAGGAGGCCTGCTTCTCCCTCTCCTGTTCCCCCTGCTTGTGTTCCCTCTCTCGCTGTCTCTCTCTGTCAAATAAATAAATAAAATCTTAAAAAAAAAAAAAGACACTGACTAAAACTCAGAAATGTTAGCATTCATCAATAAACCTGTTAAATGCGCTGAGGGAGTTTCTGTTGTTTAACCTCCTTAGTTAGAAGAGAAGATAATACATGTTTATCTACATGAGCCATTTTTATGGCTTTCATAATTGCTGTGAAATGAAACTAGCCACAGGACCCAAATGACAATGATTAATGAAGATAAACTTCTATCTTCACAACATTTTAAAATAAATAAGACTGGTTACTCTGGAATTAAATTTGATTAGTCAGTATCATCAGTTAACATGATTATTTTGAGCCTTCATATTTAGAATGAGTACTCTAACAGGCACACCAATATAAGTCTCACCTAGTTCCCCTCACTCTCACATTCCCCTACCACGCTGCATGGAGATATGGTTTGTTATTTAATTAAAAGAGGGTATTCCCCAAACATTGGAGTTTTCAGATATTAGACTTCACTTTTGCCACACAAAGCACTTTTGCTCACTGCTAATAAAAAGTATAATGACATTAAGGACAAATATCTGCATATTTGGCACTTTCAAAGTTATAGCTCACTTTCCAAATTATAACTTCAATTTAATAAATGTTACCATAACTCTAACAGTATAAATTCCACGTAGAAGGCTGGATATGTTTTAGGTACCTCTAAAATCTGGAGACATTCTTTGTGTATTTCAAAACCTTATTATATAATCCCAAAGTAGCAACTTTTGTGGGGGCAAGAATGCTCAAGATGAGAAACCACATTACAACTTCAACCCAAACTCTTCTTAAAAACCTGAAATTATAGAACAGTATTTTCTAAGTTTTTTTTTATGAAGAATCAAAATATTGTCAACATAATATATGTATTAGGCTTTGATGAAAAGGCAAAAATTCTTCTGAGAGCTCTAATCAGGTAGAAAGAATAAAAAAGTTTACTATCTCTGGTCTTGTTAGCTCATAAAATTATTACCATAAGATGTTTTTATTAAAATCTCCATAAATGTGGAGATGACAAATATTTAAAATAAGAGAAAACTATAAATTATTCAGTTATTGGATTTATTTTTAAGATCTAGAAAAAGGAGACAGTATTTTAATATTGCTCAAGGCAAACTTGCCCCACTTTATAAAAGTCACATAAAAAACAGCACTGAGTTTCTGTGAGTCTCTGTTCTAGTTGAAATATCCCTGAACTAAGCAATACTGAGACAATACCCAAGGTCTCAGTTTCATGTAGCCCTCCTCCACAAATACATAAGCAATACCAAATCCAAATAAAATATGAAATCAAAGAAGAGTCCATACTTAACTTTAAGAAGTTAGGATAACAAAGAAAGCAAGTGAGAAATCTGGGGATCTATAAGTGTAGAATAAGCAATCAAAAATTAAAAGCAAAATGAAAATACTGTAAGAAAAAGACCTGTCTTAACTCTAAGTAACATAAAATTCCCCACAAATCCCTAGTGTTATCATAAAAGTTAGCCAGAAAATAACATTCCCACTAAACATGAACAAATAGAAATAACCATTAAACAACAAGAATTAATTAAATGTGAAAGTTTCAAAATATGTTATCTAGATTATCCATGTTGTTCTAAATTATGACACTGAAACTTTCTATTGCAAATTTAATTCGAGCAATGAAAAGTCCTGGTGGATTTGCTTTGCCTTCGAGTCAACATATTTTTCTATGTTTCTTTGTGTTGTTTTACATTTTATTTTTTTTTAATTTTATTTTATTATGTTATGTTAATCACCATACATTACAGCATTAGTTTTTGATGTAGTGTTCCATGATTCATTGTTTGCATATAACACCCAGTGCTCCCTTCAGTACGTGCCCTCTTTAATACCCATCACCAGGCTAACCCATCCCCCCACCCCCCTCCCCTCTAGAATCATCAGTTTGTTTCTCAGAGTCCATAGTCTCTCATGGTTCGTCTCCACCTCCGATTCCCCCCCTTCATTTTTCCCTTCCTACTGTCTTCTTCTTTTTTTAAACATATAATATATTCTTTGTGTTGTTTTAACATGCATTCAATTATGTTCTTTAGACCATACACTTTTGCCATTTTTTTAAAGGAAAACTATTGACATTTGCATAAAGGGTTGATTTTTCTTAAACCCTTATCTGAAAGCCTGGCATGTTTGTTTTTTTTTTTCCCACAGAAGTGTTTATGATCTATGAAAAGTTATCTTTCAATATTCATTGTAAAGATAGAAAGTCAAGGGTAGAGCTTGCAGCCAGGACTAAACAGACAGTGACTCAAAATGGAATTTTTAGAACTGGCATTAGGTTAATTTTCCCAGAGAAAGCAGAAAGGAAGAAATGGGGTTATGAAGGGAGAGAGCTTCCCCCTGACTGACTGTTCAAGGAACCATGCACATCACTGTCCAGGAGTTTGCAGTGATCTATTTTGGGACATCTCCTCAGACAGCTTCATTTGTTGCTTTTGGCGAAGCAGAGTCTGCGGTAATCCCTAGTCTGAGTTCAAAATTATTGACCTTTAGTTTCTTTACCTTCTAGATTTCTTTGCCAGTGGTTTACGGAGTTAGAAGCCAAAGAATAATGTTTACTTTCTGTGGGCCAGGCATGGCCCTAAACAATTTACATGTATTAACTCATTTAATCATAATAGGACTGGTAGTATATACTATCTTCACTTTACATTGGTGGAAACTGAGGCACAAATGAAGCTAAATAACTCACCCATAGCAACACAATTAGGAGGTGGTAGAAGCAGGATTAGGGGACACTGATAAACACTAAGCCAATCGGCAGAATGGGCACATACAACTAACAACACTTAGCTTGTGCCTCCTCAAAGCCAAACCAAATATACATTAAATTTAACTAAGATTTAACATAAGTTAGACAGTTCCAATGCAAACATGGCATTAGAACATCCCACTTCAAACCACATTGCCATCCTTAAGTTCTTCTGTGTAGAAATTTTGGAAACCCCACCACTACTCCCAGTAGAACCTTACCCTGACCTATGTTCACTATCTTTGATACTTGAATCCAGAAAGTACTATACCTATGCTGACTGTTATTTTTCAGAAAGTGCATTATAATTATATGCTTCTAAGTCTGTCTTCCTTGAGGGCTGAAATTGTCTCTTTCGACATTGTGTCCCTGACAAGTAGAGCATAGTCTGGGACATAATAAGTACACAACAGTTGTTTGTTTAGAATTTTACTTCTAATATCATACACTATCCCAAGGAGCTAACGGGTTTCTAATTTGTGGAGAAATGTAACCAGGTTTGTTTTTAACTGCCACAAATACAAAAGTCAAACTAAAAAAAAAAAAAAAAAAGTAGGTTAAAGTCACAAGGCAAGGACTCTGGCTAAATCCCCACCCCCACTCTTTTCCCCTGTATATATATAGAGGGGTTGCAGCCTGTAATTTTAATGTTCCTTCTGAGAGTGACTCCCTCTGCTGCTCCAGCAAAGCCATGACCTAAATCAGAAAAGTGCTAAATGCAGTTCAGGCCTAATAGAGCACACTCTGGCTGTTGGCACCAATTGGAGAAGGGAGCATACATTAGAGCACAGTTATTTTTAAGTCTCAACAATAATTCTAAATAAGCTAGGAGGGCTTGCCTTGGTGGAGCTCATGCCTCCTTTATGGTTTTTTTTTTGGGGGGGGGGTTGCTTAAAAAAGATCAGGATGAATTCTGATCAGGACATCCAGCTCGCAGACTAAAATGGGAGATAGTCAAAGAACCTGTCTTGTTGAATGCTGAATCCCCAGTATCCACAGTAAGAAGACTAAGGAATCAGTGAATGTTAACAATCTAATAGTTCTTCCTTCTTTGCAAGGATTTGAAAAGTTTGTCCTCTGAGGCATTTTAAGCATTCCTTGAGCAAGGATACTTTTCCTTACTGCAAATTCCAAATGTGATTTTATGAATTTACTCTGCTCCTAAAATGGAGAAAATACGTGATATAATTGTAATGAAATTCAGTTATCTTTTGTGCCAATTGTCTATTTGTACCACAGCAATATGCATAAATGCATGAAAGTAGTTTCTACTCTTTTGTAGGAAGAAGTATTTGTTTAAAAAACATCATAAATTAACTTCTGGTAATAGCAAATAGTCTCAATATGATTAGAGTCTTCATTAATTTTCTCTTCTGACTTCGGTGATGTTAACACTCATAACACTAGTTGGTGCTAGATAAGCAGAATATCAATGCTGTGATAATCCAGAAACAAATGCATTTCTAAAACAGGAGGGCACTAACTCTGAGGCACACTGATCAAATACACTCTCTGTCTCTGTTTCTCTCTCTCTCTCTCTCTTTACTTACTAAAATCTTTCATTCTTAGAAGTCAGAAACAACACAATTTTTTTTCCCCCTGGAGCTAGGAATTTCAGGCAATCCTGAATGAAACAATTAAGGCATAGCCAGAAAGGAGAAAGTTGTTGCCTAAAGCCTGGAGAATCTCCCAAGGACCTAACTAAAATGACTGCTGTCTTCATTTAAACTACAGTTAGAAAATATAGTACACTCACAAATAATACCTATTATGCTTCTTTTTTCATCTTAAACATCTGTTGTTGGTTTTGTGTGTGTGTGTGTGTGTTTTTGGGGGGGAGGCTACCTCTGAAGACATACATATTTTCTTAAAACTGCTAATTTTTCTAGTACTTCTCTAACAACAGAATAAATAAATCTCATCCACATTGTCAAGTCCTCAAATTAACTTTCTCATCTTAATTGCATATGTAGTTCCATTCATAAAAATAGACCATTTCCATCTTTAAGTGTTCAACACATGGAAATCATACCTGAGGAAGCAACAGTATCTTCAGTTTCCCTAGTGTGCTAGTCCAAAGAGGAAGGAGAAAAGAGAAGATATTAGAAGGAAAAGGAGGTCTGAACGCCAGCCTGATATAAAAGTGTGATTCTGAGAAGAAAGTGTACTAGTGGCTCAATAGTAAGCAGGCTGGGAAATGGGTTAGAGTGATAGTGATAGTAGCTGAGTTTGGTGTTTTCTACATTTTTAATATCTAACAGACAACACAGGAAGAGCTGGTGTCCTGAAACATGGAGGCTAACAAAAATAAAAGTGGGAGTATAGTGTCTTTCGAGACCGTAAGATTCAAACAGTCGATTCACCAGCAACTGGAATAACTAAACAAACTAAATGGAGAGGAACACCACTGAAATGCATATACCCTACAGAATACATTTTATTTTTCCATTTAAGACCAGAGGAGCAGGTTCAATCCCCAATCTTTGGATTGCCTGGTCTGTAAGAAAAGTGCAAGTGGCTCGCTCAGTCTGTCTTGAGCGGTTTTTTTTTCTTTTAATCTCTTCTCCCTTCTTTCAATATTAATCCACTTACAATCTCCTGTTGGATTATCTTTATTGATTTTTTTTTTTCCGACCCAGTCCTTTTAATGTTGCTGTAGTAAGCTCTAGGCAAGAATCCTATAGCTTCTGTTTGGCATCTTTGGGGACTTTAACTTGTCCTTTTCCCAAAGGGTTCTCTCACTGCCCAGTCCTCCCCCGACCGACCCCCACCTGAACCCCACCCCATGGCTGGGTCCTTTGTGCGCCCAATAACAGTAGGCGAATCCCACAGGGAGTCACGCGATTGATTTCACGACTATTCATCAGGTTGTTCGCTTAAACTTCCAAACACTCCTCTCTAAACACCCTTGGCTGCTACCCAGAGAACTTCTTACCAATTTCAAGAAATCTACAACACGTTCATACGATTCCTTTGTAAAATGGACAGGCAGATGAGCTCTGGAAGTATGCATAAGAAAATCAGGGCAGAACCTCGCGGATGGGAGGCATCTGGTAAGAAGGGAAGGAAGGATTTATGAGCGTGGCTACTTAGCTAGGCAGCAGGAAAATTTACTCCCGAAGTAGCAATCACTAATTCACAAAGCCTTGCTAATCACTTACCTCCTCATTCGGACCACACTCGCTAACGCTCAGCGCTCCCCTCCACCTCCAACGCCCTCTCCCCCAAGAGCCTTCGCAAATCAGAGGGAATGCAGCTGGGAACCTCCAGAGTGTCCGAGCAACGCCCCGGGAGTTCGAGGCTATCGCCGCACCTCCTCTGCTCTCCAAATTTGGAAAGAAGTGTAACCGAGATGATGGGATCCCTGAATTACCTCCGAATGCTGCATAAGCTTCCTTCACCCCCGCCCTAGGAAAAAACAGCTGCCTCCCCTAAGCCAGCGACTTCCACAAAACTGGTCGAAAAGACCGAAGTGGGCGCTGGCTTGGCCACAAGGTTGGGGGCCCAGGTGACGCGAAACAGACCCCAGAGGGGGCAGCGTTGGTTCTTTCCTAGCCCTCTCCCTTCCACTCAGCTTCCTGGGCTCGGAAGGCTGGAAGCTGCCGCTACCACTTCAAACTCGGGGGACAAGAAGACGATCAGCCCCCGCGCTTCCCCTCCCTCCTTATCCACCCTCATCTCCTGACCGCTCTTCTCCCAACCCGTTTTGCCCACAGCCCCGGTCACTTATTTTAAAGCTCAGGCGCGTTAAATTAAATTGTCAGAGTTATAAACTGGCCCATTACCCGGGGGAGTTTCCTCTTTGAACAACCAGTCCGTTTTCCCAGAGCTCTGGGGTTTTAAGTTTCTCCGTGGCTTACTGGGAGGAAGACTCGGAAAGGGTAAGAGTGTGGAGGCGTGCACCCCCCGAGGCCTGCCGCTGGCTGGGTGGCGGGTCCGGGTGCGCTGTGCATCTCCACAGCGCCCCAAGCAGCAGCAGAGTGGCACCGGAGCTGGTGGGTCCTCGGCGGTAATGGACACATTTCCTTCGCTGAGCGCCCTTCGGCGTCTAACGTGCTCAGAGACGCCCTGAAGATCCCGCAACCCCAGTTGTGGCTCAGCGCGGGGAGCCTCTGCGCATCAGGGTGTACCTATGGCATGCCACACAGCCATCCGCACCGAGAGTCGCTGCAAACCTCTGTGTGACCAATATGCAACAACGTGTGAGTGTGGAGCAGAAAGTGCAAAAGGCGCCCACATGCCCAGAGACAGACAGATGTAGGTCCACACCCCGTGTGCGTCCCTGGTCCATCCGTGCCCATCTCGGAAGATGGATTAAAAATAATAACCAAAGCTTCTTGACTAGTTGGGAAAGTGGAACATGAATTGACTTCCAGTTGAAAGCAACGAGGCAAATTAAGGAAGGCAAGAGAACTGGGGAGGAGGAGTGGAAGGAGGAGGGAAGGAAGAAGCGAAGGGAGGTGGCCGCGGAGCTTGGCGGAGTCTCTTACCTTGAGCGGCCGAGCCGGTACCGCTGGCACTGAGCAGGGCCAGGGCAGGTAGCACGAGCATTTGCAGCACGTAACCCAGTCCCAGTCCGCAGCGGGCCGCTGTCGCCCGTAGACCTTTCCTCATCGTCGACAGAGGTGTGCCGGCCAGAACCACACAGAGAGACGCGCCAACTGCGGAAAACCCCACTGGGAAGCAGCTGAATCCGTGCACCACGAAGCAGTCCGAAGAAATAATGATAACCAAGAGCCACACTCCACTTTCTCCAAGGGCAGGAGCCAAAAAGGGGTGGAGAGGAGACGCTGAGGAGGAGTTTGGCGGTCCCTCTTTCCCTGTGCCTTCTAACTGGCGGCTCGGTGAGCGGCTGCTCTGCCCCCACTTGGGAAGTCCGGGGAGGCGCAAGGCGGCCACCTCGCCGCTCCCCCCAGCAGCAGGAACAGCCGCAGCTCCGCCGCGCGCCGAGCCTGGACTGCTCTCCGGGTCCCCTCTTCTGTGCCGAACACACACAGGCAAGGGGGGTGGGGGCAGGCGGCGGAGGGAGAGGAAGCGAGAAGTGGGAGGAGGTGGGAGCGGAGGGAGGGAGCTGGGCACAGTGGGGCTCTCGGGTCTCCAATCTCAGTGTGCTCACGCCAGCGGAGAGACGTCCAGGCTGCCGCTGCTGGGTGGCCAAGGAGGGTCACCTCCTAGCGTTGGGGCGCACGGGTGCGCGGAGGCGCTCTCCGTGGAGGCGTGGAGGGCGCAGCCCAACTCCGCTGAGGGGTAAGAGGCGGCGGGAGCGCGCCCGCCCGCGTTATGTAAGCAAGGATTGGAGGGAGATGCGCGCCCAACGCCGGAGGTGGAGACCGGCAGTTGGTTTACCCGCGGAAGCCTGGGCCAGAGAAACCTGAGGGCAGCGGCGGCTGCGGAGAGTGGGAGCGCGCCTGCCTCCCGCGGTGCGCCAGACTCGGACTCCAGGAGCGCAGCGGGCGCGCCCCGAGCCTCTTGGCTGAGTCCACTGGAGCTCAGCCCGCCGCCTGCCAGCTTCTCCACGGCGCCAGCAAAGCCTGCGCCAGACTCCCCAGGACTGGACTCGCTCTACGACTGACTTGGGGTCTTGCGATTGATTAAGCTGGGTGCGGGCTCGAGTTGAAGTCCTGCGTGGTGGGGAAGAAGGCAAGAAGCTTTTGCAGTGTGTGTCCCAATCCTGCTGCAATCTTGGGGTTGTCAGCGCCACTCAGACTGCTCAGTGTTCTGGGTGCCCATGACTTCTCCATAGTGGAACAGAAACCAAAAGCTAAAGGAAAACTCATTCTTCAAAAGAGCTTTATTTGCGTGCATCCTGGTGGCTGGCAATGTTGAGTATGTAAAGGGTGGTGAGGTGAGACCTGGCACGGGAACTCCCAGAAACAATGCACAACAAAATAACAAAATTTGTAGACATTCACTTAAAGTGATGGTGGAACCTATGACATGTTTTCCAAATTCCTAAGGGTGTGAGTAAGGACTCAAACTACTATGAATTTTTTACCTTTTTATTTAATTAAATTAATTACTTACTTACTTAGTTTATTTTTTAAGGAAAGGATAATTAGTCTGGGTAGCTAGGTTATGGATCTCTTGTAATGACGAAGGAGGAATGTAAGAATGGGTGGATAAAATGACAGGCTAGACAAAAGGAAAAGTGGATGGATTAAAAAGGTCGATACACATTGACAGTCCAACATTCTGGGAAGAGGAAAACCACTTCCTAAGATTAGTACATTTCTAAACTAATAATAAATAATATATCAGGGAAATTTTAAGCTCTTGGTGCCAAGGGGGCAATGTGTAAACACACACACAGGCAGGAGGCTTGTGATCTCTGTTATCCCGGACAGGTCAGGTAAACTGCATGTCTCAGTTTCTTCATCTGTGAAATATTTCATTAGATGGCTTTAAAGTTCTTTTCAGTGCTAGCATTCCATGATTCTGCCTGCCAAGCTCCATCTGAACCTCTAGCCAATAAGACCTGTCTTTAATGATTCCGGTAGATCTGAAAAGGTCAGACTTGGCAAAGACACTGACAAATCTGACCATTTCTTTTTCCTATGGAGGCACTGCCTGTCATGCTAAAATCTCTTCTTTACCCTCTTCACCTTCCCTTACCCATACAGGATATCACAATCTTTTGGTAAAAGGGTAGCTTCTGGCTCCAGACTGGGTTCAATTCTCAGCATTTCTTATGACTAGCTGACAGATACTGAAAAATAAAGTTAGATGCCTCAGTTTCTTAATCTGTAAGATAGGTCTAGTACCAGTAATTATCTTATAGGGCTCTGCGAGAAGTGAGTTAAAGATGTGAGAAGTGCCTGACACAAAATTGTTACCTGCTATTCTTGCCATGGATGAGTTTCATCAGCTGCATGCTATCTAGACTAGTGCTGTCCAACAGAACTTTCTGCAATGAGGAACATGTCCATTTATGCTTTCCCAAATGGTAGCCACTAGACACATGTGGCTACTGAGCACTTGCAATGTGGCTAGTATGAGTTGGGTATTTTAATGTAATTAATTAATTTGATTTTAATAGGCACACAGCTAGTGGCCACTATGATGGACAGTGCAGCTAGGCAGCTCATACCCATCATTTATTTTGAGGATTATACCCCCAGAAGGACTTATGATTATATTTCATATCTGTCTTTACAATTTTTCCAGGAAGGACAGCAGCTTAATTACTAAGAAATCCTCACATATACTCACTATCATAGTGTTAGTAGCAATATCTGAAAGTTTTTTGTTTATTCATTTACAATTTCATTGCTTATCTTTTCTAGCTAGAATTTCACTCTTTTTAAGGCAGAGAGTTTGCCTTGTTCACCATTTCATCTGCAGCTCTTAAGGACAGAGCCCAATATATAGTCGGTGCTCAATCAATATTGGTTGATTGTCAAAAAGTCTCAGTAGGAAAGAATCCTCAAAGTCTAGTTAGTTAAATAGAATTAAATTGTTACATAATCTTGTTTGGGACATTGAAGTGCTCAAGGACAGATATTGCATGAAATTAGTTCTTTGAAAGAAAGAGGAAGAGACAAGAAGAAAAAAGTAGTTCAATACTGAAATTCAGCCTAAAGAGGGCAGGAGAATGGTTTGAGAAATGGCATGTAGAAATGAGGTGGAAAACAGAGGGGAGGGTGAGAGCACAAGAACAAGGACAGGAAAAGCACCAGCAAATGGATCAGCTTTATTAAGCAGGAGAGTTTCCTACAATCCATGGTTGCAGATGGAACTTGCCTTGTGTACCAACATTCTGCCTGTATTTTTTTTTTCTTTATGAAATAGATAATGAAGTGCTGCATAGGCTTCTGAGCATAGGATTATTAACTGACTTCACTTAAATCTGGGCTCAAATATCCTTGCTTAGAGAGATCTTCTTTGACCAACAACCTAAAATATCATATACCCCTTAACACTCCATTGCATTCACTTGCTTTGATTTTCCATATAGCACTTCTTTTATATAAACATGTATATGTACATGTATATACATGTCTACATCTATGTACGTGTATGTGTGTATGTATGCATATGCGTATACATATGTGTGTGTATGTATATGCCTATGTGTATGTGTTTATGTATATGTATTTATGTATACTCTCCAATAGAATGGAGGCCCCTCAAAGGGAGGAATTTTTTTCCTAGTGCTTTCACCACTCTGTATCCAGAACCTAGAAAACTGCCTGGCACATAATAGGTGGTCAATAAATATCTATTGAATATTGAATGGAAGAATGAGAGCCAATGAATTTTAAAACCTAGCAAAGTCCTTGATTGAAACCTTTTTTTTCTCTGAGACAAAATTTCAAATTATGAACAGGCTTTTCTAGTTATTGAATAAATTCGAGTTTGGGGAAATTTTCACCAAAAATGAATTTAAATATGACTTTTTCAGGGTTGGAATACTGCAGGTGTTTGAGGAACAAACATGGAATTCATCTCATTTTGAAAAATAAAAAGCCTCATTTAAATCCATGTACAAGGGCTTCCTTTTTCTTGGCTGCAATGAGTGGAGAATTAACTCTGGGATAATAAATCCCAGTGACAGGTGCTAATGGGAATTAAACATGCAAATCCCTTGCATATCCCTCCAGAAATCTACACCAAGAAAGTATGCGATTTAGCATGTAGACTGCTTAGTTATAATATTATTTACTCTAAACTAGTATATAAAAAGTTTCCAGCTTAAGGCCAAGGACCTAAAAAACAATAGAAAATGTTTTAATTATAGAAATATTTCTTTCATTTTATCTCTCTAATGTGTGGTTCCCCACTTTTTGTATTTTTATAAAAAACAAATAATCGTACCAGGATATTATTAACCGACAACATAGAAGGAGGAGGATTTTAGTGAATATAAATAAGATGGTATGAGAAAACTTTTCCTAACCAGGAGTTGGAAAAATTACTCAGGTAAAATTACTGATGACATCAACTAAAAGGAGCCAGATGGTCCAGATTCAGTTAATTCAATCCTCCTTCTCTGCCTCAGCCTACAGAAAGGAATTTGGCCTGCCATAAACCCATATATTCTGGGACTTTATACTTTATGTTAATTGTATTAGGTAAGACCCTTTTGGTTGCAAGTGATAGAAACCCAACTTAAACCAGCGTAAGCAAAAAGGAGAAGTCATTGCTTTATATAATTCAAAAGCCATGGATAATATTAATACTAACACTTATTGATCACACAGTGTGTCAGGTTCAATTCTAAGCTCTTTATATGTGCTATTTCATTTAACCCTCAAGATGAGGATTAAAGTAATACTGGCAGGGCACCTGGGTGCTCAGTCGTTAAGTGTCTGCCTTCGGCTCGGGTCATGATCCCGGGGTCCTGGGATCTAGTCCCGTGTCGGGCTCCCTGCTCAGCGGGAGGCCTGCTTCTCCCTCTCCCACTCCCCCTGCTTGTGTTCCCTCTCTTGCTGTCTTTCTCTCTCTCTGTTGAAAAATAGGTAAAATCTTTTTTTTTTTTTTTTTTTAAAGATTTTATTTATTTATTTGAGAGAGAGAGAATGAGAGACAGAGAGCATGAGAGGGAGGAGGGTCAGAGGGAGAAGCAGACTCCCTGCCGAGCAGGGAGCCCGATGCGGGACTCGATCCCGGGACTCCAGGATCATGACCTGAGCCGAAGGCAGTTGCTTAACCAACTGAGCCACCCAGGCGCCCGAAAAATAGGTAAAATCTTTAAAAAAAAATAAAATAAAATAAAGTAATACTGGCAGGGATGTCTGGGTGGCGCAGTCTGTTGAACAACCGATTCTTGGTTTTGGCTCAGGTCATGATCTCGAGGTCCTGATCTCAGGGTTGTGGGATGAGCCCCACATTAAGTTCCAGCTCAGCGTGGGGTCTGTTTGGGATTCTCTCTCCCCTCTCCCTCAGCACCCCCTTCTCTTAAATAAATAAATCATAAATAAAATAAAATAACAAAAAATAAATAAAATAAAACAAATAAAGCAATACAGGCATATCTCGGAGATATTGTGGGTTCGGTTCCAGACCACTGCAATAAAGTAAATATCGAAATAAAATGAAGTGTGGGGCACCTGGGTGGCTCAGTTGGTTAAGCGTCTGCCTTTGGCTCAAGTCATGATCCCAGGGTCCTGGGATCGAGGTCCTGGGATTGGGCCCCTTGTCAGGCTCCCTGTTCAGTGGGAAGTCTGCTTTTCCCTCTCCCTCTGCCCCTCCCTTGCTCATGCTTGCACGTTCTCTCTCTCTCTCAGATAAATAAATAAAATCTTTAAAAAACAAAAGGAAATAAACTGAGTTGAATGAAGTTTTTGGTTTCCTAGAGGATATAAAAGTTATGTCTATGCTCTACTGTATGTGTGCAATAGTGTTATGTCTAAAAAAACAATGTACATACCTTAATTTTAAAAATACTTTATTGCTAAGAAATGTTAACCATTATCTGAGCCTTTAGTGAGTCATAATCACTGACCATAGATCATCATAACAAGTATAATAATAATGACAAATTTGAAATATTGCAAGAAGCATGCAAATGTGACACAGAGACATGAAATGAGCAAATGCTGTTGGAAAAATGGTGCCAATAGACTTGCTCGATACAGGAATGCCACAAATCTTCAATTTGTAAAAGAAAAAAATGTAATACCTGCAAAGCACGATAAAGCAAAGCACAATAACACGAGGTATATTTGTATTATTATCTCCAATTCATATACCAGGAAACAGAATGGTTATGTAATTTTGCCTAGCAGACTATTTCGCAGTACACTAGAGTTTATTTACTGAACTTTGAGAAGTGTGTAGCACTGAGATAGCATCTTTTCCTCAAGGAGTTTATAGTTGGGATATAGAGATAACATTTACAAGAAAGAAATAAAGCCAAAAAAATAAAGAAAAATAACATGAAAGACTGAGAAGCAAGAAAGGAAAGAGAAAGGAGGGAATAAGGATGCAAGGAACAAAAGAAGGAAGGAATGGAAAAGGAAAAGAAGAGGATCAAAGAAGAAATAAAGGAAGAGAAGAAAAAAAGTCCAGTGTGATTTCCGCTTTTGTGTAGCATACAGTAATTGCTATAAGGAGAAAACAATGAATGACTCAATAAAAATGATATGGAAAATAATATGTGTCATTTAGAAGAAGATTGCTAGGGATAGATATTATAATTATTGCTGACTAGAGCTTTTCAAATACCTCATTTTATTTTAAATTTATCTGCCAAATTGGACCATGGTGGATTCTCTTGTGTGGCAGATTGAAGATATAAGATACTTTAAGGAATGGTGGGAAGATTCTGAATCAGGAAACACGGATTTAAATCTCTATCTAACATATTTACTCCGATAGTCCTGTAACTTCTTTGTATTTTAATTTCTTCGTTATGTAAAATGAGAACAACATGAATGAACACATAAAGTTGCCCTGAAGATGAAATGCATGTAAAACTACTTTGTAATGTGTCTGTGGACATTATTGTGATAAGATATGTTCGATATTGTCCATTGTACTTAATTTGCATAATCATCTAAAGAATAGCTTTAGTGATGTGGCTCTCTATACATGAGTTATACCACCCTTGTGTAAAGTTGGAGTTGTTCTCAGTATCTCGCTCCCTTTTGCCCACATTACCTATTCAATTACAAAATCCATCCAATTTTACTACTTAAAGATCTCCAGTACCTATTCCATTATCTCCCGCCCCACAGACACACAGTATATTGGCATGTTCCCCATGGTCTCTGGTAATTGCTTCCTTAGTAACCAGTCTGCCCTCACATTCCAATCCATGCCCTCCACACACCCCAGAATGACCTTCTAAAATGCAAATATTGTCATTTTACTGTCCTAAAAACCTGTTCATGAATTCCTTATTGTTTTCAGTTCTCTTTCCCAAAGTCCATTATAGGGCAATTCTGTCCTTAAAAAAAGGACTTTTGGAGTGAACATAGTTGCTAGATTGCATTATTTCTCATTCTTTACTCCTTTCCTGTTAATACAATTGACTTTTGCCTTTGCTGTCCTTCTCACCCTAAGTGGGATGGATTTACTGGCCTCACCAATGGTGGCTTAGCCATGAGACTGATTTTTGCCAGTGGAAGTGGGCAGAAGTTACAGTGTGCCAGTTCCTTCCATTGCATACTTCTACTCATTTTCATGTGCTCCTGCCACCAGTCGCGAGAAGAACATTTCCTTGGCAACCATCGGTTCAAGGTGGCTACGAGACACATGGAGAAATGTACAGCTTGGAGCCTGGTGCCTGCTTAATGGAGTGATAGCAGACCCAATGACACATGAGCAAGAAAAAAAAACAAATGCTTGTTTCTTCAGCTACTGAGATCTGGGGAGATTTTTTATGCAGCATCATCACAGCAAGAAGTGTCTGATATGCATAGCGTAAAAAATCATGTCCTCCAATGAAGTTCCAGATAAATCAGATGATCACCTCCCCTGTAGTGCTAATAAGCTAGTAGAAAATAAGACGACCAGAGAACTACACAGAGTGAGTCTGAGAAGGGTAGCAGGAGAGTGCGGCTACGTGGTTGTTGGAGGTAAGAGGAAAGGGCACTTACTTCAAATTGAAATGATTGGTGGAGTCTTTGATGACATTACATTAGGCCTGGACCTTGAAGGGTAAACAGAATTTATGTTTGCTGAGTTGGAGATGATGGCATTCCAGGAAGAAACAACTGGAGCAGAAGCAGGAAAGAAAAGTAGAATATGTTATATCAAGTACTGAGTGACTTATTTTGGAGCGCAAATAGCATTATAGCATTATACTTAATGCTATTACTAATTATAATTTTTATTTTTATTTTTTTAAAGATTTTATTTATTTATTTGACAGAGAGAGAGAGAGAGCTAGAGAGGGAACACAAGCAGGGGTTGTGGGAGAGGGAGAAGCAGGCTCCGGCCGAGCAGGGAGCCCGATGCAGGGCGCGATCCCAGGACCCTGGGATCATGACCTGAGCCGAAGACAGACATTTAATGACTGAGCCATCCAGACGCCCCACTAATTATAATTTTTAAAAATTCTGTCAACATTTTTGAACACTCACTGGTCAGATTCATTTAATAATAATATACATGAACTAGGTATTTTTATTAACTCATTTTAAGCACAAGTAAGGAAATCAAGGCTTAGTCGAGTTAAGTAACTTGCTTAGCTAAATTAGTGTCAGATTGGGATCTGAATTCAAATTTATCTAGATGCAGGCAAATACTGTGGGGTAAATTTGGAAAGGAAGATAGGACTAAATTTTGAAAGGCCATGGTTTGCTATGTAAACTATCCTACATTATGGGTATACCAGAAAGCTACCAAAGGACTTTAGGCAATGAGATGATATCATGACAGTGTCTTGTATGAATGTGTAAAAAGGATTAAAGTAGGAAGAAAAATCACAAAATTCGCTCCAGTAATTAAGATGAGAAGCACTGAAAGCCTGAACATAACTAGTAGTAGACAGAGAGCAAATGAAGAGGATATATACAAAATGTTCAATTGGGATGACGGTTCCTAATTCCAAAACAGGATGAAAAATTTGTATCATTAAATATTCATAATATAATTAAGAATAAACTACATAACCCTGAAAATCTACGTGCAGTAGTAAACTACCTTCAACTTAATTAAAGGCATTAATGAATTAGAAATAAGATTTAAAGTGTGAGAGGGACACATTAATTTCTTAGGAATACTTTTGTTCATTAGAACTTGAAATGGTTTGTTCAAGCACTATTATAATGTTTCACCAACATTTTGATTATATACCCATATTTATATTTTCCACAGTCCCTAACACTGTGTCTGGCACAGGAAAGGCTGTTAACAAACATTTTCAAAGCAAACAAATAGCGTTTAATAAACCCTTATAATTTATAACCTAAATTAGTTATTACATATTAGAAATCTTTTACTTTCTATTTTTTCCTGAATTTAGCTCTAAGTTCATTGTTAGAAATGTGTAGTGCTTTATTTTATAGAAACATCACAATTATGGTGTAGATTTCAACCTATGAAACCCTGTTAATCATGTATAATTATAAGGAAAAAAATGACATTACAGAATATATATGATTCAATAAAAAAACAAAGAGTTTATAATTAAATCAAGAAAAACATGTGACATTTGTACTTATGGTATAAGTAAAGGAGAAAAAGGAAGAAAATGTAAAATGTTATTGAGATTTCTAAATTACTCTCATATTTCCAATAACTTTCAACAATGAAACCATTCCTTCTACTTCATGGCTAATTTCAGTTGGAAATAGGAAGATTTTATTTTCTTTAACATAGATTTGCTCTAGTGCTAACTAGCCTTATCTTGATCATGATTGTTTTTTGTTTGGTTTGTTTTAGTAATGTATTGAACTGAAAGGAACAAAGAAGATAGAAAAGGAAATACATTTTTTTTCCTGATAAAATTGAGGAAAATAAATGAAAAATGTAGGGAACGAAAGGAGTAAAACAATTTGAGTGAGACTATTCCAGGAGCATTTCAAACAGAACCCCGTGAAACAAAAATTAACAAGAAAGAGACGAAGTTAATAGTGAAGAAGTAACTGGTTAAGATTATCACCCATGTGGTCCACCAGATGGCCCCACGGGCCAGAACAGCCTGGTATTATACAGTACCATCATTAAGATTTATGAGATTATTACAAGTTAGGTACTCTTAAGGATAAAGTCTTTATAATTATTTGCCTGCTTGTTCACATGTGTTTCTTGTCTAGACTCCGAGCTTCCCAGAAGGATTTTACTCTACTGTAGTACTTGAATCATCAGCATTACCTACCCCAATGCCTAACTCTTAGAGGACCCTAAGAATGGTTGCATAATGAAAAAGAGAAACAACAAATGAGTAAATGATATAATAAATTGTACGTGTATTTTAATTTATTCAATGCTGTTTTTTATTGTTTTTTGCTATTTTATTTCTTGTCAAGACCAAGAAAATCACTTGATGATTATTAGTTTCAAGATAAATTTTCCTTTACATTTCTGACACTAGTAAGGTCAAAGAGGACCTCAACCTTCATCTGCTGTTTTTATTTGTTTGCATGCTTGTTTTTGTTCTGTTTTTGTTTTGTCTGCTCACATGTTGCTTTTTAAAAATACGAAGAGACCATTTACAGGCGATGGTTTACTTTTCATTTTACTGGCCACTCCATCCGAAGGCTAAAAACTACACTGGATATAGTATAGGAGGAGTCTATTGAAGAAATTTGTGATTGTAGGAGAGAGGGCCAAATAATTTGAAGAAAATCTACTTGAATACCTGAGAAGGCTGAAATCTCCCAAGAATATTTAAAGTAAGTTATCTGAGGAGGGATGTTGACATCTAGAGACTAGTGTTGGAACCTCTCCTCTGCCTCCATGCCCTTGGCATAGCCAATTTCTTCCAAGAATTCAATCTTTTGCCTGGTCACAGCTTATTACCTGGGAAATTGATTATCTTCAAGTCTCTTTGCCTTGCTCATGATCATTACTCTACCTGCAATATCCTTTCTAACAAGTAAACTAACCATTCTTTAAAGTCCAGTTCAAATGCTAAACCAGGTATAAAGTTTCCTTGAGCCCTACAGTTGGAAGTGCTCAGCCCTTCTTTGATGCCCACATGTTTTATATGACTTTCTAGTGATATCTCTATAAATGTATAGATTCTTTCTATTAATTTATATGGCATGTATGATTTGAATTTGGGTCTGAGACACTTTGGATTCTTTAACAACAGCTAACCTTTTGGTCCACATATAATAAGTGGATAATATTTTTTAAAATGTGTTAATGACTCTTCCTTTTGCCTTTCAGTGAACAGAATAGACTTCCTAGTCATCTCAAGGCTTTCATCTAATAAGGGAAGAAGGGAAAGATGAGGAAATGGGGCACACCTACAGTTAAGGCAGAAAATAGATAAGAAAAAGAATTCATATTTAGTTTTTGAACTCCAAGATAGAATTTCTATGTCTGAGGCCAAACAATGAGTTTAAAAAGTAGCTTCTGTAGTGTAGAGAAGATGTCACTTCTAATTAAGACAGAGGTCATTAAACTTGATGATTTAGAAGATATAATATGGGGAAATGAAAAACCCAGAAGACCACTTTGTCTCACTTTGTCTATCTCCAGGTACTGTGGCAAGAAACAGAAAGAGAAAGGAAGAGGAAGGAAGTTAGGTAATTTTTTTTCTTTCACTTTCCATGAGGTCTACTTATAAAGGAGAAGAGTATAGAAACCCCATGGGCTGAGAGGAGGAGATAGCATGATCATCTTACATCAACATAATATGCCTTAGTGGAAAAAAAATTTAAAAAGAGAAAATGCATTCTGAAGGCAATTTTGTGTGAGGGTGACATTCAGGCTACCCTTAATGAAAAAGGACACACAGGGTAGCACTGATTTGAAAAATATGGTGAATTCAAAGATACCCACTCTGGGAGGCCACAGGCAATGGTGGAAATCACTGTGTTCTGCAGGGCTAGCATGACTCAATGTGAGGATGAGCCACCAAGCATCAGTGGACTTTGACAGTCATCAAGCATTTCAGAGCACACGCGCTACCATGAAAGTGCCTGGGTTTTAATTCCTGCTCTGCCCCTCGCTAACTTTGTGACCCTAGAAACTTGCCTAATAATTTCATCAGCACTCTTACCGGTAAATCAGGATACTAATAGTACATATCTTATAATGTTGTTGTAAGGGGTGAATAAATTAATTCACATAAAGCACTAGTAACCATGTGTGGGATTGAGTGAACATTAATGTTAGCTACATTAAAAATTATTACTATTATATTTCAGTAAATAAGCATCTCTCTGTCAAAGAAGTTTTGGTGTAGTCATTTCACAGAAATAACCCTTGTATAGCAAATATCTTTCTAACATTTTGAATATTTTAATTCCATAAATACTGTAATGTGTTATGTCCATTGATATGCATATTTTTACTTTCAAAAATGAGACAATGTAATTTATGAATATTTAGTTTAAAAGCTCAACATATTCCATATTCCAGAAATTTGGCAAAAGCATACTAGAATAAAATGTTTCATTTATGTGATTATAACATAAAAATGTGAGCAGCGTATGTGTTTATGTTTGTACCTTATGTTCACAAAGTCAAGATAACGCTTGCAGCAAAGGAGTCCTCAAAGGTCAGCTCTGTGGAGAATAGAACAATATCTACAAATTTTCACAATGTTTTTTAAAGGGAAAAATACACTCCAGGGACTGTGACACAGTTGTCATAGGAATTTAAGGAATGGGAAATGTGTGTATCATAAAAATGGCTTTTAGTGCTCTTTATGGTATAAAGTTGTTGTTACTCACCCACCATGCTTTTCCAATAGTAATAGCTGATTTGAGCTGAGTCGGCCACACCTTTTACTTCTACAAATGCATGCATCTATGAAAATCTCACCGAGTGACGCTTAAGTTTACGAAAAACTCCCAGAACGGAGCTTACTGACCTATATGAGTATTTAAAGTAGCAATTTTCATCTCATTAGTACAAGGGACTAACCAAGTGAATATATCACTCAGAAAATATAGACATATCCATTTTTTAACATGTCAGCATTCAGTTGAAAGATTGTCATTGATGTATGTTTCAGCCCCCCCCCCCCTCTATACATGTTAGAGGCTCATGTGCAGAAACCTGCCCTTTTGGAGATAAAAATGCCTATTTATAAGTGAACAGATGGTGTTGCTCAAGTTCAGAGACACATCTTAGGCAGAATCTCAGAGGGAGGAGGGGCTGCGGCAGGAGGAGGACTGGTGTAGTTTGAAAAGGCTTCCTGGGTGATTCTGATAGCCTCCCACCTCGCCCCCACTGTGCAGCACTGATTTAAAGCTTAAAGATACATAAATGTCATGTTAACGCTGATTTGAGCTACCGAGTAAAAAATGAACTCTTTTCATTTTCTGGTAGAAACTTGTCTGATTGCATTTCTTTGCGTTTTATGTCATAATTTTCAAAGCCTGAACCTCCCAACCATATCTTAAAATTGACTCATTTTAAAACTTCTGATTAGTGCAAATACTACATTATTTCCATTTGTATGATGATGCTAAATAGCAGGTCCCACATGGTCATTCAAAGAGCATTTCTATTTTGGGTAGTTTTCTATATATATATTTATATATATACATATATAAATATATATATATGTCACAATAAAAACACATTACACATCTGTGGCATTATAATGCAAGCAATGACATTCACAAGTATTATTACTGGAACCATTAAAGTAAAATTTGAGATTCAGAATAATTAAAATAATTATAGCTAAAATTACCTTTGAAAAAGCCTTAAGTCAATCACGAAGAATACTATATGTTTTATGTATACAAATTTGCTCAGTAATTCTTATGCATGCTAAAATTTAAGATTTTCTTGTTAAAATCCTAAGGGAAAAAAGGAAAATGTCTACATGCAGATGTCTCAGCATTTACGCCATTATGACCTTCAGGTGTTTACTGAATCCAAAGAAATGATGGATGCCAAGGAAAGTGCTAGAAAGTTGCCTTGATTTCCATCTGGGGGTAAAAACCTTTGCTATACCCAAAAGGAGTTGCCTGCGGCCCCTGGAGGCACTAAAATTTCCCATCCTTGGGAGGGTGGAAAGATAACTCCATTTCCTTTGTTTAGATCATGTTGAAATCGGATGAAATTAGAAGACCTAAAGAGAAAAAATTGTCAGAATTGGATGAGTAGCCTACTGAAAAGGTTGTGTTTGAAGTTGTGATTTGATAAGACAATGGGCCCTTCTTGCCCAGTTCTAAGATCACCTGTTCCCTAGATGGGGACTGTATGTGTAAAGAGTGAAAAAGATGAAGCAACTGAGAACCATGCCAGAATCCATGAGGGTCCTGGACCATAGAAAATCTAGCTTATCTCTGAGGGCAGGCTTGTCAAGAGGCCAAATGCCACTTGTCTAGCAATGATCTCTGCATTTTGTGTTTGCCTTCTCAGACTATTTGCCCAGATTTTCAAGGTTACTAGTTGGTGTGCGGTAGTGGTGGTAGTGGTGGTGATGTGTGTGTGTGTGTGTGTGTGTGCATGTGTGTGAGCCAGCTCATTCTTCTGGGATTTAAGTCACATATTTCTCTGTTACTAGTTTTTCAGTAGAGCACATACATGCATGAACACATGAATACAAACACACACACACACATACACACGCACACACACACACACACCCTTCCTTCCTCCTTGCAGCCTGGGACTCCCAATTCCCTTCTCACATTTTTAATCTCTTATACTGGGTCCTTCTACTGCCTATTTTTCTTTTTTTCTTTTTTTTTTTTTTTTTAAAGATTTTTATTTATTTATTTGAGAGAGAGAGAGAGCACATGAGAGGGGGAGGGCCAGAGGGAGAAGCAGACTCCCCGCTGAGCAGGGAGCCCGATGTGGGACTCGATCCTGGGACTCCAGGATCATGACCTGAGCCGAAGGCAGTCGCTTAACCAACTGAGCCACCCAGGCGCCCTCTACTGCCTATTTTTCTTACTAGTTCAGTCTTTTTCTTTCCACATCCTCTCCTTTTTTTTCACCTGTATTTTTAAAGAGCCAAAGCATGACTGAGTTTTCAATAGTGATTAGAACTATCTCAGTTTTTCCCCATTGAGAATGATATTTGCTGTGGGTTTTTCATAAATGGCCTTTATGATATTGAGGTATGTACCCTCTATCCCTATACTCTGAAGAGTTTTGATCAAGAAAGGATGCTGTACTTTGTCAAATGCTTTTTCTGCATCTATTGAGAGGACCATATGGTTCTTGTTCTTTCTTTTATTAATGTTGTGCATCACAATGATTGATTTGCAGATGTTGAACCAACCTTGCAGCCCAGGAATAAATCCCACTTGGTTGTGGTGAATAATCCTTTTGATGTACTGTTGGAT
Source organism: Phoca vitulina (assembly GCF_004348235.1). Lineage (NCBI taxonomy): Eukaryota > Metazoa > Chordata > Mammalia > Carnivora > Phocidae > Phoca > Phoca vitulina. The sequence continues at coordinate 73,030,645 of NW_022589706.1, forward strand.
CCTATTGGCTAGTATTTTGGTGAGAATTTTTGCATCCATGTTCATCAAGGATATTGGTCTGTAATTCTCCTTTTTGATGGGGTCTTTGGTTTTGGGATCAAGGTAATGGTGGCCTCATAAAATGAGTTTGGAAGTTTTCCTTCCATTTCTATTTTTTTGGAACAGTTTCAGAATAATAGGTATTAATTCTTCTTTAAATGTTTGGTAGAATTCCCCTGGGAAGCCATCTGGCCTTGGGCTTTTGTTTGTTGGGAGATTTTTGATGACTGCTTAAATTTCCTTAGTGGTTATAGGTCTGTTCAGGTTTTCTATTTCTTCCTGGTTCAGTTTTGGTAGTTTATACATCTCTAGGAATGCATCCATTTCTTCCAGATTATCTAATTTGCTGGCATATAGTTGCTCATAATATGTTCTTATAATTGTTTGTATTTCTTTGGTGTTGGTTGTGATCTCTCCTCTTTCATTCATGATTTTATTTATTTGGGTCATTTCTCTTTTCTTTTTGATAAGTCTGGCCAGGGTTTTATCAACCTTAACTCTTTCAAAGAATCAGCTCCTAGTTTCATTGATCTGTTCTACTGTTCTTTTGGTTTCTATTTCATTGATTTCTGCTCTGAGCTTTTTATTTCTCTTCTCCTGCTGGGTTTAGTATTAGAAGTCCTAGCCACAGCAATTGGACAACAAAAAGAAATAAAAGGCATCCGAATTGGCAAAGAAGAAGTCAAACTCTCACTCTTCGCAGATGATATGATACTTTATGTGGAAAACCCAAAAGACTCCACCCCAAAACTGCTAGAACTCATACAGGAATTCAGCAAAGTGGCCGGGTATAAAATCAATGCACAGAAATCAGTGGCATTCCTATACACCAACAACAAGGCAGAAGAAAGAGAAATTAAGGAGTCGATCCCATTTACAATTTCACCCAAAACCGTAAGATACCTAGGAATAAATCTAACCAAAGAGGCAAAGAATCTGTACTCAGAAAACTATAAAATACTCATGAAAGAAATTGAGGAAGACACAAAGAAATGGAAAAACGTTCCATGCTCATGGATTGGAAGAACAAATATTGTGAAGATGTCAATGCTACCTAGAGCAATCTACACATTTAATGAAATCCCTATCAAAATACTACCCACTTTTTTCAAAGAAATGGAACAAATAATCCTAAAATTTGTATGGAACCAGAAAAGATCCCGCATAGCCAGAGGAATGTTGAAAAAGAAAAGCAAAGCTGGTAGCATCACAATTCCAGACTTCAAGCTCTATTACAAAGCTGTCATCATTAAGACAGTATGGTACTGGCACAAAAACAGACACATAGATCAATGGAACAGAATAGAGAGCCCAGAAATGGACCCTCAACTCTATGGTCAACTAATCTTCGCCAAAGCAGGAAAGAATGTCCAATGGAGAAAAGATAGTCTGTTCAACAAATGATGTTGGGAAAATTGGACAGCCACATGCAGAAGAATGAAACTGGACCATTTCCTTACATCACACACAAAAATAGACTCAAAATGGTTGAAAGACCTAAATGTGAGACAGGAGTCCATCAAAATCCTAAAGGAGAACACAGGCAGCAATCTCTTCGACCTCAGCCGCAGCAACTTCTTCCTAGAAACATTGCCAAAAGCAAGGGAAGCAAGGGCAAAAATGAACTATTGGGACTTCATCAAGATAAAAAGCTTTTGCACAGCAAAAGAAACAGTCAACAAAACCAAAAGACAACTGACAGAATGGGAGAAGATATTTGCAAATGTCTTATCAGATAAAGGGCTAGTATCCAAAATCTATGAAGAACTTATCAAACTCAACACCCAAAGAATAAATGATCCAATCAACAAATGGGCAGAAAACATGAACAGACATTTTTCCAAAGAAGACATCCAAATGGCCAACAGACACATGAAAAAGTGCTCAACATCGCTTGGCATCAGGGAAATCCAAATCAAAACCTCAATGAGATATCACCTCACACCAGTCAAAATGGCGACAATTAACAAGTCAGGAAACGACAGATGTTGGCGGGGTTGTGGAGAAAGGGGAACCCTCCTACACTGTTGGTGGGAATGCAAGCTGGTGCAGCCACTCTGGAAAATAGTATGGAGGTTCCTCAAAAATTTGAAAATAGAGCTACCCTACGACCCAACAATTGCACTACTGGGTATTTACCCCAAAGGTACAAATGTAGTGATCCGAAGGGGTACATGCACCCCGATGTTTATAGCAGCAATGTCCACAATAGCCAAACTGTGGAAAGAGCCTAGATGTCCATCGACAGATGAATGGATATATATATATATATATATATATATATGTGTACACATATGTATATATATATATATATATATATATATACACACACACACAATGGAATATTATTCAGCCATCAAAAGGAATGAAATCTTGCCATTTGCAATGACGTGGATGGAACTGGAGGGTATTATGCTGAGGGAAATAAGTCAATCAGAGAAAGACATGTATCATATGATCTCACTGATACGAGGAATTCTTAATCTCGGGAAACAAACTGAGGGTTGCTGGAGTGGTGGGAGGTGGGAGGGATGGGGTGGCTGGGTGATAGACATTGGGGAGGGTATGTGCTACGTAAGCGCTGTGAATTGTGTAAGACTGTTGAATCACAGACCTGTACCTCTGAAACAAATAATACATTGTATGTTAAAAAAAAAAGAAGATAGTAGGAAGCGAAGAATGAAGGGGGGGAAATTGGAGGGGGAGATGAACCATGAGAGACTATGGACTCTGAGAAACAAACTGAGAGTTCTAGAGGGGAGGGGGTGGGGGGATGGGTTAGCCTGGTGATGGGTATTAAGGAGGGCAGGTACTGAATGGAGCACTGGGTGTTATACGCAAACAATGAATCATGGAACACTACATCAAAAACTAATGATGTAATGTATGGTGATTAACATAATAAAAAAAAGAAATTAAAAAAAAAGAACTATACCCTAGGGAACATAATTTTACAAATAAGGAAACAAAGCTCCAGAATGTCAAAATAACCTGTCTAGATCCAGACAGTTTAATGATAGGTTCGATACCAATAACCATGTCCTCTAATTTCTGATCATATTGAAAAAATTCTGGAATAGGAAATATGTGATGAAAGTTCCACTTTTGATATTTACTAGCTGTATGATTTGGGGCAAGTTGCCTAACCCAACTAAGTAAACTTTGGTTGACTCATCTTTAAATAGGGAATGATAAAACCTGAATAAATAGAGTTGTAATGAAGCATCATTATGTGAATGGATATAAGATGACCTATATGATACATAGAATATGGTAAGTGCCCAATAAATCTGATTTTCCTACCAAGTTGAATGTTTTTTCTTTTACGTCACATGATCTTACAAAATCCCTTTCAGTTCACTCTTTTCTCTTCTGCAAAAGTGCTATGTTTTGGTATTGTTTCACTGATTTTTCTCTCATTCGAGTGTCTATGCTCAGAATTCAGAAGCTGGAGAAAACTTTTCCAAATATGTTAGTGACATGTTGAGTGATAGAGCAGGTTCCTTCCTATCTGCCCTGGTTTGTCTGAAGTTTGGCAGATGGAATGTTATAGACCAGCTGGCCTTGCAGCGTTCTTCCGCCCATCTGAATGCTGAGGTAACCCAGAGCTACAGCATCTCCCCCTCCTGCAACTGTTTGGAGTCTCTGAACCCCCTGCAGGACTTGACCTTTGCCCTAGCACCATCCTCGCAGTTCTGCCATTCTCTGGCCATTGGCAGAAAGCACAGAGCTTAAGAGGTAGTCCGTGAGTATTTATAAAATGTAGAGGGGCATACATGATTGCATGAAGATACAAGTCCTTGCTTCCCTGTCTGAGCAGGGTGGAGAGCAAGGGTTTCTGTGCAGGAATCAGTGTCTTACACCTGGTGATCCACTTCTTGGCCCTTCTGCATAAAACTCTGAAACAGCAGGCTCTCTGAACATCTTAGAACCAGCTCCCTCTCCAGCCCCTCCTCATTCTGTTTACCTCACAGAAAGGCCAAGATACTAAGGTCTAGTCAGTTCTCTTTAAGGACTCTTTTAAATTTAAAATCAGAAGAGAGGGAGACATTTTAGGGACATTTCTGACCACTTACTCCTGAGTCTTCCCCTCGCTGCTCCCAGTCTCCACATAGAGCTTGACACCACTTCATCTTGGAGTTCTTTCCTCAGGCTACCATCTACATCCTCTCCTAGGTTTAACATTTTGACCTAAGTATAGACAGCAGCCTATTTCCCCTCAAAACAGTTGAGACCAGATGACATTTCAAAAGCAGCCTTGCTTACTTTATAAGGAAGTAAAATATAATATAAAGAGCAGATAAATAGTCATGTTTCAAAACTGTAGGTTTCTATCCCTTCTGGACAGTGCTGCTTTGACGTTGTTTAACTCCATGCCCTCCTGGGTCTCTGATGGATTCATTGGATGTCATCTTTTCTCCTGCCATGCATGAGGACACCCAGACACCTCTTTCCCTTCAAGGTCAAATATAGAATACTACAACCCAACTGCTTTATACCATCTGACTCCATACAAACCTCCAGTCCCCAAACTATGCCTCCTACAGTTAATGGCCAGACTGTGGAGGGGGAAGCAATGTATGACCTCATCTTCTTCTTCAGATGGCCTGTTTAGCCTAGCCCTGCATGCTTTTCTGATATACTTCTTAAGATACCACTTCACTTCATATAAGCAGAAGTGAACTTGTTAATGTCCATTTGTTATGGGGTTTCCTGTTCAATTATTATTCATCTGCTAAATCAGCTTACTTACTGTCTCTGAAATAATTACCAGCCCCTGGGGGGGGGGGGTGGGGAGAGAGACAGAGAGAGAGAGAGAGGGAGTCATTTCCTTCCCTGGGCATATTATTTATTTACATATCTATGCCCACTTCGTTAGTGTGAAGACACTGAGGATAGCTTTCATGATTTTGACACTAGCACAGTTCCTGCCAGAGTAGGATCCCCCCAAATACTATAGTGCTTGATTTATACAATAGCCTACACTTCTACCAATCTTGACATCCAGCCATTTGAGACCCGCACACAATAGTAACAGAAGGATCACATGCTCCAACTCCCCCTATCTCTTTGTGTAGTTGTTTTTTTTTTTGGATCACCTGAATCTGGTGTTAGCTCTAGCCTTTCAACTGTCATGCACTTTCCTTATAAAAACTGCAGTTCTGGTGTGGGAACCCTTCCTCGACCATGGAGATTTTTCATATCAGACATACTAGTCAACGCTACCTGTATTTTATCAGTTCTGATTTTTGCCAGACTTCCCATTTCTATAATCTTCCAAAATAAATCTTGAGTTATAAGACTATTTCTCCATATTACTCAGGGATAAAAAGGAGGTTCTGGCTGAAGAAAGAGGAACAGATAACACAGGAGGTCATTGAGAAGAAATGGTTTGCCTCTTCTTTAAAAAGGACAGGGCAGGACAATTTGTAAAAATAGACCAAGTCTGTGAAAAAGGATAACAGCCTTGTAGATCAAAGATATTTCAGGCTTGGCAGGTACCTTTCATTTCACCACAACTTTTTGCCCCTAGTCTCAGGTGTGTTCCATAATCCGCTACCTGGAGAGGGCGCCCACCACCATCTCCACTATGCGTCCCACTCCTCACCACCAGACCGCTCTCTCTTCTCCAAATGAAAACTTCATGAAGGCAAGGCTCTTTATTTTCCTCTCCACTGATTCCATAGTGCCTCTCCCAGTGCCTGACACATAATAGACACCCAGTAACTACTTAAATAACTAAATGAAAAAAGTGTTACTTCTTAAGAATCTGGAAATTAAAATTCCCAATTTGCTCTTCGTCTATCCTGAATTACGAAATATTTAGAATTACTAAATATCAGGATACTGGTAATAATTTGATATTTCCTTTCAATACAAAAATTATTAGAGTCAAAAAGCAGTTTCCCTTGGTGAATACTATTTTTAAAAAGATCTCACTGAAGACTATTTTAGGATGTGACTGAGTTTTGATAAAAGATATCAAACAAGATAAGCAGAAGAAAAAAAACTGACTGTAATTGTTGTGATAAGGACCGTATTAGAGTGAGAACTGCCCTCAGGGAAATTATGTACGTGGACAATAGCAGCCCCAGTGGAATACATTTAGCAGAATACATACCAGTGGCTTAAATGCTGATATAAATGGAGTGTTGCACTCCACACATTAATCATCCATGCTTGAGTGTCTGCTTAAGTGGATGCTGCCCAATATTTAAAATGCCATATTCAAATATATTGTTGTTCAAATTAATGAAAATTAAAAAGTTTTAATATTGTAATTAGTATCAGGAGGCAAGACATTCTCACTTATTCAATAAAACTAACATTTTGCTTCCTTGTTTTCTGTAATAAAGATATTTTCAAAGCAGAGAGAATAGAAAAGTATATATTTTAAAAGAAATTAAAATCAAGTCAGATGATAAATCATCTAGATGCCTTACATCAGCACTGCCTATGTGAAGACAAATTAAATCCTAAGGCAGAGAACAATGCACATACACATAGAGATACATAAACTCTCATAATGGTTAGATGACATAAGGCTGGAAGACTTTTACAGTACTTTCCAAAAAAGAAAATGGATAAATTCTACATATTTCGTTTTAGTAAGCTTATATAAACCCATGGAAAAATTCTAGGTCAGATAATTTGTGAGCTATTTCACAAGTTTCACTAGTAGCTAGTATGAGCCTTTAAGAAAACTTTACATTTAATCAACACCTTTTTCTTTTTGGACAGTTGTTTTCTAGGCTAGCTCAAGGGTCTATTTTTCTCTGATATGGGTTTGGACAAGATGTTAAAATGAGACCTGTACAATAACTAAATGGAACAACTATGATCCGTGTTATAAGTAAAACAAAATCAATTCAACCAATGTTGTTAATCTATAGTGATTGCAGAAATGGATCCTTCTGACATGGAATGATAAGGGTCTGTGGTTAAGGATGAGAGGGGTGGAGTCTTTTTTTTTTTTTTTAAGATATTTTTTATTTATCTATTTGACAGAGAGATAGCACAAGTAGGTAGAGTGGCAGGCAGAGGGAGAGGGAGAAGCAGGCTCTCCGCTGAGCAGGGAGCCCGATGCGGGGCTCGATCCCAGGACCCTGGGATCATGACCTGAGCTGAAGGCAGCTGCTTAACCAACTGAGCCACCCAGGTGCCCTGAGAGGGGTGGAGTCTTGCCTTAAAAATATAGACTACTTTTCCAGAATGTTAGATTCTGGTTAAAATCATTTGAGACAGAGAGTCCTCAAAATGGTGTGGCACATGTTATCATTGTGCTTAGTTACACTACTCTCCAGAACAATTACTCTCCAGAACAGAGGACCTGGAAATTCAGAGCAGCTGGGTGGAAAGTTTGGCTACCAGTGAGTGGCATAAGAATCTCTTTCTCCACACTCCTGCCTCTCAACATGAGAGTATCTTAGACATTAAACTCTCGACATGAGAGTATCTTGGACATTAAAACGTTGACTGAGTGTTTTAGACATGGAAGACATGAATAGAAATAGATACTAATATTTCTCGAGATCGTTTTAGAATGGAGTATTTTGCTGGTGGAACACTGGGCTATATCAAGGTCTTCAAACTTTCATAAGTACCAAAAATAAAGATTTGCTTGAGTAAACACACCTGTATCTAATCTGGTTTCCTTTGTCACCCCCCACCTTTTTTTTTTTTTACAAATGTCCTCTTACTTCACAAAAGAAAGTTATACTTCTCTTCCATTCTGCGCTGTAGCCATTGTTGAATCGTCTTAGTATAGAAGCCCGACTCCCAGCACTAAATAAAATGACACTGACAAATTCTGGTGTTTGTACAGAGGAAATAAATGAATCTAATAACAGTACCAAATCCATTTGCAAACCATATGGTTTCTAATTCTTTGCTTTCAACAAAATTGAAAGAGTACCTAATTGATTTGCTATTTGATGATAGATCAAATAGATTAGAATTGATAGTGAACCCTATCTTATTCTAGCAATAAATAATGTTCATCCCAGGATACACAAATTAATTAGGGAATAAAACTGCATTCATCTCATTAAGAGATGCATTTCTAATAGAAACTTGCCCTTTATGGATAATAATTATTACAAAACATGTAATATATTCATGTTGTATTACTCATGTTTGTATTACAAATAATTGTAACTCAATCTAAAATAAAATTTTTAACACTTGAAAGCCTGTAGTCACAGAAAATTTTTTTAATTTAATTTTAATTTGCATACTATTTTATTGTAGAGAAGTATGATGTGGGATCAATAAAAAACTAAACCTAATAATTCATTACATCTTAATAAAATTTTCTGGGTAAATTGAATGGATATATGAGTTCAAGAGAAAAATTATGATGTTGAATTTCCGACTGTTGAAAAGCTTTTCATATATTTTTTAACCATGAATAAAAACAAGTATAAAATTGCTATGATTGGATTCCACTTGTTCCATTTTAAAATGACAAAAGACTTTTCTTTAATTTCAGTAATTGTAACATGTTAGAAAATATATAAATTGCAACTATTTAAGCTTTTAGGAAGAAATTAAACATCAAGTAAAAATTGTGTGAAGGAGTATGTAGGCTTTCAGGATTCCTAGTACTTAAGTATTAAAACAAAAGTTTGCTGTTGGACTAAATTCCGGTGTATTTATAGGATGCTTCTTATCCACAATAAAAAGAAAATTTATTCAAGTAATAAAAATCACAACCGAGAAATGAAGATTAATATAAATGGTTGGAACCTCGAATGATCATCTGGTCCAGCTTTTAGGTGACTGTGCAGATGGTATGCTTTTTCTTGAATTTTATGAGCTGAGACTTATTTATTGTACAAACTAATAATTGTTCTACCACATGGACTTGTTATGTGGAAAGAACCTGCTGTGCATATGAATCTGAATTTAATTACATTCAGTATTTGTCTACTGAAAAACTAATAACTGTTCAGCCTATAGGAAAATGAATAAAGAATAAGTATAATTATCCAAATGTGTTCCAGTTCAAAAAATATATGCACCTATGAAAACATACATATATTATATATTTATATTTAGCATTTGTATATTATTACATGCTATTATTATAGTACATGTGTATTATTAAACATTACTATTAGTTATTATTAAATCATATAATACATATATACAATAGATATTAAATTTCTTGTTCAGATAATATATTACTTATATATAATAGGTACTCAGTAAAAATTATTGATGTAAAATAAATGTTAGTTTCATGATATGACATATATTTTCCCTATGCAGGTACAGTTTTTTTCTGTTTATCCCTATCAGTTCCTTTCAAAAATTCATTCCATCTATTATTAGAAGATCCAACAAGAGAAGATGCAAAGTAATACATTTCAAAATTTAAAATTTCTTAACATTTTCTCAAATTATATTTATTATGCCAAAGTTAATATTTGTAACACTAATTATCATTTAATAATAGAGATTATAGTTTATAATGGATTCTGATTCAGTTAGATTCTATAATTAACAACCTACTCGATTATCCTATATTAATCAGACTTCAGTACATCAGATATAATGGCTAAAACAAATTATTTATATCAGGATTGAAAAACTACAAGCAGATGAAAACAGAAGCTGTCCTTAATAATTGGATATGATTTTGTTTTATGTGTTTTAAATACATTTTTAGATTTTTACTGAAGTGCTTATTATATGAGAAAAAATAGCCATGCTAGCGTGGTTTCTATTATTATCCTAATTAAAATTGACAAGGTTCTCAATTTGAAATTATTTTTCAGAAAGCAGATGTGCATTCGTTGGATAGGCCATATTTTCTATAAAGAGGACTTGACTTAAAATTACAACATTATCTATGCTTGTATATGAAAACCAGACTAAAAGTATTTGAATTTAAATTAAGTGCTTTGAGATCCTGCCAGGAAATTAGAAATTTATAATTGCTGGTTTTTATCAATGGAAGTATAATATGGCAAGCTCATTTATTTTTCTTGTCATCATTTTTTTACTGTGAAAATCTTGAGGTTCACTCTGGGTGGGAAACAGTCATGCAGGTAGAAGCATGTGTTGTGAATGAGGAGATCCCAATTTAGACATGTCACTTATCCCAGTCAGTTTTAGTTTTTTAAATTGTTCAAAGATGATGCTCGGATTAAGGGAAACAATAAACCCATTGCACACAATTGTGGTCAAATCACAACTGTGACATTGTGTTGACCCTTTGCCTCATACATTTAAAAAAAAATGTATGTTTGTGTATCTATACAATGTGGTGCTCCCCAAATGTAGGCATATATTTTAGGAGCATTAGCAAGCTAGAATGTCTCCAGGAGAAAACAGTTAGGATTGTAAAAAGTCTAGAAAGCGTGTCATGTGGAAGGAACTGAGTACTTGAGAGAAGATTCCACAGAGCCATCTTTAAATGTTTAAACAACTTTGAAATAATAAAGGGGTTAGATTTTTTTCCTGTATTACTCCAGAATTGAGAACTAGGATTCATAGTGGAAATGAAAAGAATATAGATTTTTATCTTATCATAGAAATACTTTTAAAGCCTTCTTTGGCAATGGAATAAATTGCTTCAGATGATAGTGGGTTACTCATGGTGGAGCTTCCTAAGGTAATCATCTCGTCGAAAACATTGTAAACCAGATTAAACTCTAGAATGTCTATGTATTTAGGGTTTGCATAGTATTTTGAAATTTCTTTAAAAAAATTAAAATTCAGTGTTTCACACATGGATTATTTAGCAAATCTCTCTTTACTTTTATATGGTGACAAAACAGTTTTAATTTTGAAGGCACTTTCATTCATTCATTCAGTCAACAAATGATTTTGAAACAGTTACTTTGTTCCAGATGTGGTGTTAAGTCCCGGGGTGGGGGGTGGGAGGTGTTGAGCGGAGAGCCAAACTGGACATAGTGTCAGCCTTACGGAGGTTAGAGATTAGTAGGGGCAGACATTACTCAATAGTCAGATGAACCAATGGCAATTACAAACTTTGATAAGTGGTGTGGAGAAAGTGCACAGTACTTTGTGACCTTATATAAAAGCTATAAGCTTCTTTCCATTTCACCATTACCATCTAGTATAGTCCATGTAATTTTTTTACATGGAGTACCACGCAGACTACTAACTGGGTCCTAGGCTACCACTCATGCTGCCCTCTAAACCTTGTTCAGGCCACAAGTATAATTTCCTCAAAATGCAAAAAACAAACAAAATTTCCTGAAAAGGCAAATCAGATCACGCCTCCACCCTGCCTGAATCCCTGATGCTTCTGATTGTTCTAAAGATAAACACCACCATTCTTAACTTGGCCTGAAAAAAATTTTGTACTATGGCCCTTTTCTATCTCTAAGGCTATATGAAATTATTTTCCCCATTTTTCTATATTCCAGCCACTCAGGATTTTCAGACCATGACTCATTATTTCCTGCCACAGGGTTTTGGTACATGCTGTTCTCTCTCCCTTCTAAGCTCTTCATCCATTCTCCTTCACCTAGATAAATCCATCAAACAGAAACTCACACATTGCTTTCTGGTACACAATCATAAGTCATTTACTCAACAAATATTTATTAAGACCTTATTATGTACCAAGCATTATTCTAGGCATTTGGATTACACAAGCAAACAAAACAGAGACTTGCCCTCAAGGGAGGATAATCAATGATTCCTGCTAATTTATACTCTACCTAAAAAATTAAGCCATTATTTAAAGGCTTTGATAGAGTCATTATTTCACTGGATATACAACTGTACTCTTACAGATTTTTCAATGTTGTTTCTAATAATTCCTAGAAATTTAAGATTAGATAGAAGATTATATAAAAAATGGTCCTTTGACAAAAACATTGTACTACTTTATATTTACAATTTATAGAGGTCTTGGTTCATCTCATGTCCTATGATTTCATAATTTAGTTCATAGTATACTAGTACATTTATATTTATACATGTATATTATATGCATGAAGGTATTATATATGTATAGTGCATATGTATGTTGCATGTGGTAACATCAGTAGATTATACCTTATCCTCCATGGAAGGATGTAAACTAATATTTTATCTTGAAAGTATTAATGAATTTGTTTAAAATTAGTTTTAATATTTTGGAAATTAAAATTAAGATTTTATAGAAAACGATGGTAAAATTTACTTCTTTCAAAACAGTGGTTATTCATTAAGCAATTGGTAATTTCAGAAAGCCTTTATTCATCACATTTTATTCAGTGTCAGGCATGAAAGGAGGTTTTTACAAATTAGGAAACCTCTTCACTGGTCTGAGGCATTCATAGTCCACCTAAAGAGACAACATAGATGAAACAGTATGAGGTAGTACATCCACAAAGTACAACAAAGCATAGTAAAAATTGAACATAAAAAAGAAAACACAAAAACTTTTCCTCAGCCCAATTATTTTCAATATACTTCCTTATTCAGCAAATATAAGCAGTACAGCCATGAATTTATGTTACATCAGATAAAATTCACTAGCTAGACTGTGATTCCTGCTAAGAAATAACTGCTAACTAGTGTTTTGTACTACTCAAAAAAAGTGCAGAAGTAGCAACCTGAAAATCTTTAGCAAACTTCTGGGGGCGTTAGATTGCGATTATATTCTTACGATCAGGATATCTCAGTTTGAAGGCTCTCCAAGTTATGGATCTTAGGGGAAAAATAACAGCTCAGTGAGAGTTTCTCCTCTGTAGCTCACTGAGATTAGGAAAAAGGGCAAAGGCAGCTGAATGCATTTATAGCTGCTTGGAAAGTCACTGTGTCAGTTGAGGTAACAGCCAGATAGAATCTCGCAGTGGAAATTGTAGCTCTGATTTCTTCCGTCAACCCGATTGTGGTGAGAGCTGAGAATTTAGAGCAATGGATTGAGAAAATACCATGAAATGAAAGGACCATTGGTCTGGATAAAACTACAGTCAGTAAAAGTGGAAAATAAACTTCCATGTATTGGCCTTTACCAGCCTCAGAGACTTCAAATAACATTTTACCAAATTGCTTTTGAGTCCTTCATAGTTTTAATGCTTTTTCTTTGGGTCACTCGATAGTTTAAAATCTGTTATCAGTTGTGAGATAGTATGAAAAGGATATACCATATATATATATATATTTTTCCCTTAAATGCTACTTAATCTAATAACATTTAGGCCAAGGGGACATACTAATTTAAAAAGTTATTGGCAATTTCCACTGCAGATGATGTGGATAATTTCTATACCTTAAGAAGTTTTTTATTTGGTTCAGGATTGGCCAAAACAAACTTGTTTTCCCTGGCCTAGATATTGTTTTCATAGGGCTCAATCCTATTAGTCAAAGAATTTAATATTACCCCAGGTTTCAGGTATTATTTATGCTAGATGGCTTTGTATGTAGGGCACACAGTTTAAAAGGGTGCACTCTGTAATATTAAATGATGTGAAAAATGAATGCTGAGAACAGAATTTAAATTTGAAGAAACTAACATGCTGACAATTGACAAATGGCCCAATTAACATTACAGACATTTTACCAAGTAGAAAAATGAAAAGCAAACAAACAAAAAATTTATTTGGATTAAAAGCAAAGTTTAGAAATTTGTAAAAATCGGGCTTTTTTCTATTTCATGAAGTAACAGGATTATTTTTATAAATTGCTTACTTACAGTTCTTTAAGGAGAGCACAGTGTATGTGATTAACTGCCCAATGATTTAGGTGAGTTATTGAAAAGATTTCATGTAAATTGGATATTTATGTCTTGAATCACTCCATGCCATTGGATCAGTCTCTTAAGTCTCTGGAAGCAGAGGTGTCTGGCTCATCGCTAAAGTCTCAGGGGCTGGACAAGTGTGGGCACGCAACAGACAACAGACCCTCAAGACAGTTTTGTTGAATGTATGGATAAAGGTCCTAACAAGAAAATGAACACAGAAAAGCAAAATATGATTCTGAATAGGGATAGAACTCAGTGAAATCGAGCTCAGGATGAAAGCAGTTTTGTTAAACTGATCATGCAACATGAATAGAAGATTTTATAATTCTCCCAAATAATTTCTACCATCCTCTCTGTAGGAAAAAAAAAGTAATAATTAAAAAATTCTTGAAAGATTAACTTAAAATCACTTATGTATCCTCAATGATAGGAATTAGATAAAGGGAAATATATTTAAAATAAAAAGAACACACCACTGCTGTTTGTGATTTTTGCTCATTTTGTTTTGGAAAATTGCTCCTTGATTGGAAAAGTGACCAGGAAAAGACAGAAATCAAAAGGTAGCATAGTTGGAGTTTTAAATTTTTCATCAAAATTTCTCACTAAAGACTAGTTTTCTCCTTCCTTCCTTCCTTCCTTCCTCCCTTCCTCTTCCATCTCCTTCTCCCTCCTTCCTCCTCCTTTCTTTCCACTCTTCCTCCTTTCCTTCCTTTCTGTCAAAACTTAGGCAAATGGAAGCTATATAAAAGGACTCAAGCACCTGTTTTGAGATTTGAACATGCTTAAGGGACTTTTTGGGGAGCTACTCACTTTAACAGATGTTAAGGATATAGGCCAGGAAAACATAGGGATTTAGAAATAAAGGAGGCCCTGAAACATACCATTCCCCTGTCTCCCTTCACTTGCTCATTCCCTTCAAAGCCTCTTTCTCTTATCACACTATTCCTGAAACATCAACCATGCATGTTAAATACCTTCCTTGATTTTCCACATTTTCTTGGTCTTTCAGCCACCTTCACTGAATAGAGAATCAATGGGTTGTAATTGTTTATCCACATCTCTAAAGGGTATCAGAGTATCACCAAAAATCTCATATTAATCAGACTAATGAAATACTGCTTCCTGCTTGGCACATGTCTCAGATCCATACGCCTCAGTAATTCCTTAATTCATGAGTAACACTCTCTTCTAGAAAATAATATCAGACACTGTAGAAAACATCAGATTGTGTCTCAGCTTGCTGGCACTGGCTAGCTTTCCTGGAAGTACAGCGCTTGAGAGCCTGATTCCTTGAAATGACCTTAGAGCATGGGAAGATGAGGATCAATTCTCCCTTTGTCGCTCAGTCGGCTAGGGATTATATCTCAGTATGGAGGTGCCAACTCTTTTAAAAAACTAAAAGGTTAACCATAGTTAAGTGATATTAAGCCTGGGTGCCAGATTCTTCAAAGCAGATTCATCTACAAAATCAATATGGACACAAGACATTTGTTGCATTATTTCATTATACACCCATACCTCAAACATTTAACATGTTGTCAGGAATAATACTTTGAGCTCTTAAATCTTAACCAAATGTAAAAGCAGGGACCCACAGAAAATTAAATCTCCAGTGAACCAATAAGTCAAATTGTATTATTTTTGTTCCTGGTTATTCCAATGACCATGAAAAGAAAAGAAGCCAATAAAAATATTACTTAAAATGCAAATCGAATTTCAAAAAATGTTTTACCAAATAATACAAGTGCTTTAGGAGAATCACTGACCATACAAAAACTTCAATTAAGTGGGATATCTTGATCGATTTAACTTAAAAAAAGGGGGGGGGGAAGGGCAAAGGGAGAGTAAAAGACTTACAGAAGGAGGCTTTAGGAAATATATTGATTTGAAGTAGTTCATTCCTGAAAATTTCTAACCTTTTGTGAAATAGGTCATACATCAGTTGTATGGTAATGAGGTGGTATTAATAAAAGAGGTTCGAGGATTAAAGGGGTAGTATGAATTGTGAAATCTGTCTAGTACTAATATTGTCTTACAGGGGTTACGATAGGTGAGAACCCAAAGAGCATTAATCTGTGAGACAAAACCATAGGCTAGATAAATGCATATTTTTTTTTTGCCTTGACCATTAAATTCATGTTTAAATAATCCCAAATGCCTACATAAAGGATAAATATCTATCACCTGAATATTATTAGGCTTTATAAAATCTCTCTATTCATAACAGACAATTTTCTGGATTACTAATGTTTATCTAGTATGGGCATGAACTTGGTTAGCAAGCCATGAAAAAATAAAAGCAACACACACACACACACACACACACACACACACACACGAATTGCACCATGCTTTATATAAAATTATTCACTAGGCTATATTTAATTAGACTTCATTCCATAGGTTTGTCTAAATATTTGAGTTGCATAAAACTTTTTTTCCAAATATTTTTTACTTAAATAATATTGAAAAATATGGCCTGCCAATCAGGTAGAAATTTTAGGAGCTCTATAATTACTCAATTTAGCTGTATTATCAAATATTTTTATTATATAAAATCATTATTAATGCCCCTCCCCACATTCTAAAAATTCAAATTCAATTATTTAAAATTACTAAGCCATTCCTATATGTCAGGTACTGTGCTAACATATGTATATGACATTTGTCAAATACATGCATAGATGTATATACACATGAATACATTCAATGAAAATAGACTCAGTTGATCAGATTTTTATCTATGTTGGTTTTTCAGGAGAAAATCACAGAAAAATAAATAGATACCAGAAAATTAGATATCCGCACCCTTATTTTAAGTTAAAAATAACATTTCTAATATATGATCCAAGGTCAATATATATTCAGCCCTATTTTCTACAACTTTTATTTGTACATATTTATTTTAATTAACTCTGACACCTGTACTAAACTTTTAGAATATTGAAATCTATCAAAATACCCTTTTCCTGAATAGTACAACAAAGAGAGAGAAGTTATATTATAAGTCTTATCCACATGAAAAAAATATATTGCAATATAATGAATGGAGATAAGAATACTATGTTACAAAACTGAACACAGTTTTTAAGAATAGCAGTGTTGCTACTGTGGGTTGAGAAAAAGAAAAAAGGAATTTCTCTTTGTGGGCATTAAAGACCATTTTTGTTTGGTGATACAGTATTAATATTTATTTTGATGAGAGCCAGATTTAATATGTAATTTTAGATGACGAACAACTTGTATTGAACATGCTTTTTTGAGCAGCGTATTACACCTACCTAAAGTGATTTCTTTTTCTATTTGGAGATGCTCAGGACTCTTGCAAAAGTGAAGATGAGCAGAACCAATGACCCAATTCTAGGAGGCCCAACCTTTACATTGTGACAGAGAACTACATAACAATTTTGCTCTTGATTGAAATAAACACGTTAAACGTTATCCGTATCAGCCAGTTTATTGTGACCTTCACTCACACATAAAGGTCTTTTCCTGGCAAACAGGACCAGCGGAAAGTTCACTTGCCTAATAGCGTGGGAAGGCACTGGTGTGATGCCGTCTTTGGATTATCGAATCCTGTCTTCCCTCTCCTGTGTATATTGTATAGAGAAACAATTCAGAAACAGAATGTAAGTCTGGCAGAGAAAGATCATGAGATTACGTGATTATGAAATTTGTTTGCGAGTATTTTACCACATCAGTGACTCATAGAATGAATTCAGTAAGAAAAAACTTCATTGGAGGATATCCAGAAGGAAGTTTATATTTGCTTAGGGGCTTGAATTTCTTGGCTTCCCCATGAGTTTAAATTTGGTATTTTGGTCTCCCTTCCTTTGTAAGACCCATCGTATTGAAATCAAAGCTCAGTAATATGTCCTTCCAGGAAGTGAGAAGACATCTATTGGTCTGAGTTGTAAAGCTGGTTGCCTTCTAGACATAAGAACAACAATCTGTGAATACTGAGAGGAAGAACATATAAATAAGTAAAATAAACCAAACAGAACATTTCTATGACAACTCTACAGGACTAAAATAATATAATGAATCATTAGGCTTCCTTGAGGATATCTAAACCAATGCTAGATTATATTAATTTTCTTTTTTTTTTTAAATACAGAAGTAAAAATGGACTTTAAAGGTAGAGACTTAATTTTGTTAAATTCTCCCACATCCTCTAGTCATCCCCCACACCCAGCCCTATCTCCTAGACCCTGTTCCTCTGCCCCTCCAAATGCTTACTATTTTTACTGTTCATTTCAAACATCAATTCACCTTTAGGTCTTTCATGGAATTTTTTTTTCCCCACACATGCTTTGAGCCCTCTTTAAGAGCCAAGCACCATGCTATGTCCTTTAGAAAAGTTAATCTATTTACTCCCTCAAAAACACTGGGAGGTTGGTAATATCCTGTTTCATAAATGAGGAAACTGGGACTTAGTGAGATTAGATGACTTGCCCAAGCCCATGCATCAGAAATTGTTGAAGCCAGGCATTAACCTCAAGTCAGGCTTTAAAACTTCTACTGAAGTAGGAAAGCTGAAAGGACTCCGTTTTAGAAAAGCTCCATCTCTGCTGATTTTTGGCTAGGCCCCATTTACTCCTGTTCCATATTCTGGCTCTTAGTAAGCCAAACAAGCTATGTTCCCACTTCAAGGGGGAAGCAAGAAATTTAGTCATTCTCTGAGTTTTGTCCTAGGCCCCAAACACCTGATAACACCTAAGAAGAGCCAGATCCCAAATATGTTTCAGGACATTTGGTTCAAACAAACCTCGGCTAACGCTAGCTGCAACGCCCCTACCTTCAGTAATTTATGAAATAACGCCTGTGGTTAACCTGACACTTGCATTTGATTGGACCCTACTGTGGATTCCTAAAGAAATACGTACCCTAGATCCTTTTCCAATATAACCCCCCAGCCACAAGCAATGAGACTCATTCTTCTTTCCTTTCTGAGTTTCCCAGACACTCCATCTGCTATTCTCTGTCTATTGACTCACCGTAGTCAATAACCTCGTTTTAACTTTCTCTGGCTCACATGAGACCAAGGACCCTCTTGGCTGGTCCTGTGGAGCCCTCCCCTGGGTTCTCGGACTCAGCCTGCCTGCATCACTACCAGTACACACCCTTCTAAATTTAATGCTCCAGACTTCATCCAAGAGATATTTATGTTACTTCGTGGCAGCATTCAGATTAGTCACTCGTTTAGTCTGGGAGTGCTTTCTAAGTGCCTCGAGTAAACTCTCCGTAGGAGATGAAATGATTAAGGGCATGGAAATCTCAGGTTTAAGTCCTGCCTTGTGCAAGTTACTTAAAGTCTCTGTGTTTCAATTTGCTCATCAATATGGGGATAATTATATTCACCTCTTGGGTCATCGTGAAGATTGTGTGGTATCCTGTGTAATAGTAACTGGCACATATAAGGACAAGTTTTTAAAATGGATTAATATGCTATTATTAGGGACAGAGTCCTGCACTACATAAGAAAGAAAAGTGGATAGAGTTTAAAATCTAATTGAGGAGACACAAAGACCAATATAAAAATGATTTCAGGACAATTGCAATGCATGCTCAAAATTCTGCAAAGAAGTGTATCCATATTCCTAAATGACTAAGAATAACAAAGTGATAAGAGGAAGCCTGGGCATGTGCAGAAAGATTTCAAGTGTGTTGCAATATGTCAAAGTGATAAGTAGTACTTGAGACTAAGAGTATGAGAGGGAAAGGAGAGGCATTGGGGGCACTAAAGAGGAACTGAAGTCTTACCTGAAATATAACATTGAGGTGTTTCTATTTCATCTATCCTCCAAATGAAATAAAGGCTAATACTTGTTTAGTGCTTTCTAGATGCCAGACACTGTTCTAAGAACTTTGTGCTAACTCAGTCCTCACAGCAACTATATGAGGGAGGTGCTGCTCTTGGTTACTTTTCACAGGTGAGGGAACTGAGGCACAGGGATGCTGAATGCCTTGCCCAGGGTTATACACCTAGTGAGCAGCAGATCTGGGATACCAAATCCAGGACTTCCAACCCAGGCAGCCTGGTTCCAGAGCCTAAAGAGCTTCTAAAGAGGTACTCAGTGCATCCTGGGGGCATGACAGGGTGTAACCATTGGAAGAGTGTGCTGAGGAACATGGCTGAACATTAAAACAAAGAAACTGGTAGGACTTGTTATGTCAATTGAGGGTCAAGCTCAAATGTTTCCTGTTTAATTCTTAATCAGAGGATCTGAAACCTGCCTTTGAGATGTAAACTGTGTAGGGATTGCCTCAGAATTTTGCTGCAGAAAGGGATAAGCAAATTGGATTAAAAGACTAAATCCCTGCCTCAAAAACAAGCAATCCCATAGAACAGTGCAGAGATAAGGGGATGAACAAGAAATGCAAATCACCTGACGGAAATCCCAATTGACAGGAGCCAGGATAAAGTTTGGCAAGGAATTTAAAAAGGAGCAAGATTTCCCCTAAGATTTAGTAAACAGATACAGATGGAAGTTTGGGCTAAATAGAATGGAAAGGTAGGAGGATACAGAAGCAGAAAACCCTAAAGTTTTCAGTTTGAGTAGCCGGTGAAATAGAAGTGCAATCAATATTAAGCAAATAAAAAAGGTGGAAAATTAAGGTGAAATGGAGCAGATTTATTTTTCATAACATTGAGCTAGGGGCAAATTTTAACTCATCTATGAAATGCATTTTCCCTCTGGAGAATTTTTTTTTTATTGTTTTATTTTTTTAAAAGATTTTATTTATTTATTTGAGAGAGAGCGAGAGTGAGAGAGAGAGAGAGCAAGAGCAGGGTGAAGGGCAGAGGGAGAAGCAGACTGCCTGCTGAGCAGGGAGCCTGATGTGCCTGAACCACCCAGGCGCCCCTCTCTGGAGAATTTTTATATCAGAGTTAAGTATTGCCAAACAAATTTTAATGACTTACTTGTTGATAAAGTGAGTCATAAAAATGTTTCAAAGAGTATAAGAAAGAGACACTGAGTTTATTTGAAGTAAAAAAAAAAAATAAGGCTCAAGAGTGACAATAATCATTACACACAGGTTGTGTATGTATGTGTATGTATATATATTAGGCTATATAAATATGTATACGTTATCTATAATACTGTGACCAACTTATCGCCTCCAATGAAAGTAGAAGGAGAATATTACAACAGAGGATTAAAGACAAACTTTGAATGTTTATAAAAAGTTCCTTCTCTATATGTGTATCATTGGAAATGGAGTTTATATCTGGCTGGAATATTTTAATACATTTCAGGGGGAGCCATTTGTCATATTCTTTTTGTTAAGTTCTGCCATTCTGGTTTCACTGACTTTCCTTTTATCACCACCTCATATCCACAGCATAGAACAACTGCCCAACAGGGCTTGAGTTTGGAGAAGCCAGAGGTTTCCTAAATTCATGTAAATGAGTTATCTAAGCTTTTGACCTTTGAGAAATCTCAGACCCTGCATGTGTACTCCACGTTGGCCTTGCTTGGCAGAAGGTAGGTTAAGTGGCAAGGAGATGCTGAAGCTCACAGAATCCAGTGCAGAAATCCTCATGGAATTACTTCTTCAGATTCACATTGGTGATCTGTGCCCGAGTCCTACTTGAGAATCAAAAGGTTGTCATAAAATTAAGGTCTTGTTGTCTCCTCTTTTTATGTCATCCAATCCCCAAATGGTATCCCCAAGTCTCACTCAGGCTTCCAGAGGAATCAAGGCAAGCAGACAGCTAAGTGAGTCGTTTAGGTCCTCTCTCTCCGGTCAGCAATCCAAAATTGATTTGGGTTGAATTTAGTTTTCTAATGTAAGATCTAGTTTGTATTTTGGTTGTAGGATTGGATTTCCTCCTTTGATGATTGTCTTCTCATACACATAATGTTAAGTGAACTGGTTTTAAAGGATGACAGCTGTAGGTACATTGGCAGTGAACCACCCAGGGCATTGGAGGTGAACTTGTGCATAGAGTCAACGTCAACTTGTACAGTCACTCAGCTTTCTGGTCAGCTCTACCAGGGCTGTTCTCCCTAAAACTCTTAACTTAAGAGACTTAGACATTGCCAGTGATCTGCAAGTTATTACTGTTTGGAACCACGCTGATTTGTATCAGAGGCTGAAGTTAAGTGGTGTCAATATTAAATGATCCTCACGTATCCTACTATTTATGCACCATGTTCGCAACTTAAAATGACTAGACTATATTACATCTATATGATTTTTAAGGGCAACTTCTTAATTTTATTTCTCTTCTATTTACCAGTCTTATTTTGGAGGATAACTGTTGACCAGTCTAGATGGTAAAATGCACAATGAAATGTTAGCATGATAAGGGCTGGGATATTATGACTGCTTATCTACCATTGCATTGCCAGTAGAACATTGCCTGGCACTTAGCAGAAAAGCAATAAAACTTGTCATATAAATGAAGACTTTGCTTTGATTAAAATACAAACTTTTGAATAAAAACATTGAAAATAATGTATATACCAGAAAATCCATACACACGTGTGTGTGAGTGTGTGTGTGAGTGCATGCACATATCTCTTCTGATAGACTCAACATATTCCTAAACACTGCAATCATGATTATGTATCAGATTTCTATTAATTACAGATTTATAATAACTGTATTATTATTTTAATCCCTAATATATCACTGTCTTGCCAGGGGAGTTATACTAGCCTGGATTCATGGTTTTTATTTATTTATTTTTTCTTCATACGTCTGAGAGCAAGAAGAATGTTGCTCTTTTCTTGCTCTTTTACCGCCTCCAAATCTGACTTCAAAAACCTTCCTGGAAGACCTGATTAATTGTAATGGAAGATAGTGCAGAGAAGGAAGATCAGGGTATAGGTGAAACAAAATCTGGGCGTAGCTAGCCTCTTGAAACACAACATATTGGTGATTGGGTGAGATCACACAGAACGGTTTGGCAGTGTTGGTGGACAGGGAAGAAAAGAAACAGAAATTACTTAACGTGATGAACTTGAGTTGATGTTTCCAAAATTACCTGCACAAAGCTCTGTACTTTCTGTTTTACTATTGCTTCAATATGATTGATCGATTAAAGCATCACACATATATAAATTATCCTGCAAAATTTAACATTTTAATGCTAGAAGCTGCTCCCCACTCCATATGTTTAAATTATAGTGCTGTCCAGAGTTTTAGGTATCACCCACTTATGCCTAAAGGACCATCTCTTTTGTATTAGTCATTCTATTATTGACTTTTTGAGGATTAATATGATTTACAGATCATGACTAGAACCTTCATGGGAATAATGTGGTGAAAATGCTTTCTGCTTTTTCTTGTTCCTTCTTCTCTTTTTCTTGACCTTCAGTTACACATCTGGAAAGTGGCCCAGAAGGTTTTCATGATCTTTCCTGTCAGCCCCACTGGAGTCAAGTTCCAGCTCCCTGAAAAACGGAAGAAACTCCCAACCTGATCCTTGACTATAAGGACCAAAGACCCCAGACTGACCAAAGAGCCCCTACTTTTTGCACCTGTGTTATTTTATCGACTGTTAGGATTGTCTTTCTTCCTTCTTTTCTTGTGGGTTGTTTAGAGATGTTTATTTCTCTATCTTAAAAACCTTGTATCTTTTAGCATTGCTATGAAACCACTCTCTTCGCATTCTTTTCCCTGGTAAGATCCTTTCAATTTTTCTTATGGCTGTGTCTGTGCCATTTTTTCCTGAATAGTATAAAGGTGTATAGTTTGCTTATAGAGTCGAAAAAATTAAAAGGTTTCCACTCATGTCTAAAGCATCAAATCTTATTAGGCAAAG
This sequence comes from Phoca vitulina, assembly GCF_004348235.1. Classification (NCBI taxonomy): domain Eukaryota; kingdom Metazoa; phylum Chordata; class Mammalia; order Carnivora; family Phocidae; genus Phoca; species Phoca vitulina. The sequence goes on from NW_022589706.1 coordinate 73,054,173, forward strand.
TGGAGCCTAAGCAAACTTTGTCTTATACAAAGTTAAGCTAATTTTTCCAAGTGAGTGACCAAAGCATTTGAGCTATTGAGGTTTTCCCAATGACACTTGCATCTAACCTCAGTTGCTTAGAGACATGGAGAGGACAAAATTAAAGGCATATTAGGAATTTCTGGGAAAAGAATGTGTCCAGAGTTAGAACATAGAAACATTCATCCAGAAAATTCACATAAAACAACATCCATATAAGCTTTTAAATGTCACCTAGTACCACACACACACAAAAAAAATCAAATTGCCAAATTCCTAATTGCATTATACATTTATTTGTACTACAGTATCATAATCCCATTACAAGGAACACCAACTCAGGTTCTTACATACAATTCCTCCGTCCCTCCCTCCCTCTCTCCCTCCCTCCCTCTCATCTTTCCTAGATGTTCAGAGCCAATTGTATGACAGGCATTGGGTACTTCAGTGGGAGCATCCAGCTTTTCTTTTTCATTTAGGGAAAAAGCCACATTACTACTTGGGACTTTGAGTTCAGTATTAGTTATATAGTACACAGTGCTGAATCATTCTCACCTCAGAAAAGTTTACCTCAGGTAGACTCATCAGCTGAGAAACGCTGAACTAAGGAGTGATACGTTTCTCAGTTCTTTATTCTATATACCTTTGCAGCCATTAAGAATATAATAAATTCTAAAAATTGCTTTATATTTGGCATTCTGTAAAAGAGGAAAATTGACGTTCCTTTTCCCCCCTTTTTTTTTTCTCTCAGAGTAAGAGATAATGTCTTCAGGGAAAAAATCCAAAGGCAAAAATCTTTCACCTAATAACTCATTGAAGGCACATGGCCTTTTTAATATACTTGTCTTTTTATCTGTGGTTGACATCCACCCCATTGGGTCACTAGAGCCTGCTTTTGATGCTAACAGCCTTCTTCCATGAAACGGAAATGGAAATTATTCCTCGAAAGCAAAAAGAATGTCCCATCCACCCAGAAAATACAAGGAAAAATTTTTTACTGACACGTTAAAAGGTTTATTTTCCCCAATATTCACAAAAGGGAACATATGCATTAATGTAAAAAAAAAAAATCTTCAACCAGACAGAAAATTGTACTTTACGTAGGAAAAAAAAACATGTGAGTTAACTAACTTTGGTTTAAAGATGCAAAGATCAGATATTTCTCCAGCAAATCTGAACACCAAGCATTCTCAAGTTGTGTGATTTTTACTAGCATTTGGAAGATTTCATTGTTGAATGTATATCCTTGGTCCTAGCAAAAGGGAGAAATGGAGAATAAACATGGGTGAGCACTCAGAGGGCCAGCCAGACCACAGAACTGTTACAAACCACACGCTCAGAAGACAAGGGCTTTCACAAATTTAACAGTGTAACTCTCTGTTTCCAAAAGAAAGCTTCTCTTTATATTGTTAACTCTGCAGTTTCTGAATACTGACTGATCTCCTTAATACTTTCTCAGGCAAACCACCAAGACTCTAAATGAGAATTTATTTTATCCTGAAGAAACAGCTTTTACAAAAGAGATTAAACATATGACATTTTATAAAACATGATTTAGGAAAAAATTTAGGAATGGATGTTGGTGCCTGGATGTGAGATCTAGTACAGAAGTGAAGCCCAGAAGCTCAGGTATCTAATTATCCCTCCAATGTATTCTGGCCTCAGGAGACAAATTCTATGGCCCTGGGGGTCAAAGACTTCCTGATTTCTACTAAGAGCTAAGAGGATGGTGACCCCATTTTGCACTTCTCCATGGAAATGTGACTTCTACGCAGACTAAACTTCATCAAATTAATCCTACCTATAATGATGTAATGTTGCTTCTTTCATTTTTCTTTCTCACACTTCTTAGTAATTTAAAATTTTAATTATCTCCATCAATTACTTACTGGAGAATTCTTCTAGGGACTTAGTCTGAGTGTTTCCCAGCTCCTGGCCTTGGGCCTTTGCTGGGCCAAATGAGTTTGCTTCCTGGTGGAGTTCTGGAAAGGGACTAGCATCAGCCATTTCATGTGTATCTGTTGGCTTCAGTGCTTGTAATAATCTGAAAGCTGTGAGAACACTCCATGCCCTTAAATCAGACTCAATAGCCTGTATGTTTTGTATGTGGTCCAATGGCATTGGTCCACCACCTGTTTCCTGAGCAGTAAAAGAATGGGGTGAGTGAGATGGAGGAGATCTGAGGTTCTAGCAAATTTGTTGTAACTATTTTCCAATGCTATCTGAGGATTCTTGGGGTCACTTTTGCTGTTCCCTCAGCCTTGGCAAGCAGAAATTCAAAATGACAAAATTGATAACAAACTTAGAGCTATTTAAAAAAAAACTGGGGCACCTGGGTGGCTCAGTAGTTAAGCGTCTGCCTTCGGTTCAGGTCATGATCCCAGGGACCTGGGATTGAGCCCCGCATCGGGCTCCCTGTTCCACGGGAAGCCTGCTTCTCCCTCTCCCATTCCCTCTGCTTGTGTTCCCTCTCTCGCTGTGTCTCTCTCTGTCAAATAAATAAATAAAATCTTTAAAAAAAATAAAATATAAAAAAATAAAAAAATCACTGGAAGTCAGTAAAATCACAAGGACAATTGAATTTTACTTATTACTGTTCATTACTGGGTGGCCGTTGATAGGTTGGCAAAGTCTGAAAAAGCAATAAGTTCATGTAAAGTTCATATGTTTTATATATTTATTCCAAAAAAAATTTATGTTCTTGCCTTTATCGTAATAAAATTTAAAGTAAAATAATCAAGTTTAAATTAGTTTTTTGTAAGCTATTGCTATCGGTTTACATTATTAGTAGTTCATACTAAATAACTGCCTGTAACTCAAATTAAAAATTTCATTTCTATCAGAAAATGTGATTTGATCTTGATTTGAGATCATCAGTATATTTCCTTTATTCTGCTAATACATTTTATCTTTCCTCAATTAATTCTAATGGTAGTAATAAAATTTAGTCAGCATTCCCTAATGTGTCTGAGAGTCACTGAGAGATCAAATAACATACATGTCTCATTAAGTTCTTCCACCTTTGGGCAGATCCGGAAAATATATAATCTTGAATTGTTCCAAACATGATTATAGCTATTGGCACAATTAAGACCGTGTTTCCCTGTGACAATTTCAAAGTATAAGCCATGTTTGGCATAGAGACGGTATCCATCCTGGTTTATAGGTCCTTTCTTTTGAATGGTTATGCAGTTATCTTTAAAATCAAAGCCATCTCAGGAAACAAACTGAGGGTTGCTGGAGTGGAGGGGGGTGGGAAGGATGGGGTGGCTGGGTGATGGACACTGGGGAGGGTATGTGCTATGGTGAGCTCTGTGAATTGTGTAAGACTGTCGAATCCCAGACCTGTAGCCCTGAAACAAATAATACATTATATGTTAATAAAAAATATATTAAAAAATAAAAAATAAAATCAAAGCCTAAAACTGAAAGATATTTTCTCAGTTTATTTCATCCAAAACATATCATCAGTTAGAAAATCAGTGGGCATCTCTTTAACTTTTACTTCTATATTTTTATCTGGTACTGTACTATCTACTGGTAAATACAAATTGCTTAATATGTTTTTTTTTTTTTTCCCTTACCAACTCACTGAACTGTGTACTATTCCTTTCTATTTTAGGTATGATACGTTCTCTCATGTTCATGCCCTTGGCATTAGTAATAGCATTCTGAATGATTTCTTCTACACAGTAATCATTTGTTTTAATATTTTCAGCTATCTTCATATTTGGTCATTCTTCCATTATTTCTCAATCATTTCTATTAAAGCTAGTTGTTTTCCAGTGTTTTCTAAAAATACTGTACTGCTATCACTGCAAAAACATTTTTGTGCTTAGCTAAATTTTGAAGAAATATTATTAATCTTTTGAGAACAACATTGCCATGTTCTATATCGGCCATTACTGGTTTGTGTTGAATGCTATTGATGTCTTACTGGTTATTCACCCTTTTCCCCCTTGGTTCTGGTAACTTTTTGTATTTGTGTTTCTGGGCAAGTGAGATTTCCTGTTTTATTCTTTTGTCAGTTTAAATGTTTCCAATCATAGATGAATCCCAAAGTTGATCTTCCAAATGGCCATGAAAAAGGTAATAGTAGAAACAAAATATTTTGCTTTTGAATTTAGAATAGGAAAACCTATTTCTCCAGAAGAAGAGAGGAATGGGGAGCTATTGTTTATTAGGTGCAGAGTTTCAGTTTGGGGTGATGAAAAAGTTTTGGAGATGGATAGTGATGATGGTTGCACAATAAGTGAGTGTTTTTAATGCCACTGAGCTATCCATTTCAAAATACAGAAAATGGTAAATATTATGTTACGTGTATTTTACCCCAGTTTTTAAAAATCTCATTTCTTCAGTTTCTTTCTTCATTTGGAATAATTTTGGTGTAAAGTTAAGTCTAAGTACTCTGCCAGGATAAGAGAAAAGAAAATTGTGATAATAAATTTGAAAAGGATTATGTTTTGTTAGAAATATTATCATGTTCTCAGAATGAATGTGATTACTATTTTCCAGAATAATCATCCAATAAACATATCAAATGATAAAAAAAAACTTTTGTTTTTTTCTTGCCTAATTTACCAACTTCATTAATATAATTTTTTTCATATTCTAACAGGCAATCCAGAGTTGCATTTGTAGGTCTGAATCATAAATTTAGTATGAGTAATTTTCTTTTTCTTTCTCATTGTTTTGATCACTAATTACATCATCCAGTAAATAATATAATATGTCTGATTTCATTTGACCTATTCAAGTTGAAAATTAGATGATAAATAATAATTTTTTATAATTTTATAATGCTTATTTTTATTATTTTGACTAGTAACTAAGCCATCATTAAATATTTAGTAATATTCCATTTGTGGATTTCATACAACATATTTGACAGAAGTATATTCATTTTTATTGTTAGCATTCAAAAAAAATTTAAACAGTGGGACGTCTGGGTGGCTCAGTTGGTTGAGTGACTGCCTTCGGCTCAGGTCATGATCCTGGAGTCCCTGGATCGAGTCCCGCATCGGGCTCCCTGCTTGGAAGGGAGTCTGCTTCTCCCTCTGACCCTCCCCCTTCTCATGTGCTCTCTCGCTCATTCTCTCTCTCTCTCAAATAAATAAATAAATGATCTAAAAAAAAACCCAAAAAATTTAAGCGGACCAACTCTGAAAATTTATTATTTTTCTCTTTTTAACATCTTTATTTGTTGAGCTCCATTTACATATCCTCTATTTCTATCATGATCCTGACTTGTAATCAAATCACAATGATCTAAGGGTTTAAAAAATAAAGCATAATTCCATTTAAAGAGTTCAAAAGTGAATGTATTTTGTCAAAAATATATATTAAACATAAAATGTCAATAAAGTAAATTTATACCCCATATATTTGTTGGTTATTTAGTTACATTCTTAATAGTACTTGATTGTAGCAATTGGGAGACAGTACCCTGAAACAACGGAGTTCTATCCTAAAGGGTTCAGTTTACGCTTGAACCAGTGACTAATTTATTATGTTATTTATTCCTCTAGTCAGAATAATGAGTCTTGGAATCAAAGGTACATATGGAAATGACTCTTCTCATTATTAAATCTTACAACCCACTCACAAAATTTCATTACTTTCATTCCCTGTAACTTAGAGCTATATTGGTTTGGAGTTCTTAGTTTCCAAAAGAGGGATGCCTCCACCAAGGGCCATGACAAGAGATCCATTGAATTGGACTGTTATGTAACCATTCTGGACTTTTCATGCCTTTGAATCAATAGGAAAAGAAAACGTGGGTGGATGTCCCTCTAATGGATGTGGTAATGATCAAGAAGAAATTGTCATTCTCCTTCATAATGAGGGCATGGTGGACTATGCCAGGAACCCTGTGAATTCCCTGAAATATCTTTTATTATTTTCATATCAAATAGTAAAAGTAAGTGAAAAATTACACCAAGAGAAAGAGGAGGTAGAAACATTAAGTATTCAGATTCAAAGAACCCCAACAAGCGAAAGTTTTGGCTTGGAGCAAAGGTAATATACAATGGATAGTGAAAGAAGGGTAACTGTGACCTAATTATTGAAATGAGGGATTTAAACTCTAGGCATATTATCCCTCAATTTTTATGTGTACATATCATCTTATTGTTTTATATAAAGTTGGTTGGTGTTGTTTAATTTTACAGTTTGGTCTTCAAGTTAGAGAATATTCAGGTAGAAATGTGACTGTTTTTTAAGGAGGTATTAATAATTCCCAGAGATGGATACTGTAATTATCACAGAGTACACCATAGTACGTGCACAGGGAAACAATGACTGTTCACATATATGTCTCACCATTTAGAGGAAGGTGATGGTTTTGTTTAAGGAAGAGATGTATTTTGTAGGCCAAAAGAAGGTTGTTATTGTTGCATGGGAGTTCAAATCTATGCAGAAGATAGACTGGAGTAGTCAAGGGGCACAAACTGCGTAGGTTACTAAGTTTTTGGTTCTCTGCTTCAAAAACACCCTGTCTACACTACAATGTTATACTGAGACTAGGACTTGGCAAATTCGATATCTTCTTTCCAGCTGGTTCCCTGTTAGTCTCTTCCAACTGGAGGAACTAGAGGAAGACTGGAAAACAAGGAACAGAGAAGGGTTAGACTCCCTTATGGTTTTACTTCCTCTTCCTGTCATGATTTTTCTAGCAATGGCTTTGCATCCTGGTAGTGGCTGTTGATTTCAATTTCCTCTTTGTTGTTGTTATTGTTGTTTATTTCACATTCCAGGACCAACCTGTAGAACCAAACTAAAATGGATTTGCTTATGCCATTGACAAAATGGAGCTGGTCAATGCAAATACAAAGGAAATTTAATCTAAACTTACAGGAATGTACAGCTCTTCTAAAAATTCAGCAGAGGACACAAGCCAATCCCCAAATGCCAAGTCTGTTCAAGCCATCTTTGAACACCCTTATTTTCTTGACTTAGCTATCCTGATCCAAATAAGAAAAAAGACCTCTAGGCAACCAATTAGTTAAAAAAAAAAAAAAAAAGCCTCAATACCTCCCATATTTATCCCATAAAAAAATCTGTGAGCAACTCAGAACTCATTGCTTCCAAAGCCTTGAGTTACTGAGCTTACAGGTGAAAACCTTGCAATAAACTCATCATTCTGCTTTGTTTTATTCAGTATATGGTATTTGCCCAGGACTCAAAGACATTACAGGTCATCTTTAGTGTAACAAGATACTTCAGTGTTTACTAGATATTATTTCTAAGACTTCATAATCTTTTTTTTTTATCTTTTCTTGGGCTTGATTTGATTTTTCCCCTTTATTTGCCAAGCATCATTTCTCTTTCCCAAACTCTTCTTTTCTTTTTGAATTTTACTCTTTCTCTCTCCCAGAGGGTTTTATTTTTTCACATTTCCATGACATAACCACTGCTACGTGTCTTTTGAGGTCCCCCTTCATTCCGGTCTTCCAGTCCTCTTTTGTTGACCCATTTTTTTCAAAGGAGCATATGACTTATTTGCAGTTTTCACAATTACAAGGCTCACTTTGTAATACACTTGGTATATATTTACTGGGATCTATTTCTTCCTCTTTATTTCAATTGGTCAGTTTGCTCCATGGGTCACAGCCTTTGAAAACCTCAAGTACAATTATATTCTTTTTGATACTGACTTTAAGTAGAGCGGATACGAGGAGCCCCCAAGGTCCTTTTCACTGTGCAAAAGAGTTCAAAGTTTACACCTAAAGTTACGAAAACTTGAGTTTACAGCTGTCATCACATAATAGTTGCTTGCTTCTGCCACCCAATGAATCTGCCTTCGTCAGTTCAAGCTTGCTGTGCCATGTGGCCTCTGAAGATAATGCAAATCAATACAGAAGTCTTCTATTCTCTTTATTCCACATTATGGAGGTCTTTTGAACAAAAAGCAAACAGGATTCCCTGATTCTTAAATATCCAATATTTAAAAAGTGGCCAAAGTATACTTCTGGGGTTTTTCTGCATAACTGAGTCTCTTCTCCATTCCTCAGACAAAACGTCCTGGTAGGGAGTATGGCCTGATTAGCAAAATCTTGTCATGTTACAGTGCTTTCTTTTCTTTTCTTTTTTTTTAAAGATTTTATTTATTTATTTGTCAGAGAGAGAGAGTGAGAGAGAGAGAGGCAGGCAGAGGGAGATGCAGGCTCTCTGCTGAGCAGGGAGCCTGAGGAGGGACTTGACCCCAGGACCCTGGGATCATGACCTGAGCCGAAGGCAGGTGCCTAACCGACTGAGCCACCCAGGCATCCCAAGTGCTTTCTGTCTTAGGTATTCCCATGTGTTTATTGTGAAGTAGTGTTTCATGCCAGGGCTCCCTGGCCGCTACACTCTTGTAATCCTAGAATTATTTTCCATGAAAATGTTTATCTTACATTAAAATATTTAAAAGAACGTAATATAATTTCTATTTTCAAACTTCAATATATTATCCTCTTTCTCATTGTATACTAACTCCAAAATTAATACCTATTCATCATGAATCCTCTGATATGTCTACATTTCATATTCTGGGTTAGTCAAATAGAATTAAGATTCATTAATTAATAAGAAGACCATTCTAGGTTAAATACATCAGGAAACAATAATATAAAGCTGAGCACACACATTAGATTAAAGCAAACACACATACTTTCCAGGCATTTTACCAAAGTCATTGTTTTTTGGTGTTATGCAGACCCTAATGAAATATAATCCAAAGGAAATTTTAGCATCTTTATTTATGCAATAGGCTACTGAAATAGAATATACTGACATTCCCTGCAGAGTTTTTATTTGAAAAAACAATATTTGATGGTGCACCTGGGTGGCTCAGTCAGTCAAGTGACCAACTCTTGGTTTCCAATCTTGATTCATGATCTCAGGGTTGTGAGATGGAGCCCCAAATTGGGCTCCGCACTCAGCATGGAGTCTGCTTGGGATTCTCTCCCTGTCCCTCTCCCTTTGCCTCTCCACCCCCCACTATTTGCACGTTCGTACTCTCTCTCTCTAAAATAAACAAATAAATAAAAATCTTAAAAAAAACCACACAATATTTGAACTTGTTTCCCTTGAATTTTTGTGTAGTCATATATTTTTTTTACTATTTGATTAGGGCAAATGTTTAAATAAGCCTGATGATTCTGAAGCCATCTTAAAGTCTTCAGAGAATGATTGCAAAGTGTAATTTTTAATATTTTGTTGATAAAAACTCCATTCACATGTGTAACAGACTGTAATGTATTACTCTATTCTCAAGACAGATGCAGCAGTCAAGTTCCTTGTGCAGGAACTTAAGGGACATGGAACATGCATCATTTGAAAATGTAATTTCCCCTTTTCACCAATATCACCCAATACAGTTGAAAATCACTGATGCTGTTACCACTCTATTGGTGTACCTCACTTTTTTTTTTTTTTTTCAAAAGCAATGATTGGGATTGCCATTGAAGTCTCAAATATTCAAATAAAATTTGCCTGAGTTTGGACTTGATATTTGGACATATGACAAAGATAATAGTGCCTCCACCTTAGAAGTAATAGGTAACACATTCTCTCATCGATAGAAGTAAACCCTGAGGAGAAGCTACCTATCCTATCCAAATAACCTATACATCAAAAAGTATGCTTTCATGGCTCAAAATCAAACACATTTTTTTTTTAAATGTGTTTTACAAATTCTATGGCTTAAGCAGAGGCTTGCTTCATGCTGGTGATCTGCACCCAAAGGTTCCAGCTCATCTTGGAAGCTGTCATCTGTCCTTTGTCCACTCCCACATGCTTTAACTCATGACACTCCTTTGAGGACAATAATTAAACTACAACTTAAAAATTAATCAATTTAAGCCCCAAACTGAAGCATTCATTTATTCCAGACATTGGAGGGGACACGACTATGACTGAAGTTTAGGAAGTTTGTCTGTTAAAAAAATATGTAAAATTCAACATTTAGGAACTGTACTCATTTGTATCAGGAAACGGATATAGGCAGTGTTCCCTTTAGGGACTAAATTATTCACTTAAAGGCAGGCAAACAGAAGACAGTTAAAACTTTCAGATTCTAGAATAACAGTTCCTATATTATTGTTATATACTACCAACTACGTGCTTGTCATGTATTCTTAAAGAAATCATATAAATGTCTGCCCCCTTTTAAGTTGTAGTAGACTTTGGCATTGAATTTTAGCAGATGGTACATTAAAGTGATTAAAAATTTTGTTTTTAATGCAATGTAAACCTGGGTTTTAGAATAGCATCTTTATTAATTACTCATTTTATAATCTTGAATAAATAAAAATTTCTCTATTTTTTCATTTCCTCACTTTTAAATTCAGGAACCAATACCAGCATCACAGGGTTGGTTAAGGATCAAATACAATGAGAGCAGAGATCCTGGCGCATAGTAATGACTCAATGAGTGGTAGTTATTATCACTGAAATTATTTTCCTGCCTCTACAGAGTTTTTCTAGATAGGAAAATTAAAGAAAAGCAAACCACACCAGCAGAACAGTTGTACTTGAAAATGTACTGCACTAAAGTCAAAAGACATGAGTGCTAGTTTTGACTCCAGCAAGAATTTACAGGTTCATTCAATGACTCTAAAAATCAATCGAAGTGGAATTTTTACTTTGTTTCCTCGTTTGTAAAATGGAATGATATCTGAGTCCTCAGTTCAGTTAGTTGTGAGGAAAGTCAGCTAATCCTTGTGATCAAAGTATCAGCACATATCGTATTTCATCTCAAGTAGAAAAATTACTGGAGATGATATGAAACCAGTTATATTATCAGTGTTTTAAGATTATGAAACAGTGTACACACACAGGAGGATATAATGTAACACATATAAAGTTTTAAATCATCAAAATAAAATTATGTGAGCACCCAACCTGAAAAATAGAGTGTTACTCCTGCAGGTTCCTGGGTACCCATCTCCACTCTTCAGACTTGTAGCTGGAGAACAGAGGTAGCACAATTTTGATTTTATGCTTATCATTATTTTGTGCATGTATTTATTGCCACAAATAATATATTTTTTAAATGTATAGAAATGATATCACCCTATGAGCGATCTTCAGTGACTTTAAAAAAATGACTTTATTATGATATAATTTCCATACTATGAAATTCGTCTATTTAAATTGTACAATTCAATGATTTTTAGTAGAGTCAGAATTGTGCAACCATGAACACAATCTAATTTTACAACATTTTAATCACTCCCCCAAGAAGCCCTGTACTCAAAGGCAGGTACTCCTTGTACCTCCCCAGCCCTATGCAATCACTAGTCTATATTCTGTGTGACTTGCTTTTTACTCATCATTGTGCTTCTGAAATTTATACATTTTGATGCAAATAACATTACTTTGTAGTCATTGCTGATTTTCTTTTTGTCTGCTTAATCTTTCAGCCACAGGGAGAGGTGCATTTAAATCTCTTCTTGTAATGGTTGATTTTTCAATTTTAAAGCCATGTTGTTAAAGACATACATATTTAGAATTCTTATATTCCTAGTGATTTGAAAGTTTTATTTTCATATAGTAATCAATATCTCCTGAAGTACTTTTTACCTTAAACTCTCTTTTATTTGATATTAATAGAGCTCTATCAACTTCTTTACAACTTGTGTTTGCATATATACCTTTTTCTATACTTTTACTTATGACCTAGGGGTGTCTCTTATGAAGAACATATTGGCTGGTATTTGTCAGATTTTGAAAATGATATTTTTCTCTTTTAAAGAACTTCAGAGTAGAAATTTAATCAATTTATAGGTGTATACATATGGCTGTGTGGGGGTTTACATATATTTATCTTCGGTTTTCTAGTCTGGCCTATGTTAGCTTACGTGGTCAATAAGCAACATGATAAAAAGGCTTTATTCTTTTGGGTGTTCTTTATTCTTTACTCTTGGGGGTTGATGTAGTAGCCTTTGCTGAGAAAACTTTTATGTATCAGCAAAGCAGGTGTCTAATCAGGGGAGACCTAATGGTATTAGTTTACTTAATTCACTTCCCAATTTCATCTCAGAATGGAAGTCCTGAACATAAATGTTTCACAAACTGGAAGCAACACAATTTCTAGTGCTTTCCTGTAAATCCTGGAACAGTATAATGAAACAAATTTAAGCTGTCTAGGCAACTTTTTAGAGGCAAAATGTGTGAGTGCTAGAAGCCAAGTGTATGTATTAATAATACAAACGCTTATGTTTGACTATAAATGCTAATTGAAGCTACTGTTTCTAGACTTCTGAGCAAAATTCAGTTTGTGTAAACAAAAATGGAAGTTTCAGAAAGAGAGCTGGAATATACATTCTTCAATAGACTTAATTGAGAATCATTTTCCAAGGAATTTGAATCCACATTGTTTCACTGAAGAACAATTACTACAGGTAAAAAAGTGTTCTGACTTGGGGCACCTGGGTGGCTCAGTTGTTAAACATCTGCCTTCAGCTCAGGTCATGGTCCCAGGGTCCTGGGATCGAGTCCCACATCGGGCTCCCTGCTCCGCGGGAAGCCTGCTTCTCCCTCTACCACTCCCTCCGCTTGTGTTCCTGCTCTCACTATGTCTCTCTCTGTCCAATAAATAAATAAAATCTTTAAAAAAAAAAAAAGTGTTATGACAGTTTTGGGCTAGAGCCTGGAGACATCATTTATGGCTTTTTGGGCATTGTTGCCTTCATTTTCACATCTGTAAAATGGGGACTATAATGATACTTACTACTTTTGTACTTTTATTTTTTGAAAAAATATTATTTAATTATTACTTTATTAATAAATTTATTGAATATTAACTGTGTACCAAGCACACCACTAAATGCTTGTCTTGAGTTATTGGATTTAATATCATACAAATTTATGGGTATATACCATTATTATCCCTGTGATTCGGATCAGGAAACAGCAGGGACTGGAACCCTAGTCTCTCTAATTTCTTCAGTGTTATGCAATGTTATTTCATAATATGAGGTTATATTCTTGTTTTCTTCCTGCTCCCAGAAACTCTTCAAATAGCTTTTCTTTTACCTGCTAATTATAGGCATTTCCTAAAATCCCTGCCCTTAATCCTTTTACTCCTTGTCTTGTGATCTCATCTACATCTATGTCTTCAGGTACATCTTTATTGAGTCTTAAATTTCTATCTCCAGTCTTGAGGGCCCTCCTTGTAGTTGGGGTTTAATTTTATTTTCAAATACCTACTGAATAGAATCACCTTAATGTCTTCACACTTCAAACTCATTATGTCAGAACCTAAACTCGTCATCTTTCCTTACAAAACGGCTCCTTCTTCTGGGTAGAATATTGTTATTTTCCAAACAACTTGCATTTGAAGCCTAAAAAATGTTTTCTACTTGTTCTTCTTTGAGGCTAATATTCAGCCAGTTGTAAGTCCTCCTTTATAGCCTCCCCTGGTACATTTCCCACTTGTCTTCCACCTTTTCGTCCTGTCTATTTTGGCTCATAACATCATTACCTGGGCTATCCTTGGTAGCTCTTAACTGATCTCCCTCACCTACTGGCTTCTGTAGAAAACCTCCAGATGGATTTTCCTAAAGCCAATCTCTAATCATTCAGATAAAATTACAAAGCAACAAAAGCAATCCACTAGAACTGTGGAGATCTATTACCTGCTAACTTTAGATCAGTGTTTGAAGAGGCCTCCCCTAAGCTGTCAAGATCACTCATAATCTGATGCGGGCTATTCCTTTCCTTCTCAGGCCAGTCTTCCACAGGATCCTTCTTTTTTTTTTTTTTAAAGTAGACTACTCTGCTGGTAAGCTAGACTATTTTTATTTCTTAAACATATCTAGTTCTTGTAAAAATGTCACGATTTCGAATTCTGCTGCTGTCTCTCCACCTTTCTCCATTACCTAGTCCCACTCAAGTACAATATCTGACACCATTACCTCCTTTCTAACATGTCCTTTATGAAATATAATACAGTCTGCTTAATTTGTTTTGTGTGGACATGTCTTATCTCACCTATTAAGTTGTGATAGAGAAGAGAACACTTAGTGAGGACTCCTATGGAACAGGCCCGGTATCTTCTCGAGAGCTATGGGTGGTAGCATTCATTTCATTTACAGATAAGGAGGCCCAGAAAGGTCTAATAACCACTGGTGTTTTGAATTCCACTTTGACAAAATTCTGGTAAATTTTCATCTCAAGGCCAAGTTTCTATGTATTAAAAGCCAAATGATACCTTAGGTCTTGACATGACACACTTGTTTCTTATTTGACTTTTTACCACAGAGACATTTGCAGTGGTGAGCTTGAACTGCGACTGAAAATTTACCTATTTGAATTTGTTCTAATTTTTCTCAGTGCTACTAAGGAGTCGACTTCTTGCCCTTGAATATAACAGCTCTAAATTCAATGAGGAAGATATTTACAGTTCTGTAAATATCACTTTGGCATTTTACATTTTGTATGAGAGAGATTTTTACATTGCAGTTCATAGCACAGTTTGAGGTTTCCAAATGCCAGCTAGAGACATTGAAAACACCAAGTTTTAAATTCAACATTGGGAAATGTGCAGAACTTTTAGGGGTGCTGTGAAGAGCGAAGATGGTATTTGATGAAAGAACACAAAACTCTGACGTATTTATGTATTGGTTCACAGGAGAAAGGATGGGATAACATTTGAATAAGAGAAGGAGGGGTGGCTCTGTACTTCCTTTATATTCCACTTACATGATCACCTGAAACAGGAGACAAAGGGTGGGAATCAAAATAGAGACTCCTGGGAAATAACAATTTCTAAATATCTTGGTAAATTGTGAAGAATGGAGGTATCCATTGCAGATGTGAACATGTTGAAGGTAGATCATATCAGTCTATTTCATAATCTAGAATGAACAACAAATTCAGAAAAAATAAGTTTTTGCAACAAACACTTAGATGCTCAGCATGGCTTAAGATTTTTCTCAAATTATGATTGCAATATAATCAGTCTTATTGACTTATTAGTGATAAATACATTACACAGATGGCTTTTATTTATCACATACAGATCATTTCTATGCTATTTTTGGAATTTAAATGGCAATAGTTATGGCAGCTTCAAGCAGGCATGGGCTGCTGATGCTGGCATGGAAATGTTGATAATTAAAGTCTCATCATAGTAGAAGGCTTATTGTTGGTACCATCACTGAGGAAGACGTTAAGTGATTTACTTTGAACTGTAATGGTTTCTCCAGCTATTCTTTATTGTTTTCCCTAAACAGTGTAATATATGATCCAAAACCACAAAATAACACAAACAAAAACTCTGTTTAACTGGCTGTTTCTAACATTTTGCCTTTTCTCAGAAAGCAGCCTTGATTAGAAACAACTGAAAGGCATTTTTGGTGAGCACTCTGACCTAGAATAAATATATCTCAATAAATTAATAATTTTATATTTTATAGTTGGCTCTAAGAGGAAACAGCCAGGATGATATTGTGTTCATTACACACATATGACAAAAAGTTTTTTTTGAGAAGTTTGCTCTCAAGCTAATAGAAAGTCACTAATCATGTGGAATTTGAATGAGATGATTTATCACTGTGTATTCACATATGTGGTGAATTGGTTTTAAAACAAGAAAATCTCACAGAGAGCCAAAGACTTTATTTTTTGAGGCAATTAGCAGGTATGTTGACAAGCTTTAGCATGGAAACTTCTATCATGGGTCATCTTCCCACTCTTTCGTTTTTCCCTGGGTTATTCTGTTCTTAACCATGGCTTCAACTGTCACCTACATACTGATATTCTTAAGATACCCGATCAAGATTTTAAATCCTGCTCTATCTTCAGCTCCAAACTGCTATATCTAATTTCTGTACTGTATTAGTTATCTATCGCTCATAACAAATCACCTCCAAACTGAACAGCATAGAACAGCAGACATATTTTACCTCATAGTTTCTGCTGGTGAGGAATCTGGGTCCAGCGTTGCTGGGTCTTATGGTCCTGGGTCTCTCACAGGGTTGCGATCCTGGTGTAAGCCTTGACTGTGTGGTCTCATCTAAAGGCTCAACTGGAGGAGGATTTGTTTGCAAGAGCGCTCTCATGATTATTTGTATGGTTCACTTCCTTGCAAGCTGTTGGCCTGAGGCCTCTCTCAGTTTCTGGCCCATAAGCCTCTCCACTGGGCAGCTCACAATTTGGCAGCTGGCTTCTCTCAGAGTGGGGGAGTGAAAGGAGGGCAGGCAAGAAGCCAGACATTCCTAATCTTAGAACTGTCAACCCCTCACTTTTGCCATATTCTCTTCATTAGAAGTGAGTCATTTGGTCCAGTTCCCCTCCGGCGAGGGGGTTGCTGAAGGCCGTGAATACCAGGAAGTGAAGCACTGGGGTCCTCTTAGAGGTAGCTTACCATATGTACCAACTGAAAACTTCCTCCTAGTGTATCCTAGGCACTTGAAACTCAGTCTGTCCAGAACAAACTCCACTGACATTGCACCCAAACCTACTTCTCCTTCTGTGATCTCTATCTTGAATAAGGGTCACAGATTGTCCTTTATACAGTTTCTGGGTGTGTGTGTTTTGAATGCACGTTTATTCAAGTTTTTAAAAATTATTATTACTATTAATATTATATCTGAAGGGCTAGTCTATATAGTCTATAAGCTTATATACTAGTCGTTACTAGTTGAGAGATCCTGGAGCCAGAGTGCATTAGGAAGGGGACATAGTCTGGGTGTGTAATTCCAGGAGACTTCATGTTTAATGAATTTTTATCTGAAAGATCAAATATGACTACTCATTTTCTATCTGGCCTGTCCTTTTTTACAAATGTATGGCATGATGATATCTGGCCTCCTTGCTGATGTTTTTATGACCCTCCTGTCAGGTGCAAGGCGACTGTCCTCACATTTAATGCCCTGCTGTCCTTCCACTTGGTGAGGCTATATAGAACTTGTCTGTCCAGCACACTGCTGTGGAATTTCAGTGGGGAGAATGAGCCAAGAAGAGTGCATCCAATTTGCATTAGGCCTTCTCTCAACTCCAGCTCTTATATTTTCAAATTATAAGAATCAAAATCTCTACTTGCTTCCTTGTGTTCTTCAGCAAAGGAGTCATGACATCTTTTGGACCCCAAAGCACTATATATTATAGTTATTTCTCATTATTTTCTGTTTTTTGTGGTGGGGATATGGGTGATCTTTTCAAGTGCTGACTCCTATTTTCTACTTTATTGATAGTTTCCATTGTGATCTGAAATATGTTGGAGGTGAGGTGAACTAGAATTCTGGGTTCAACTGGATATTTCACAGAGTATTTTTTTAAATCTCTTTCTTGCCTTGCCAACAAAATTTGATTCAATTATATAATCTATTCTATTATAAGCTTAATAACATCTTGAAAAATTTTCCTGCCAAAAATGATTATCTTCAAGTTTCTCCTTTTTCAAACGTTTATTTGTCCTTCCCAAAGAACTCTAGTAGATTAGTGAGAACTAATGTCGCCATGATCTCAATAGACTGCATTTCGAATAATAGTACTATGCCTATAACTTCCTTGCTATGGAAGTAAAGCTAATTTAATTGCTTGTGATCTGTTGCTTTTTTGGGAAGCTTTCTGAGAGTTGGGGCACATCTTGGCAAGCCCCTGGCTCTCTGAAAGTTGCCTCTTATACAATCAAGTTTATGAATATTGATCCTGTTTTGAACAATACATACTTATGGTTTTTCCAAAATTTTAGGTGGAGATGCAGTTTTTATGCTTTACTTATATGTAGTTCCTCAACTAATGTAAAAGAACCAGTGTCTCTATCTCTTCTCCTTTACTTCTTGTCTATTAAAAGATTATTTGAGATTGGAATGCTCAGTAAATTCTTTTCAATAAATACCAAAACAGAGTTTATGGACTCTGCTATTTCCTTGTCATTCTTGATCATAAATTTGGTACCATAAAGATGAAATGGCCCCATTGATCCCAGCTTTATATTTACTTGGGGAATATTTTTCTCACCTACTATATGCCACATGGTAGGTAACAACTACGGGCACCTAAATGTTCACACCCATCTTGCTATTCTTTATTGTTTGTAAATTTTCTTTAGATGGTCAGAATGACTCTTCACTTTTCTCCTAATAAATGCTTAACAGGTTTTTTTTTATTATTATTCTCTTTTCTGAAATTGAGTAAACATGTCGTGGATATCGATTACATCAAGATCTTCACTTGCTGCCAACTATCTCAAACATTGATTTTGCTTTTATGCCTCTAGTATATGTCTAGAAGCATTTGTCTATATTTTCTGGTTTGGCATTTCTGCCACTTCTTATACTTGTCAGGTGTCTGAGCCATTTCGTGGATTACTTTGCTGTCCCCATTTTTCTCAAGTACATCATCAACTTGCAACAGACAACCTTTGCAAGGCTAGTGTCATTCTGAGTGTTTTTGCTGTTCTGCAGCCATTCTTTACCACATTACTATAAAAAATATAAAAATTATTTTTCCCAACATTGTATATTTTGGTGCCAACAGACTGGTTCCTTTTTTATTCATAGTGTCTCTTTTCCTTCATTCAATGAGTGCTTCCATTTATTATAGGAACATTTCTGTGGATCAGGTTAAATTTCAAACGTATTCTCAGCACTCCCAGGTAATACCCACTGTATTTCTCAGTCAATTCACTCTCACATAGCTGATGACTCTGTTTTTTATTTCACTGATAATATGCAAGCAATGAGAAGAAAACTTATTTATCTTTCCACTGTCAAATTGACCAGTTATATACACGTGTATCTGTGTACTCAATCTTCTTCCTGCTACAAGGCATCCAATAGTTCTACTCTTTTTGAGGGCACTATACTCATGTGTTTGACCACATTCACTTTCTTCTATTTAAGGACTTTTGCTCCTGTAAAAATATCACCTCTTTCCTGCATCATCAAATTTTTCCTATAAGGAATTATTCCCATTAACATGCAAACATGATATAATATCTCAATCTAAAACAAACAACATACACATGATGATAGAGGGATGATTACTTGCCAGTTTTCAATAGTTCAAGTTTTACTTCAGACATATTAAAATTAAACATATTACCAACACATATGCATTAACAAAGTCACTTGATGTAATCTCATGGCACCAACTTTTTTCTATGCACCAGATACACAAATTGCGAATGGAGGCCTTACTCTGTTATAAGGCAGATATCAGATTGACCCAAAACATATTTATATTGATTCTTAGATTATCATCAAAAGGAAAATATATTTAAAACTTAAAGAACTCCTCGATTCCTGAGTCTAAAACTAGAGTTTGTGAAACATTTTTAATATAAAAAGAGGGTGGGAGATTAACTCTGAAGCTTGGTCAGTAATAAATTTTCATTTATCTGCCCTGAGTGTCCTTTGAGTTTCTCTTCCCCATGGATTTAGAGAAAGAGGAATGATCATGGATTTGCATAGTGAGGATCTAGTTAAATGTTTTTTATATATTTCTATTATCAATGTTCAGTATGAAAATGACCTTTTAATACATCTTAGGTTGTGACTGTCACTAAAAAGTAGAATATAACCCTTCAAATAGAATCGACTTTACAATCACTCAACTAAGTGCAGGGATTAGTATGGTGTGATAGATAAAGCAGAGAAAACAAAGTAGAGGTACTAGAGTCAGGAGACTGAGTGCATCCAGGCCTGTGTCCTTTGCAGACTTGTTTTCCTCCTCTGAAGATTGACAGTAGTGGATTAAATGATCCATATGGTCGCTTTGGCTCTGAAACTCATGGGGATACTTTTGGGGGGCCCAAAATAATTAAAACTAACCTTTTTTGAGCTCTTCCCAGTTACATTTCAAGGGACTATTATAAATTCTTCATAGGGATTATATGATTTAATCCTTA
Organism: Phoca vitulina; assembly: GCF_004348235.1. Classification (NCBI taxonomy): domain Eukaryota; kingdom Metazoa; phylum Chordata; class Mammalia; order Carnivora; family Phocidae; genus Phoca; species Phoca vitulina. Next base: position 73,074,034 of record NW_022589706.1, read on the forward strand.
CAATAGCCCTTTGAATTTTTGTGCCCTTACTGTCACAGATAAAGACACTGACACCAAAGGCTAATTAAAGTGCCCAAAGGCTTTTGATTGGTAATTGGTGGAGCTGAGATTTAAACCCAGGCCATTTGACACAAAGCTGAGGAGCTCTTAACCACCTCACAAGACTACCTCTCTCAAAGAGTGGGCAAATTTGTTTAGTGAGCTATAATATAAGTAGAATGAAATGTTCTGTAATGAAGATCTGTGGTGGAATTAAATTTTGAAATTTTATTAACCTGGTAATTTCTTCACTCTCTACCCCCTCGTTCCTAAGAGGCAAGCATTGCTTCAAGACAATGATTACATAGAATACAAAGAACAATGAGTTACATCTTTGGCTGTTGAATATCTAAATTGACTTTTAAAACTCATAACAAGGTAATTAGACTTTTGAGCTAGACATTTGTGATATGTAAGAGGCAAGGTTTTTGAATTTCAACTGGTTAAGCTCCTGCGAGTATAAATAATGAAGTTCATGTTCCTACTGGATTTTAAAGGGCAGATATGGAGAACAAGTCTACCCGTCACTCAGGAATTAGAGTAGCCTTGACAGGGAAGAAGAGTCTGATAGAAAGCAAGAAAGTTAGAAAAGGGATCTATGACCTATTCTCCTGGGTCTGAAAATCTCGCAGGAGGAAGCAACTAAGTCCCAGATAATTCTTCTACAGAAATGGAGAATAGTAGAAATGGGGGTTGACTTTTTTTTTTTTTTTTTTGGCTGGAACTCTACGCGTTGTCAGCTTCTCAGAAGATCCTCATAGAATGGGAGTATAAATGAAATGGGTATCTAGAGTGAATATGGCTCCACAGAAAGCTAGAGGGTCTGAGGCAAATGTAACACATTTTCTGAACCTGTGTCAATGGGGAAGAACACTGAATTTTTCCGGTGCTGTCACAGTGTCTGTGGAAGTGAGGACATTAATTCTGGAATAGACTCAAGTTAAGGATAAGGAGAATACAAAATGAAGGGACATCAACCAGAGGGACCAGGAAAAATGGGTAGTGATAACCAGATGTCAGAAGAAATTAAAAAAATATCAGTCAGTATGGTGGAGGTCACAGGATAACAAGTACATGTAAATATCTTAAGAAATTAAATATTTCCCATTAGAGAAAAAAAAGAAGAGGTGTAGAATCTTGAACAGACAGAGAACATTTTAGTAATTGAGTTAAATTTATTATGTTTGAAAAACTGCCTGGGAAAAACCAGAGTTGACTAAACTAGTCTCCTGTCATTATGGAGAAGAGGGGCTTGAAATAGAAACAAGTTCAGTTTGGAAAATATAAAACAGTTAAATATCTCTTGCATATCCAGATAAGTAGACTAACAGCATCATAATAAGGAAGGAAGACTATATTGAGGAATTAGGGAAAACTTTTCAGAGGACTTGGGTTCTGAGTTGAACCTTGAAATATGAGTAGCATTAAGCTAAAAATACGGGACAGAGGCAGGGGTAAAAACTGTATGCCTGCTGCAGACAATATGAACAAAGAAGTCACATGGTTGTGAAATTTACTGGTATATTCAGGGGACCAGTGTGACTGGGGCATTGGGGTTTTAGAAAGTATAGCGGGTTATATAACAAGAAAAGCAGATCAGTGGTTAATCATAAAAGAAAAAGAATGCCATTCTTATGAGTTTGGATGTTTTCATACCTGTAGACAATAAGAGGCTGTTGTAGAGTTTTGAGTAGGGAAGAGATATACATTACTGGCATTTTTATAAATTACTCTTATAAGCCCCATTGCCATTTATTTTCCCTTGGCATGTCTCACAGACAAGTAAAACTAAGCCAGTTTAAGGGTAAATTTTGGACTTACTTTCAAATATTCTTGTCTTCTCTATTCCAGGAAATGGTGCTTTCTGTCCCCTAGGTGCTTTTGCCATGATGCCCTTGTTCTAATTATCCCTTTATATTTCATCTTTTTTTTTTTTTTTTTTTCTGTTTTGCCAATACTTTTAGTGAAACAGATTTGAATTACGCATACTTCTCTCCATCTCGCCTGACATCACTTGTGGTCCAAGTCACCAACAGCCCCTACTCTTCCGATCCCTGCAATTGACTCTAATCTTCTCATCTTCCACACTTGTCTCCTACAATCCATTCTTTCCATTACAGCAAAAATAATATTTCTAAAACAAAAGGAAGTTCATGTTCCACTTAATTCCTTCAACCACTCCTCACTATCCTTAGAACAAAATCTCAAATTGACATTAACAACAAACTGTTATATGCCCTTTGCATGCTTTTCCAGTGACATCTCTTGCCTCTCCTTACTTTTAATCTTCAGCCATACTGACTCTCTTCCAGTTCCTGAGATGAATTATACTCATTCCTGGATGACAGTATTTTCACTTCTCCCCCAACTCTTTCTAGTAATTTTGTACATCCTTTGGTTTCAATGAATATCATTTCTAGAGAATTCTGCTTTGAATCTCAGTCTGAATCAAGACCTTGTTTTAACTCTCATCACATTTCCTTTTTTATACCACAATTTTTAATTATGTATTTATTTGATTATATGTTTACTAATTGGCTCCCTTGCTAGACTATAAGCCCTATTATCCTATCTGTTCTGTTCTTTGATCAATCACCAGCTGCTAGCCCAGTGACTGGCACACAGTAGATTCTTCTTAAACGTGTTGGATAAGTGAATAAAGGAATGACAGTCAATGATATCAAAGGCAGATATCAAGTTTGAGGAGAGAGAATCTGTTTAAAAACTTAGTAATGAAAAATAATGAAAACTGGAAATTAATGCAGTTGTAAATGACAGAAAAACAAAAGATAGAAATTCATCACTTTAATATCCTGAGGTAGGTGGCCCTAGACTCGTATAGCAGTTCCACACTCATCAGATTCCTAGATGCCATATATTTTACTGCCCTGCTTTCCTAAGAATGGCACTGTCTGAACTAAGTTGACCACACAAATTCTACCAATAGGTCTGCATCCCCAGGCAGTAGAGAAATAGAATGGGAGGCAAAGGGAATGCTCCCTCTCTTCAAAAAGATTTTCCAGAAATCCCGCAAAATATTTCTTTGTACATCTTGTCAGCCAAACATTAAGTGGTAATAGCTAGTTTCAAAGGGGCTAAGACTATGGTTTCCCAGTGACAGTTGGAGTTCTTTTACCAAGAAAGAAGGATCGAATGAGATTGTGTGTGGGTTTAGACGATTAGCAGTCTCTGCCTTGTGGTGGTTCCATGAAAATAGAAGGAGTGGAACAAATCTGTGCCACCTTTCAGAAGTCCTGAGCATTCAGTTCTGATTAGATGAGCTCTGCTATGTCTCATTTTTCATGAGTGAAAAAAAATGAGGTCAGTGAGAATGACTATCTGTATCTGCCTACTTTCTTACTTCCCATCACCCCAATAATATATGGCTCATTCTGGTCAACAAATGGTTTCACTTATGCTGACATTTTCAACAAACTTCATTTCAACTGAAACTTTGTGAGGAATTCACAAAACATCCTTAAAATGCTTAAGCAGTTTGTGCAGTGTAAATATTTAAGACAAATATATCCAAATATATAAATACCCACTGTCTCATCTTTCTCGTAGATAAATCCAAGCATATCAATGGGGGCAGTGAAAAGTCAGCTAACTTTGTTCAGATGTTGTTTAGCATATCCCTAGATGCAGTGGAAAACACTTTGGGGATTTTTTTTTTTCCTTTTTGCTAATCCTTTTTACCACTGTATAATGTTTCAAAATCTGGAGATAATAATCCTGCTAATGGAAAATGTGTCCTAGTTAAATGTCATCTATAGAAATGTGTTTTGTTCACAGAACACATTTTTAAAATATTTAAAAAAAAGAGGAAATACAGATATATCATCTTTGTGTTTCATTATACCATGTTTCAATTAAATAGCATTCTGTACTTACAAAATACCTGTATAATGTGTGGAAGTTCATCTTTTGATCATGTCTCTTGTTTTTTCTTTTGGCCAGATTTGGAACTTTCTGTTTAGTAATAACTTCTCATCTCAGATAGGAGCTCTTGTCAAAATTCTATCACTTTGAAGTACAGCAACAGCTTGATGTGATACCCACTCACAGTCATAACCCCATGGTAACAATAACAGTAAACCAAATAGTGATCAATTATGTAATATTTATAGAAGTGCAGGCAGAGAGCTAGGTACTTGACACACATTATCTAATTTAAAATGATTTTAAATGTGATCATTTTCACATTTCATTGATGAAGAAACTAAGTTCAAAGATACTAAATATCATTTCTAAAAATATAAAGCTCACAGAATCACGCCAAGTCTGTGTGGCTCAGGTCCTCTGTTATCTTGCTCTAGATTATGTGCATCTCTGCCTGCAGTCCTCTTAATATTGATGGACATTCGTCTTGATGAACATTATATTTATTTAAAAACCTGGGAGATATAACTAAAGAGATCTGGCTGATTCGTTTGCTTGTATGGGTGGCGTGGGTGCACTATTACACTGGTCCTTATCAAAACTTCTTCACTTGGTGGTCCATTGACTCCAGTGAGTTCAAGAATATGCTTCAAAGTGTTTGTGAGCATCCTAAAGTTTTATACATTTATTTTGAGGGAGTGTTCATAGCTTTTATCAGATTTTTACAAGGATCTGTGATTTCTAAATACCTAAAACTCTAGAAAAATCATTAAATATTCATGAATGATAAACATGACAAACTACTAAGAAATGTGTTCATATATATTTCTTTTAAATATAACACTACTCTTTTAAAGAAGACTGAGTGGGTGAGTGGGTGAGACTTGTCGAAATATATCCACTACTTTAAATTACTATAGGAGAAAAGTCGAGTCAATATTCACTAGAAACCCATTGCTCCATTGGAAATTACAGGGCATGTTGTAAGAACACAGGAACAGAGATGTGAAGACTGAATTCTATTTGGACTCAGATTTTTCCATCTCTGACTGTGAGGTAAATTCTAATAATAATCCTTTTCCTCAGTTTTCTCATCATGAGTTAAAAAAGAAATTGCAGTGATGATATAAACCTCATCTAGCCAATGGGGCAGATGAAATAATACTTAGAGCAAACACAGTAATTTTTAACAGTGAATTGAGCTGTGAACTTCTCTATTTCATTCCAGGTTTTATAATGACAGAGGAGGCAAGTCACTTCAGCCATCTGGGACTTCAATTCCTCTTAGGAAAGTGAAAATACTCTCTTTCTGACTCCCAGAAGCAATGTTTGGGATAACAATAACAACGAAGTGATACTCAAAGGTTATTTCTTCAGTGAAGCCTGCCTCTCTGAAATAGTGTCAAATTCATTAATTCCCCAAAGATCCAGATGCTTAAACTAGATGACTGAACTGGATACGTGAACTAGATGCTTAAACTGGAAATGGAATTAGAATAGTGAACCAGATGCATGAATTGAGTTATTTAATTCGATAGTTAAATAAATTAAATAATTAATTCAATAGTTGGCATAGTTCAACAGTTTCCTCTTCCCCATGATCCGTCCTTCACTACCTGAGGTGATATAACCTAACCATTTGTTTCTTTGTCTGCTGTTTTTCCCTGCTGTACTACAATGGAAAAACTATGGAGCCTTGGACTTTGTTTTGGTATTTGCAGTACCCAGAAGAGTGCCCGGAATACAATAGGTACTAACAAATATTATGGTATGAGTGTTGGATAATTTACATGTACGAAATGCCTTGATAAGATGGAGGCAAAAGATACTACCATTTACACGCAAAATGTTACTACAACCCCCTGACTTTTTTCATTATTATTTTTTCCTTGTGATTCTTTTCTTTATTCCCAGTTCTTGATGAGTTCCCTCTTCATTTCTTATTACTTCCGCCACAGATCTTCTCCATCTCTGTTGGCCACGGTCATGTCACTGCTGCAAACACGACAAAGGAACCAGAACTGCACGGTGACAATGGCTCGAGCTCTGGCTGCCGAGTGAACATCCCAATTCTGTCACTTACCAGCTGTGTGTCCTGGGAAGACCTGATGACCCTTTTTAAGCCTTAGTATTTTCTAATCTGTAAAATATAGTTTTGAATTTTGAATAGAGCAAGAGATAAAAATAAGAAACGGAATCATCAAATGCATCTTGACTGAACAGTTGGGACTAGAAAATCTTTAAAAGAAAAGTGACCATGGCAATAACCTTGATGACAATTAGCAAAAGGAGTGGGTTTTGAAGCAGTGACATGGATTTTGGTGAGATTTAAGATTCAGCAGCAGCTTTTGTAACTGAAAAAAGCTGTTATATCCATCAGTGACTACACTAATTACCCCTTCTGTGGTTGTTCTTACTATTTGGACTTTAACGAATGCCCTAAATATGTGTGTGTGTTTTGGGGAACATTTGACTACATTCTGAAGCACATCAGGAGCTCCTATGTGGGCAGAGACACAGATTGTTGGGGCCATATGGGCCTGTGGACTTTAAGTAGAGTAGCATACTAAGAAACCTTCTCAGAGTATTTCTTCCATCCAAAAACTCCTACTTGGTGCATGTTCCTCCTTCAAACCACAGCACATAAGTCATTTCATGCTGAGTGCTCTAAACTTTCTCAATAGGAAGGTAAAATATGAGGACATGTGGGATAATTTGGGAGGAAATCAAATTATTACAGATGCTATTCTAGTAAACAACTCTGATGGGGACAGAAAGTCCTGGTCAGTTGTGTGCCAAGGTGGAATTAACTTCTCACTTTTGAATACTAATTAAACATATTTTATGGACGTCTTTTGGGATGATGGGTCCTAAATCCTGGCTGGGGGCATCTGGAATGGTAGAATTAAAAAGAGTTAGGAAAATGTTACTGCTATTGGATGAGTCTAGGAATGTGATCTTCCTGCATGAGTTGTAACGTGAAGCCCATTTTACCATATAGACTCCACAGATTTTAACAGGACTGATGGCAAAAGTGAATGACCTTTCCTTTTTATTTTTAACCTGTTTTGATAGGAACACATCTTGGCATGTAGACATGGATCTTGATTCAGTTTATCTTCATGGAAAACAAATTAAGAGAGCTATAAATTTAAGACGTTCGCTTACTAAGGTGAAAAAGAATGCTGCATTTATCTGCGTGCATATTTGTACCTGTGTAAGTAATTTGTCTCAAAATGACAGTAAAATTGCAATTGCTTTGCATTGCTACAATGTAGGTCTAAGCCATTTTTGTTTCAGAGTGGTGGGAAAAGACTGCAAAATCCGTTGACCTGCGGGAGTGTGCCAGTTACTACGGATACCTTGCCATGTTTCCTCAGCGCTCACCAGTTGTATTTTGCTAATGGATTCTGACTCTAAGCACTGGTGACTTTGGTTTCTCAGCTTTTTGTGGGGCTAGATGGAAGTGCCGGGTTGTTAACATTTCCAGGAATATACCTTAAGCAATGATGGACAGGAATTGATGGATCAATACCCCAGTGTCCTTGGCCCTGGGTGGGAGGGCTATGCAACTTACTTTATGGAGTCTTCGAGAAGTCGCCCACAGGACTGAGGCGTCTATGCATCACCCCGTGATGATCTCCTCATTGACACACCTGTAAAAACCTCCTTTCCTGCCTCACTCCTTCATCTCATTTCTCATGCTTACTGGGATCACTTCCCAAATAAACTGTTCCACTCAAATCATTATTTTTTGTTCTTTTCCTGGAGGGAACCTAACCTAAGCCAGGGAGTCATGAAAGGATGCAGAAGCATTGTGGTTACTGGATGGTCAGAGGGACCATAATGGATGGTCAGAGAGAGTAAGTTATGGATAAGGGTTGACCGTATTCATTTGTTCACTTATTCATCTGTTCACTTATTCATTCACTCATCATCTACTTGGGGAGAGCCTACAATGTGCCCATAACTAAGGTAGACTTGTAATGATGAATAATAGCTGGCTTCCATTTGTGGGGAGCTTACAGTTAATGAAAGATCAGGCCTTTTAAAGCCTGAGACTATTTCAAATTTTTTTCTTCCTGTTCTAGGAACCAAACCCTAAATTGACAGGATAGAATAAGGAAGATTTGCTAATTCCTCGTTTATAAGTGAATAAAATTTTAAAAATAAGCCCAGGGCAGAGCTTAAACAGGGCCCTGCCTGGAGGGACTACCATTTTTGTTTCATATGCAGAGGGAAATCATTGCCAAATGGACTTTCTACACCCAGCTCATAAGGCTGTCATTAGCAAATTCTTTTTCTTTCTTTCTTTCTTCTTCTTCTTCTTCTTCTTTTTTTTTTTTTTTTTTTTGTGGATTCCCTGGGTTTAAGATGCTCCATAAGTACAAGGCGTTATGTTCACAACTCTTACTATATTTTTTCTTAAAAATCACAGTTTTTGTTTAAAGTGGTATGTAGGAGGGTTTTAGAAAACACATTTTATTCCCACTCTCTTGTTCTGTTCCCTCAGTACCATCTGGTACAAGGGAGGGCCTCGCTAATTGACACTAATGACTGGGAGATCCATTGCAAATTACTGAATTTTGTAGATTAGCAAACATGATTAGAAAAATCAAGGAGTCTGCATTGAACTAATATACTTTGTTGAGAAGTAAGAAAAAAAATGAAACACGTTATTAGAGCTTAATCTTTTAATATAAATAGATACTTTATAGGGGTTGACTGTGCCATTAAGGAACACTGGAACATAATGTTCTGGGGAAGAAATTAGTTGTAATTTAAAAAGAAAATATCCTCATACTTTATGCTTTTTCTGAACTCTCCCCATAACCACACTACACATGAACCAGGCCTAGAGGTAGTGTCATCCCAGAAACTTAGAGGTCATCTAGTGTCATTTGTTCTAATGCAGGAAATGCACAGAGATTATTTTGTGTATGTGTGTCTCTTTATGTTGTGTCTTATTGCTTTATAATAACACTGCTTATGTTAATGGAAGTTCTGTGGTTTGTAAACATTTTAAATGTCAGCTGGTGAGGCTCTTAATGTTTATTATTCTCAACTCCCATTCCTGTGCTATCCTTGCTCTTTATCAGGCAACAAAATCTTTCCCTTCCTCCTACACACCAGTGTAAATAGTTTAACACACAAAACCCATATATGCATACAACTTTCTCAGGCCCAGCTGTGCGTGCCTTCTGCGTCCTTCAGGAATTCAATCATCAAGAGGGGTGACTGGAGGAGAGAGGGAGGGTGGGGGAGAGAGAATGAATGGAGAAGAAATAGTGTCAGCATAGATAATTTAGAGATTTATTTTTCTACCCTTAAGTATTGTCCTATATAATACTGTGTATTGTAAGGCCATACTAGTATATGTCAGCTTCTTTTCAAATAAACAACCCTTTGAGATCAAGTTGAAGTATGGAATTTTGAGGTCCAGAGATTGTTTCTCTAACCTATCTGTTTTTCTGGTCACAAGGAAACTGGGATGAAAAAGGTCACAGTGCCATTTCTGTCACTGGGATAGAGTCAAAAGCCAAGAGGAGGAGTATGCCCAGCAGAGGTGGTCAAGAAGAAGCCCCAGGTTCCCTCTCCTGCTGAGAGCTGCATTACAAAGCATCCTGGCTTGCAAGTTAAGGCTTCTGGTACTAGAACCCAGAGGTGCAAAGGATGGACATCTGATTGACTAGATGATGGACTTCAGAGAAATGATGTCATTTATTGCTTTAAAAAGACCAGGACCTTATTTAAGCTTTGACCTTTTTAAACTTGTCTAGGTTTCCTCTAATACAAGCTCTTAATCCACGCTTCTTTCTCTAAAATAAGGGATCTTTACAAATTAAAATTCAAAAAGTATAAAAGCAGTTATAAAATTTACTTTATTCTGGTATGTTTATGATTCAATTAACAATCTATTAAACTTATTACAAGAAGGAAATTAAGAAAGAATGCAAATACATACCGCAATTTTCCTTTTCTTACCTTACTGAATCTTTTGTAATCAAGTTCTTTTTTTAATTTTTTATTTCAATTCAGTTTAGTTAACATATAGTGTATTATTAGTTTCAGGGGTAGAATTGAGTGATTCATCAGTTGCATGTAACACCCAGTGCTCATTACATCACGTGCCCTCCTTAATACCCATCACTCAATTATCCTATCCCCCCTTAATACCCTATACCCCCTCCTTAATGCCCACCCCCCCTACCCACCTCCCCTCTAGCAGCCCTCAGTTTGTTTCCTAGTGTTAAGAGTCTCTTATGGTTTGCCTCCCTCCCTGTTTTCATCTTATTTTATTTTTCCTTCCCTTACCCTATGTTTTTCTGTTTTGTTTCTTCAAGTTCTGTTGAACTTTCTCATTTCTTACTGAGCAAGTTGGAAAAGATTAGAAGAGATTATCTTAGTCTTAGATACTAGGTGGATTTAGCTTTCTTCCCCTCTTCATTGTAATTCTTTAGAGTACTCTCTCTAATGTTGTACTCTGTTTTCTGCTGTTTTAAACACTGTCAATATTTTTGTTTGAAGGCAGATTTGCAATGAGAATGTCATGAAACTTGAGACTCCTAAAAAGATTTTAAGTCATGAAATGTAACTGACCTAGTCACTGAATGGGTTATACTTGTAATAACGAAAACCTCACATTTCTTTCTAGCAAATATGTATACTTAGATTTATTAAAATTAACCCAGAGAAATATTTGATAAAAAGATGTCATTCATTCATGCTCCTTAAAAACAAATGAAATAAAGCAAAATGTAATAATTTTTGGGCACTTAATAGGTACAAAAATCTGCAGCGGTAGGGAAAAAAAATCAATCTGCATATGAATAGCTAGAATAATGATTTTTTTTTTGGTCTAGTTTTCTAGGACAAAATGTATCCACTTCACAGCATACTTTTTTTTAAGTTTATGTTGGTTCATTTAACTGAAAGAATTGGGAAAAACACGTTACAACAGAGGGGTTAATTGCCTACGTTTGCAGCAGAAATGCTTGACAGGCTGTGGTAGCACTGAATTGAACAGAAAACACACTAAGAGTTGGGGGATACAGACTTTAAAAACTATGGTGGATGAGGATGTGTATCATATTCTCAGGAAAGTAAAAGGAATCACCGGTGTACCAACCAATAAAAGGAGAAAAAAAAAAAGCATGGAGAGAAACTCTGATCTCTTTTACTATGGAAAATATTCTCTACATATGAATAGATAAATTGGTGAAGGAAGAACTGATGCTGAATGCTGTCTGGTGCTCCTGTCTGTCTTTGCTGCAGTTGAAAAGCAGTCATTGCTAGGAACTTGAGAGCTATTTCTCAGCAGTCACCATAATGTTTACCCTCAGGGATTTGGGCCCAACAACTTCAGCAACCAAATTGGCTTAAAGACATTTCATCTCAAAAGGTCTCTGTCATGTTCAAAAAGAGCAAATCATCTTTAATCTACTGTTTAAATTGAAAGTGAAAGACAGTAGACATTAACCTGAGGTCTCCACTCCAGTCTCATTGCACAATTGCATTAAAATGTCCTGGTTAGGATGACAGTCTATAACAACACTGCTTCTGCTTTCAAATATTAATCATTCTCTCTATAGACCTGGATGCCGGTATGCAAGTGAAGACACATTAAAACAAATGCAGGTGATAATCAGGATATTCCATTCAAGCCTTGGGAAATGTCCTAAGCAGTGGGGAAAAATACTGGGACCAGAAAAGGACCTTAATATTCGTATAGTCGGACTCCTCCATCCTTACGCAACACACGTCTCCTTTGTCTCAAATTCTCTAATGTGAGTATATATTATTCCCATTTCAAAGATAAAAACACTAAGACCCACATTTCTCTTTGTTATAACTTGATGTATTCATATTCTTAGTAAAATAGAACCAAAATTAAAAAGACGATGAAATAAATCATCAAGGAATACACAGAAGAAATTAATTTCTGAGCCAGGCTTATAACTTTGAGCTCTTCGGTCTCAGGTTTTTGTTTAATCTGTCATATCCTACTGCTTCTTTCTTTTAATTATCCATGAATTCTTCTAAAAAGACTGTGTTCCAGCCAAGATGTTAGCTAGAGCAGCGTTTCTGAAACCGTGTGGACACAAAATTGCTTTTGGTGCAGTGTGAGGCATATGGTCCCAGGGCATCTAGTGGCGAGGGGCGTGGGCTGTTGGCGGGGTGCTGTGAGGTCCGCTGCCATCATGATCTGCTTACCAACTTGTCCCAGCGGCTTCTGGCATTTGTAATATCCGTCACTTAGACTGTAAGCTATATGTTCAGCGTCATCCAAGACTATCACATAAATCACTCCTTCGACAATAGTAGGTAAAGAGTCCTAAGGGAAGAAGTACATGCTCAACAACAAGTCATTTTAAACCTTGGGGCTTCTCTGGCTTTGAGTCCTTGGTTCACAATGATCAGTCTCAAAAACTTCTGGTCACTTGTGGTATGGAAGGGAGAACAGGGGCTGGAGTTTCAGTTAAGCAGTTGTACTTGACAATTTTCTTAATCTCTCTGAGACTTACTTGTTTCTTAGGTAAAAACACATTTTATAAAACCCAGTATACAAAGTTGCTTTGAGGACTGAATATGACAATGCTCCTGACACAGCCCCTGATAGAGTGAAGCTCACTAAATGTTTGTTGTCTGTGGCCTTTTCTTTTTATTTGCAATGACTGTACCTGAGTCTGGATGTGTGTGTGGTGGTGGCAGAGAGTGTGATTTCTTTCAGGTGGTATCCGCAGCTCCCAGGAAATGCTTAGAACCTGGCAGGAGCGCAGGAGAGGAGATGCCTCCTGTTCTAACAGCCTTTCCTTGTTCCCAGTGCTCCCCACACATGGACCCTTCCCCTTTCCCCTTGCTTCTTTCAAGCTCCTTCCCGCATCATTTTACAAGTGCTCCTTTCTTTGCTAAAATGCTGGGCCCCCAGCTCTTCGTATGGTGGCCTCCTTCTTGTTATTTTGGCACCAGCTTAATGGCTTACCTCTTTGATGAAGCCTTCTCAGTTATATTTATCTATAAATAGCTTCTTTCTAAGTGAGGAGTCTGCTCCAGGGCCAAATCTTCCATGTGATCTTTCAGGCCCAACCGCAGACAATTATAAAACATTATCTGTCAGGCTTCATGAAGTAGAGGTGGGGGATGGCCTTCTGCACACCACAGCCAGTGCACTGCAATTTTCTAGAGGGAGTTGCAGTCAAGACTTGGTACCCGTCCCCGCTCCATGGCCAGCCACGCTCATGCTCTCATACACACCTCTGCATTCCTAGCCTGGGCTCCTCCATTTGGAGCCCTCCTTATCGGGGACCTTGGCAGAGGCACATATACCTTGACTCAGTACCTTTCTCCTCCCAGTCCTTCCCCCTCTCCCTCCTCTCTGGTCCATGGATCTATAAAGAGAAAGGAGCCTTTTCTACAGGGCACTTTTTTAGTGAGATGATTTCCCCATCTGTGCTTCATCCACCCGACCCTTGCCTTATGCGGTTCAATGGGGGAAAACGCAACAGTGGTGAGCCGTGCTTTTTTTTTTTGCCTTTTGCTTACACTGTTACGGTAAGTGAATAAAGACCTGATTGTTACTCTCAGTTTGGCTCCTTGTCCTAATTGACCACCTCCATACTTGATTGTTTGACACGAAGAACTTATCACTATTTGAAATTATCTTGTTTGTTTGGTGGTCTTGTTTACTGCCTCCATTTCTGATTTGAATGCAAGCTACTTCATTCAAGGTACTGGAGATTCAAGCTACGTGACCTTGCCTGCTCCATCTACTGCTACACCTGCAGTAGCTAGAAAAGTGTCCGGCATATACTAGGTCTTGAGTAAAAATAGGAACACTGAATAAACGGCAGCTACATCCTGGTAAACTCCTTCATCTGGGCTCTTCTCAGCAGGCAAATCTGTGTGCACCATGCTTTTCGCAAGGATAGAAAGAAGATTCAAGCCTTCAATACCGGTTCTCAGGTCTTCTTCATTTTCCTGATGTAAGATCTATATTTTATCATATCCATATCCTACCTGCCTAGATCTTCATCCACTGCCTCTGGTAGGACCACTTGAAATTATATTCCCTATAATGCATTATGTTCTACACTTGTAATTTCTATTGCCTTGTCTGCTAATGTTTGCTAGTTGGTTAGGACATTCCTCAGTTGCTTGTTAATTGTGTCCCTTATTAAATACTCTATCTGTATAGGACTTTCCTCCCCCATGTCCTGGGAATCCTATACTTGACTCATTTCACTTGTTAGAAAAGGACATTAAACTCTAAAACAGAGCGAGCAAATTATGGGCAATGGGTCAAATCCAGAATGTGGCCTATTTTGTATATTTCTGGGGCTAAGAATGGATTTCACTTTATTTATTTATTTATTTATTTATTTGAGAGAGAGGGCATGTGAACAGGGGGGAGGGGCAGCGACGGGGGGAGAGAGAATCTTAAACAAGCTCCATGCCCAGTGCAGAGCCCAACACGGGGCTCCATTCTCAGGACCCTGATATCATGACCTGAGCTGAAATCAGGAGTCGGATGCTTAACCAACTGAGGCACCCAGGCGCCCCTGAGGTGGAATTTTTTTTTTTTTTAAAGAATTGTTTTTTTTCAAGAATTGTTTTTAAAAACAAGAAAAAAGGACAGAGACAGCATAGCATATGGTCAGCCTAAAATACTTGCTATCTGGCCCTTTGCAGGAAAAGATCACTGAACCATGCTCTAAAATGCGTCCAGCCAACTCCAGAGGTGCCGACACCCACCGATCCGCTTGCTATCAGCCAAAGGCTGCACTGATATGGACAGCTAACCTTCAAAGAAGCCTATTTCCCTAATTATAGGAGGAAGTACCACTACCATCCTGGCATCTGTATCAGGAATTTAATCTTTTCAAAGTGGCTTCCTTATATAAATCTGGGGACCAAGTTTTACTTGCCACTTTATAAATAGTCAGCAAACCCTACTATGCATTACATCTGTTCTTCTAATCAGAGCAGACAGTTTGAGGTCTTCTTTGGACTTCAAAGTGCAGTGCTTGGTCACCAGCTCTCTGCACTTTAGGCCCTGGTGGCAATTATTCACAGCAGATTACTAGGGAGTTTATAAGCGATCATTAATAAAATAGTACTAGGATGAGTTTCTAAATTCATGTCGGCAAATAGGAGAAGAGTGGGCCAAGGTGGGAAGCCAAGAGGATTTTAAAACCAAGAAAGTCAATTTCCCAAGGCATATTCATCAGAAATATAAAACTGTGTAACCTCCACCGAATTTTCAGATGTTTTGATAAAAATTCCTGAAAAAAGAATTGACTGCCTTTACAGAGTATAGTAGTATCCTTTTGGCTGCAAAGAGTAGTCATCTTCATTAATTTAACAAATATTAATTGTACATCTACTGTTTACCAGGCACTGTTCTGGACAATGGAAAAGAAACAGCGAACAAAATAAGTTTTTCATCTTGTGCCATTTTTTTCACATGGGAGACTGGCATGTGTCAGGTAGCAGAAAGTGTTGCGAAGGTTAACAAAACAGAATAAGGGAGATAGGGGGAGTCAAAGATGGAGTGTTGCTTTTTTACCCAGAGAGTTTAAGAAAAACCTGGCTGATGAGATGACAGGAGAGCAGAGAGAAGAAGGAAGTGTGAGAGTTGATATTGGGACAAGCATTTCATGCAGAAGAAAATGCAAAAGCCAAGACACTAAGGTGGTAAGGTTGGTCTGTTCAAAGTCAGCGCCACTGAGTAGAGGAAGAAGAGGAGAGTGGAGAAGGCAAGGTCAGAGAGGAGGCAGGGAACCAGATCTGAAGGACCTTATTGCCTTTTATTCTGAATGAGATAGGAAGTGACTGGGGGCTTTTAGCATGGGAATGAAATGATCTGATTTAGACTTGAAAATGATGGTTGAGACTTATCTCTGTGGAGAATAGATCTGGGGGACTGGGATTTTAGTTAGAAGGCCATTTCGTGGCAATCCCAGAAATGATGAAGGTCAGGCCCAGCATGGTGGCAGTTAAGACAGTAAGGAATGATTAGGAACAGACTATATTTTGAAGCTATAACTTAAATGTTTTTTGATGGATTGGATGCAAGGTATGAGAGAAAGAAAGGGTCAACAATGACGTGAAAGATTTTGTCCATAACAAATGGAATGATGAAATTGACATTTGCTGAGATGGGGAAAAATGTGGAAGAAGCAGGTTGGGTGGGGTAAATAAAAAGTTTGCTTTAGGACTTCTTAATTTTACGCTACCTATTGGACATGTAAGTGGAGTTGTGAAAGACACCAATGGATGTACAAGGTCTAGGCTAGAGATATCTATTTGGGGGTTGTCATTTTATAGTTTATACTTAATGGCATGGAATGGAATGAGTTCCCCCAGTGACTCAGTATCTTTAGAGACAAGTAGATGTCTGAGAACCAACCTCTGGGTTGTATATGTACAGGATGTAGAGGAAGAAGCAAGAGAGACCGAGAAGGACCAGTCAGTAAAGGGGCCACTAAGAGAGATGTGGGTGAAGAAACTATGTGAAGAGAACACGTATGATCAATTCTGTCAAATTCTGTTAATATGGACAAAAATGAAAATTGGATTTAGCAATGTAGTGACCAATGGTAACTTTTGGTGGAGCAGGGGGTGATGTAGTGGGTTTAACAGAGAGTGAGAGAAGAGAATATGGAGCCAATTATTCTCCTAAGTAAATTACTCATTAAAGGAATTTTATGATAAAGTAACATAAGAGAACACGGATAACAGCTAGAAGGAAAATATCTTCAAGGGAAACATTTTTAAAGAAAGATATTTTAGTATTTGGATGCTGATGAAATGAGTCATAAAGGAAATATTTTAAAAAGTGGAAGAGAAAGGGGACAGTGACTGGAATGGTGTCTTTCAACGTGTGGTGCCCAGAGACAGGAGGGACTGGCCTTTGAGAGGTGTATGGAGAATGCCTCCATGATAACAGGAGAAATATAGTTAGACTATGAAATGTGGTGGTAAGAGTGGGTGGAAACTCTTCTGATTGCTTCCGTTTTCTCAGTGAAATAGGAACCAAGTTCATCAACCAAGAAAGAGGATGGGAGAGAAAGTACTGCAGGCTCAAAGAGTGATTATGGAATGAATGTGAGCTAGGTAAAGTCCAGGTTGGGAGCTGGGGCCAGGTCAGGAGAGAGGCCACGGTAGCTGCTTATGGGGCTATAGTTCGACAAACACTGCAAATAGAACAGAAGCCCAAGGGTGTTACACCTGTCAAGGGATCAGGCCACCATTAAGCTTCAGGCGCAGACAATGTTACAGAATGAACTAGGCTGGGCAAACATGAACACTTAGATGCAACCTCAGTTCTCCATTTAATAGTAGAAAATAATACCTATCCCAATATTGAAAGGCCTCAGGGTGACACCTCTGGCTCTGGAATGGTTGTTGATTCTCTAACACCCCCAACACATGGAAGTCACTTAAATTTAGTGTCTCTTCCTTTGTGGGGAATGAACATGAGGGTAAGGCAGCAGTGTGAAGAGCATTGGGAAAAATATGTAAGTGGTGAGCAATTAATTACCTTTCAAGACTTACATTTCCTGTGTTATTTTAATGGAGCAACAAATCCTGTAAAGCAAAAGAATTTGGGGTGACAGAATAAGATCTTAGCACTTCCATGAATCTTCTTTCTTTAATTGGTTTTACAGATAATCTCTCTAGACCATCTCCCTGGGACCCAAGTTAATAATTTGCCCAGGGTTTTGCAAAATTAATTTCCAAATTATATTTCCAAACAATTCCCAAGATTATATTTTGGAAAATATATCAGATGAATCCTGGTTAACATCACCATTTCATTGTTAGTTTGTTTATTTTCTTAAGATATGGATATAGAAATTAAATGTGTGCTTATTTTTATCTACAAATATTTTGTAGAGACTTATTTATCATCACTGCAGCTTTATATTTGAAGTGAAGTGACTTGAGAATTGGAAGAGCATGGTGTTACAATCACTCCTTCAAGTAAATTTTATGAGCAAGAAGGAATTTTTAAAATGCTAGAGTTTCTACTATATTGTTTTAAATTTGTACTCTTTATGACGTTTTTATTTCATTTATAATCATGTTAAAATGAGTCTTTTTCTCTTGTAACATTTTTAAGTATTAGAAAAGCCTTCATACTCAGTGGGCTCTAAAGATCAATCTGTAACATTTAATAGATGTATTGCAAGTACAAAAGGAATATTCTCATCAAACTCTGGATATAGAATTTCCCTCCATTTTATAGCTTATAATTTTATTTTCTCATTACCCAGTGAGAATATTGTTCAAGGTTAGACTTTGTTATTCCATGGTTCTATATTCAACATAATTGATATTTGGATTAGATAGACGTTGTTGAATGGCTTGTAACACATAAGATTTAATCAGGAGGAATCATTAGTTCACAGCTAATTTTGATGCATACCAAAATTAACCAAAGCTTCCAGTTAAAATTTACAAGTAGGTATTACAGGAGATATATTATAAATCTATTACATTACAGTAGATTACATTAAATTAAAAAATTAAAGTAGATATATTATAGTAGTTGTATTATAAAAATGGTAGTAGATATATTATAAATCTATTTGCTGCTGTCTACATAGAATCGGGTTGTATAGGGAGAATTCTTGGACTGGTGTACCCTGTATATGTTGCTTAACCAACCAGACCCTCAGTTTCTTCCTCTGGACATTAAGGGAATAAATGAGATGACTTTGTAATCTAAGCTTCCCTGACTCTAAGATCCCATGGATTCATCTGAAGTCACATTAAGTCTGCACATTTAAAAGAGAGGTGTGTAATATAAAAGGTATCTACTAGGTAAACAAGACTAACCTTTCCTATCCAATTAAATGTTTCTTAGATTAATGATTTATTCTTTTCATTGACATCACTTTATTTGTGAAACTAAGCATCTGGACTTCTGAATTGGGTTCCAGGTTGGATTTTGTGGTGTCTATTCTGTACTCCAAGAACAGGTTGCTCATTCATTCATTCATTCAACAAATATTTATTAAATATCTAGGATGTTCATTCCAAGCACTATTTTGTCTTAGCAGATACAGAAATGAACAAAACAGAGGAAAACACTTTACTTCATAGAGCTTAGATTCTAGTGAAGAAAGACAATAATAAACCAGTAAAATATACACGTGTTGAATAGTCACAAACAGAATGAGGAAAATAATTAGGGTTGAAATTTAGGGAAAACCGGGCGGTGGGTAGAGGTATAATTTCAAATAGGATGATCAGGAGAGTCCCACCGATAAAATGACTTTGTAACTGAGACTGGCCACACGTTTATTGTACCACGTTTCATGAGTGTCAGAAAATGTCACCAGAAGGCATTTATAAGAGAAGGAAAAATGTAGAAACACAAACTCAAAATTCAAGATTAGAGTCAAGTAGAGGAGATGAACAAATAAAGCAGGCAGTAAATAAAAGAGGTGTCTAAGATGTAATGCCAAAAATATGAGTCCAGATTCATTGTCTATCACTTTCCGGTTGTGTAGTCTGGGAAAATTACTTAACATTGCTAAACTTGAGTGTGTTCATCTATAAAATTGAGAGTATAACCCACACCTGTGTCCTCAAATAAATACAAAGTTTAAATGTGCTTGTACATTTGTTTGTTTGTTTCTCATAGACTTAACGTGGTAGCCAGCATATGATGAGTTGGTACTTAGTATGTGTTCAACGATTACATAAAAGAGCAATAAATAATTTTCTAAGAAGTGGCTTTTGTTTTATAGTCTTACCCATTGTACACAAACAGAATTTTTTCATGGTAAACCTTGGTTAAGCCTTTTAAATTTATGCTTCTTTTTTGAATTATCTGAGCTATAAAATAATCTGAGCACAGTAGCAACTGTGAATTGAAAACAAAACCAATCTTATTAACAACACTGATTAAAATGTTAAATCTGCTCTGTAAATATAAGTTTCTATAAACGAAAATAAATGTTAACATTAAATCTGCAGTTATTTTTGTTAACCTCAAAGCTCCCTAGGTGGTGGGAAAGAGTGTTATTTTACAAAACGAATGAGTCTATTTCCTTGTGCTATAGGAAGGTTTTAATTTTGATGACAATGAAAGGCATCCCTAGTATCCAGGTAACAGCTATTTACATATTGGATTGGAGTTTGCAGTTCCAACCATTTTTAAATAGAGTAAAATAAGCTGTGCCTCCTTTTATGCTAAAACCGGGTTAATCAGAAGCATCAATCAATTTCATACTGTAAAAGAAGTAGTATGAAAAGAATACAATATAAGTACTCTATATATTTATTTTGCTACTCAGCCATGTAGGACAAATGTGTGCTACTATATAGTATCATACAGGCAAAATGATGTTACTTTTTATCTCACATTTTCATATCTTTTAGTATATTTAAATTAAATTAAGAGCCAGGTTTAGGATTGCATAAAATGCCACAATTCTTCCATTACGTTTCCATACCTAGTCCATTTCCAAAATGGCAAACTGGATACAAATAAAGTCAGGAAAACTGTTTTTGATGCATCTTAGCTTGCATCAAAAAATATTGAAATAAGCACTTAAGGCAAATAGTTGCCTTTCAAGCTATACTAGCTTTTTTCCTCCTCACAAAATCCATCAGCTTTTGAAGAAGAGTAAGTCATTCATTTGAAAACAAAGGTCATATCAGAAAAAAAGACAGTACACGCATGACTAACAAAATCCTCTCATTCATGAGAAAAGTTTTATTTAAATTTCAAATCAGTAGTGAACCTTAACCAAACACTTTTTGACCAGGAAAGAAAATGAACTCTGTATTTCTATGGAGATAGTTTGTGAAGCATAACGTATGATAGATCTTATCTTTCTTATGACCCTGCTTACCACTTGAAGGTGCCGTAGGTCATGAAAATGTACAGCACAACTCATAATGTTTAATTCACTTTTTTAGTACTCATTATTCTGTATTGTGCCAAATAAGTAATCCTTGAAGCCAGACATGATGATTTCACTACCCTTAAGCAAACCCTTGTATTACATACTGGGATATACTTTTTTGATGGTTAAAAACAAGCTTTAATAGCAGTTGTTAGCAAACAAATGTAAATCATATTGAATCCCAGAAATGAACTCTTCTTTGTTTTCAAGCATAGTGCAGAGCTAATTTCACTTAAATGCTTTATATCCAGCATCTTTATTTGCAACATTAGCTAGCCATCTTTGATTTTTTTTTTTAATATATATTATACAGCCAGCTTGGGAAAATGCTTATAAAAATACATTATACAAAACTAAAGTTAGTAGATCATTTGGGAAATAAAAAGTAACATGTTAGTAGAAGTGGAGGTTATTGAAATTTTCCATCTGAGTGTGACTGAATTAAGCTCTCCAGATAAAATTTGACATTGTGAGAAACACAGAAAAGGTAGTCATTTTAATATTTTCAAGTTCTGGATATTAAGCATTTTATGGATCATATAATTAATTATATTTTTCACTTGCTGTCAAATGATTGGTATTGTGTGTGGCTTGCTATCCTGGAAAATCTTGTGCTGAGGCCACTAACTATGTGGTTTGGACAACGTGTTTTCATTTGGACTACATCAAATCTACATAATTACCAAACTTCTAATAAATACAACATATCACTGGAGAATAATAAAATATGACCTGTTGGAGGTGTCTTAGAGGCAGAGAGCCTTACACAGCACACATTTTCCACATACAATTTCTGAACCAGAATTGGGCAGGTAGAAACCAAAACACATCATTTATGGATACAGTGAATATAGGAAGACTTGGCTTATATTTGAAGGCAAGAGGACTTCTTACTATTTAACACAAAGTAGGTGGGATTCTTCCCATAGAGACTTCTTAGAGGAGCAGAGTGGAGTGAAAATATCCTTGGTATGGGTTTGTACCCCTATGAGAAAGAGAAACAGAGGGATGGAATTGAGTACTCAATTTCACCTTCCATGCTTACAAGTTAGAAAATCATTCCACCTGAGATGGAGTCAGAATATGGATAAGGAATGCGAGGATATTAGCCAATGAAGTCTCCCTCCACATGCAAGGAAATACCAGTAGTGATAAACAGGCTAGCCCTTGCTTCCCCTATAACATCTCTTGGATATGGGATAATGGAGCCAAATAAAGAATGGTGCAAGGTAAACAATGACTCGGTGATCAAAATTGCTACTTTAATCAATATTTATCCAGTAGTTGTCATGAGCAAAGGATAATGCTTTATACAGATATTTGCAGAGGTCAAGCTCAATAAATATTTAATAATAAAAGAATGAAATAAAAGTTCCAGCTGAACATAAAAATCAAAGTCAATTGTTAACTGAGCTAATTGGTACTGATTCCAAATCTTTGTTTGGGTCTTGGAAAAAGAAAAAGAAAACAAGCACTATTCAGAGCTCCAATTTGCCCTGTCATGTGTATAGTATCTTTATTTCTTTTGTGGTAGATGGCAAAAAATGGTCTCAGTTCTTCCCTGCTTCATGTATCCAGTATTTGTCATCTAACTTTGCAGTGTTCTGGAGTTGACCATATGGCTTGTTTGGGTCAGTAGGATAGCAAACATGACCAAACAGAAGCTGGAAAACTGTTTGAATGAACAAGCTTGATGTCTCTCTTGCATTGCTGCCATCACCATGCCTAGTCTAGAACATGCTGGAATCTAAGAAATATGTAGTAGGGTCAAATTATTTCAGTTGTCCTATCTGAGGCCTGCCTAAGTCCAATGCCAATAAAGCGAGTGCAACAAAATTCAGCAGATCCAACTAGAAAGCAACCCAGGCACTTGGGCATTGAAAGTTTGTTGTTATTTGTCACTGAGGAGTTGTATGTGTGTGTGTGTTTTAAGATTTACTTATTTATTTAAGAGACAGAGAGAAAGAGAGAGATAAAGAGAGAGGTGGGGGCAGGGAAAGGCAGAGGGAGAGGAGAGAATCCCAAGTGAACTCCCCACTGAGTGCAGAGCCCAACTCAGGGCTCCATCCCAGGACCTGAAATCATGACCTGAACCTAAATCAAGAGTCTAAGACTCAACTGAATGAGCCACCCAGGTGCCCCTTGTGGTTCTTTTTATACAGCATTATAGCAGCAATAGATAAATGCTAAAGCTTCTTTCCATTCTGTCTTCTCCCCTTTCTCTATCCTTTATTCTTTCTTCCTTCCTTCAATGATAAATCAAAATTTATTCATCATCTGCTGTGTGCTAAGCATTATGCAGAGAACTGGAGATGCAAGGATAATAAGACATTAACCCAATCACTTTATCTTTATCTCTATAATCCTTGTCAATTTTCTCTCTACAATCTATGCTCTCTTATGACTATCAAAGTCAATAGGCTATAAAATTAAGTGACTATCTGCAGCCAAGTATAATTTTGTTAATTGTTGAATTCAAAGCCCTTTGAGCATCTAAATAATAATAGACAGAGCTTAGTCATTACTTTTATTGTTGGCTCTAGCTTCCTGTCCTAATGCCTGGGCACAAAGCCATGTGCAAATCTGTAAGGTCATTGGTGTCTGAAATGTTTGGAAAGAAAACAGATAGAGTGGAAGATACTTTAATCATAGGAGTTGCCAGAAAGAAAATATATACGAATGTGGGACTACATGAGATATGATGGTATAACTATCTATACTAAATGTCATACTTTTAATGACCTTATAGAAAAAGACCTAAAGCACATAGATTCATATTTTAATTAAAATCTTTATTATAAAGACTGTCTATATAATACAAATATGTTATATATAAATTATAATGATATATTTTGTAATATATAAATTACTTTTATATATAAAATATATTTATATACATGAAGAAAAATATATAATTTAATGCCATATGCCTATTAACCCAGACTCAACAATTATCAATTTAAGGACAATTTTGTTTCATCTATATCCATACTTTTCTTTCTAGATTTCATTTTGAAACAAATTCTGGTCAGCGTATAATCTTATTTATAAATAGTCAGTACATATACCTAAAAGATAAAGTCTTAAAAAAATAGTAATACCATTACCACACTTAAAAATAATACTTCTTAATATTAGCAAACTCCACAGTCCATGTTCAAATATTGCCAATCATCTCATAAATGTTCAAAACAAGAGCCAAAAAGGTTTCATGCATTGTAATTGGTAGACATATTTTTATGTCTCTCAATTTTAAATGATTAATTCTTCTTTTTCCCTTGCAATTTATAGTTTGAATAAACAGTCATTTATTTGAATTCATGACAGCTTGAATTTTGATGTGGAATCATATAACATATTTCTCTGACTTGTATTTTCTGAAACTTGGAAGTTAGATCTATGGGCTTGACCGTATTTAGGTTAGATTTTCTTGCAAAATACTTCAGAAGTAGTTTTGTCTATTTCCATCAGGAAGCACTGATGCCTCTCTAAAATGTATTAATTAACTAAATCCACCAATTCATTAAAGACTGCAAAATGGTGATAGTCTAATTATATCTCTTTCTCTTGTTAACAAGCTAGAACATAATTATAAAGAGAAACTTCTCAAGACATATTTGGTTACCCTGGGATTCAGTTGGTGCAGGAAAAGGCGGATAAATTTTTCATTCTGTATTAGCCAGTTTTCGAAATAATGAATTGGTGATTTTGCATCTTCCATAAGTGAACAATGACTTTTCTTTCTCTTTCCCCTTTCTGTTGTTTCTTATTTTTCTTAAAAGAACCTTAATGATCCATAGATTTAATCATATTTGATTTATTTTAATTCATTGGTCAGGGGGAGATCCTTCAAATTGGCTATTGAGTTCTTTTATTTAAACACCAGTAGTCTTTGATGCTTTCTGGTTGGCAAAATATGATAGACTCATTTTGTACATCTTCTTCCCTAGAACTGGAATCAGACAGCTCTTCAAGGAGCCCCGGACACTTTTGTATGGAAAATTATATTAGAGATGACAGTCCTAGCACTGGTAGCATCATGCAACTAAATTCATCATAGTTTCTAGGCCTTTTCCATGGGACAGCTAACAAATGCATGCATAATACTTAATGACTTCATTCAGACTCTTTGAATTCAAATTTAGGGCCATTTGAATTAGAATTGTATATACAACCTCATTGATCTCCTATCAACCAGTGCTAGAAATCCATTTTCCCAAAGACTCCAATATAATTACTCTTTGGCTTTATTCTACAATACACATATAACACTATCAGTATCAGAAAAACACTGTCAACACTGCCACCAATAATTTGATCACACAAAAAAGTTTGAAATTATTTTTTTCAGTTTGTGTGTGTGTGTGTGTGTTTAGGATATATGCCACTTAGGAATATGCAACCAAAATCTGTGTTTAGTCATTTGAAATAGTTCCCTCTTTGGTTATGCCAGGAATGGACTAAATAATTAGAATAGATCAATATTTAAAGTTTAGCCTCAGATTTCAAAATATTTCTGTCGTTTGAACTTTCCATCATAATTATTTAAATTAGTTTCATTATTTTAAAGTCAAATTCACAAACAAGATGTAGTAATTAGTCTCCAAAATGGCCCTTAAGCATCTTTGCCTCCTGGTATTCATGCCCTTGTATAGTTCCCTAAGGTTAATCAGTATGACCAATAACATACTTTGAAAGTGATGATGTGGGACTTCTAAGGATAGGTCATAAAAGACATTGTGGCTTCAGCCTTCATCTTTTGAATCACTCATGGGGAGAAACCAGCTACCATGTCTAATGCATTTCTCAATAGTTTGTTAAAGGGTGCATCCTTTGGGCCCCCTCAAAGAATAGAGTGTTTAGTGTGCAGTTGCACATAATATATCTACTTCCACATGTGTCTTCTTAAGCCTTCTGATGCCTCCCTTCACATTACACCAAAGAAAATCAACTTTGTTGCATATAGGCTACTCTCAAATCCATGTTTTAGTTTAAAGCAGTTTGCTAGAGCTGCTTTTATCGCTGGAGCCACCATATTAAATCCAGTCTGCTATAAGATGTGCATCTGTACCAATCACTTGGTATGATAAAAAATGATATTCTGTCCTCTGTGGTTTAACACTCTTAGAATTCATTAGCACCTGCATATATTTTCCAAAGTTTCTGGTGATTTAAATTAACAAAACATTGCAATCACTATGAAGTATAAACTATCTTCTTCTTAGACTTAACTCCTGTTTCCTTCAAGCCTACTAAATTTGACACGAAACATAAATCTAGAGGCAATAATGGGTGGTTTGGATGGATCTTGCAGTGTACAGCATTTCTTTACATGTTACTGCCTCACTAAGTTTATTACATGGTCTTCAAGCAAGGAGAGCTAGTTTCCTCAGACATGGGAGGAGGTGAAGCATTCCCTGATAAAGAAGACTTAGAAAAACTAGCAGGTTCAGGATGTTCAGCATTATTCAAGTTCACCCATGTGCTTCTATTCCAAATCACAGTGTCCCAATCTTTCCCAATCAGTGCTCTAACTTTCAGTTAGAAATCTGTAACTTCAATTTATACTGTACTTTTTCCTGAGCCAAAGGCAGACGCTCAACCGACTGAGCCACCCAGGCGTCCCCTATACTGTACTTTTTCAATTGAACTTTCTCTTTTTTTTTTCTTTTTTTTAAGATTTTTATTATTATTTATTTATTTGACAGAGAGAGACACAGCAAGAGAAAGAACACAAGTGGGGGGAGTGGGAGAGGGAGAAGCAGGCCTCCCATGGAGCAGGAAGCCCTATGCGGGACTCAATCCCAGGACCCTGGGACCATGACCTGAGCCGAAGGCAGACGCCTAATGACTGAGCCACCCAGGCGCCCCTCAACTGAACTTTTTCAATTGAACAATTAAATGCTGGGTCTTATATTCAGCAGGCTTGGCTCCGTGGCTGTAAGGATTGAGTGGTTCCATTAGGTCTGCATATATACTTATATATATTTATTCATATATATATATATATATACACACACACACATGAGCATATACATGTATGCCTATGGATATAATTATATATCATATTCTATACATATTTACACATGTATAGAATTTATATTTATATATATTATATACATTTATATACATATATTCATTCATACAAGAATGTGTTATACATATATATAAATAAGTTTTATTATTATTTGACTACTATCCTTTTAGTGAGACACTGGGCTCTGGGGACCCTGCATTTTTAGAATGTCACAAAAGGAATGAATGAACTCTGAAATATGCATCATTAATAATAATAACAAAAATAAACTTTAAAACTAAAAAATATAGGATAGATACTTCATATACACTATCTCACAGAATTCTCAGTACTATAATCCCCAAATTAATCTTGGTATTATAATCCCCAAATTAAAGAAAGTGAGGCTCAGAGAGGTGACGATCTTGTCCATTGACACACAGGAAATAAAGGACAGAGCAAAGATTCAAATAATGTTTATAGTATTTTAAAACTTTATTCCTTTTTTCTATATAGCTCAGGTATCTCAATTCAGGATTAGACATGAAGTATTTTAAAGTACATTTATCATCCCATGTGAAGAACTCACGTATCTCCCATTTTAATAAGAATAAGTTGAGGAACATTTGAGGTGAGCTGACTGGACTCAGGTCATTCGGTCCGTGTGGAGAAATCTAGGCATCTGTGTGGTGAAAAAGAAAAGGACTGAATAAAAAATGTGGTAGAGCAGAGAACTGACCTTGCATTTCTGTAGGTTTAAGTGAGTGGTATGCTTATACCCCTTTCTAATTACTAAGATGAGATTCTCTGGGCAAAGGTTGCAGATTATGCCATGCCAAAATGGCTACGGGGCCTTTCAAAGAACAAGTAATTGATGTTGACTTGCAAAGCCTTGCACCAGGCATAAAACTTGCACATGCAATCATGAGCAGAAACACAGAGAACCTAGTGATAAGTGACTTCTCCATTCTTGATATGATTGATTATGGGAGTCACAAGCGATGTGGGAGTGATCACTAAATGGAATAGCCTCAAGGAAAGAAGTCCTTTGTCCAAGAAGATGAGTCTAGGAAAAGGATAGAGCACTGAAAAGATGAATTATGGTTTGGATTAGGAAATGACAAATGAGATCCTTCTGTTGATATTCAGTGGAATCCAGTGGCTATTTGAGATGGTTAGGGAATGTAACTGCTTCAGGAGATAGAGAGCTGTGGCAAGATAAGTTTTTACAGCACTTTAGTTGACATGACCTTTCTGTATCTCCTTAGGAATAGCACATTGACTATACAATTTCCTAAAGTCCTGCTGTCATCTGCATATCACAATTTTGTTCTTTCAATCTGTCCTGAATTCCTCCTCCCAGGATTATATGTTGAAGAAGAAAATAAATTATATTTCTGAAGAAGAAAATAAATACTAATATTTCAAAAATTGGCTATGTGAAATTGTGAAAGATTAATTCATACCTGTATTTGTTTGGTTATACTGTAAATGTTGTAAAATTTAACCAAGTCCACTTACAGCAAAGATCGTCTGTGAATGGAATGATAGCTCCTTTTGGTTTCTGCTTATGAAATTTGTTAAGTTATCCTGCCCTCTTCCACACTCCCTGCTGCCCCACTACTGCCTTTGATCCTCAGACCTGGGGCGCAGAGTTGTATTCCTGGTCTGTTGTTTCTGCTTCCCTCTGCTGCAAAGGGTTTGCTTGTCTGTCACATTTAGCAGACACTGAGGGACTCTGTCCAATTCTGGAAACAAGGCAGCTCCCTTTGCTCCTTCTTGAGGTTTAAGCTAAAATTGTTGAAATGACCTTGCCCTCCTTATCCAGAACTCCCTTTTGACTTCTGAGTGCGATG
Source organism: Phoca vitulina (assembly GCF_004348235.1). Lineage (NCBI taxonomy): Eukaryota > Metazoa > Chordata > Mammalia > Carnivora > Phocidae > Phoca > Phoca vitulina. Next base: position 73,102,752 of record NW_022589706.1, read on the forward strand.
AAAACTGTCAGAAGAGATCTAAGCCTTAAACCATTCCTCCCATCATTGCTTTTCCTTTCTTCTATTTTTCACTTTTCTTCCTGCAGTCCAACTCCATCAACCACACATATGACTCTCCTGAGATTTCCTGCTGAATTTCCTGAGTTTGCTTCAGCTATTAATTGAAGCATCAGGACTTTAAAAAACAAACAAATATGTATTTTCTTCTCTTATTTTCATTATTCTGTAGTGCAAGATGGGATACTCTCATCTTTTTATCTGGGATATACCAAATTAGGATAAAATGAAGATCTAACTGCTAGATGTGGTTGTTGATTTAAGGAAAAGAAAGAAAATCTAACTGCATGCAAATCATTGTGCCATACACAGTTATACATGCTTAAAGCAAACTTAGCTATGTGAGCTGGCTGTCACATCCTTTAGGATCAAGAAGCCCAGATCAGAATCTCTGAATGCTTTAGACTATCTGTTAATTTCTATTTTGGATGGATGGAAGAGAAATTATGGGACAAGATGATGAGAAAACCCATTAAAGGTTTGCTATCTTAAGAAGCTTAAAAATAACTGGAAGGTAGATATGTTCTGAGTAATTTCATAATTCAGTCAGCAAGATGATACTTTAACAGAGTAAAATTTAGGTCTTTAGAGTAGATGATTTTCACTTCTACCGCTATGTATACTCATACATAGATAGATGATGTTGAAGAAAGGATTCATTTTTTGCTTGTTCTTTTCTTCCTCATGAGCTTGGATTTAATAAAAGTAGATATACATATATCTATCTATCTATCTATCTATCTATCTATCTATCTATCTATATATATATATAGAGAGAGAGAGAGAGAGAGAAAGTATTCGAGGACATGCGCAAATTGGGGAGGGACAGAGGAAGAGGAAGAGAGAGAATATTAAGCAGGCTTCACGCCTAGCATGGAGCCCAATGTGGGGCTGGATTCCACAACCCTGAGATCATGACCTGAGCCAAAATCAAGAGTCAGATGCTTAACTGACTGAGCCATCCAGGCACCTCAAGAAGTAGACATAATTTTTGGGGTGTGTGTGTGTGTGTGTGTGTGTATGTGTGTGTGTACATTTGGAATAATTTTTGGTGTGTGTGCACCTTTGGATTAATGTTTAACTTTTTGTCCTTCAGTTACACTGCATTAAAATGGGATGATAATATCACACCAAGATTAGTTAGTACATAAACTAGTTAATGCCTGTCAACTTTCTATAGTTCTTTAGAGAAAGATATTGTCATTTGGTTCAACTCATTTGTAAATGACCAAAAATGTAAAAATCAAGAATTTATTTCACTCATTTAATTTATATTATAAAACTTCAAGTATATTGGCATTTTTTTTGTTTGCACTATATGTAGGACTCTAAACTCCACTCAGGTTCAAATCAGATCAAAGCATTTATTTTACAACAGAGGCAAGAGTTCCATGATGAATAAGAAAATTAATGTAAAATTAAATTATTCACACTTTTAATGCTACATGATTAAAAGAATAAAGCATTTGGTAAAAATTAAAAAAAAAGGTATATCAGTATTAATCTTTTTACTATAGCCTGCCATTATGTCTCAATAGGCTTGTTTTCTTAAATGTTTCACATTCAAAAATTTAAAGCCAATTTAATTGGAAGAAATTTCAACCACAGTTTTCTCAAGAGAGTTATTTTCCTGTAAATTGTAGCTCTTACCCTTTATTGGATCACTGATCCTGTCTGGTATCTATTGAAAATGGTGACAACCTCTGCCTAGGTAAAGCTGAATGTCAGTCAATGGTCTTCACTGAAAACAACTAAAATCAACCCTGGGTGGCTCATGTAGAAACATGATTTACCAAAGGATTGAAGTAATTCACTGAACCTTTGGGTGGGGGTGAGAGAATTAAGCTTGGGGGCTATGCAATCCAGAACAGTGCCCAAAACACACCACAGGACGTTGTTTCCCAACTAGAGCTTCTATGTCCAACACTGGAGGCTATTGCAGGAAACTTGACTTTTGCTGCTTTTGGAAACTAGATCCAGTTGATGTTATGAAGTTATGAAATTTTGAGGCCTCAGGGCATAAGCAACATGGGCCAGGAAAGTGTATGGTCAGAGTCAGTTAGGCTGAGCCCATCATTACTGAGATAGCAAGAGAAGCTGAAGAAGCATATTTCTTTGTTCATTGATTTAGCCAATAACATGTAAGATCTGCTATGCCTAGTAGACACTGGGAAATCATAAGGAATAACACAAAGAAATAGTTTGTGGATTTGACAAAGTTTCTGAGAAGTCTGAAGATGACTGTGGCTAAGTCAAAGGAATTTTGTAAGAATCTTCTCTAGAAGTGTTTGACATTGTTGGAATAAGCTGTAGGGCTGCTTTGGGAAAATGAACTAGGGTAGAGGCAATAAAAACGCAGTGATACCACCCATAGAGCTAGAACAGAAAATGGGAAATCCTAAGACGACGGTAGGAAAAAGCTCATAAAGTAATACTAAGAAAATCATATTTAAAATGGAATTAAAATGACTTAACCCATAAAGAAAGATTATAAATGAGGCAAAATTTGAGATAGGGGTGTGTGTGTGTGTGTGTGTGTGTGTGTGTGGTCTCAAGAACCAAGTAATGAGTTGCAACCTGTATTAGTTAGCTTGGGTTGCCATAACAAAATAGCACAGACCAGGTGGCTTGAACAACAGAATTTTATTTCTACTATTTCTGGAGACTAGATGTCCTAGGTTAAGGTTTAGTAGGTCTCAGTTTCTGGTGAGAGTTCTTTTCCTGGCTTGCAGATAGCTGCCTTCTTGCTGGATCTTTGCATGGCCATTCCTCTAAGTGTGCACAAAGAGAGAGAGAAAGAGAGAGACACAGACAGAGAGTGCTCTGGAGTCTCTTCTTACCAGGACACTAATACCATTGGATGAGGACCTCTACCCTATGACCTTATTTAATCTTACTACCTCCTTCTAGGTCCAATTTCCAAATACAGTCACACTGGGAGTTAAGGCTTCAACATTTGAATATTGAGAGGACACAATTCCATCCACAGCAAACATTAAGCATATTTTATGTAATAGTGTTGATATTTTATGATGTCAAGGATTTTGTGGCTAAGTATTTTTAACCCAAACACATGTCATTGTGAAATATGCTAAAGCAATATATATATATATATATATATATATTTAATAGACATCATCAGATATGTAGTACGTTTGGTTTAAATTCACAGCATTTTTCAGTATCCATTATTTACAATAGCTATAAGCTAGGTGTCTTTTGGTACTCACTCTCATTTAATGCACATAATAAACTAGTGCCACTCTATATAAGTGGGATTAAAAATTGTCCTTGGGAAACCACTTCCGCTCATGGGAACACAATGAGTAAGATGTAATAAAATATGACTTCATTTTATTTTATTTTATTTTACTTTTTTTTGTTCCAAGGATTTATTGAAAACTCTAAACCAAGGAACTTGCTTGTTTATTGGGTTGCTATTATATTAGTTGGGGACATACAGAGGACTAGAGTAACACTCTGAATTTCTGGATAACTCAATTTCTTAGAAGCTCTGGAAAGGACTACCTGATTCAGGATTTGTCAACTATCTTTAAATTACAGAACTGCATACCTATTTATATACAGGAGAATCGTAAGAGAGTATTTGTTTTTATTGCCGTGATAAACCCATCCACTCTGAAGGGGGAGTAGCAGTAGGGAAACTTGCTTGCTAATCCTATAATCTTCAGTACACTGCTCAAAACCCAGTACTTGTTGAACACAGAAGGGACTATAATCGTAATGGCTCTGAGAACTATAACTCTGTATAATTGTTTAGTCTGGCCAGGCTGTAGATTTAAAGTGCCTTTGATGTAATGTCTAAAGGTATTTTTAAATTCCAAATCTGCATTAATACAGCAGAGGCATAATGCAGTATTAAAAATAAATAAAAAGGCAACCAAACAAATATGCAAACAAAAATCTATGCTACATTCACAGAAATTATAAACAAGAGCATTCATTATAATGATGTCAGTCTTAGTGTACAGCTCTATCTTCCTCTGAGATAGTACTTGTATATTTTAAATTATAATGATCTCATAGCATTTCTTCCCCCCCCCCACCTAGTCTGGAGTGTACAATCTGAAGTAAGTTTCTTTTGTTTGATAATATTTTAGGTATTATATATTATTTAGATATCCCCAAAGGCTGATAGATAATTCTTGTCTGCCTATGGCTAGGACCACAGGGATTTCTTGAGTTGATTGTATATATTTCTTTCCTGGAGATAACACTTACTTTTCCCTGTTTAGAGCAGAAAGACCCCATTGTACAATTTGTTTTCACCAAGGGATTTGTTTGTTTCATGAGCATGTTTATTGTGGAACATTCTTTGAACTAGATCTGGTGTTGCCCATGATATATGATGAATATAGTTAAATTGGTGGACAGAGATAGACAGACAAACCAAGTTTTAAGAGATCATGAATATGTATTCAATAATGTTGACTAAACAAAAATTTTCTACTAGGTCCTGGAAATTATAGATTGATAGTTTTACTAAATGATAAATATCATTAATGGTAATATGAATCAGGATTGACTTTTTTATTGGAGAAGGGTTTTTGGAATAATAAAATGAAATTATATATTTTATTCCTAGTCTTTTTACTGTATTTTATTTTTAATCTTAAAGAATCAAAGTTAATGGTTTATTTGGCTTTTCATTTAGATAGCTAAGTGATAATCTTGTTATACCATGTAACATTTTCAATGAAAAAAGGGAAGATTTTAATAAAACATGAACCTGTGAATATTCCTGATTATCCTGAGCAATAAAGAGAGACTTTTGGTTCTATTACTAAGGTACACAATCAATTGGAAGATAATAAAATTAAATAAATAGTAGTTGAATTTTAAATGTATTTCATCTCTATTAAAGTTTACATTAACATTGTTTTTTGCTTACAATATTGATTTAACTTATTAAAAACTGTGCATTGTAGGAGAATCAACATAGATCTAAAGAAAGTTTAGTTTTGGAGGGTTTCAGTAACTTAAACATTTTCTTAATATTTATCCTAGGGGCACCTGGGTGGCTTAGTCAGTTAAGCATCTGCCTTCAGCTCAGGTCATGATCCCAGGGTCCTGGGATCAAGCCCCACATCAGGCTCCCTGCACAGTGGGGAGTCTGCCTCTGCCCCTCCCCTGCTTGTGCTCTCTCTCTCTCTCAAATGAATAAATAAAATCTTAAAAAAAATATTTATCCTAGCAGTGTGATTAAGATTTTAGAATAACCCCTAAAATTGAAGTGTTTGTGTTGTCATTCTTTCATTATTGTAATACCTATTTTTTGTTGAGATATTTGATAACCAAAACAATGGTCTCCAGGGATATCCACACCCTAATCTTTGGAATTTTCAAGTATGTTACATTACTTGGCAAAGGAAAATTAAAATCGCAAATGGAATTAAAGTTGCTAATCAACTGACTTTAAGAGAGAAAGCTTTTCCTGGGTTACTTGGCTGTGTTCTCTGTAATCACAAAGATTTTTAAAAGTGGAGCAAGAGCTAAAATAGGAGGTCAGAGTGATTCTATGTAAGAAGGACTTGACTCACCCTTTCTGGTTTTGAGGGTGGAGAAAAAGACCAATAGCTAAAGAATTTAGGTGGCCTATAAAAGCTGGGACAATGTAAGAAACTGATTCTCCTCAGAGCCTTGAGAAAGGAACACAGCTGTGCAGACACTGCTTTCAGCCAGGAGTCACTCTCAGGTCCTAGAGCCTGCACTCTCACCTGACAACTTAATTCCTCAAACTCAGCATGAGAATCTTTCCAGTGGGTTATATAAGTGTCTTGTATAACGTAACCAAATAATGGAAGTGATTATCCCCTCATATGCATAAGCCCTGGCTACACTCAGGAAGAACATATACAGGGTAAATACACCATGGGACAGGAATCTTGGGGGCCATTTTGGAATTCTGTCTACTACACTTCAGGTGCCTCTTTCTCCCCACAGACACACAAGCACAAACACACACACACACATAGACACATACACTTGTTTTATATTATCAAAATGGACATATAAGCTTCTTATAATATTTGATTTTTTCAGTTGTTTTTTTACTAGTTCAGTCATAATATTTATGTTTTAACTACTGGATCCCATCCGATTCATGAAAATACCATGAAGAAAATAAAGAGAATTTCTCTGTGCATCCTTTCTCTTATGACATTCAATTGTATACTCACCATCACCAAAACCACACCACTAGTGACACTAATATTTCAGATCATTGTTTTTAATATTTACATTAAAAATTTTTTAATCTATGAGAGTTAAGTAGAAATTAATGCATAGCTCTACATTTCTGGTGACAGAAAAAACTATAACTGAAAAATCTTCACACTGATCTAGCACTTTATATTCTCAATGAGTCAAGTGATTAATTAAATCCTAATACTCTTATGAAGGAGATTGGGCATTTTAATAAATTAGAAAAAGTACAGCAAAGGTCTTAAATCAAGTCTTTATCATTGTCCAGGAATGCATGCCTCCCAAATTAAAGATATTTTACAGGGAAAATTGCTAAAAATTTTTCACTAGAAGATAACAAATAATATTATAAAACATATTTTTATAGTAAATTTCTAAAAATATGTGATAATTTTATGAGTAAAAAGAAGTTACAGAATATATAAAATATTGTGTCTAAATGTGTATGTGCACAAAATTTTTAAGTGTGATTAGAAAACATAAATGAGCCCTATGAAGCATTAGTTCCATGCATATATGATAGACTCCCCTCCCCAGTGTCTAATCCTGTTTTCTTACCCAACTATGTTAACTACAGATGAAAAAAAAAAAAAACCTTTTAATACACTGTTTTTTTTGTTAGTGCAACTTAAAATTTATAATATATAAGAACAAAAAATATGTTTAATGTATTATGTTGAGATTTTAAGGAATAAACTGTAGCTTGAATACATATTAGCATTATTGCAGAAGGACTGCAGTAGCTCTTCAGAGAGAAAACATCCCTTTTTTTAAAGATGTTATTTATTTATTTATTTATTTGAGAGAGAGAGAGAGAGAGATTGAGAGAGAGAGAGGGTGCACAGGGGAGAGGCAAAGGGAGAAGGAGAGAGAATATCAAGCAGACTCTGTGCTGAGTGCAGAGCCCAACGCAAGGCTCAATCTCACAACCTGGAGATCATCACTTAAGCCGAAACCAAGAGTCTGATGCTTAATCAGCTGAGCCACCCAGGAGTCCCACTATCCCTCCTTTTTTGTTGTTGTTGTTAAGATTTTATTTATTTATTTGACAGAGAGAGACAGCGAGAGAGGGAACACAAGCAGAGGGAGTGGGAGAGGGAGAAGCAGGCTTCCCGCGGAGCAGGGAGCCCGACGCGGGCCTCAATCCCAGGACCCTGGGATCACGACCGGAGCCGAAGGCAGACGCTTAACAACTGAGCCACCCAGGTGCCCCATCCTTTTTTTTTTTTTTAAAGAAACTTATGTAGTAGCTAAATAGCGACATTTCATTATGATCTAGGGGACCAGGCAACCATGCACTACAAATCCTATTTGGTTACAAGATAAGAAACATCTGTTGATTTTATAAAAATCTTCTTATTAAAAGAAAAGTCAGTAGTAATCCCATTGCTATATCCCCAAATATTACTTCTACTAGAGATAGATATCCTTCTAATCTTTTTTCTTTCTTCCCAATGTAACTGACATGGGGATCAAGTATATCTTGTGGGATATAATCATAAAGTATATTTATTCTTGTAGGAAGTCAGACACTCTTCTATTTGACTAATACTGTTCAGAGCTGAAATGTGCTCATTGGGTACAGAAATGTTTAAAAGTATTCCCTCATCAGAATCTTTCTTGGGTTCTTTGGAGACTGCTTTGCATGACCCTTCTGCCTAATGGGAGTCTTCACATGCAGTTCTCTTGGCCAGGTGATGGCTTCTTGCTTTCTTTTTCTCCCTGGTTTTCAGTGTTTTACTGATGCATAAGCTCTCCTTCACTGTTGGGATTCCATTGCCCCTCTGGTGGGCAATCCCAGGCAACATCAATGCAAGCCCACCAGGCTATCTCTCACATGATACCCACATCTGGTTCCCCAGATATGCTTTGTTAAGACGATCTTGGGGAAGAAAGCAGATCCCAGTGCAAAAGTACTTCTTCTCCCTTAGGAGATGAACCTGTCAGGGAATAACTCATCCTTAAATTTCTCAAGCTCATTCAGACATCTGTCCACCATGTACGTCAACTGCAGGCAACAAATACTAAGTTCCATGACTAGTTTTCTCATGTCCTTTCTCTTTAGTTGAGGTGAAGGGAGAATTTCATTCATTCTCCATCCTCGGGGAGGAGAGTGGATGGATGCCATGCACAGCAGCACACCAAACACTCTAGCCAACTCTTTCAATCTTCTACTTCCCCTCTTGTTGTGAATGAGAGTTGAAAACAAGTGGTTTTCCACAGTCTCCTTTTGTAAGTTCCACATGATCGTCTCACACTTCATTTTGGAATGTAAGCATCTCTTTTCTTGATCATTGGCAGAAAATAAATTAAAATATTTATATTTTAATATTGTATTACACTAACTTTAAAAAATGAACACACTTATGTAGATTAATTAAATGTATAGTTTTCTTTTTTTAAGATTTTATTTATTTATTTGAGAGAGAGAGAGCATGCATGTGGAGGGAGGGGCAGAGGAGGAAGCAGAGTCCCTGCTGAAAAGGGAGCCTGAGATCATGACCCGAGCTAAAGGTAGATGTTAAACTGACTAAGCCACTCAGGTGCCCCTAAATGTGTAGTTTTCTTAACAGTATTGTCATTCAATTACATATCATGCTTTATTCAATTAAGTTCTAAGCACTTTCCATCTTAGTACATGTTATTTGAGAACTTTATTTTAATGGCTGTCTAATATTTAACAGCACAGATGTACTATCAATTATTCAATAATTTTCCATTGTTAGACATTCATGTAAAATCTGAGTTTTAGTATTATATGTTACATCGTCGTGAGCAGGCTTTTGTAAATTTTCCCTTCTAAAAGGGTATAACAATTTCAATTCTCACTAATACTGTTTAAGCACGTTCATTTTTGATAACCTTGACCACATTTTTTTCAATTTAATATGTAAAAATGGTATTTCATTGATTTTTCTATTTGCATTTATTTAAGTGGAACTGAAATGCTTTTACATGATTACTGGTCTTTTCCCTTATATGATATGCTCTGTCTCTTAATAGGTGGGTTCATTTTTCTGTCACTTTTATATTTATATTCACTTTCAACATATCATTCTATAATTTCTGTTTATAATCCTTTTCCTTTCTTTTCTATTTGTCTATTTATCTTTTACTTCTTTTGGTTTGAGAAAGCTCTCTGTATTTCCCCTCCTTTTCTCCTTGGCTGCTTTAAGCTATAGACTGCAATTGTGTTTTTAGAGGTTATCCCAATATAAAATCTTGACCAAAAGTTTTTTAAAACAAGGCCTGTATTTAGTCAGCAACTCTTGCTCTTGTATAAGACACTTAACTTAAGATAATTTACATGCCTTGTGCTCACTTCAGCAGCACATATACTAAAATTGGAACAATACAGAAAAGATTATTAGCATGGCCCCTGTGCAAGGATGAGACACGCAAATTTGTGAAGCGTTCCATGTTTTTTCAATGGCACTAAATTCGAATCTTTCAATAGTTACTCTGAATATAAATGAGTTAAATGCTCCAATCAAAAGACACAAAGTATCAGACTGGATAAAAAAGCAAGACCCATCGATATGCTGTCTGCAAGAAACTCATTTTAGACCCAAAGACACCTCCAGATTGAAAGTGTCCATTTATCATGCTAATGGACATCAAAAGAAAGTTAAGGTATCAATCCTTACATCAGATAAATTAGAATTTAAACCAAAGACTGTAATAAGAGATGAGGAAGGACACTGTATCATAATTAAAGGGTCTATCCAACAAGAAGATCTAGCAATTGTAAATATTTATGTCCCCAATATGCAAGCAGCCAATTATATAAACCAATTATTAACAAAATTAAAGAAACACATTCTTAATAATACAATAATAGTAGGGGACTTTAACACCCCCCTCACAGCAATGGACAGATCGTCTAAGCAGAAGATCAATAAGGAAACAAGGGCTTTGAATGAGACACTGGACCAGATGGACTTTACAGATATATTCAGAGCATTCCATCCTAAAGCAACAGGATGCACATTCTTCTCGAGTACACATGGAACATTTTCCAGAATAGTTCACATACTGGGTCACAAATCATGTCTCCACCAGTACCAAAAGACTGAGATCATTCCCTGCATATTTTCAGACCACAATGCTTTGGAATTTGAACTCAATCACAAGAGGAAATTTGGAAAGAACTCAAATACATGGAGGTTAGAAAGCATCCTACTAAAGAATGAATGGGTCAACCAGGAAATTAAAGAATTAAAAAAATTATGGAAACAAATGAAAATGAAAACACAACTGTTCAAAACCTGTGGGATGCAGCAAAGGTGGCCCTAAGAGGAAAGTGCATAGCAATACAAGCCTTTCTCAAGAAACAAGAAATACACAACCTAACTTTACACCTAAAGTAGCTGGAGGAAGAACAGCAATTTAAAGCCTAAGTTCAGCAGAAGAAGAGAAATTATAAAGATTATAGCAGAGATCAGTAACATAGAAACCAAAAGAATAGTAGAACAGATCAAAGAAACTAGGAGCTAGTTCTCTGAATGAATTAATAAGATCAATAAACCCCTGGCCTGATTTATCAAAAAGAAAAGGAAAAGGACCCAAGTAAATAAAATCATGAATGAAAGAGGAGAGATCACAACCAACACTGATGAAATATAAACAATTATAAGAACATATTATGAACAACTATATGCCAACAAATTAGGCAATCTGGAAGAAATGGATTCATTCCTAGAAATATATAAACTATCAAAGCTAAAACAGGAATAAATAGAAAACCTGGACAGACCCATCACCAGTAAGGAAATTGAAGCAGTAATCAAAAATCTCCCAATAAACAAGAGTCCGGGGCTGGATGGCTTCCCAGGGGAATTCTACCAAACATTTGAAGAAGAATTAATACCCATTCTTCTGAAGCTGTTTCAAAAAAATAGAAATGGAAGGAAAATTTCCAATCTCTTTCTATGAGGCCAGCATTACCTTGATCCCAAAACCAGACAAAGATCCCATCAAAAGGGAGAATTACAGATCAATATCCCTGATGAACATGGATGCAAAAATTCTCACTAAGATACTAGCCAATAGGATCCAACAGTACATTAAAATGATTTTTCACCACAACCAAGTGGGATTTATTCCTGGGCTGCAAGGGTGGTTCAACATCCACAAATCAATCAATGTGATATACTATATTAATAAAAGAAAGGACAAGAACCATATGATCCTCTCAATAGATGCAGAAAAAACATTTGACAAAGTACAACATACTTTCTTGATTAAAACTCTTCAGAATATAGGGATAGAGGGAACATACCTCAATATCATAAAAGCCATCTATGAAATACCCACAGCAAATATCATTCTCAATGGGGAAAAACTGAGAGCTTTTCCTGTAAGGTCAGGAACATGGCAGGGATGTCCACTCTCACTATGTTCAACATAGTACTAGAAGTCCTAGCCCCAGCAATCAGGCAACAAAAAGAAATAAAAGGCATCTGAATTGGCAAAGAAGAAGTCAGACTCTCACTCTTTGCGTATGACATGACACTCTATATGGAAAACCCAAAGATTCCACCCCAAAACTGCTAGAACTCATACATGAATTCAGCAGGATATAGTGGCAGGGTATAAAATCAATGCATAGAAATCGGTTGCATTTCTATACAGTAACAATGAGACAGAAGAAAGAGAAATAAAGGAGTCGATCCCATTTACAATTGTACCCCAAACCATAAGATACCTAGGGATAAACCTAACCAAAGAGGCAAAGGATCTGTACTTAGAAAACTATACAACATTCATGAAAGAAATTGAGGAAGACACAAAGAAATGGAAAAATATTCCATGCTCATGGAGTGGAAGAACAAAAATTGTTAAAATGTCTGTGCTACCCAAAGCAATCTATGCATTCAATGCAATCCCTATCAAAATACCATCAGCATTTTTCACAGAGCTGGAACAAACCATCCAAAAATTTGTATGGAATCAGAAAAGACCCCAAATAGCCAAAAGAATGTTGAAAAAGAAAACTAAATCTGGTGGCATCACAAATTCTGGACTTCAAGCTATATTACCAAGTTGTAATCATCAAAACAGTATGGTACTGGCACAAAAACAGACACATAGATCAATGGAACAGAATAGAGAACCCAGAAATGGACCCTCCACTCTATGGTCAACTAATTTTCAACAAAGCAGGAAAGAATGTCCAATGGAAAAAAGACAGTCTCTTCAACAAATGGTGTTGGGAAAATTGGACAGCCACATGCAGAAGAATGAAGCTGGATCATTTCCTTACACCACACACAAAAATAGACTCAAAATGGATGAAAGACCAAAATCTGAGACAGGAATCCATCAAAATCCTAGAGGAGAACACAGGCAGTAACCTCTTGACCTTGGCCGCAGCATCTTCTTACTAGATAGGTCTCCAAAGGCAAGGGAAACAAAGGCAAAAATGAGCTATTGGGACTTCATCAAGATAAAAAGCTTTTGCACAGCAAAGGAAACAGTCAACGAAACCAAAAGACAACTGACAGAATGGGAGAAGATATTTGCAAATGTCTTATCAGATAAAGGGCTAGTATCCAAAATCTATAAAGAACTCATCAAACTCAACACCCAAAGGACAAATAATTCAGTGAAGAAATGGGCAGAAGACATGAACAGACATGTCTCCAAAGAAGACATATGAATGGCCAACAGACACATGAAAAAGTGCTCAATATCGCTCGGCATCAGGGAAATCCAAATCAAAACCTCAATGAGATACCACCTCACACGAGTCAGAATGGCTAAAATTAACAAGTCAGGGAAAAAAATGTTGGCGAAGATGTAGAGAAAGAGGAAACCTCTTACACTGTTAGTGGGAATGTAAGCTGATGCAGCCACTCTGGAAAAGAGTATGGAGGTTCCTCAAAAAGTTGAAAATAGAGCTACCCTATGACTCAGCAATTGCACTAACAGGTATTTACCCCAAAGATACAAATGAGTGATCTGAAGGGACACCCACACCTCAAAGTTTATAGCAGCAATGTCCACAATAGCCAAACTATGGAAAGAGCCCAGATGTCCATCGACAGATGGATGGATAAAGAAGATGTGGTGTATATGTATACAATGGAATACTACTCAGTCATCAAAAAAAATGTAATCTTGCCATTTGCAATGATGTGGATGGAAGTAGAGGGTATTATGCTAAGTGAAATAAGTCAATCAGAGAAAGATGATTATCATATGATCTCACTAGTATGTGGAATTTAAGAAACGAAACAGAGAATCATGGGGGAAGGGAGGGAAAAATAAAACAAGATGAAATCAGAGAGGGAGACAAACCATACGAAACTCTTAACCACAGGAAACAAACTGAGGGTTACTGGAGGGGAGAGGTGTGGGATAATGGGGTAACTGGGTGATGGACATTAAGGAGGGCATGTGACTGTAACCAGCAGTGGGTATTATATAAGACTGATGAATCACTGAACTCTACCTCTGAAACTAATAATACACTATGTGTTAATTGAATTTAAATAAAAAAAGTTAATTTACATGCCTACTGAAGAGTCCTTTAAAACATTCTTCTGAAACTACAGTCTCCGAAGATTTTGTACCAGGAGTTATTTAAATATATCAATATGTTTGAACAAAAGATTGTGATTTACTGGATTCTACTAGTTTTAAATTTGTGTCACTGAAGGGCATCTTCTAGCAGTTATTCATGAACGAACGTGAATGTCAAGCCCTTTAGATTAACAATGCCCAATAAAAATACAAACAAACCACAAATGGAAGTCACATATGTAACTTTAAATTTTGTAATAGCCACACTAAAAAAAAGGATGAAATTAATTTCAATTTTAATAACCTATTTTACTTAATCCAATATATCCAAAATATTATCCTTTCAACATATAATTAACAAAAACATTAATAGAATATTTTATACTTTTTGTACTAGACCTTTGAAATTTAAGGTATATTTTACACATGTAGCACATCTCCACTCAGTAGATTCAAGTGCTCGATAGCCACATATGATCAGTGTGTGTATTGGACAGAGCAGTTCTAAGTCTTCAAAAGAGTTTAATTTTAAATACTCAAAATGAAAATATTCTCTTACATATACCCCTATTTTTACATTCTATTAAACAAAGAACATTCTATAGCCCTGTTTCCTTCCCTGATGTTCTAAGTTTCCCTCTGTCATTTCCTTTTTGACCAAAGAACTTCCAAGAGCTATATAGTTAGTCTGGTCTGTTGGCAATAAATTATCTTAGTTATCTTCATCTGAAAATGTCTTTATTTTCCCTTCATTCCTGAGTATATAGAAATTTGTTCGGGTTGATGTTCTTTCCTTTCAGCACTTGAAAAATGTTTTGCCAATTCCTTCTGGCCTTCATGGTTTCAGATGAGAAGTCCATTATCATTTGATTTGTTGTTCGTTTGTAGGTAATGTGTCATATTGTACTGTTTTCAAGATTATTTTTCTTTATTTTTAGTTTTCATAAATCAGATTATGATGTATTTTGGTGTGGTTTTCTAGTTTTTAAAATTTATTAATATTCTTAAATATGAAAGCTTGTACCTCCTGCCAAATTTGGGAAATTGTTAGTCACTACTTCAAATATTTTTTGAGGCTGACATTTTTCTCTTCTTCTGGAACTTTAACAACATAAGTTTTAGATCTTCTTTATTGTCTACATGTCCCTGAAGCTTTGTTCATTTTTTATTTTCAATCTATTTTCTTTCTGTTGCTCAGATTTTGTGACTTTTATTGATTGTCTTCAAATTTATTGATTCTTTCTTCTGTCATCTCTATTCTGCTAGAGAGCATATCCAGTGAAATTTTTATTTTGGTTTTTGTGGTTTTTTTCAACCTCAATCTATAATTTCCATTTGGTTCTTTTTTTTTTTTTTTTTTAAAGATTTTATTTGTTTATTTGACAGACAGAGACACAGCGAGAGAGGAAACACAGGCAGGGGGAGTGGGAGAGGGAGAAGCAGACTTCACGCTGAGCAGGGAGCCCGATGCGGGGCTTGATTCCAGGACCCTGGGATCATGACCTGAGTCGAAGGCAGACGCTTAACTGACTGAGCCACCCAGGTGCCCCCCCTTTTTTTTTCTTTTTTAACCTTCTACTGTTTTGTTGAAATTTTCTATCCTTTCGCCTTGTTTCAATAGTGTTTGTAATTGATCACTGAAGTATTTTTAGGTGGCCGCATTGAAACTCTTGTCAGGTAATTCTGATAACTGATTTGCCTTGGGGTTGCTATTTGTTAATTATCTTTTCAATATTCCAGCTGTGATTTTCCTGGTTATTGATATGCCAAGTGATTTTCTAATATACCCTGGACATTTTGGTTATTATGGTATTAGACTCTGGGTCATATTTTTTTTTTTTTTTTTTTAAAGATTTTATTTATTTATTTGAGAGAGAGAGAGAGAGAAAGCACATGAGAGGGGGGAGGGTCAGAGGGAGAAGCAGACTCCCCGCCGAGCAGGGAGCCCGATGCGGGACTCGATCCCGGGACTCCAGGATCATGACCTGAGCTGAAGGCAGTCGCTTAACCAACTGAGCCACCCAGGTGCCCTAGACTCTGGGTCATATTTAAATCTTCTGTTTATCAGGCAGTTACCTTGTCTAGGTTCAGCATACAAGTTCTGGTCTACATTTGTGGTTCCAATGGTAATTTAGTTTTCCATCTTTGCATTGCTGCTCTACTCTGCTTTGTGTGGTACTCAGAGGCTAGTCAGAAAATGCTAGTGCTTTTCCGAACAGCTGTCCAGCTCTCAAATATTTTGTAATGCTAAATCTGGTCAGTTTTTCATATGGGTTACTCAGAGGTCAGCCTAGGACATCACATATAGGTTTAAGGAACCCCTTTCCCTAGCTCTCTCTCTCAGCACTCTGGTTGGGATGGGAGGGAGTTCCTCCTGCCTGTGCAGGGAGGTGGTCTACCCTTTGGCCTCCACTGACACAAGCATAACTGAGATAGTGTAATGCCACCTTCTAAGGCTGGGCAGAGTTGCAAGCCCCAGCTCTCCACTTTGCCTTTGATGACATTGCAAGGGAAGGGGGAAGGAGAGAAGGGAAAGGTGGTGATGGTGAAGTGGTAAGCGCATGTTTGTGTGTGTGTGTGTGTGTGTGTGTGTGTGTGTGTGTGTGTGTGTGTGAGATGTTGGCTGAAGAAAGTTACTGATTCTTTGGCTAGAGAGAGCAGTCTTTTCTTGGGCCGTTTTTTTTTTTTTTTTTGTCTCTGTCTATTGACATTTCTGGGTTGCCAGCTTCTCTAGCCCCCAGTCTGGAATATAGGAAAAGCAAAAAGATGACCCAGAGAACCCACTGCTGTGTCATTCCTCAAATATCAAGATATGCCTTCTTCTTTTCACCTTTCATTCCTTTCTTATGATATTTGTTGTGTTATGTCCAGAGTTTTACTTGAACTTAGTGGAAGAAATGGGATGAAAGAAGTCTATCCCAACTGGTCTGGAACTGGAACTCTTTTTGTGGAAACCAAATTTACCTCCAATGATGTTATCAGTGCCTCTAATAACTGATTTCAAAACAATTTACAAATATATTATTGTTCACAGACATTGTATTTCCATTCAGTATACATATTTATTTAAAAAGATCTGTACTCTAATGTCTAATCAAGTTAAAACATCTTAGTTGACATAGAATAATTATCCTTCACAGTAAAACTCTGTTTTATCAATTTGGTAACTGTTCTTCCCAGATAAGGAGTGATTTTCATTTAATTAGTTTTCCTACTCAATAATATTTAAAGTCTTAATACTAACAATAAGATTCAAAACTTGAAAATAATTCATTACAATATTTAATCTTTCAAATACTTTAACAATTTGAAAGAAATGACAAGGATTATTCAGGGCTTATGCTGTTAAGAGGATCTAATGATGTTTAATCATGTTTTACTAGAGTTAATATTACATGTCGAATGAATGGACTTGTTTATAAGAAGAGTTTATGCCTGATCCTGAAAGCATTGTCACACTGTTATGAAGATGCTTAAGATGTTTTGAGCACATGTCCATGAAGCACTTACATGTTTTTATGATTTTTACATATCTTTAAAAATTGCACATACACTTAAAAATGGTGTAATATGTTTTCACGTATTTAAGACATAGACTAATACGTTATTCTGTAGACTTTTGAAAGGTATTCGATGCATGTCATTTGCCTTCTGGTAATGTATATAAATATATATTTTTAATTTACAGTATTATATAGTATAGGTACTGTTACATTCCTGACAGAGCTGTTCCAGGTCTTCATGTAAATATAGGATAAATATCAAAATGTATTTAAGCAATTAAATCTTTTATAATCACATTAGGTGTCAGAAGAAATATTTTGGTTACATTTTGTTTGTCTACACAAATTATCCGAAGTAATATTTCAAAGGCATACATTTGCAATTCATGCACTAGTTAAAATGAGTAAAAAAATTATATGTGCCATGCTTTTCAGTATTTGAAATACTCTGAGGTTTTGATAGTTGTGCTGAAAGAGGTGGTGCAGAATTGTGACCAGCAAGCTATGTTCTCAGCTCAGTTCCACGACTGACTTACTGCCAAGTCATTAGACTGTTCCTTAGGATCTCTGGGAGGACACTAGTATGTGACCTCTCACTTTCAAAGACATTAAGAGACGTTGTTGCCTCAAAAGCATTATGAATGCCTTACAAATGGGTATTTTAAAATACAGGGAATTATGTTCTTTTTTTTTTTTTTAAAGATTTTATTTATTTATTCATGAGAGACAGAGAGAAAGAGAGAGAGAGGCAGAGGGAGAAGCAGACTCCCAAGGAGCAGGGAGCCCGATGTGGGACTCGATCCCAGGACCCTGAGATCATGACCTGAGCCAAAGGCAGACGCTTAACCATCTGAGCCACCCAGGCGCCCCAGGGAATTATGTTCTTAAGTAATTTGGGATTCCTGGAGGAAAAGGAAATATATACTCTCACACCTAGAATACTCTTCAATGATTCAGTGACCATGTGTGGAGGCAGGAGAGGTACAACTCTATGTGCATAGCAATAACGAGGTGGGACATCGATCAAACCCAGGCCTTGGGAACATCTGCCTCAACTTACAAAACATCGATACATCAAAAATGATTCCTAAAATCATGTCTCATATAAGAGCTACAGCTGCTCATTGTCTAGTGATACCCAAATGAACATTTAGAGTCTATCACCAGATACTAAGTCACTTGTTTGGCGGTGCATAAGGTGTCATCCTTTAGAACTATTGACAAATGCCATTTAATTTTACCTTTGATTCATATTTAGTCACATAGCTAGTGATAATGCATGGGATAGTTCAGTATCTAGATGATATAAAACTCCTTTCTCAATAACAGAGTCTTCATTTGTATTTTTTTCTCATGAATCCTGTGTTTGAAGATATTTTCTCTAGCAAATCGCCAAATTAATTGGCAGACATTTATTTATTAAACAAATAATGTTGATCACTTGCCATAAATCAGGCACTATTCTGGGTCCTGTAGACAGTTCTTTTCCTAGGGCTAAAAGTATTTCCCCATTTCATGGTAATCAAAGAAAGCAAATTTCTGAGTTTCTGATTATTGAATAAAAACCAAGCCTAGTATACTGGCTTTATATAACACCAGGCAAAAGCCAAATATGTTGATGATTTGCTTTAATTCTTGAGTTTGCTTATCTTATGTTTCTAAATTTTGAAAATAGTCCAACAGCCTTTCATTAGTCACTCCAGACACCTAATGGAACAGTGTATCCCTTTGAGGCAATTGCCTTGTAGCTTGAAACTCTGCTGATTTTATTTTTATATATTTTTTAAGATTTTATTTATTTATTTGACATAGAGAGACAGCAAAAGAGGGAACGCAAGCAGGGGGAGTGGGAGAGGGAGAAGCAGGCTTCCTGCGGAGCAGGGAGCCCCATGCGGGGCTCAATCCCAGGATTCTGGGATCATGACCCGAGCCGAAGGCAGCCGCCCAACGACTGAGCCACCCAGGTCCCCCCAAACTCTGCTGATTTTAAATAGTTATATCATTTGAGAAAAGTTTATCCTGATCTGTTCTCTACTCTATTTGGTTAGTTGTATAGTTGCTGTATTTGGCTGAGGCCTCTTGCGAATGTAATTGGACAAAGGCACCACAACGCTAAAATTGCTCATGTTAATAACTGTCTTATATTTTCCCTTCCTATTTTTCATTGTATTGTGGATTTTTAAATACTATTCCTATTTCTTACAATTTTTAAAAAAATCTAGTCTATGTAGGGATTGTGTGCATGATATTATTGTAGTATGAGATTCTCAAGGAACAGACTATATATGGTGTGTGTGTGTGTTAAAAGTATTTGACAAAACTCTATCTTTACTCTGAACATTCCTTAAAAAGTATTGTTTGTTTAAGCCTTCTTGACTGAGATTTCTGTCACTCTCATGCAAAATTCATTAATAAAAAAGTGTTATATATAATAAAAAAGCAGTGGCCTGCAAAATCATATGACTCATCCTCTATTTTCAATTTTTTTTCAAAATCTTGTATCTTTATTCCTATTTCATCTATCCTTTTATTGTATCTTTGCAATTCAAAAATATATTTTAATGAACCACTTCCCATATTTTATTTTAGTGGTATGTGGGAGGTTGAAATTTGGGGGCCCCCAGTGACACATGACCCTTGATAGTTATGTCCTTGTGAGTCCCCTCCCCCCCATAACAACTCCAGGCATGGCCATGTGACTCTCTTTGGCCAAGGCAACACTAACACTAGACATTAACCTGTCCTCTTGGAATATTCTTATTGGATTCCAGATACCAAGATATATGAAGAATGACAAGTAGCCACATGGGATGATTGGCATGGAGAACAGGAGCCCCTGGCTGACAGTCTCAGCTGCCAACTATGCAAATGAAACCCTCAGACCTCTTATTTTGCCCAGGGGCCTACCTGATACCACATTGTAGGAGAGGAAAAATTCTCTCCTGAACAAGTGCGTGGAGCAGAAAGCTTTTATACTTTTTAGGCAAAGAAAAACACATTTGTGAAGTAATGAAAAGACAAAGGATTTTGGGTTAGGGACAGTAAATTCTGGGGTAATAAGTAGGGAATATATGGTATGGTGGGGGAGTAAAACTCGTGGAAGATCAGATATTTTAGCAAGTTTTTTGTACAGACCCATTTCAGTGTCAACTCCAAGTGCCTAATGATAAGGATGTTCTTATCTTCCTGGTACAAAAAGGGCACTTTTCAATGGGAAATTTTTTGGCCTGTTTTAGCTAGAAAAGGGGAAGCTCAGCTGCTGTTTATTGAAAGTGCTTTCAGCTCAAAATAATCATTGTGTCAAAATGGCATATTTCAGGGTGGTGTGTCCTGATCTCCTTCAACATGAAGCAGTGGCAATTCATGGTCAACCCACCAACCCATAGAATCATAACTAATAAGCAATTTCTGTTATTTTAACCCACTGAGTTTTAGAGTAGTTTGTTACACATCAATAGATAACCAAAACATGGTATTTCCCAGTTTTTTTCCATAGCTTGATTTTAGTTCCTCAGAGCATCTATGCCATGGCTACCAAGCCCACAGCTATATTTCAAAATGTAATCTGTGTTTTAGAAAAAAAGCAAAAATGAAAAAGAAATGACTTATTCACTAAAGGTAAACTTAAAATCTAGTAAGAAACCTATGGTATATGTAATTAAATTTGAGGTTGAAAGTGATATTTCCTGAGAGCTTGAGAGGCAAAGTACCATGATGATTGAAAGAAGAATGAAAATGTCCCAGGTTGCCATGTGTGATGGTCATGAAAATATACCATTCAGATCTCCTGCTGAGGAGAGAATTGTTGACCCTGAGTTCCAGCAGCTGACCCTCAGGGCCCCTCCCTATGTTGGAGCCAGGCTAGTCTTTCCATTGGCTCTTGCCAGCCAATGACTGAGCTTGATGGGGTACTAATTCCAGCCCATTCTTTTGAGATGTTCAAATCCTCAACAGGAAGACTCTGAATTGAGGATTTCATACTGGCTTGGTTGAAACTTTCACTGAACTGTGTTGTAGTAAGATTCTCTTCCTACGTGATTCCTTCTACCTTGCCTTCATGTGTCTCAGACTTGCATATCTTTGCCTTCTTCTATCTCATCTTCAGCTTTCACAGACTTTCCTGAGGAAAAAAATCTTGCATATCTAATTGCATCTTGCAGTGTGTTTCTCAGAGGGACAGAATTAACACACCATGTGTATTGGGCCTTAAAAAACAGAATTCGAACACCTTGAAGAGGAATGGCATTCAAAGTAATAGAATGAAAAGAATTGTGAAAGAGGGAAAGCTTGATGACTCACATGCAGAACAAAATTTCACAAGAGCAAAATGAATAGGAAGCGGGATCAAAGGAATAAGACAAGGAAAGTAGGCTATGGTCTTAAATGCAAAGTGAAACACTTTGGACTTAGGAACAGATAAAGGGCAGGCATGGGAGGATTTTCCATGAACGAGTGACATGACATGAGTTGTACTTGAGGAACAGTAATCTGCAACAGCTGGAACTAGAGAGAGAGCAGATGTAGAGTATGAATTAGATGATTGCAGTCTCATGTTTCTTCCAGTCAAGTAGGAAGTCAAATAACAAGCCCGATCTTATTAACCAATGGAAAATTTGGTACAGCCTTGGCATAAGGAATAATGACAACAGTGATAACACCCTTATATGTGTACCATGCTCTGGAATTGATAAAAAGCCTTTTATATAGATTTAATTTTGTTATCATAAATTTAGGGGGTTATTTTTTTTTTATCTCTATTTTGTAGAAGAGGAAACTAAAGCTCAGAGACTGGGAAGGATAATGTAATTTAGTTACAGCACGGAGTTTATAGCTAGCAAGGCCATGAATTAACACCAAATTTTCCAATTCCAGGCCTAGGGCTCTTTATGGCCATACCAAGTTTTAAATCCATGAAAGACATGGAGGGAAAATGAATTAGCTAATAAATAGAGAAATTAGAACTTATGGGAGAAGTTAAGGTGGGAGATGGGTCTTTTGGACCTGTGTCTAAAGAGAAGCTGGGGGAAGCTGTAGGAGTTGATGGGAATATTAATGAAGAGATATTAGAGAGAGAAGAGTAGCCAGAAAGTTCACATGAACATTCTAGTCCAATGCTTCAGCAACCAGAGGAGGATCTATAATAGGGAAAAAAAAACAAATGCTCATTTAACAAATATTTATTGAATACATACCATTTACCAGCCTGGGATAAAGAGTAAGAAAAATAGAGAAAATGGTCTCCATCAAGAAGCTTATGTTCCAGAGATGTTAAAGAAACAGGCTGACGATTTTTAACAGTCATTAATGAGGGGACTGGTTTGACTACCTTGTACTTAGGACTACACATTATATATAGTCGCGGGGAGGGAAATATGCCTTCACTTTACTGTAAAATGAAGTTGCATCTCTTATTTTTGCTATAATGCTGAATTCAATTTACAGGCATAAAAACCACTCTTGTGTTCTTGATTGGAAAATGTGAAAGCAATTTACCTTTGATGAGTTAATGTACAGCCCCTGGTATCTATATTCTTATAAAAGTTCACAGCTTTTTGGGGTTTATAAAAAACCATATCTGTCTATTAGGATATGTGGAATTTGCCTTGGTGTATTTTTGAGGACTTGAAGACCTGCGATCTTAAAACAGATTTTTTTTTAATTAGAGGATAATGAATGTGGTTGATGTATTTTATAAAATGCTGTTTCTTGGACCTGTGTTTCTATGTTCTAACTGTTTTCCATCTTATCAGACATATTTTCAGATACAAACAAATATGAGCAAAAGTATTTAAACCATCTTCATGTTTAACTATCTTTACTTATGAGAAATGATTTACTTAGATTTAGATCATCAAGACACTCTATTTTCCCCTCTACAAGTTTTTTGAACAAATACAGTTTTGGATATGCTCTCTAGATTCTTGTGAATCAAACAAGAAAATGTATTCTTTAGGATTACTGAGTTTCTAAATTGTTTATGTTTATGATTTCAAATATAAAAAGCCATATAACTGGGTAACACACATACATATATACACACATACATACATGTGCTGTGCATACAGGCATATTCCTATTCCACAATAAAGCTGAGTTTGCAATCAGTATTTTCTGTTAGTTAAAATAACTCTCACACACACACACACACACACACACACACACACACAAATGTCCTATGTACCAATCTGAAATTATGGCTTCAAATAGTAAATGCTATAAAAGCCTTAACTGGAGGGCATTAATGGGAACTTCTATAATGCTAGGAAGAAGGCCTCTCCAGAGAGACTTGCTGACTACACACCTGCTTCAGTAAGTGAAAGCAGAACTTGTGCTTCATTTCATCCTTTCAACCTGAAAACTGCTTAGAGTCCTCACTCTTCTCATTCTGATATATCTCTCCTATGAATGACAAGTATGTACATGAGATAATAAAATGTGTTAAAATAGTCTGCTTGGCAGTGTTTTTGCTGATGTATTAATTCATTTCCTTTCACGTGCTCTATCACCATCACGTCTAACCAGATTTTATGAGAGGGCTCACTGAAGTGAAAATCAAGCCAATGAATCGTTTAATATGAACTAATGAAAACCAGATATAAAAGGCTTTACTAACTGTTTTGGAGCTTTAATTGTCAAGTGGATGTAAATTCTGAGCACCGCTAAGTAAAGGAAAGGACAGTAATGAAGAAATTGGGATCACTTTGCGATAATTGGTTTAATTAAAGAGTCATGTAAATAATGATGGCCTGGATGAAGCCACTCAAATAGGAAGGGGGAAATGTTTTCTCTAAGGCAGGAGAAGAGCTTGGAGGGAAAAGAGTACACCAGTTTGTTTACTCATCTTTGCCACAGTTTGAGAGAAAATCATTGTTAGCATGTCATAGCTGTTCATACAAAGTTCACTATGTTCAGAGAAATCCACAAGGAAATTTACAATTTAAAAAAAATAAAAAAATATTAAAAAAACAAAATGTTTCAAAACTTCTGTTGTTTATGGTACTGATGTGATAAATTTGTGGGTCACCATGGGATTAGTTTTGTGATGAGTAAATGGGCACTATAAAAGCTATAATTACAGTGCATAGGTTGTTCCTGGATGCTAAAAAAGTATTTTATTTTACTAAAATAGTCATGCCTATAAAAACGGATTCAGGAAAAGGAGACCAGTGGGTGTTAAAACCATGGGGTGAAAGGTTTTTAGGGAATATGATGCCAAAGTATCATCGAACAGATAATTTACTAAATACAAAGGTATAATTGTATGTTGGAGATATCTATAGATCAGAGCCTCAAATAGTAATTAAATTTAGCATCATACTGATAATGCTTCTTGATATGGTACAATAATGAGTATAAAACATCACTTATGTAATACTTATGCCAAAATACTTAAACTGAATTTAATCATGAAGAAGCAAAAAGACAAATCCAGAATTTAGAGCACTCTACAAACAACTGGCCTGGATGCTAGCACAAAACCCAAAACCAAAAAACAAAACAAAACAAAACAAAGCAAAACAAAAAACTCCACAATGTCATAAAAAACAAAACAGAACAAAAATTCCAAAAACTAAAAGGAGAAGACACTGTTCTCACTTGAAAGAAATAACGACAAAGGCAATGATTGATTCTTCTTGGATAGGGAAAAAAGAAAAGAGAGGATAAAATACTTCTTTTGGGGAAAATGGACAAGTATAGAGTATTTTGTGTAGTGTTGTGTGGACATTGACTTTTCTAGTATAATAATGGTATTGTGGTAATGTAGTTGCTTGTCTTATTCTTAGGATTTATATGCTGAAGTAGGACTTAAATGTCACTATGTCTGCAACTTTCCATCAAATGGTTCATCACCAGAAAAAAAAAAAAAAAGGGGAGATAAAGCAAATGTGGCCAAATGTGCACAGTTTGATTAATATGTCTGAGGATATGTAAGTGTTAATTATATTAATATTTCAAATTTTCTGTGGATTTAGTATCTTCAAAATAAAAAAAAAAAACTGGAAATGTTGACACGACATATGGCTTTTTAAGTTAGAGATAAGCATATTTGGGGCCTGCTGAATAGGTAAACACTAAGAAGAATCCAAATCCCCTTACCCCCCAGTATTATTAAACTCTGCTATTTGAACAGTTGTATACAGATAAATTAGATAGATCAAAGTGGCAATTATTTTCTGAGAAGTCACAACCCAAATTTCTCATGAAATAAAATAAACTACAATAAAATAAAATGCTGAAATAAAAAGAAACCCTCATTCTTAAAAAGACACTTTCACATGCATTTTCTTATGGAAGAATTTAAACAGACTTAGAAAATGAATAAATGAGTCATTCAGTTATTTTGTTCACAGCATTTTTTGACCCATTCTGTTTACTAATTTGATTTCCCTTATTGTTGTGAATAGATACATTTAGATGTTTGTCAAAAGTCACGCATAAAAATGATGTTAAGAGCATGTAACCCCCTCCTTTTTCGTGGCAAGTCTTTTCAATGTTAACTCCTTAGTACATTTTTAAATTTTTGTGCTTACACACCCAACCTGTGAAACAGTATTCATGAACATAGAATTGCAAATACCCGTTAAGCTGTTTCTGTAAATAGTGCAGTGCCTAAGTGTGGAAGTGGCTTTTAATATGAGTCTGATTACATGAACTCTGTGCTTTGTTAACTTAGCTCATTATCATGTGTGATCTGGGAGAATCTCAGGAATGTAAGGATGGTGTAATGTCAGGAAATGGATTAAATACCTCCTCCCCTGCTAGTGTCCTGGTCTGGGCACAATCATGTCTCACCTCCCATATTGCTATTACTTCCTAACTGGGTTCCCTGCGTCCCTCCTGCACTTTTCAATCCCTTCCCACCATAGTGATTCTGTTAGAATCTGCAAGGCTTCTTATTTTCTCAGCCTGAAACATTCTTCTCCAAGATATCCCCATGGCTCATCCCCTTACTTTCTTTACTGACCATTATTCAAATGTCACTTTTCTTCATGACCTCTCATGCTGCTGCTGTGGGTTGAATGGTGTCCTCTGGAGGGGGGGGAAATATGTGGACGTCCTAATACCCAGTACCTCAGAAGGCGATCTAATTTGGAAATAGGATCATTATAGATGGAATTAGTTGAGGTGAGGTCATACTGGAGTAGATTGGCCACCTAATCCAATATGACTGGTATCCACATAAGGAGACCATGTGAACACAGAGACACACTGAGAGAACAGCATATGACCATGAAGGCACGGTTGGAGCTACGCTGGTACAAGCCAAGGAATGCTAAAGATGGCCTCCAACCCGGGGCACCTGGGTGGCTCAGCCGTTGAGCATCTGCCTTCGGCTCAGGTCATGATCCCAGGGTCCTGGGATCGAGCCCCGCATCAGGCTCCCTGCTCGGTGGGAAGCCTGCTTCTCCAGATGACCTCCAACCCACCAGAAGCTAAGAGGCAAGGAAAGCTTCCCTCACAGGTTTCAGAAGGAACATGACCCTGCTGACACCTTGATTTCAGACTTCTAGGCTCCAGAACTGTGAGACAATCAATTTCTGTTGTTTTAAGCCATCTGGTTTGTGGCGTTTTGTTACAGCAGCCCTAGGAAGCAAATAGAGCTGCCCTATCTGAAATTGCAATTCTTGAAATTCCCTGTCCCCTTAACCTGCTTTATTTTTCACCTTAGCACTTGACATTATCTAAGTTGTATATATATATTTTTGCCTTGCTACCCGCAAACCCTACCCCAAATGCCCGCAATCATCAGGCTAGGAGTTTTTCCTGTTTTCTTCATTGCTCTCTCCTCAGCACTTGAAAGAGTTCTTGATGTTGTACAGATCCTTCAAAAATATCTCTTGACCGAAGCAATGAAGATATGAATGAATGAGGGAATGAGCCAGGTAATTTGTTTTGTCTTCATGGGGAAGGGGAAGGGGTGTTTCAAAATGACATGAGTGTTTTGGAAAATTGTTCCACTTACTGCATAAAATATTGTAAGTGAAAAGAAGCATTTCCTCTTATAAAATATCACACAGGAATT
The DNA here is from genome assembly GCF_004348235.1 of Phoca vitulina. NCBI lineage: Eukaryota > Metazoa > Chordata > Mammalia > Carnivora > Phocidae > Phoca > Phoca vitulina. The sequence continues at coordinate 73,130,088 of NW_022589706.1, forward strand.
AAATGTAATTTTTGAAGCATTTAAATGACACGAGAAAATCTTACTGTTCTATGAAAAATGTAGTTTATAAAAAAATTTCTACAATATAATCAGAGCTATAAAATAAAAGACGTTTTTGAGTAAAGAATAGACTAGAGGAAATATTCTAAATTTCTAAGGATGGTGTTTCTATTTGATGACATCCTGTGATTATTTTGTTTTTATTTTATTATTCCGGAATTAGTGGATGTTATGCAATTTAGGTAATTATAATCGACGTTTAAAAATGCTTTTTAAAAAAAGATTTTATTTATTTTGACAGCCAGAGAGAGAGGAGGGGCAGAGGGAGAGGAAGAGGGAGAGAGAGAGAGAGAGTGAGAGAGAGAGAAAGAAGGAGATTCCCAGCTGACTGTGGAGCCCAGCATGGGACTCCAAATGGGGCTTGATATCAGGACCCTGAGATCATGACTTGAATTGAAATCAAGAGTCGGACAATCAACTGAGCCACCCAGGTACCCTTAAAAAATGCTTTTATTTACCTCAATTAGCCTCATGGCTGCCCATGACTTTGCATAATATCAGGAAAGAATCCAGGAGAGGCGTTCTGATAATTCCATGACAAACTTTCAAAACCATACCACAGAACTAAGCCACTAAACTTGCCACTGCTTCAGCCACCTTCACTAAGTTTAAAAACAGAAGCTTCGACATACATGTCTGCTCAGAGCCTTGTACTTTCATTCCTCCATTCCTTCAGCCAGAAGATGCTGAAGTTAGGAGCTCCTTGTTCAGTGAGGGAACCATAATTCTATCCTTGTTAATTTGAGTTAAAATCTCCTGTATGTGACCTGACTGGCAGTACCCAAATTATATCCAGCTTCCTAACTGCAAGGGAGACTGGGAAATGTTGTTTTAAACTCTACTGCCTCTGTATATTAGAAGCTAATAGGACTGCATGGTGATTGACCATCAGATGAAAAATAATTTCTCATAATGGGGACAATGTTTATTGTACTCATGTTTCTAACATATATCCA